>NW_027266319.1:34046652-34684152 GCF_022045235.1 Haliotis cracherodii | reverse complement strand
ATACTCGGCCCGAGCTATTTGTAATCAGGACACCTGCTTCAAGCATGATAAACATAAAGTGCAGCGTCAGCACATTGCAGATATTGCAGCGCAGAGACGAGGGCAACACGAGATGCCTTCAGTGATCGGGACGTGCGGGAGATAGGGAGGGGAGCAGCGAGTTGGGACATAGAAGACGCAACGCAGGAGCGTGTCAGAACAGAAGGACAGCGTCAGGCGATTTTCTCTCCCCATCTTCAGTTGTATTCGACAACAACAAGTTGAGGGAAGATCTTGCACGCTGACTAATAGGCTCCTAACAGCGTTTGCATCAACATGCATGCTGTTTATTGTTCCACTGCATGGCGTGAAATATTAACAGCTAAAATAACTCTGCTAAACTCCTCTATATAGGTGGAGAATTAAGGCTGAAACATGGAGAAAGGTGGGCAACAAGTCAACTTGATTCATGACCATCGAGATCACAATACGGACTCCTTTATATGCCTTGTTAGCACATTGCCAGCGCCGTATCAGTACATTGCCAGCGCCGTATCAGTACATTCCCAGCCAGCACCGTATCAGCACATTGCCAGCGTCGTATCAGTACATTGCCAGCGTCGTATCGGTACATTCCCAGCCAGCGTCGTATCAGTACATTGCCAGCGCCGTATCAGCACATTGCCAGCGTCGTATCAGTACATTGCCAGCGTCGTATCAGCACATTGCTAGCGCCGTATCAGTACATTGCCAGCGTCGTATCAGTACATTGCCAGCGCCGTATCAGTACATTCCCAGCGTCGTATCAGTACATTCCCAGCTAGCGTCGTATCAGTACATTGTCAGCGCCGTATCAGTACATTGCCAGCGTCGTATCAGTACATTCCCAGCGTCGTATCAGTACATTCCCAGCTACCGTCGTATCAGTACATTGCCAGTGCCGCATCAGCACATTGCCAGCGTCGTATCAGTACATTGGGGGCGTCATATCAACACATTGCCAGCGTCGTATCAGTACATAGCCAGATTCTTGTTAGTTCCTTTCCATTATCCTGCCAGTATATTGCCAGTACCTTACCAGTATATATCTTGTCAGTATCTTTCCAGTTCATTGTCAGCATATTGCCACTTTCGTGTCAGCATATCACCGGTTTCTTGTCAGCATACTACCATTTTTTTGTCGTTTGCAGCATATCACCAGTTTCTTGTCAGCATATTACCACTTTCTTGTCAGCATATTGCCAGTTTCTTGCCAGCATAGCACCAGTTCCTTGCCAGTATATATATTGTCAGTTTCCGGTCAGCATATTGTCAGTGTTAGAGGCTCCCTAAACAACACCAGCACAGATAATGAACAACGTTATTGTATTTCTCTACAACGTCCATCTTCCTATCTTTATCCCTGGGGTAGATACAAGTTATAAAGCAGAGCCATAAAACCAGAAACAGCAGGCCCGGAGACTATCTCCCTCCGACCACACGCCATATACTAGCAATACAGTACCACGATGGCCCCGTACCAACACACTTAGTGTATTAATACAGTCGTACACACGGGGACAGGCACCAGGCCTTCAACTACTTGTGTAGTGCAGAGTCGACCAATAGAACTAGATCATCTCAACAATATAGAATTGTCAGTTTATGTATAAATCAGTTCAAATTACTATTAAATTGATAATTAATCTATTATTCAATAATTATTATCCGATAAATCAATTTATATTAATCTCTTCCTACTTATTTTTTCAATTGAACTGATAAATCATTTTATGATTAAATTTAACTAATATACATAAATTCTTCTATGAAGTCAAGCAATTGATCTGAAAACCATAAACTACATACATTATATCGACTTAACTTATTCTTATAAAACAATACAAAATAATTTCTTTCGACAGCATTGATAAATGTAACCGATAGCAAATACATAATTTATATACCTATAAAAAAACCTATAATTCCAACTGCATGCGCAATAAAATCGACCTATCATCTTAATATTAATGCATGCCAATACCAATACACCACGCACCGTTTTGACAATGTCAGACATTAACCCATATCCAATGACCAAATGTTAGCATGTACTTCACGATACGGGTTTACTTAGTGGGATCAAACCTATCACCGAGGAGGTGAAACGTCCAGTCCTTCAGCCACGAACATTTCAAAACCAGAATGTTTGTTTACAGGAAAGCCGATATGAAGGCTTGGTCACAACACTGAGGTGCAGTCTCTCAACAGTGCATACATAGTAGTGACTACATTCAATCACGGGGCTTTAGTATAGGCGGATATGGCGCTTTCCTATTAGGCAGTGTGAGGGGAAGGTTCGGGACGTGTTGTCTGTGACGGAAGGCTGGTGACGAACGTAGTATAGTATAGCATAACTGACGTTATTGTTGAAATCTACCCACTTATATCATTGTCATATACAAACAGGTGCAGGCTGGGGTAGCGCGGCATTGTGTCATTAGATTTCACATGCATTCCACAGCTATTGTCGATGCATTCCGGAGCGATTGTCGGAGCTCAATGAAGTTGGTTTCTATTTTATATTTTCCATAAAACTAAATTTCAAAGCGAATGCTAATTATAAATCACAGGGGCTTCGAGGTTTTTAATCGCAGTGCCTGTCGCGGTATAAATATATATACAGAGAGAGAGACACACACACACACTCTCTCTCTCTCTCTCTCTCTCTCTCTCTCTCTCTCTCTCTGTGAGAAAAAGGTGTTTATAATTATACTTCAGTGGGCAAGTGGAGAGGCTCAATGTCTTTTCTACTGGTACAGTTTTGTTTTTTCATATATTACATCAATGTTTGAAATCTTATATTGAATTGAGAGACTAATATAATACCAAACCCCTCCCTCATCCTAACCTTCACGCCGAGGCAGCATTACATCATATACCACCCACCCACCCTACCCCAAACCCCAGCCCCTCCACCACCCACCACCCACCCTGCCTACACACACACACACACACACACACACACATACACACACACACACTTGTCCTAACCACTGGTTATTGGCCACATGTCTGAATTAATATTTACACATTGTAGACAAAAAGCACATTATCTTTACACATACCAAAGACGTATATATGTCTTTGCACATACCTTGCGGTTCTACATGACAAACATTATGCATTTTCATTCTTGTTACCGATCTGGGAACAGTGTTTATAAATACAATCTATTGCCCATTGATCTTGTATTTTTTATGTATACGTGTGTATGATCAGGAACGCTCACACTGCTGCTTCAATTATATATAAATGTTTTTATCGTGGATTTTTCACAGTTTTGAAGTACCCTTAATCTTATCTTCACTACATGTTTTATCTACTTTTTAACGTTTACCCAGTACTTTAGAGGAGGCCTGGCTAGTGGGCGTCACTTTCACGGCTCCCGAGTTGATAACATTCCCCAGACATGTATTGATATAACAGGTCTATCTGATAAACAATCCGAATAAACATTACGTAAGCGTATCGCTCGATCATACCGGGATTATGCCAAACATTCAAACACCCCCAGTCGCATTCCAGAGGGGTATTCCTCACAACTGGCTATGACCAACACAGTGAGTCAGCGGCCGTCAGTCGGTACAGAAGCGTGTGTACTCTAGCGTGTAGTAGTGACTGACTCACGCGCTATGGCGAGAAAAAGGTGATTAGCTTCTTATTATTGAGGTTCTATACTAATGGTCTCTTTGTTTAACACCCCAGCTGATATTTATAAGGTTTCAAGAAGTGTTGAACAGCAATCCTGTTTTCTATTCTTTTGAGTTACGAATACACCTAAGATCTTGAAGTTTTTTAGTTTATCAGTCGAGTAATTTAAGGGAATATATCGTTCAAACCAATCATGCAAGAGATTTAGAAAGTATTCCCTTGATTTCCAAACAACAACACCACCACCACCACCAACAACAACAACAACAACAACAATAATGATAATAATAATAACAACAACAACAACAACGAAACGCCTTGGCATAGTTTTTGATTAAAAAAACTCTTTGGTAGAAATTCAATCTCATTAAAATCAGATCTTTGTACTGGCTACCGCTAAACAAATTTAGCGGTAGCGAGAACTAAGATCTGATTTTAATGAGATTGGTAGAAATTTTAACAAATCTGAGAAAACATCCATCATTAAGCTGTCGTGTATGACTCATTTCTATATATATGTCGCTGAAGCACTGGAAGTTTATTAACATCAAGTCACCCTCTTAACCTCTAAACTTTGTCTGGTTCCCATGCCCATTTGAGAACGTATATTTCTTAACAAATTTGTGTTGTCATCGCAGTCGTAAGGGAAGGGAAAGTGTAGGCCCATATTCCTTAACCGTGGCTGCTTTAGGTAAGCGTTTCTGTGTGTGGATATAATCAACAGATGTGTACGCAGAACTGCAAGGTGCTTTGGACATTTAAACATAAACACGTTCGAGGCATGGCAGACTAACGCTTAGTCTCCTTAAACATATAATTGTGATAGAAACAAAGAACTCCCTTCGAATTGAAAAGGAGCCTGAGCGAGATTGGAGATTCAGAACCTGAGGAAAATCTAGACTTGCTTAATTTAGAGATAAGCCATTACAGTAAGGGCTTGACAGAAGCGAAAATAGTATGGTACGGGGACTGTGAGACAGACTAGAGGCATGTCATTGGCCAAGGACTGCGAATTCAAAACAACATGTCTAAGATAGCAGATTATTAACGCCGTGCTGTTGTATATCCCATCCCCTGTCGGTGTTTTATAGGACAAACATGCTCTTGCATTGTAATCATGACAGGACCGCGAACATATATAACAGTGTACTACGCCAGTTAGTACCTGTTTATGGGGGAACATGCATCACTATCGCCGACCTGTCCATTATCACCGTATTGTCACGTCATCAGTGTTACTAACAACCAATTAGCCTTCATAACACAGGGGTTTGTTTTCGAGACTTGACCAAAATCATCCGATTCCGGTTTCTGGACCGAGTCTCGGTCTTAGGTGATTTATGCAAAGTGTGCACATCACTCCATAAACATAAAAAAACATATTGGAGTCAACACTAAATACTTCACAGACTGCTTATTTAATCATTGACACACAAACAAATGTAGACAACAATACGAAATCAGTGGCATCGTCCAGAGCAGGAATGCGACACAAGCCCCGCCCATTCCATCCACTCCAGACAACATACATCAGTTTTAAGAACAGCCGATAGACGGCTGGAAACAGACAGACGACATCAAGCAACCAAATGGCCCTAAACAATCAAATGGTCCTAAACAATCAAATGGTCCTAAACAATCAAATGGTCCTAAACAACCAAATGGCCCTAAACAACCAAATGGTCCTAAACAACCAAATGGTCCTAAACAATCAAATGGTCCTAAACAACCAAATGGTGCTAAAAACCCAATTGGTCTTAACTTTAAGTCACCTGTATGAAGTTGTTACTCTTAAATAAAACGCCACCCACCATCTTACTACTGGGTAAGTTAGTCCTGCACCATGACCGTGGAATATATTTATTTTATGAAAAGAAATAATCTAGAAATGCATACAAAAGCAAGTCTAGCCAGCACAAGCTAGCTCTATTCCATAAATCAGCATAGGGATTTATTTTATTTTTAGAGTCAAGAAGGATATTGTATAATATAAGATTTAAGAGACTAAATGTTAGTCTATGGGTAAGTCAGCCAGAATATGAATACTCAAATATAGTGGATACCAGCTGACGAGTAAAAATGGTTAAAACTGAGAATGTTGTGTAACAAGAATTTGTAGAAATATGTAGAAATCAAGTTCTCACTGAAAATGAATTGCTAAACTATTAACTTGAATGTTCTTCCTTTTGTTTATTTTGTGGTATCTGTTTTGGACAGTATAGAGACACCATTAAGCGAATAAACCTCACGTGGTACCGCACCCCGTGTGGAGCCCCTCTGTCATCACAAGCTGTCTGAAGTAGACTCATCACTTGCTGACCTTCACCTTGATTCCGGAGGGAAATTTCATCACACAGATGCGCGGGTATATCTGTACACACACTGTAATGCTGCTTACCTGTACCGATGTACGGTAGATACCTGTTGCTGAATGTGACTCATTTCACAGATATATACCGGAACTCACTATTCAGATATTCAATGAGTAGATCTGTACTCAAAACCACAGGGGCTCGTAACGCCAAAATAGCAGCTACAGCACAGACGGGCCGGTATACTTTGCAGTAACCATATGTTGTATACCTTCTTGCCTAACAAGCCCCTGTGGAATAATACAGGTAGGGTGTACCTTTGTAGCCAAACATCGGGAAAACGTGGAGCATCACTACGTCTTAATTCTTCTTTGTCCCGAATTCTCGTGTACAGTAAACTACGGTTATAACGAACACGCTTATAACGAACTGACCGATATAACGAACTTATTTTTTATTTTAGTCCCGGCCATTTGTTGTATATATGCTGTATATATGTTTATAACGAACTACGGTTATAACGAACTAAAATAAGTGGTCCCTTTGAGTTCGTTATAACCGTACTTTACTGTATTTCATTAATGACACTACCGACACCTGCTGAAAAGAAAGATGTTTCTCCAGATTGTCACAAGTACTGAGTCATATCCTAGGTGGAAAGAGGCAAGTGTGTATAGTGTTTACGGTCAAAGGACGATTGTCGTGGGACAGGACAGTTGCATTAGACCTAACTCCAGGTTTGTTGCATGCTCACCTGTCTGCCTGCCTCCCTGCGTTTGATTAGATTGAACACATTCTCAACAATATTGTCCGGAGTTCCGCTATATCAGTGTTTCGCTTTCTCTTCCCATTATCCTTTGTTGAAATCAGGCAGCTATATATATCAATATTTCACAAGATTCCAACCTCTGACCTATGTGTATACACCTCAACATGAACACGTCTGTACGACCCCGGGATATTCGGTGAGTGAGTGAGTATGGTTTTACGCCGCTTTTAGCAACATCCAAGTAATGTCACGACGGGGGACACCGGAAATGGGCTTCGCACATTGTACTCATGGCGGCAATCGAACTCGGGTCTTTGGCGTGACGAGCGAACGCTTTAACCACTAGGCTACCCGACATGTGGTAGCCTAGTGGGCAAAGGGAATGCTCGACCGGCCAAAGACCCGGGTTCGATTCCCGAATTGGTGCAATGTGTGAATTTATGGTGTCCCTCCTATGATAGGAATATTACTAATAGCAGAGTAAACCACACACCCTCACTGACTTCGCTATATGACTGTACTATTTATGTACTGAAAGTGTTGCCTTGACTTTTGTGTACAGCCACATGACGTCAAGATCAACACATATTGTACCTGGAGAAGCCAACGGTTTACAGGTAAATATGGACTTGAGAAACAGATGTCTCACAGTTCGGCAGAGTTGTCTTCTCTGATTACGACATATCAGCAAAATAATTTTTCCGGTAAGCATCGTTCGTCCGGAATTCCGCGAAGTGAATAACCGGCCCGCTGATTGTAAACCCACATGTTGCACGGGTATTTAGCCGACTTGTTTTTATCCCACTATCTTCAGTTCCAGACACACAGAATGCCACGGCAGTACAACCATATGAAATCAGTGCGTCCTAGACTTGATATTCTCAACCAACGTGCGTAGCTATATAGCTGAAATAATGCGGATGCGACGATAAATTTTAAACTCAAAATCAACCAACGTGCATAGAAGTACTTAGGATTTTATTGCGGCGCTTTAAAGACGATAAGGTACCCCGTGTTTATGTTATGCCGAACCACGACACATTCGCCCTCGTCAGTAATAAATGTTCATTTTAGTCCATCTGGAAACTCGGGTAAGTCTATTACTTTCTTATGTCAGTGACAAACCTGGGACACCTGGGACCCGTTCCCATACTTTAACACACACTTACGACTGTCGTAGCGTTACCTGGAACGGGGTTCTAGTATTCTGGCTCGATGGTCCATAAACCTGTTCATCCATACTCAAGAGAACGGATTAACGAGGTTCCACGATGTACTACACAGATCCAATATTTGTCTCCGCAATCTGCACCAAGTTCAATTTTACTTATTATGCAGTGACACAGAATTCCTATCTCCGTCTACAGGCGTCGCATATTTGGGGAAATAACAGTTTGAAAAACAGGAACTGGATGTAGATAAACCGCTCAGCGTGGATGTACATTAGCATCATTTCTAAGTGGTTGTTGACCCGCTTGCCCTGTAACCGAGGACACTGCATGCTTCCCTTGTCGTTGAAAGTCGTGGCCACCTTTTTAAAGACGGTCTCCACTCGCTTGGAGGCTTTGTTGTCTCGGACAAATGTTTTATCATTGGAATCCACGCTTGATGTAAAGTCTTACAATATCTTGTAACCACAAATATGATCTTTGTGCCACGCACCAATTACAGGAAACTAGGCGGGGACATGAAAAAAAACAACTACCTGAGACTCTCCCTTTAATATCTCAAAGTCCCTGGCTGAGTAATCAGCTGTATTTAATTACACATCATATCTACAGGTGTAGTCTGTCTTACAGACCCTGATACAAATATATATCAAAAACAGCCCATGCAAGTCTATAATGTTTGGCAAGTCTAGATCACTGCAGTATCAGGGTCTCTGAAAATGAATAGAGTCACTGGGCTCCTTTTCATTAAATTTTTATTAAGATAACTGAACAACTGTTTTTTTTATGTACGATATGTTCATTTCAGAGACTAGATGTTAGTCTACTACAGGTGATATAAGTGTAAATAAGTAAGTACGCACCATATCAACAGGTGATATAAATGTACATGTAAATAAGTAAGTACGCATCATATCTACAGGTAGATATAAGTGTAAATAAGTAAGTACGCATCATATCTACAGGTGATATAAGTGTAAATAAGTAAGTACGCATCATATCTACAGGTAGATATAAGTGTAAATAAGTAAGTACGCTTTCTGTCTACAGGTAGATATAAGTGTAAATAAATAAGTACGCATCATATCTACAGGTAGATATAAGTGTAAATAAGTAAGTACGCATCATATCTACAGGTAGATATAAGTGTAAATAAGTAAGTACGCTTTCTGTCTACAGGTAGATATAAGTGTAAATAAGTAAGTACGCATCATATCTACAGGTAGATATAAGTGTAAATAAGTAAGTACGCATCATATCTACAGGTAGATATAAGTGCAAATAAGTAAGTACGCATCATATCTACAGGTAGATATAAGTGTAAATAAATAAGTACGCATCATATCAACAGGTAGATATAAGTGTAAATAATAAGTACGCATCATATCAACATGTGATATAAGTACTTATAAGTACTTATAAGTACGCATCCTATCTACAAGTAGATATTAACGTAAATAATAAATACAAAGGTAGATACGTGTTGTTGTTGCCACAATAACATTTAGAAAAGCACGAGTGAATAAAGCATGCATAATGAAGCGACTGTTTGTTCTGATTCGAACCCGCGATCAGCGTCTCTGGCATGACCAAGGGACGCATCTCTGCACTGAAATACAGCCCCTGGGGCAGCGCTCGTTGCCCGACACTGACAGGCGGGTAAGTTATCTATAGCCCTGCATGTCATATGGGTGATTCTGTCAGTATTTCTGAAGGCTAAAAACGACATACATCTGACGTGAATTATCAACAAAGCAATCATCACTTTATAGTTTGATGACCAGTCTCCATTATGGGCAATGAAAGATTCCCTACACCGCCATCTCTGGAATGTCGTCTTATCACAAACTGCACAACTATGTGTGTGTGTGTGTGTGTCTGTGTGCGTGCGTGCGTGCGTGCGTGCGTGCGTGCGTGCGTGTGTGTGTTTTTGTGTGTGCAGGGTATATGGAGCGTTCTGTTTCTGCTCTCACAATTGGGAGACAGTTGGAGCAAGTGCCATGTGTGAGGACCCCGTCGATTCACGCAGGGACACGTTAGTCGTCGTACACCACCCCGTCCACAGGTAAAAGATGCAGTCTGCAACACCGTGACGGAAAAGGGCATGTTGACATTTCTTAAATTCGAAAACTTAATTTCGAAAAAAGGTATGCCTGGAGTTTGTTTGTTGAGAAACATGTTCTTAAATATAAGTATGCGCTATTTGAAAACTTCGGGCGTAAAACAATATGGGGACCCCGCTGAGTTATCGGCTGAAGATAGATTCATCAGAATTCAACACTGCCATGCATACGGCCAATAACATTCGATGAATTAGGACGTGAATGGTGTTACGCCAGGCAATATGCAAGCTCTTTTACAACTGCCTGTACATACTGGACCAGACAAACCTGGCATTGGTTGCCCGCATTGCCGTTCTGGTACGGTGCCGTACAACGAGCCAGGTCACACAGTGTAAACATCCGGTCTTTCACTAACATGGGGTGCTGGCGCCTCGAGCAGGAATCCCAAGGGGGTCAAGATAGGGAACAAGATATCGCCTGGTTGAACTTTTGGAATATATACACACTGACGCTGACTCATTGTTGTTGTTTTAAGTCTAAATACAAACATTCTTAGTGGAACAGAACGAAACTTATTGTTTGGGTAAAGTGCTGAGTAAAGTCCGAGTTGATGGCTCGAATCGAACCAGGACATCCTGATCAGGCGTCGGACGCCCTGTTCGCACCACTCTGATACGACAGCGAGCTTTAAATATAGATCTACACAAGGGACGTTGAAACAATGTTGCATAGATACATTCGTCAGGGCTCAGAGGATGAACCTAGTATGTGCGAAATGGCTCGAAGTCGGCTATGTCATTGAAAGAAATCAGAGTGGATGTTGACTGTCGACCATTGCCATGCACGCGAAGTGACGTCATGCACGCGGCGTGACAAGCAGCATGGCATCCCTAAGAGAGAGCGATGTTTCACACGTAATGCACGCGTAGAATGATCGGATCTCCGGGGACCAAACAACACAGTTTACATACAAAACAATTATGGATTTCTTAATGTATACTACTCAACATTTGATAGGGATACTAATAAATACCGAGATATTCCATACTATTAACATACACACACACATGTAACCAGTTGTGTATCATGGAACAACTCGGAATATCCCTATCAAAGGTTGAGCTCTATAGTTTCACTCAGCAGTAGTTATTTCAATGTTTGCACACACAAAAAACTACACAACTCCCAAGCGAATATATAGCCATGATTACGAAATTCTTGGCTATAGACAAGTGAGCAATTTGACAAACACACAAGATATCACTTCAAGTGGGACCCATGAGCTAACCATCACGCCTTCTCTGATTTGGCGTTTCTGATTCCATCGCAGCTCCCATCAAGATTTGCCTGTACAGTGTTCCGCTAGGTGGCGGCAGGTGTGGCACGTGCAGACAGTGAAGGTGAAGGACAGCTGTTATGGTATCCCCTCCTCTCAAAACGTGTAGAAGAAAGCCAAGCTGTGTCAGATGAGGTTAGGTTTGTTGGAAACAACTCCAATTTATGTCAGATAGGTGCTCATGGCAGAATAATGGCATGTAAGTAATCACAAAATTATCTTTTAAGACAATCCGTTGAAAATGTACGACTGAAAGTGCATCTCAAGATGTTTCAACTTATCTCTTAAAAAAGGAGTCGAAATGACGTTCTTACCGTGTATATATGTTTGAATTTAAAATGGTAGGATTTGTCTCTCCTGAACTACAAAGTAAATAGAAATTGAAGAGCACGATACTACAGTAAATTACGTTTATAACGAACACGCTTATAACGAACTGACCGATATAACGAACTTATTTTTTAGTCTCGGTCATTTGTTGTATATATGCTGTATATATGCTTTTAACGAACTACGGTTATTACGAACTGAAAATAAGTGTCCCTTTGAGTTCGTTATAACGGTAGTTTGCTGTACTTCAAATAGATATATAGATGATGTACAGGCGTTCGGGTAAGTACAATTATATTAAACCAGTCGAAGAATGTTGAATTAAAACTCCCCAAGCCGCAGTTCAAAACGTCCATCGACCAGTGTTGATATATTTGATATTAGTCACAGGTTGATATTCCAAGAAGAGCAGAGGATTAGTTTTCTAAAAAGCAATGTGATGCAATATCATTGTATCGATTGCTCCCGTGGAGCCGATTTTGGGTGATAAAATATATAGAGATTATTACACTCGCATGTGTGTCATACCGATTTTACGAAATGAGTGTCGATGATTTTATTAAATTTGTGATAGAATAGGTCCTCAGCAACCCTATGCTTGTCGTAAGAGGCGACTAACGGGATCGGGTGGTCAGGCTCGCTGACTTGGTTGATGCATGTCATTGAATCCCATTTGCGTGGATCTATGCTCATGATGTCAATCACTGGATTGTCTGGTGCAGACTTGATTATTTACAGACCGCCGTAATATAGCTGGAATATTGCTGAGAGCGGCTTTAAACAACAAACAAACAAACAAATATTGTATTTCTGAACGAGAGTGAGGGTAATACATGAATTCTTACACGAGTTTCGTAAAATCTGTGTGCCACACAAGCGACTGTAATGATTTCTTTATTACCAATTATTCCTTCATCCATTTAAGTGCCCCTTTAGAAAATGCACTGATAACGACCACCGTCTTAGAAAAACGTTATTGTCGAATGACGACAACAATCTTCAGCTATGACGTCCTTTCTAGTGTGACGTCAACATTGCCGTCCCGATGACGTAAACAATACACCGACGCGCATGCAATTTTTAAAATCAACTCGGTTAGTTCGAACCCTATGGGTAATAAAAGTAATTATTCTTCCTTTACATTTCACTTTAAACGATATTTTGTAATTTCCTAATAAAAAAAGTTTCTTTATTCTGCCTATGATGTACATGTGTCTAGATTGGATGTTAAACAGTTGCTTTGTGTTATGCTTTACGATGGTGTTCACGAAGCAGTTTAATCTCCTTATTTGTGCACTCGTGGAGATCCGGGGTAGAATAGGTCTTCAGCAACCCATGCTTGGCGTAAAAGCCGACTGTGCGTGTCCTAGTGTCCCCATTTCACTACGACCACGAATATTCGAATCACCCCGAATAGGATTTTTTTCATGTTCGTAGAAAATCTCAAGCATTTCTTGAAGTTGAAGTGGATCGATGCTCATGATGTCAATCACTGGATAGTCTGGTCCAGACTCGATAATGTACAGACCGCCGTCATATAGCTGGAATATTGCTGAGTGCGGCGTTAAACAACAAACTCACTCACACCTTATTTGTGAACATGCACCTGACGGTCGTGCGTTCTTTCACCTTCACCTCTGACCCTGATCTCAAGCTGACAGTTGTGGTAACACTGCTATTTATACCGAGGATAGTGCAAACACTCGGTCAGTTGTCACCGTGATGACGTGTTTACAAAGTCTGGTTTATGCAGCCGGCACTCCCGCAGCTCTGCAGGTTGATGTTGTGAAACGTCACCGACACCGATAAGGTCACCCCTGGTCGCTGCCCTACACATTCACACAGGATTCACACACGGTCGTATGCTTAATGCGGCGTTACCGAGCTTTCCCTAGCGCCGTGCCAGCAAGTTTGAATATGATCCCTAATTTCACGCTCTGTCTCTAATAACTCTACAAACCATCAGAGAAATCACTCCCCCCATTGCATGAAAAACATGGGATTTACTATTTTGAATAACAACTATAATTATGTCAAAACTGGAAACAGGAATCTAATCTTAACATCCCTTTTTAAGGAGTCCTTCGGACGCCTTTAACTCTTCAAGTGATAAATTTAGTGTTTGTCAAGAAGGGGTGTACCCCTCCGATCCCCAACGTAGGCCCCCACCGACACGTAGGGCAGACAGATATTCATTCAGCACACCGCTGTAGGACAGGCTTGTTATACATTGAATGCACCACGTGCAAGACAGGCTTTCAACACATTCAACATGGCCCATACATATTGACATGACCTTGTTTGTTTGTTTGTTTGTTTGTTGTTTAACGCCACACTCAGCAATATTCCAGCAATATGACGGCGGTCTGTAAAATGATTGACATCATGAGCATCGACCGACGCAAATGGGATCGATGGCATGTATCAACCAAGTCAGCGAGCCTGACCACCCGATCCCGATAGTCGCCTTTGACGACAATGACTTTGTGTTCATCTGTGTTTCTCCCCACACAAGCAAACGTTTAGTCGTAAATTACTCTGCTGCTTACTGCGATACATACTTAAAGTAAAAGTGCAAATATCTCCAAATCAAAATTATACTTAATTCCGAAACAAATATAATTCGGTGGAGACTTTCGCGTCTCCAGGGAGAAAAACTCCGAAAAACCAACAAGAAGTTAATAATGAATGTACCTTCACCAATATGTGGATCACAATTAGCCAATCGATCAGTTGATTTCATACTTTTTTGTAAAACGATCATGAATTCTCTCTGGCTATCATGTTAGTATAAAGAAATATCAACAGTTTTGAATCCTGCTTGAAGTAAAAGAATTCTTTTTTCGATAAACAACAGCGTGCAGCGCATACAGTCCAACACAACCCAAGAGGCTTGTTTTATCTGGACTAACACACATACATCACCGAGAACGCGGGACGATTTTACTGTCGCTTTCATTTCATTCAAACAAAGGGGCATAACTCTTAAATCCCTGTGAAATCACGTCGCCCAACCACGATTACTTCCCCTTGTGTCCACATGCATGCATATTTTCGTAGTCGATTATTAACTTTAGTACTGTAGATAAATATGACGTCAATTACTTCACATACAAGAATGCCAGATATTCAACTCAGCAGATACACGGCTTTGGATGGATTTTAATCATTTCTCATTACTATTTTGTCCTCTGTATTCACTTCGTGTTGTGGTATTCATCAGTACATTTTATGCGGCCATGCGGCCATCAGAATAATGGCAACGTCAGGTGTTGGAAACATGAACGACAGAGAAAAAGAAAACTGTGCCCTTTTACATTGAACATTTAGAGAATAACGTGTCACAGATCACGTGGTCCCGTCGGTGCACACTTGATACATTATCACGCTAACAGAATTCATGCGTAAATATACACAAAACACTTGTGTTATTGAAAACAACTTTGTCTCTGTCTGTCAACTGATTTGCATTCGTCGGCTCCCTGAATCCGCATTTTATAACAGTAGAAAGCACGAGTTATGATGGAGACTTCATACTGGTAGTCTGTCATAAAATACCTGAAACAAATATATCCAATGCAGCCCATGCAAGTCTATATTGTCTGCAAGTCTAGATAACTGCAGAGAGAATGAAGAAAGTCTCTGGGTTCCTTTTTATCAAATTTTATTACTATATTTAACGACTGTTTTCCTCTGTAAAATATGTTCATTTCAGAGACTGATTGTCAGTCTAACATACTGGATGAACTGTCTGTTTCACAGTCCGCACATGTATCTGTATGATACAGGTTCAGTTATGACTGAAATAATTTAGAAATTGCATTTACTAATTATTCCCCAGTCGAACACGTGCACGTGGCGAGTGTGAACGAAATTATGACGATTGCGATCAGTCAACTGACGACTAGACTAATCCCCGTTATCAAGGTATCTTATTTAAAAATATACTGTATATATACTGAATAAAAAATCAAAATGGAGCCTAGATCAATGCCTAATTTCTGAGCCAATCTAGACTTGCCAAATAATTGTAAACTGTGGATTGATTGTTGATAGTTGGGTTGATTTTTACATTTATTGTGAAGGGTTTGGGAGACAGACTAATTGATGACGTCCGACTGTGATTGGTTGTTTAATATTATCTCGACGGATAACTTGTGTTTGACGAACACAACGGTGGACAGCGACGCTACAACTGCATCGACTACGTTGTGATGTTGGAAGAGTTTGTCGGAATTTTGTCATGTGATGTCATAACATTGTGCTAGCGCTATCACAAAGCAATATTTGGCATCATAGTCTGTTATGGTACTATTGAAGTAACCCTGCATTTTGCGACGTGCTTCCGAGAACGTATTTTTATCAGTTTTTTTTTCTTATAGGTTACATAAAAATATCTGTCGGAAACAACCTAGTGTGTTTCAGGATAAAAACGATTTTTCTTAGGATCAGGCACGATCATAGGAATGTTTTTTCCGACTTTACCAACATGACAAGTGGAAGTTGCCATGAATGTTTGTATCCCCGAAGAAAAATTTGAGTCACCGAAGCCTTCGTTACCGGGTACAGGTAAAACCGGTACGAACATCACACCTTCGTGAAAAATGCAGACACCATTTTTTCCCAAGAAAATTTTGAAGCATTTCACTCGCTAAGCACATTCGTCACCTGTGTGTCACATTTTAGCAGATCTACATCAATTGCAGCATCGCCTGTAGGACAACAGGTGACAATCAGCTGACGCGTCTGGTCATCCATGTTTATGAACATTGAACAACCCCCAGCCGATGCTTTGAAATGGGTCTGTCACGATGACATCAGAGGCAGACAGCATCGATGCATTGTTTGTTTGTAGTTGAACGCCGCACTCAGCATATTTCAGATATATAACGGCGGACTGTAAATAATCGAGTCAGGATCAATCCAGTGACTGACATAATGTTCATCGATCTTCGTAATTTCGATACGATGACATGCATCAACCGAGTCGCCGGGCCTGACCACTCGATCCTGTTAGCAGCTTCCTACGACAAGTATGGTTGATGAAGATCAATTTTAACCCGGATCTTCACGGATTCGTCGGTGAGTCGATAGATACTCTGTGACTCACACAAGAGATGATGAGCGAATAAGCATATGTACCAATGAATCCCTAATACAAATTAAATTCAAACAATTCTTCAACTGCCTTTCTTATTTCAATGTTGACCTATAACCCTGCTCGGGCGGTGAGGTAGCCCAATGGGTAAAGTGTTCGCAGCGAACTGCGGACCTGGGTTCAATTCCCCACAAGAGTACACTGTGTGAAGCCCATTTCTCCCGCCGTGATATTGCTGTAATATTGCTAAAAGCGGCCTAAAACCATACTCACTCACTACCCTGTTCATACAGGGGTATATCTCGCCCCGCAAGGTGTTCGGGTGCAAAACGAAACTGCTGACAACGCACTTCGTCCACATCTCGAGACACTGATGATGTTTACAGTTCTATTGTACAGTCGAACAGAACATCATTTGTATCAAAGGTTAACAAGGCTGACGCGGAGTGCATGATCCTTCACAGTGTGTTTTCTTCGGGTAAACTCTTCAATACTTCAAACAGATTCACTTCATTTAACGTTCGTGTTGATATGTAATAACATCGACCTTTTTCAAGTTTTGACCGAGTATGGTTTTACGCCACTTTTGGCAATATTCCAGACATATTGGACACCTAAACCACAGCAGGCAAAGTTTTGAAATTCAAATACATTAAATGTGTTTTGTTTAGGGATCACGAAATATGTATCTTTTTAATTATTCCATTGTACCTTGAACGCAAAACCTGACATACCATTTTCACAGGGACAACTTTTTTCCTTAAGTTTTTTTTTTATTTTTCAAACATAATCTGCATTGATATTTTCAATATAATTGTGTAATGGCAACTTGAACAATTATAGTCATTGTTATTGAGTAATGGTTCTGACCCACACCGTCCAACCGACCTGATTTTACGTTACATTTACAGGAGGTATTTTTACCCATATTGGAGTGAGTGAGCGAGTGAGATGGGTTTAATGACGCTTTTAACATTATTCCAGTCATATCACGGCGTGTCAGCTTAATGTGAGAGGAAAGCCCGAAGTGATGCAAGTCTCAGACGTTTACCAATTCGGTGAAACCCACGAGCACGGGTATGGTGCTGACAAACCTAGAAACATAATAGGGGTGAACCGGGATTCGAACCCACAGTCATGGGTTTCTGGCGTGCCCAAGGGACGCAACTCTGCACAGCGAATCGCGGCGCCTTAGACGACTGGGCCACCCGTGCCACCTACCCATATTGGAAACATATATTAGTTGTATATAGAGTCTGAAACTGCGAATCGCGGCGCCTTAGACGACTGGGCCACCCGTGCCCCCTACCCATATTGGAAACATATATTAGTTGTATATAGAGTCTGAAACTGACAGTCTCTCGTATATTCTGCCTGTTCAATTTGTCACAGATAATGTAGCCTAAGGAATGACAAGTCTTAATCAAAGCATGAAAAGGTCAGACATGTGCCCTGGGTGTACCTTGAGTTCAGGACATGATGTATACGACAACATTTAACTATGATGCCCACATCACAAGGAGGTGGTGCACATGCGCAGATCAGTCCATACCCTGGGAGTAGGTTCAACACGCCCAGGACATAACGTACACAACTCAACACCAGTTGGAGATAGTTATGTTCATAATGGTGTCTAGAACTGAGGTTAAACCGACCTGACATTATACCTCGACCTGACACCGACGACTGGCCTATACATAACAAGAATGCTCTGAATTCGCCAAGCACGTGTCATTATTTGAGTCGTGTCTCGCGGGACGTTACATTGCCGTTACATTGTACAGGTGTAGTAAGTAGGCTGTACAAGGCGATATAGTTCTGGTGTTCTGGACATGAGACTATGAATGGCGCCATCTCGCGCACTGACAACGTGTTTGAGAAGCAGTGTCCCCTGTATTGATGGCTGCACGTGCCCTCAATAAGTTAGGATCCGTGTTATAATCCATGTTTGCCAATACTCCTAAATGGCTGATCTACCTCGGAGTGGGCGGGGGACCACTGTTCAGGGCCCTGTTCCACTAAGCTATCATAGTGCCTCGACAGCCGTAAGTCTATGTTAAAGTAAAGGAGTGACGACCGTCTCAGAGCTCCGACCGCTTTGTGGAACGGGGCCCTGGTGCGATGTTGTGTCGTAGGGAAACAGTGTCCTACTATAGCTGTATTTTGTGCCAGCAGATAAAAAAAGATAGAAAAGATATGCATGAGATATATACTTCTCAAAAGAAGTTAAGGATCACCTGATTCTTTCATATTACTATAGTTAATCTCTCATGTCATGACAGATTAACTTTACCATTATGAAAGAATCGGGTGATCCTTAACTTCTTTTTGAGTAGTATAGTCTAACCACGGACTTGTAAAGGTCCGTGGTCTAACTAACTAAGCGGGAGTTGGACCAAGTGTCTTGCTGCTCGACTTTTGCTGGACATATCGGGTACGATATGTCTGTTTGAAGTCTTTGATAGGCATTTAGAAGTTGGAAGAAAATGAATACATGACCCTTTTTAGGAAAAGCAGCTGCTGCTGTTCTTTGTCACGACGTTTCAGAGCTACTTCTTGCGCCTTCATCACCTCATCACCTTTTGCTGATGAAGGAGCAAGAAGCAGTAGCCCTGAAACGTCGTGACAATAGATATAAGGAGCTGCTGTTCATAAAAAAGTGCCATGTATAATAGGTCTGTTTGTCGTTAACGCCGCATCCAACTATATTCCAGCTATATGATATCGGCCTTAAATAATCGAGTCTGAACCAGACAAATTTGTTATTGATATTAAGATCAACGATCCAAGTCGGTGATCTATGAACCTGATCAACCGAATCACGAAGCTGCCTCTCACGATATGAACATAGGTTCTCGCGGCCTATTTGAAACCGAGGGGCGTCTGCGTTTATGTGGTTACATGATGATGGGGTCAAATATTGAGATGGTTGACTATCATCATTAAGGCAGCACGTAAACATATACCACCAACAGTCGCTGATTCCTTAACGTTTTGTTGCATCAAAGGCGAGCAGTAATGTAGCCCAATATCTGGGCCCCGTTCCACAAAGCGATCGTAGCGCTAAGATGATCGTAACTCCCATACTTTATCATAGGCTTACGACAGTCGTAGCGCTATGATCGCTTTGCGGAACGGGGCCCTGGTTTACATGTAACACCAGAATGACGATAGCCTTCCCGAGGTGGAGCATGCGCAGACCGATGACGTTGTCTCTGTGGTCAGGTCAAGACAGTTGTCAACTGCGGCAAATACACTTTCTGAGAGTAAACAAACTCATGTGAAACACGAGAATCCCCTGCAATTAGCACGACGAAGCTGATGGTTCACAAACATCCTCACTTGTTTTGGGATTGTCCGTAAAAGCCGTTAACAAGCAGTCACCTTGGTCTCTCCGTCCGACAGGGTGTGTGTGTGTGCGTGCGTGCGCGTGTGTGTATGTGTGTGTGCAAGCCTGTCTGTGTTTGAGGATGTGCGTGGGTGGGTGAGTGTGTCTATGTGTATGGCGAGTGTATCTAGGTTCAATGAGTGAGTTACAATTTAACGTCGCATCGGCATTGTTCCAGCCATAAAGCGACGAGGTCAAACTAAGGCGAGTGTCTTGGGGTATGGCGAGTGTGTCTACGTGTATGTCGTGGGTATATATAGGTGTATGGCGAGTGTATCCAGGTATTGACTCTGGAATCTAGGCGTATGGCGAGTGTGTCTTGGTGTATGGCGAGAGTGTCCAGATGTATGGCGAGTGTGTCTACGTGTATGTCGTGGGTATGTATAGGTGTATGGCGAGTGTATCCAAGTATTGACTCTGGAATCTAGGCGTATGGCGTGTGTGTCTTGGTGTATGGCGAGAGTGTCCAGATGTATGGCAAGTGTGTCTACGTGTATGTCGTGGGTATATATAAGTGTATGGCGAGTGTATCCAGGTATTGACTCTGGAAGCTAGGCGTATGGCGAGTGTGTCTACGTGTATGTCGTGGGTATATATAGGTGTATGGCGAGTGTATCCAGGTATTGACTCTGAAATCTAGGTGTATAGCGAGTGTGTCTTGGTGTATGGCGAGAGAGTCCAGATGAATGGCGAGTGTGTCTATGTGTATGGCGAGATAGTTCAGATGTATGGCGATTGTGTCTAACTCGGTCCTACATCTAGGCGTGTTGAATAAGTGAATAAATATACAACGCAGTATTTAACAGTGTTTCAGTTAATCACGGCGGGTCAGCTTTTTGGGTGGGGTCATTACATGAAAAACATGTAATTGTTTTACAGTGAATAACGCGGCAGCGGAGGGTTGAGTGTTTCCCTGGCCCCAAACCGCTAGAAGTACATTTCGTTTACGACTGAGCCTTGCCAGGTCCTTGCCCCCGAGCAGTGGAACCTCACCCTGGACCTCACCCTGGACCTCACCCTGGACCTCACCCTGGACGAGGAGTATTGGCAAACATGGATTATAAAACGGATCCTAACTAATTGAGGGCACGTGCAGCCATCAATACAGGGGACACTGCTACTCAGACACGTGGTCAGTGCGCGAGATGGCGCCATTCATAGTCCAAGTCCAGAACACCAGAACTATATCGCCTTGTACAGCCTACCTACTACACTTGTACAATGTAACGGCAATGTAACATCCCGCGAGACACGACTCAAATAATGACACGTGCTTGGCGAATTCAGAGCATTCTTGTTATGTATAGGCCAGTCGTCGGTGTCAGGTCGAGGTATAATGTCAGGTCGGTTTAACCTCAGTTCTAGACACCATTATGAACATAACTATCTCCAACTTGTGTTGAGTTGTGTACGTTATGTCCTGGGCGTGTTGAACTTACTCCCAGGGTATGGACTGATCTGCGCATGTGCACCACCTCCTTGTGATGTGGGCATCATAGTTAAATGTTGTCGTATACATCATGTCCTGAACTCAAGGTACACCCAGGGCACATGTCTGACCTTTCCATGCTTTGATTAAGACTTGTCATTCCTTAGGCTACATTATCTGTGACAAATTGAAAACGCAGACGATTGGGCATGTTTTATTTTTATACAGCGACCTGTATATGACCACTGCACGGGCACTGCCGTCATGGCCTGATGTTGCGATGTCAAAATAACCTTCGCTCAAATTGAGTTACTGGAATAACATCCCGTATTTCGTGTAAACACTATATCTTTTGAATGCGTCGGATGAGTTTGGGACCGACCTTTTGATATTCTGGAATTTTATCGAAAAATAATTGTCTCAGAAAATGTCTGAAAAGCATAATTTTGCACAATTCAGACTGTTGAAAATTTAAAAAGTGCCTGCCATAAACAAAATAATTGCTGCAAGATGTGTTAAAAGATATGTTTACATGTTCTTAGTTTTATGTGAAAATATATCTGGTATTGAAACGGTATCTGAACAAATATCTAGTCTCCATACAAAATCTGAGTGCAATTAAGTGATTGTCAAGAAACTTAGATCGTAGTTATATACATGGGATGACTGGAGAGGGGGATTTACCATTTTAACAAAGAGGGACAAATATGGTAGGAATATGACCCGCATGCATTCTATTGTTTAATATGATCGCTAGTGATGAAGAGATAATTCGCCCTGATAATGTATATTTTTCATTCCTACCACACCCGTGGAGATCTGGGGTAGAATAAGTCTTCAACAACCAATACTTGTCGTAAAAGCCGACTATGCTTGTCGATTTACCGGATCGGGTGGTCGGGCTCGCTGAGGTGGTTGATGCATGTCATCGTATCCCAATTGTGAAGATCGATGCTCATGATGTGAATTACTGGATAATCTGGTCCAGACTCGATTATTTACAGACCGCCGTCATACAGCTGGAATATTGTTGAGTGCGGAGTTAAACAACAAACAAACAATACCTCCCTTCCAAGCGACAATGACGTAAAGTGGGAAAAATTAAGAGTTGTGTCCCTTGAGTAATGGCGGCCTGAGCAAAGAAAAACAATATTCATCTCTGCTTGTAAATGGCAAGATGTTCTACGTGCAGATGTGTGTATTAACAGGTGCGTCAATCAGTCGTGGTCACCATGTGTCGTTGTTGTTGTTGTTGTTGCTAGTCGTCGTCCAACAGCAGCATCCTTGTCCAATACGACCAGACCGTGATATGACTGGACAAAAGTTCAAAGCTGCGTTAAACCAAACCCACTCATTCACTCAATAATCCGTCAGATCCCATGTTATGAACTTAATAATCATGACCAATCACATAGATTTCAGCAGCAGTGTGGACAACTACTAGTATTTGCCTAAAAAATATCTAGACCAGCACAATCACGAAAAGACAAAGCCCGTAATAAAAGCATCTGGTGGACGTTCACATGGTCTTAAAGTGTCAAGAGATATAGTCACGGAAAACCTATGTACGTGTAACATTATTTTTGAAAACGTAAAAAACGCCAATTCTATATCCACTGGATTGTGCACTCACTGTACTACTCCGATTCGTGTGTTTACTTAAACTAAGCATCGTGGTGATTCTGACAGGAAGTTATTGAATGTAAACACCTCGAATATAATCATGCCATGTACACACAGGAGAGTCGAGCACTGACTGGATCTATAGAGATCTCCTAAGATCACAGTCGGAGGTTTTTATGAATACCTTCCGAAAATTTAATTTAAGTGACCTACGAATGACTTAACATGAACGCTCAATGCGTCTTTTGTGGGCGATGGTGAAGGCATGGCGAGAGGACACCTCCTCCGCCTTTATATAAGATGGGGGATCTCGGATGGTTTGTTGCAGTAACCGAGATGATATTTACCTACCGCTAGGCTGATTCAGAGAAGAGCAGCCCCGTTACACAACTTGACTCGTGGGGCTCCTTTCAAGGGATGTGTGTGACAGGGGTGATACTTCGCGGAGAACAGACGCTAAGTTGTTCTCGTGTAATGAATAACAGAGCTATCACTTTGAGCAGAAAACAAGTTTCCGGGGTCGGGTTATCAAGTGCCCCCTGTGAAGCATTGTATTTGAAGTGGTTCCACATATTGGGGCACTCTTACATCACTTCCAAACAGATATGCGTATAAACATCACCATCTGTGACCAGATGAAGTAACGCATTGTTTAATAAAACAGCGACAAAATCCATTTCCATAATCATAAAAAATGTCTCCTAAAAGCAAAGCCCATTATTCGATTCCGACTATATCATGAGCACGTGTTCATGAATCACAATCAAATAGTGATGATACCAGCTGTTCGTGAGAAGGGGAGCGTATTCTTTGCCTCACCGGTGGCACCCGTCAAAACACATGCAAAGGCAAATCAATTATTCGCCTGAAACAACACATGTGGTACAAGTCAAAATAGGAAACTGCATCCACCATGTATAGCCCCATATGACTCCGTTGTATGTTTTGTCGGTCATACAACATAACTGCTTGACCGAGTGATTTCGTATTCACGTCTTCAGTGGTGATCCAGTTTAACTGATACTGCACTCTAAACACCAAGTTTGACACACTAACTACAACAACGGCAATAATCATGGCCCACATCCTGACCCCGGGGTCAACAAACACAGTAAGGTCTACACAAGATTCGGATGGAATGGAATTTTTTATTTGCTTCGTCAACTTTCGGTACCCGTGATTCATAAATGCTAGAAGTCGATGTGTTTTGGGGGTTTATTTGTTGTTAAATGTCGCACTCGGCAATATTCCAACTATATGATGGCGGTCTGTTAATAATCGAGTCTGGGCCGGACAATCCAATGATTGACATCATGAGCATCGATCTACGCAGCTGGGATACAATGACGTGTATCAACCAAGTCAGCGAGCCTGACCACCCGATACCGTTAGTCGCCTTTTACGACAAGCATGGGTTGCTGAAGGCCTATTCTAATCCTGATAATCTGGGGATGGGGAGTCAAAGTAGCAACTGAAAAATTGTACGACCCATCTGCACATCAACCTACAACAGAATGTTCCATTTGGCTGCCATGGAAACTAAATTGGATCTCCGATGGAATAAACCTAAGCAACCCTCAGAGGATCGTCCATACAACGGTCAAGGTCACACAGTCCGCGTATGTACATGTCAACCGTTATAATGCACTTGAAGAAGCCATGTAATAACAGTTATACCTAACACACCTAAATATATCTAGGTATAAATTGTCACATCCCTTCTACACACCGCCGTATTTAAACATCTAAATATAGCCATGAAGTGGGAGACTATTACATGAGAATGTGTGTCACGCCGATTACAATTACGTTATGCTAGTTTTACCATCACTTCCGAAGAGGACCGTAACAGTACCACCAAAACAATCACAAATTATGGACCGAGACGTCACAATTGACTACATCTTGGAGACTACAAGTACAACCAGACTAATAATGAATACAGATCATTCATTCATTCATCTGAGGACCGCCTCCGTGGTCTAATGGTAGAGCGTACGCCCGGAGAGCGGAAGGTCCGGGGTTCGATCCCCAGCCGCGTCATACCAAAAGACGTTAAAAGATGTTACTTGTTGTTACCCTGTCTGGCGCTCGGCATTAAGGGGCTAAAACAAGGACTGGTCGGCTCGGAGTCAGTATTCTGTGTCTGAGTGGGGTATTCATGTTAAGCTGCGGCATGGTATCTCAGTTTGCTAGCACTATAAATCGGCATCAGTCCGGACTAGTACATGCAGCCACACACACACATACACGTGCATGCACGTCGCTATATAAGTGCAATAATCTTGGACGCGACGTTAAACCCCATTTCACCTCACCTCACCATTCCTCTGAGGCTATACGTTTCTATCTGGTACCAGAATTTCTACATTGGCAAACGCCATATGCTTCTACATAACTTACGAAAGTGGCTCTTTCGAAAACTGAAGTTTCTGCTTCCAGACTTCCCATATGTTGCCCATCTATTCACTACTTGATACCGGTGCGAAAAAGGGGTATTCACAAATGTGAATATATGCACAATGGAATCTAAGTGTAAGATGTGTGAGCATGCATTGCATCTCGCGTATAACACTACACCGGTAACAACAGAAGCCCAGTATATGCACGTGAGTTTACGATTACGCAGTGACCAGGGCATGCGCCGATGTTACTACTGATCCGACACCGGAAGTATCCTAAACAAAAAATGTAAGGGGGCATGAATATTTTGGGGGATACTTATGTAGTGAAGACTGGATGCACAATTTCATAAAAATACACACACACACCCCCATAACCATGATCCCTAACTTGTTTCGGTTCAATATATTATATACAGATGACCCATTGGTGTGTGGCGTGTCAGCATCCAGAGAGTATCCAATAGAGTCTGTGACATTTACACAGCTTAACAATTCTAGGCGTGAGGGTTTTGAGACCTCACATTCCGACGTGCGTATCTTTGTCATAACAACACGGTGGCATATCCCAGACAGCATATGCCGACAAGCGTTCCTCATATCACATGCTATTCTAGGCGTTAAACACCACATTATTTCCCCATTGTGCGTCGGGCACCGTTGATCTCGGTGTGATGCCAGTATGCGACCACAAGCCATGAGTCACTCTATCCAATAGTGTGCAGTAATCAGTGTGGATGTAGGCACGTTATAACTGATGCAGCAGAATCACCATACACTAAAACCCCCGTAATGCCCAGCAACGCTTAACTCGAAGTCCTGTATATATCTATTCTACGCCCGCTATTCTAGTTATGATGTCGGGTGTGATATTCTTAGTTAGTAAGATTTTACGCCGCAGTATTTAAGCTTGATCAGAGGGATTCCATAAATGGACTTCCGTTCACATTATTTGTACCACTATTTTGACTTTTACGCTCATAGAACAGTTTCGGCAGATAATGGAGACTGATTATTCTCTGGCGTTGTTTTTAATATTTTGACACAGTTTCCATGTGGGAATCGAACCACATCTTAACGTGACCCATCGAAGTTTTGACTGCTGTGCTGCTACCCCGGCGACCCCGGGTGTATATAAAAGTTTTGACTTTGACACTATCATAAAGCACAACGACGATAAAGGGGGTCTCTCCTGCACGGTGTTGAGTCCATGTCCAGTCGAGACGTAGGCAACATTAATGTGTAAGATGTCCTGGTTGTGTTGCTGTCCTTCCCGACGGGTATTTATGTGATATTAATGTATTACTTTCTCTAGTCACAACATGACTGAAATACCTCCGGTGTGACTATGTTTTTATCTCACTCGGGATAAATGCCTTGTAATTTGTGTCTTGTGCGAGACTGAGACACAATCTCGGTAATCATTACGACTACGTAACAAAATTCCTGATAACGAACAAAATAAATTGTTTCATTGACATAAGTCAAATTTGCAAGGACTGCCAGTTGGCTCGCGTACAGTGCCTCTTTAAAATGTTCATAGACATCGACCTCTGCATCAAAGGGACTATGACAACTGGCCGTATAATCATCATTATTAAATGCTTCGAATACTATACAAAATGCATACCAGCTCAGATATATGTCATAATGTACTTACCGATATTGGTTGTGATCCAAAGACTAGTAAGCAGTATTCAGCAGCCCTGTACATCCACGACGAGGGTATGAGTTACGATACGCTCCTACACGTTGGGTGTTGGCCGATATAAAACATGGAAACTCCACATCAGGGTGCGGTGTGTGGAGACGACGGGGTCAGTTGAAATGTTACCCAATAACCTGATACTTGGGATGTGTCGGAGTCGCACATCTCACATACCAGCCACAGCTCCGCGCAGCGTCAGTTTAACCCCCTGTCTTGCCTGGCCAGAATGCCAATTCTGTTATCGTAAGATTCTAGATATTTAAAGACGATTTAGTTACTCTCCCAGAGGGGTAAACATGTATATGTCTAGACCTGACACAGGCTATTAGAGCTGAACCAGTTGAGATAATACTATTGTATTGTGCGCCAGTGTAGCAGAAGGCATAATGCGAGACGGTGATTTAATCTCAGCAACGACTCTCTTCTGACAACTTCAACACGTGCAACAAGGCTTTCGAATTCAATTTGAAATAGAATGTTAGCCTTCAATGTTTGTTTAAAACATATAGTTTCATTCCAAGTCCAAGTTTCGACAGATTTTATAATACCAAACAATCATAACAGAAACTTGAACGCCAGCTGAACAGCTGAAGCATTTTGATAAGAATCGAACAAAAAAACTTAGACATTTCTCTGCAAGTCTACAAATTAGTATTACATTATAATCTCTAGTAGTAGTAGAAGAAGTAGTAGTAGTAGTAGTAGTAGTAGTAGTAGTAGTAGTAGTTATTTATTTATTTATTTATTTATTTATTTGTTTGTTTGTTTGTTTGTTTGTTTGTTTGTTTGTTTGTTGTTGTTGTTGTTGTTAACTGGCTAGTGATGTGACTCCTACGTGAACCCTCTAGCCTTAAAGTACATTACATAAGTTATATCCCGCCTCCCTAGAACATGATGAGGGGGTATATCCTCTGACCGGCGTTAGCAGGGGTGACCTGGGTCAGCGTTACGTTGACAGGTGGAGCGGGGACGGGGTGCGACAAGCGTGGAGGCACTGGAGTGTGTGTCTTGGTGTTAGTTAGTCAGGCTGGGTACACGTCACGGCAGCATACGGCGACAGGGAACTTAGTCAGTGAAAACAGTAGAGACTGAATTTCATGATGGGTTCTATTTGTGAACCAAAGGTATTACCTACGTATGACCGTGAAACTGTTCGTCTACATCGTCATCAGTGTTGTGACTGTCCTCGAACACCTCTTGTGTACATGGCCGTCGACGACGTTTCTCACATCCATCAGTGTTGTTACTGTCGTATACACGGAACAATCGTTACGTACGTCGTCGTAGACGATGTTGTCTCACATGGATCAGTATGGTTACTGTTCTTGAACACCGTTTGCTTACATCTGCCGTCGACGATGTTGTCCCACATTCACCAGTGTTGTTACTGACCCGGAACGTCGTTTGCGTACATCTGCCGTCGACGATGTTGTCCCACACTCACCAGTGTTGTTACTGACCCGGAACGTCGTTTGCGTACATATGCCGTCGACGATGTTGTCCCACATTCACCAGTGTTGTTACTGACCCGGAACGTCGTTTGCGTACATATGCCGTCGACGATGTTGTCCCACATTCACCAGTGTTGTTACTGACCCGGAAGGTCGTTTGCGTACATCTGCCGTCGACGATGTTGTCCCACATTCACCAGTGTTGTTACTGACCCGGAACGTCGTTTGCGTACATCTGCCGTCGACGATGTTGTCCCACATTCACCAGTGTTGTTACTGACCCGGAACGTCGTTTGCGTACATCTGCCGTCGACGATGTTGTCCCACATTCACCAGTGTTGTTACTGACCCGGAACGTCGTTTGCGTACATATGCCGTCGACGATGTTGTCCCACATTCACCAGTGTTGTTACTGACCCGGAACGTCGTTTGCGTACATATGCCGTCGACGATGTTGTCCCACATTCACCAGTGTTGTTACTGACCCGGAACGTCGTTTGCGTACACATGCCGTCGACGATGTTGTTCCACATTCATCAGTGTTGTTACTGACCCGGAACGTCGTTTGCGTACATATGCCGTCGACGATGTTGTCCCACATTCACCAGTGTTGTTACTGTCATGGAACACCATTTACTTACGTGGACCGTCAACGACGTTGTCTCACGTGCACCAGTGTTGTTACTGACCCGGAACGCCGTTTGCGTACATATGCCTGTATATACCACACTGTATACGTATGTAGACCGCTGTTTCTTGATTTTCCTTGTTGCGTTCAATTTGGCTTGCGGTCTGTGTCACTGTTGTTCCTATTTATTTAGTTAATCGGTTAGATTTTAAAATGTCTAAACATTAAAAAACTGCTTCTTCTGGAACGCGCTAAAGTTGAGCAGGGTTGCGAAAGGGACATGCAAATTAGATATTTCTCTTTCACATAGCCTTCGGTAAATATACTCACCGACAAAAGAAACGCGAATACCATACATGTTGGTTAATTAATGACGAATTACTTATATTCAAGAGATAATAGATTGATTCGAAGCGCAAACGAACATTCTGGTATGTTGTGTGAAGCGACGCGTCACATGTGACGTCATAAACCCATGACTCGAGATGCACCAATTGTCTCGTACAGGATTAGCGTGTAAAGTTTGTTAATCACGTGCAGCATATCATGATAAGAATAAAGGCACTCTGTGGTAAAACTTAACTGTTAGTTTTGTCATTAAGTGGTACACATTGGAAACATCTCTTCTTAACGTACATACTTCTCCATATGTATCTGTGGACCCGTGAAGATCCGGGGTAGAATAGGATAGGTCTTCAGCGACCCATGCTTGCCGTAAAAGGCGACTATGCTTGTCGTAAAAGGCGACTAACGGGATCGGGTGGTCAGGCTCGCTGACTTGGTTGATGCATGTCATTGTATCCCAATTGCGTGGATAGATGCTCATGACATCAATCACTGGATTTTCTGGTCCAGACTCGATTATTTACAGACCGCCGTCATATAGCTAGAATATTGCTGAGAGCGGCGTTAAACAACAAATAAATAAATAAATAAATAATATGTATCTGTGGTTCGCGTTTCTTTTGAATGTGAGTATACATCCAGTTGCACTTCTCCACCATGCAGGTTAGCATCACCAGGTTGCGGATGACTAAACGCGTTGCTGATGCTGCATGTCCGGGGCTTAGTGACGGCGTAAACGAATGTTGAGGCAGTCGCGGTGGTCGGCATTAGGGGGATTTGCGCCACCACGTGACATTTCTCACCTTGCAGAGAAGGACGAACCTTTATGTGTGCAACATGCTGTCTCAATGGACGAGCGATGGTGATATAGGTGTGCTTGTGAGTAGTGTACTGTTTTGAATCAGGATAGGTCGCAGAAAGTGCACCGGCTTTGTTTCTACAGACCAACTGTACCAGAGAGAGGTGGAAAGATAGTGTGGTTTCTTGTCACACAACTAGTCCGGGTTCGATTCCATTCGCTTGAACTTAAAGTGTCCAGTGAGTGGTTATCATGTCTCCGTTTTAATATACATATTATTGTTTGTCTGTTTTTGTAGTTCCAACAATATATTGAATGTAACTATAACACATTGGATAATTGAGAATGGTCCTTGGCGTTTGCTTGTCACACGCCCTGCCTGCGTTCCATTCGCGTAACTTAAGGTCAGTTTAGTCAAATTTAATTTGTGTCCATCACTCGCTTGTTGATTGGGTTTAATGATTGATTGAGTGAGTGAGTGAGTATGGTTTTACGACGCTTTTAGCAATATTCAAAGAATATCACGACGGGGGACACCATGCAGAAATGGGCTTCACACATTGTACCAATGTCGGGAATCGAACCCGGGTCTTCGGCATGACGAGCAAACGATGTAACCACTAGGCTACCTGACTGCCCCAGGTTGCTTTTATCAAGTCTAGTAGTCAATACAGGAGTGAGTGGGTGAGGTTTTACGCTGCTTTCAATATTCCAGCCAAAGCACGACGGGAGACCCCAGAAATGGGTTTCACGTATTGTATATCCATATGAGGAATCAAACCCGGGCCTTCGGCGTGAAGAGCGAGCGCTTTAACCACTTGGCTACCCCACCGCCCCAGTTAATACAGGAAGGACAACTTCAATCAACAAAGGGTTTAGAATCGGCATTCACAAATGCCATCTTCCCAAAGCAAGGGAGTTAACTGACTGTAAACGTCCAGTGTTCATGGAAACTCGACTAACAAAGTCAGTTAACTCCCTTGCCTCGGGAAGATGCACAAATGTCGACGATGAAGTTGTGTTGGTTTGTGTGGCACATGGATGATTAAGAAAGCATTACGTCCCTGACACACACACAAGCATGGAGCTCATCCTTCATCCAAATATCTTGTGTTTTCAAACTCTATGCGATGAATCAAGAGTGTGAGAATGTGGTTTTACGCCGGTTTTTAGCGATATTCCAGCAAGCAGAAATGGGCTTCACACATGGTACCCATTTTGGGAATCACAGTCGAACACGGGCCTTCGGCATGACGAGCGAACGCTTTAACCACAAAGGCTACCCCACCGCTTCATGAATCCAAAGAAAGTCGTTTATGATTTGAAGGATGTTCTCATTAATTATATAATGTGTTTTTACGCCTTGGGCAAGAGGCTCTAGATAAATAAAACATTATTACTCTTATTATTATTTCAACAGTAACAGTCCGTAATGTTGGGTGTCCTGATAAATGACGAGGTTTCACCGTCCGGGCAGTCCCGTCCATGCTTGACCCCTAGCCTTCCAACAACATTAACATGACACATTTCACCCTTAATCTCTAACTGTTTAACTCGGTCTTGGCATTGCCGACATGGTTGACCTTCAGAGGTCAGAGGTCAGAGGTCAGACTGAATCCCGCTAAGCGTATACTAAGTGTCCACTATACCTACATAGAAACATGTCCACACATGCGCACCGTCCCTCGTCAGGTAATCCCCTGGAACACGCCCACCGTCATGTGTCATGTGTCATGGTCGTGCTACAGCTACAGCAACTTCCAACACCACTACTACCACTACAGCAACTTCGACCACATCACTGTTACTACTGCTGCTGCTACTACCACTAGCACTACTATTATTACTACTACTTCTACCACCACCACTACTACTACTATTACAATCATTAAGACTACTGCTGTTGCTACTGCTACTACAACTACCGCTACTACTACTACTACTACTACTACTGCTGCTGCTGCTGCTGCTGCTGTTGCTTCTCACAGTGACACTAGCGCTACTGCTTCTACCACCACTACTACTGCTGTTACCACCACGACTACTACTACTATTACAAGCATTATGACTACTGCTGTTGCTACTGCTACTACAACTACCGCTACTACTACTACTACTGCTACTTCTACTACTACTACTGCTGCTCTTACCACTAACAGTACTGCTTCTACAACCACTACTACAACTACCACTACAATCACTATTACTGCTGCTATTACTACAACAACTACTGCTACTACAACTAACGCCACCATTACTACGACTACAGCTACTACTACTACTACTACTACAACAACTACTGCTACTACAACTACCGCCACTACTACTACGACTACAGCTACTACTACTACAACAACTACTGCTACTAAAACTACCGCCACCACTACTACGACTACAGCTACTACTACAGTTCTACTACTACCATGGGCGGATACAGCTTTTTTGAAAGGGGGGGGGGGGTGCACAATTAAGATCTATTTATTGTCTTTGGTAGTAATTTATACAGAAATAAAGATTTTTTTCGAAATCCGCCGATGACTACTACTGCTACTACTATAGTACTACTACGTCGCACCTGGTATCTCTACTTCTGCTACTATAACTGTTTCTACTGTCGTCCTTTCTTGCGTCATAGTTAGGGGTTCTAGTTTATATACATTCTTCCAATTGTTTTAAATATTCTGAGTGAGTGTTGTTTTATGCCGCACCAGTGCTTCCCCACCAGACGGCTCCCCGTGCGGCGTACTGGTCTCCAGTGGTGGTTTTGTCAGCGTTTAGCAAATATTGTATGTTTGTCATGCGTCTTAAAAAATAACACACAATTACATTTCCTGCACAAAGCGTAATTGAAATGAGGGGGCCTTGACCTCCAGACACCCGCTTGTACGTACATCGTCATGGTAACGGTGAAACCCACCTCCTCGTACCTGGCTACAAAATCCTGCACTGACTAACTTGAACATCCCCGAAATATGTAACGCCATATATGGGCATACCCTAGCAGGCACGTGGCGTGGTTAATACGTAAGATCAACGTAACGCTGTCGGGTGTGTACACAATATACGTCAACGACAGGAGCGGCGGTAATGAGATGCGTCGTCACGGAATACCCTGCCGCGACAGCCACATTTGACATCAGCAGATTTAGAAGGTAGATCGGAACATGCAGGGTAAATACCTTGTTGCCAACATAACCCGTGTGCTCCATGAGATTCCTCCATGAGGGATTTCGTGACAAAACTCATCATCTCCACGTAGTCTTGTCTAGTGACAGAACCTTCACAAAGCACACCCCTTTTTCAATTTGTCACTATGGTTGATGCGACAGAAAAATAAACTTTTTTAAAATACAAGTGTCATTTATGCATTCCTGGGTTAAAATAAATATTTTAAATCGTTCGCTAATAATCAACCCGCATTATACACATTAAGTTTCTGTCCTTGCATCTTTGTGAACATGTTGAAAATAACATCTTCTGAAGCGTTTTACGCGTTCAAAATAAGTGAGTGGTCTTTTGATCCGTCCAAAATTGCAAATCAATAATCAGTTTTAACGACCGCATTGGCTCCCTATCATTTTATTTGTCATATTTATTTGTAACAGTGCTGTTTGAAGAGGTTCAGTGAGCACTAGTCGGTTATTAATTGTGACAACTGCAGGTGCACGTGCGCCTTGCGGGTAGAACACAATACATATTTCACCTGCGAAACTGCATTTATCCCCGGGGTGCTTCCGGTTGATAACATAACGCATAATCGTTTCAATCAAGGTCAATGAATGCTTTGTCTATTAAATGTCCCTGTTTACATGGCTCTCGAGGAAATAAGGTCAATTAACCGAAATTATTCTAATGATATGAAACATGAATGATAAAAGAATATATATCGTTATGCTAATGAGAACGTAAACCTACCTTTCGTAGCTGTTACACCTTAAGACAAATCTTGATGTATGTCTTTTGTCCTTACTTCTTCTCTCAATCCCACTGTATCAATGATCTTCATCAAACCTCAGTCATAGTACCATCCCCCTACGCCGACGTTGAAAAAAACCGTCCGCGGTTGACGAGCTTGCAACCTGGGGAGTATGTTTACTGTGCAAATAGGTGCAAATGAAACGGGAGAAGGTTGGATTTGAATGAATGCCTGTTAAGTCCCGAGCACACATCTCAGGTTGAAGAATGTACGGGCTATAGACGACATAGATAGAAGATTGAGGTGACGGGGTCGAGCGCTGTGTGGACGTCTCATTACGACACGGGGTGATTACGGCTGGGGGACATGGGAAGACGCGAGGACCCACACCAGTGATGGTGTCAGGTTTCAGGGGGAAGTGCCGTAGCTTGCCTCTGTCGGTGTTAACTTGTTCACAGTAAATGAAATGTACGATAGTGATACTTGATATAAGGCCTGTCAAGTAATAATTCAATTTCTTCAGATTACACATTATACATGGAACAAGGAAGATACGTTTGCATACATTGAAACCACCAATGTTAACGGTATACAGAGCTATGTTTTGCTTTCGTTTCTTTGTTGTTTAACGTTAAACTCAGCATTATTTAAGCTATTTGACGGCGGTCTGTTAATAATCGAGTCTGAACCAGACAGTCCAGTGACTGACATCATGAGTATCGATCCACGCAATTGGGATACGATGACATGCATCAACCAAGTCAGCAGTCTGACCACCCGATCCTGTTAGACGCCTCTTACGACAAGCATAGTCGCCTATTATGGCAAGCATGGGTTGCTTAAGATCTATTCTACCCCGGATCTTCACGGGATACAGAACTATGTAACTTACAGGCCCGTAGAAACGGAGGGCGTGTGTCCATTGTTAAATCATTATAAGAAACTGTTTCACCACTTACTTAGAAGGCCATTCACACTTGGACAATGAGAAAGTTAACACCACCGCAAAATATTCCTCAAAAAGAAAAAAAAAACTCGTAAATCACATCTGACAAATAAATCACGTCACTTGTTTCGCTCTTCAGTCGAGGATGCGGAAAAAAATAATTGAAAATAGAAACCTTTCATCTAAGAGGACGTAATTTGTTATGGCACGATTTCCTTTAGCTTCGGAAATTCACTTACAGTCTTAAACTTCAAAGTTTAAACAGTTTCGTTCGTATGCATGTATGCTGTTGATCACTACCAATTTGAGCTTCAATTCTTTCCCCTACAGCTTATCAGATTAACTAAAATCGCTGCTCTTGGTATATGTACCGTTACCTCAGGTTGTTTGTTTGTTTGTTTGTTTGTTTTTTAACGCCGCACTCCAGCTATATGACGGCGGTCTGTAAATATTCAAGTCTGTACAAGACAATCCCGTGATTGACATCATGAGCATCGATGTACACAATTGGGATACGATGACATGCATCAACCAAGTCATCGAGCCTGACCACCCGATCCCGTTAGTCGCCTCTTACGACGAGCATAGTCGCTTCTTACAATAAACATGTATTAGTGACATAGGTTGCTGAAGACCAATTCTAACCAGGATGTTCGCTCACGGGACCTAATTCCCTTTAAATTAATTAACGAATCGTCATTAATCTCATTTGATGTATACAAATACGCTGGCTTGAACTCTCTTGAACGATGCTATACCCCAGCGTAGTGAGCGTGATTTCTGATCACAACCAGATATGAGGGGTAATAGTCTTGTAACCACGAAATCCTCATTAGTCGGTTCTTACATGGGGTACTGGTACTGGGAAATGGACCTGGACCTGGACCTAGAAATAGGGTGGGGGTGGGGGGGCTATTCTGCCCTAAAATGTAAAGGAGATTTACCCTTGACAGATATGTCTTGTTCTTAGTGTTTGTATCGTGTATATTTTATTTTCAAAAGGATGCCTGAGAAGTTTTTTTGGTTGGCAAGATTGTAATTTTGTAGAGAAATCTTTTTAGTAAAATGAGCCACATTATAAATTCATCACCCAAAATATTGTTTTAAATAAAATATGTGGCGATTCTGGGAAAACAGCAAGTGTTTTTAATATTGTATTTATATTTCATTAAAATTCGCTATCATAAAATATGTTATGTTACAAATAGGAACATATATATGAACGCCCGTTGTAGCTGTTATTTACTGTACGAAACGTGCATAATAAGCACTTCGGATTTCCAAGTTAATGGTTTGCCCTCGTCTTATAAAAAAAATAACTAAAGAAGCGCCATAAAATAAACCCCTCATATTTGAGGGTAACAAAATTATGGTCAAAGGGAGGTCACTCTCAAACATTATCTTTGGCGATGATGGAAGACGATTTGGATGAAGATGTAATTTTCGAGGTATTTATAGGCATAATCAGCGATCTATTGTAACAACAAGCTCTGTTTGCTTTATGATAATCGCATACACTTTCTAATTCAAGTAGATTGGATAACGTGCTTGGGAAAGACATTGTTTGATTGAGCCATCCAAGTTGTTCTGTTTTCGATCACGACAATTGAGTGTCACTCATTTACAAATGATTGTTTAAATGTTTTCAGTGGTTTGTAAAAGACACATAGGATAATAGATAATACCACTATCGCTGAGTACCATGTGATTTAGGTACAACATTCGACTGTTTTAGCGTGAAGTCCTAAATAATAACTGGAATGTTTTTTAAGAATTCTCCCCTGTACCAGCACCTGCGGGAGGCAGGGGTGGAGGGCATAGACGCAGAACCAGTCCGAATCAGCGGGAAAAGCAGCTGCCAAACACAGCAAGAACAAGCACCTGTCGTATGTCATTGAGAAATTCAATACTTTGACTGTGTTCATTCTGCAGAGCATAAAATAATTTTAAACAATTGTCCAGGAGCATTAAGTTGTTATCAGTGGAATCATCGAAGGAAGATGTTCAATTATGATTTTCATATTTTAATAATTGTGTTCTTTTTTAATATGTGTTATACATTCATTAGAAAATCTGAACTAACTTTTGTTGATGATTACAGTGAAGTAGAACACAATGAGAAGGGTTGGTTTATGTTGAATATCTTGGCATGTATATGTTCTTATGTTTGTTAGTTTATAAACAGCCCTCAGCACTGACACTCAAACATGTGTTTCAGCCCCCGGCAGTGTCCAGAGTGTCACAGATCTGCAGGAAGTGTTTCAACTTTCTCTACACGCTCCTCCGTAAATACAAACACCAGACAGACACAGAGGTCAGTAGGATGAGGCTCTGCCCTTGTTTGAAACTTGATGGCCAGTTAACATATGTGATTGATTCGCTCATACTCTCATGAGAGGTCCATGTGTATCGCTCGTACTCTCATCTTCACAGGTCCAGTAGTCACTCATAGTCTCATCTTGACAGGAACATGGTTAACATGTTCTCTCATATTCCTCCATGAGAGGTCCATGTGTATTGCTCGTACTCTCATCTTGACAGGTCCAGTAGTCACTCATAGTCTCATCTTGACAGGAACATGGTTCACATGTTCTCTCATATTCCTCCATGAGAGGTCCATGTGTATTGCTCGTACTCTCATCTTCACAGGTCCAGTAGTCACTCATAGTCTCATCTTGACAGGTACATGGTTCACATGTTCTCTCATATTCCTCCATGAGAGGTCCATGTGTATCGCTCGTACTCTCATCTTGACAGGTCCAGTAGTCACTCATAGTCTCATCTTGACAGTTCCAGGGTTCACACATTCTCTCATTTGCTCCATGACAGGTCCAACGGTACAAGGACCAGGTGCTGTCTACGCTGCGGTCCTCCAGAGTTCTCGTGGAGGACGACCAGGTGTTCCTGCAGGACTTTGTCGGGGAGGAGCCACCCCCACCCGACAGTCGACGCCCCTCCACATCTCACAGGCTCTGGGTGAAACTGATGTAAGTACACTGCAGCTTCTGTGCCATGTGAGATCACCTGGAATACCATATACCTTTTTCTTTGTTGTGACTAATAGGTCTTCAGCAACCCATGCTTGCCATTAAAGGCGACTATGCTTGTCATAAGAGGCGACTGACGGAATCAGGTGGTCAGGCTCGCTGACTTGCCTTATGCAGGGATCCAACCACCGACCTTCCACTCTCATGGCAGACACTCTGTCCATTACACCACAGAGACGGTCCTTAGCGATTTAGATCCTCAACAATGAGTAAGTAAGTATGGTTTTACGCCGCTTTTAGCAATATTCCAGCAATATCACGGCGGGGGACACCAGAAATGTGCTTCACACATTGTACCCATGTCGGGAATCGAACCTGGGTCTTCGGCTTGACGAGCGAACGCTTTAACCACAAGGCTACCCGACCGCCCCCAACAATGAGTGATCCTAATTTTGAGGGTTGAATGTGATAGTTACTCTAGCCACTACAATAGTGAGTGAGTGAGTATGGTTTTACGCCGCTTTTAGCAACATTCCAGCAATATCATGGCGGGGGACACCAGAAATGGGCTTCACACATTGTGCCCATGTCGGGAATCGAATCGGGTCTTCGGCATGACGAGCGAAAAGCTTTAACCACTAGGCTACCCGACCGCCCCTAGCCACTACAATAAAATCTATAAAATACTCTCGTGTGTAAAGCAGTCGACTTCACTCTTTCTCAACAATTGTATTACAGATTTCCTTCAGTCCTTGTACCATGCATGGTGGCATACATCGCAGCACGTCTGACTGACAGTGGCTCCCCCTACAGTGTGACCTCTGACCTGGTGGCAGGAGCTGTGGCGGTGTTGGGCGTGGTGTACGGAGTTGTACAGGGGGTGGAGTACAGAAGGCGGCGCCAGCATAACCGACTGTACAACATGTTCACACGTTGCCTGGACACCTTCCTCAGTCTCCTGACCGTGACACGAAAGAGTCTTCGCTTGATACAAGAAACAGAACTGGTCGCCAGAGGTTTTACCTTGTTAGTTCCGTGTTTCATCTGTTAAATCAATCTGTTAATTCTCATTGCATATGATAACCATATGATATGACATCTTCTGTTGTCCATGTTGTCTAACTATCATGTCGTAAGAACAGTAGGATGTCTTCAATGATGTTTCTTGTAGGGTTGCATTTTATAATTTTTAGGGGGGGCACGGGTGGCCCAGTCGTCTAAGGCGCCGCGATTCGCTGTGCAGAGTTGCGTCACTTGGGCACGCCAGAAACCTATGATTGTGGGTTCGAATCCCGGTTTCCCCCGATTATGTTTCTAGGTTTGTCAGCACCATACCAATGCTCGTGGGTTTCACCGAAGTGGTAAACGTCTGAGACCTGCATCACTTCAGGCTTTCCTCCCACATTAAACTGACACGCCGTGATATAACTGGAATAATGTTAAAAGCGGCGTAAAACCCAACTCACTCACTCACTCATAATTTTTAGCTCACTTGACTGAAATTCAGGTGAGCTTGTCATTAAACACTGTCCAATGTTAACTTTTACATTTTTGAGTTTTCCTCTGAGAATATCAGAGCTTAATGTCTCTGAATGTACGTATGTGGTTTTATTTGTCCCTTGGGACAGCAACCCCTCAAGATACTACTACAACTAATGATACAGAGGATTAAGAGAGAACTAAGAGAGAACTAAGAACTAAAATTTCCAGTTGGGCTAGATCCGTTTCAGAAGGGGCGAGTTGATTCTATTGTCTAAATCCACAGATTCAAATGATTTCTCTGACATAAACTATGTTATGGTTGATATATAATTTCTCAATATATTTGCCCAATCACCTACAGTTGCACCAGTTTTACTTGTTTGAAATACAGGTTCAGCATTGTCAGTCATTTCTTGTCTCAGAGTCAAATGCATCAGCAGGAGCATGACATCACCATAATGGTTTAACTTAGACTGGTGTGGTCAACTTAGATGAACAAGAGACCTGTGAAGATGTGGTATAGAATAGGTCTTCAGCGACCCATACTTGCCGTAAAAGGCGACTATGCTTGTCGTAAGAGGTGACTAACGGGATCGGGTGGTCAGACTCGCTGACTTGGTTGATGCATGTCATCGTATTCCAGTTGCGTGGATCGATGCTCTAGATGTCAATCACTGGATTTTCTGGTCCAGATTCGATTATTTATAGACCGCCATGATGTTTATAGAATATTGCTGAGTGAGGCGTTAAACAACAAACAAAACAAACAAGAGATGAACAAGATGGTGACTGTATTTCTCATCAACTGCTGTGTTGACATCAGAGTGAGTCAGAAGACAGCAGTGAGTCAGCTGGACAGGAAGCCGTCTGCTGCCACCAGGAGGCAGTGTCCACAACTCCGCAAGTGTCTGTTTGCTACATCCCGGGCCGCCACGCTGGTGTTGAGACAGACCACACTCAAGCTGATCCACAGGTAAGAGGGGAGTGTTGATGGAGACGTCTTTCCAAGGCAAGGAATTTAACTGACTAAAAAGTCCAGTTTCCACCCTTCCCGAACTAGGCTGGGAATCCTTTGTTACATTTTGACTGGACTAACGAATCTACACATAGTCCAATCAAAATTGCTTAACAAACTAAACATCCGGTTCGTAAACAACATGGATTTCAATGTGCAGAATTGGTCAACTGAAGGATTTGCAAAGCATTTGTACCCCCAACTGGCAGTCGACAGATATTTTGCAAATCTTTTCATGTTTTTAATCAAGGTGCTCAAGTTATCTGATGCACTTAGCGAGGTAAGGCCCCCTTTATTACAATTTAGATCTTGATTATCGATCAGATCGTCTTGACTGGACGCTGCCATTTTGTTTGAAGCAAATGCAAGTGGTATGAGAGGTGGAATCTGATTGGTCAATAGGAGAGGCATAGCAGGGACATAACTCGTAAAAGCCACTTGTGGTTCTACAATCCAGCCTGGAAATTCCAGCCTAGTTCGGCAAGTTTGGAAACTGGACTTTTACAGTTAGTTAACTTTCTAGCCTCAAGAAGATGTGATGGAGAAAAGTTCATGGATGTTGACGGTGCATCGCTAGAGAGCTGCTAGAAAGTTGCTGGTGTGTTTTCAGAACATTGCAAGAGTTTTGGCAGGACATTGCAAGAGAGTTGCCACAACAAATTTAGAGTCTTGTCTGAATGTTGCTAGATTTGCACCAGTTACTCACTTGACAAAAAGTCAAGTGAGTTTGTGAGTTTGTGAGTTTGTGTCTTGGCCTGTTTGTCCGGCGTGAGTCATGTTTTCCATGTACACAGTTTCTCCTTAGAATGGTCCAATGATGACACCCCATTTTCTTTAAAAGGTTTGAATCCTATTTCAAATATGGCTGGCATGGCATCAATATTTAAAAATCTATTAATGGACATTCCTCAATCATTTCTGTTAAAAATGTAATGAAATTTGGTATATATTTAGTTAGTTGTGGTACTCATCACATGTTTTTTTGTGACATTCTCTCAAAATGCATTTCCTGGCACTGCATCTTTTCCTCTGAAATTGAAGAATCGAGGAAGCTGAACTTCTGCAAACATGTTTCTTCTTCAGATCATATTTTGTGTTTTAAGTCCTCAGTATTTATGCAGGAAATATGTGAATATCAATGCTGACAGCAACTTTGTTAGGTGGCCATCTTTTGACATTTTATAATAATGACTGCCTATTCAGGTGAGCTACAGCATCTACAGGACTGTGGCACTAGTTGTTAACATTTATATGCAGGGACAGTTGACTTTTTATTTAATAGAGCCACTTCCAAAGCACTCTCAGCTTACTCAATCCATCATAAGTTCCATGCTTATGACAGTCATAACAGATCGCTATGTGGAGTCAGCCCAGAGACTTTTAAGATTTGAAAAACGAAATACACAGGTAGACAGTTTTCTTCATTTCTCCTCCCAGACATCCCCTGATCCCCGAGATAGACTCCATCTCCCACTACTTGGCGGGGATCGCCCTGGAGGACTACGGACCATGTCTACAGTCTCCCCAGGATGAGGAAGACTCCGAACCATGTCTACAGTCTCCCCAGGATGAGGAGGACTCCAGACCATGTCTACAGTCTCCCCAGGATGAGGAAGACAGGGGTGATAAGGAAGAGAGGGTGCTCTACCACCTGACTGATGGGTACTCCGTGGCAGCACTCAAGGTGAGTCATGTACCACCTGACTGATGGGTACTCCGTGGCAGCTCTCAAGATGAGTCATGTACCACTGACTGATGGGTACTCCGTGGCAGCTCTCAAGGTGAGTCATGTACCACCTGACTGATGGGTACTCCGTGGCAGCTCTCAAGGTGAGTCATGTACCACCTGACTGATGGGTACTCCGTGGCAGCTCTCAAGGTGAGTCATGTACCACCCGACTGATGGGTACTCCGTGGCAGCTCTCAAGGTGAGTCATGTACCACCTGACTGATGGGTACTCCGTGGCAGCTCTCAAGATGAGTCATGTACCACTGACTGATGGGTACTCCGTGGCAGCTCTCAAGGTGAGTCATGTACCACCTGACTGATGGGTACTCCGTGGCAGCTCTCAAGGTGAGTCATGTACCACCAGACTGATGGGTACTCCGTGGCAGCTCTCAAGGTGAGTCATGTACCACCTGACTTACTCCGTGGCAGCTCTCAAGGTGAGTCATGTACCACCTGACTTACTCCGTGGCAGCTCTCAAGGTGAGTCATGTACCACTGATTTACTCAGTGGCAGCTCTCAAGGTGAGTCATGTACCACTGACTTACTCAGTGGCAGCTCTCAAGGTGAGTCATGTACCACTGACTTACTCAGTGGCAGCTCTCAAGGTGAGTCATGTACCACTGACTTACTCAGTGGCAGCTCTCAAGATGAGTCATGTACCACCTGACTTACTCAGTGGCAGCTCTCAAGGTGAGTCATGTACCACTGACTTACTCAGTGGCAGCTCTCAAGATGAGTCATGTACCACTGACTTACTCAGTGGCAGCTCTCAAGGTGAGTCATGTACCACTGACTTACTCAGTGGCAGCTCTCAAGATGAGTCATGTACCACCTGACTTACTCATTGGCAGCTCTCAAGATGAGTCATGTACCACCTGACTTACTCAGTGGCAGCTCTCAAGGTGAGTCATGTACCACCTGAATTACTCAGTGGCAGCTCTCAAGGTGAGTCATGTACCACTGACTTACTCAGTGGCAGCTCTCAAGGTGAGTCATGTACCACCTGAATTACTCAGTGGCAGCTCTCAAGGTGAGTCATGTACCACCTGACTTACTCAGTGGCAGCTCTCAAGGTGAGTCATGTACCACCTGACTTACTCAGTGGCGGCTCTCAAGGTGAGTCATGTACCACCTGACTTACTCAGTGGCAGCTCTCAAGGTGAGTCATGTACCACCTGACTTACTCAGTGGCGGCTCTCAAGGTGAGTCATGTACCACCTGAGTCATATGTTCCGTTTACATGGCGATTGGCAGGACATGTTTCAGCAATAACATGATTATTCAAAACACAAAGGTTTGTGGAAGAAACAGCTTTGCCATAGATAGAATTGATGACCAAACTCTACAAAGTATAACGATTAATAAAATATTATGTTTCGTTCCAGTATCTGTATGAAAAGGCTATTTGATATAATTTCTGAGCCTCACATAGAAGGAATTGTGTAACGGATTTCTTTTTGTGTACATTACATGATGTCATATGAGGTATATCCACAAACACTTGACTCAGTTGTGCAGATTGTTTGCTGTGACAAGTAACTAAAATAGGCATGGGTCAGTGAACTTGAGGAGCGTGCAGTGACCAGGTTCTTGCAGAAAAAGGGCTTAGCACCAAAAGCCGCCCATAAAGATATAAGCACAACATTTGTAAAGAGGTGGGTAATGGAGTTAAAGCATGACAGTGAGAGCCTTGAAGGTGACCCCCATCCTGGAAGGCCTGTGATGTCAGCAACCCAGAAATGATCCAGAGAATTCACTATGTGGTGATGACTGAATGTCATATTACAAGTTCATCAGAATTTCCCTTGAGAGAGTATATTCTATTGGCAATAAAGAAGCTTGGTTCCAAAGCTTATGACATCTGACAAAAAATTCACCATGCACTTCATGCCTTATGGTAATCTAGCTCTGTTTGAAGCTGATCCAGAAAGGTTCTTTCAACATGTTTTGAATTTGGATAAAACCTGTGTTCTGACAATTATTAAAACAGTGGAAATATTTGACATCACCACCACCACCACCACCACCACCAAAGCAGGCAAAGTCAGCTGCAAATGTTATTACCTCAGTGTTCTGAGATGCCGAGGGTGTCGTCATGGAAAGAGTGTGCACTTCCATCAGGACAATGTTTCAGCGAACAAATCAGTCATTGCCATGGCTACAAGCCATGAGCCTGACTTAGAACTCCTTCAGCACCCATCTGGTGGTGCATCGGTTTTGGACATCCAAGAGGACTTCCATGAAACTGGGATAAAATCTCACCAACAACATTGGCAAACGTGTATCAGTGTGGAAGAGAATTGTGTTGAAAAATAAATAATTTCTAGTCTTTCTATGTGGGGCTCAGAACTTGTCAATCAACTCTCATGTATCTTAGCTTGGTATGAATTATATTTGATTGTCTTTTGCCACTTTGAGCAAACACTAAAATGCAAAGATGTAGCAGTAAAGCTGTTCAAAGTGGTGCTAAACTCACTCACTCACTCACTCACTCACTCACTCACTCACTTCACCAGGCCATGACTGAACTGTTCCATCTGCATCTGTCCGAGTTTGTCCGAAGACTGGCACTGTGCTTCTCCCAGAATTCCCAGCCTACTGATGGAGGTATGTTACAGGAAGGACCCATCTTGAGATATCTGTCTCTCTGAATAGTTTGCTGGACGTATTTATGTCGGTCCTTTTGAAAGAATAAACAGTGTTTGCGGCAGAAGTCATTTTTGATACACCTTATCACCTTTGCATTCGGTAAAGTAACATTTTACAAAACTTTGTGTTTGGTTAATTACTAAAGGGTGATGTTGGTATTGTCATTTTCCAGACGGGAGCAACCCATTCGACACAATTGATCTTACAAGTGACCTTGGCAGGACTTTACAGACAAAAGAGTTATCATTGCGCCGCCTTTATGACTTCCATAGGAGCAGTCCACAGGGGAGACAACCCAAAGGTCGATCTCCTCAAAACAAGTGTTCCTCACAGACAGAAGAGTTCTATATAGCTGTACACAGCCTTGACCTTCATCTGCAAGCGACAATATCTCGGTGGGATATTTATCAATATTATGCATAGTGTTAGAAATAACCGAGTTAATAAAAATCATTTTGTACACTAGTGCAAATATCACTTCACACACCAGTATATTGTTTATGTCATCCAGACGTAATTGACATAAACCTAAATGAATATTGGTGGTTTTACTTGATATGGAAGGGTTTAGTAAATTAAGATCATTATGCTTGCATGTGTGTCATACAGATTTTATGAAACTTTTGGAAGAATTCATGCATAACCAACACTCTCACTTGGTAAATACAAGTATTATGACACTTATTTCGTAATCATTATGAAACACATGCGAGTGCAATAATCTCTTTTTTCTAAACTATTCTGTATCATGTAAAACAAAAAATTATATGTTCTAAAATAGTTACTTGGCGGAAACTAAATTATGGCAAAACCACCCGATCCCATTAGTTGGCTCTTACGACAAGCATAGTTGCCTTTTACAGCAAGCATGGGTTGCTAAGACATATTGTACCTCGGATGTTCACAGGTCTAAAAATGTAATGAAATTTGGTATATAGTTAGTTGTGGTACTCATCACATGTCTAAGGCACGCCGATTCGCTGTGCAGAGTTGTGTCCCTTGGGCATGCCAGAAACTTATGATTGTGGGTTCGAATCCTGGTTCGCCCCAATTATGTTTCTAGGTTTGTCAGCACCATACCCATGCTCATGGGTTTCACTGAAATGGTAAACGTCTGAGACCTGCATCACTTCGGGCTTTCATCCCACATTAAGTTGATACGCCGTGATATAACTGGAATACTGGTAAAAGCAGCTTTAAACACAACTCACTCACTCATCACATGTTGGGATACAATGACATGCATCAACCAAGTCACCTAGTCTAACCCCCAATCCATTTTGTCCTCTCTTACGACAAGCATGGGTTGCTGGGGACCTATATTCCTACCTGGATCCCAGTTACACTGACAAAATAACATTCACTCTTTCTTCTGCTAATTATTCTCCCCAGGGTTCGAGATCTAGCCAGTCAACTTGAGTCTAGACTAGAAGATGTTCCAACCAATCAGCAATCGGAATCTGAACATGCGGCCAATGAGAAGTGGGTGTCCTTCATGGCAGGTATTAAGGCGGAACTAGAAGCCTGCAAAGGCTGCTGGGACGAGGGAACATCTCGTCTGGAGAAGGCTAGAAAGCAGGGTGTGTATATAAGTTATATATTGCAAGTGATTCCTTGACATTTGCGTGGTTAACCAACCAAAACCTTTTACGTTAGGCTTAAAAAAATAAAGATATTGCTCTCAGGCAATGGCTTTTGAAAATATAGTGTGGGCAGGCGGTGTGTTTTGCTTTGTTTTGTTTTTTTGGGGGAGGGGTTGTTTTTTTGGGGCGGTGCATTTTTTGTTTTTTGTTTTTTGTTGTTGTTGGGTTTTTTCGGTGGTGGGTGGGTGGGTGGGTGGGGTGAGTGTGTGTGTGTGTGGAATTGTTCAAACTAGTATATAACCAAATACACATCTGTGTAACCAAATAAATAGTTGTGTACAATCAACCTGGGAAAGGGCCTCCCTACATATATGTATTCCTTGATGAGTATAATACTGGAATACAGAATTTGACTACCATTGTACTTGGAATATTTAAGGATTTTGTTGGGGTTTTTTAAAAATGGAAATACAAACGAAATGTGCGACAAACTTTATGATGATGTGAGTGGTGCCTGAGAACCAAGATAATTTTTTTTTCGCCTTATGTTTCAACAAACCGAAGAACAAGTAAGGCGACGCCCACCAATGGACTACTGTTTCCCAATTGGCTGATTATAGGATCTTCGGCATTATTGCTCCAAGTTATGTCACGCATTTCGTACTGTTTTCTTTAGTTTTATTTGTGTTAATGATCAAATAATCAGTCTGTGAATTTATTTATAAGAATTGACTTCAACATGTTTTTGCAGTTATGGAGTTATGAACTTCAAAACCAATGTGCACACTGCGAAAATCAGATACGTAGTGCACACAAATTTTTACTTTATACCTAGGGTACCTCCATAAATTAGGTAATATTGAGGTCAATCCTTAATTGACGATATAATGGGTTGCGTTACTGATGTCATAACCCAATCCGATAAATAAAAAGATAAGGTCACATATCCTTCTAACTGAAACTGGGGCAGTCGGGTAGCCTTATGGTTAAAGCGTTTGCTCGTCATGCCAAAGACCCGGGTTCGATTCCTGACATGGGTGCAATATGTGAAGCCCAATTCAGGTTTCCCCTGACGTGATATTGCTGGAATATTTCTAAAAGCGGCGTAAAACCATACTCACTCACTCACTCACTCTGACTGAAACTATTGTCTTGGTTGTTATCTGTCATGTTAGGAAGGACAGACATAAATTGTCTACATATTAATCCAATAAGTTTTTCAATAATATATTTGCTGTTATGTTTGCAGTTCCAAAACTGGAGGTTCCCCCAGATGTGGCTTCGGTTAAGTCAGAATCCAGAGTAATTCCATTTGCTGAAATTGGAGACCCAATCATTGAAGATCAGGTACATTGTTTCCATGTACTCAGTGACTGTACATATGGTAAGGGGAGACAACCATTTAATCAGTGACTGTACATATGGTAAGGGGAGACAACCATGTAATCAGTCACTGTACATATGGTAAGGGGAGACAACTATGTAATCAGTCACTGTATATATGGTAAGGGGAGACAACTATGTAATCAGTCACTGTATATATGGTAAGGGGAGACAACCATGTAATCAGTCACTGTACATATGGTAAGGGGAGACAACCATGTAATCAGTCACTGTACATATAGTAAGGGGAGATAACCATGTAATCAGTCACTGTACATATAGTAAGGGGAGACAACCATGTAATCAGTCACTGTACATATAGTAAGGGGATATAACCATGTAATCAGTCACTGTACATATTGTGAGGGGCTATAACCATGTAATCAGTCACTGTACATATGATAAGGGGAGACAACCATGTAATCAGTCACTGTACATATTGTGAGGGGAGATAGCCATGTAATCAGTCACTGTACATATGGTAAGGGGATATAACCATGTAATCAGTCACTGTACATATGATAAGGGGAGACAACCATGTAATCAGTCACTGTATATATGGTAAGGGGAGACAACCATGTAATCAGTCACTGTACATATAGTAAGGGGATATAACCATGTAATCAGTCACTGTACATATTGTGAGGGGAGATAGCCATGTAATCAGTCACTGTACATATAGTAAGGGGAGATAGCCATGTAATCAGTCACTGTACATATGGTAAGGGGATATAACCATGTAATCAGTCACTGTACATATGATAAGGGGAAACAACCATGTAATCAGTCACTGTATATATGGTAAGGGGAGACAACCATGTAATCAGTCACTGTATATATGGTAAGCGGAGACAACCATGTAATCAGTCACTGTACATATAGTAAGGGGATATAACCATGTAATCAGTCACTGTACATATTGTGAGGGGAGATAGCCATGTAATCAGTCACTGTACATATAGTAAGGGGAGATAGCCATGTAATCAGTCACTGTACATATGATAAGGGGAGACAACCATGTAATCAGTCACTGTATATAATCTAAGGGGAGACAACCATGTAATCAGTCACTGTACATATAGTAAGGGGATATAACCATGTAATCAGTCACTGTACATATGATAAGGGGAGACAACCATGTAATCAGTCACTGTATATATGGTAAGGGGAGACAACCATGTAATCAGTCACTGTACATATGGTAAGGGGAGATAGCCATGTAATCAGTCACTGTACAGATGATAAGGGGAGACAACCATGTAATCAGTCACTGTATATATGGTAAGGGGAGACAACCATGTAATCAGTCACTGTACATATGGTAAGGGGATATAACCATGTAATCAGTCACTGTACATATGATAAGGGGAGACAACCATGTAAGCAGTCACTGTATATATGGTAAGGGGAGACAACCATGTAATCAGTCACTGTACATATAGTAAGGGGAGATAGCCATGTAATCAGTCACTGTACATATGGTAAGGGGAGACAACCATGTAATCAGTCACTGTACATATGGTAAGGGGAGACAACCATGTAATCAGTCACTGTACATATGATAAGGGGAGATAGCCATGTAATCAGTCACTGTACATATGGTAAGGGGATATAACCATGTAATCAGTCACTGTACATATGATAAGGGGAGACAACCATGTAATCAGTCACTGTATATATGGTAAGGGGAGACAACCATGTAATCAGTCACTGTACATATAGTAAGGGGAGATAGCCATGTAATCAGTCACTGTACATATGGTAAGGGGATATAACCATGTAATCAGTCACTGTACATATGATAAGGGGAGACAACCATGTAATCAGTCACTGTATATATGGTAAGGGGAGATAACCATGTTATCAGTCACTGTACATCAAGCTCCTTCCCAGAGCGTGACACCTTCGTTACACTCTCGGTAACATTGCTGCCACCAGTGTGGGCGCGGCTATTACAAGAATCTTGAAATTTGCCTCCTAACCCCATATGTAGTAACGTTTATACTTTTGTTTGTGTCTTTGGGAATGCCATCACCGTTCATTTTGAAAAGGTAAATGACTGACCATTTATTCCAGATAAATTTACGTTCTGTTTGTATAATCAGATTGGTTCTAGATTGCAGACTGACGGAAAATCAATCAACTTCTCCCTTACATTCTTACTATATCAATAACATGATAGAGATAACCATGACAAAAAATAAAATAATTTAGCAGGGGTAAGTGTATTCGGCGACACAACAGTTGTCACTTGTTTGTAAACATAATGGTCATTTGATTGCGAGTACAACTCCAAGCATGGTTGAAGAATGCATTGAGCGGTGACTTGGTTGATTGTGTGACTTTGTACAGAGTGGGATGATGCTCATGATGCAGTGTTTATCAAAGAACAAGCACGGCATCAAACATCAATGCAAGAAATGTTTTACTAATTTGTTATACCATGTATACAATTCAATTTAAAGTTTTAAAAATGTTATATGTGACATTGTTATCAAATGAAACGCACCATGCTCTGAAACATACTTGTCACTTATTCACAACATTGGAAGGTATAGAAACATTCACAGAGTGGAGGATTCTCAGGCTGGGACAGGTAACCTGTGGGTACCCGGGTCCTACTCAGTACCCACCTGACCCGGGTACCCACAGGACCACCCGGACCCACGGTTAGTCACATGATATATTGTTTAATGTAAACAATTATCTAGAACTCGATGATTACACTAATAGTCAATAATGTTCGTATTCCTTTTTGACTTTTCATATGGTTGAATAAAGATGGAACTTAAGTCAACTCCAGTGTATGCATGACCAGATCATTTACTACATGTATCTAAGTACATTTTACAAGTGCTGTGCTAAAAATGTTCCCAATCGGACATTTTGTATCTCTACAGTGGGTACCCAGATAGGGTCGGGGTAATATGGGGGTGGGTACCCGGGTAGGGTCGGGGTAATATGGGGGTGGGTACCCGGGTAGGGTCGGGGTAATATGGGGGTGGGTACCCAGGAAGTAAATTTGGACTCGCCCCAGCTCTAGAGGATTCATGTGGTTTTGTCATCAGTACCAATGTTACCTGTTCTCACAAACTTTAGTATTAACCATTTGAGGTATTATCATTCATAATGAGATATATGACATACTTGTTTGCAAGTTTTTTTCACATGTGTAAAAGGGTTAGGATATCGATGACTTTCTTCTTTTTTATTGATGTTACCCTTTTGACCATGTTTTCTTCAGAGATCTCTTTAACAAACTATGTGTTTGCAAATTTTCATTTTTTTCCACCACCCCACAAAATCCTAAAGATCAAAATATAATTACGAAACTAGCATGTTTTTGCCAGCAAATATGGTAGGATTTATCTAGTAATGGAGTGTCCCATAAAGACCTTGGTTAGAATTGGTCATCAGCAACCCATGCTTGTCGTGAGAGGCGACTAACGGGATCAGGTGGTCATGCTCGCTGACTTGGTTGATGCATGTCATTGTATCCCAATTGTATAGATCGATGCTCATGATATCAATCAGTGGATTGTCTGGTCAAGACTCGATTATTTACAGACTACTGTCATATGGCTGGAATATTAGGTATGGATTCAAACAACAAACAAACAATGCTGCTCATCTGTGTCTATAGTCCCCTGTGGGGATTCCAGGTTAAAATAGGTCCCCAGCCGGTCGTAAGAGGCCTCCAAATGGATCGGGTGGTCCGGCTCAGTGACTTGGTTGATGGCGTGGCATTGTACCCGACAGCATGGATCATTGCTCACAATATAGATCACTGGATTGTCTGGTCCAGATTCGATAATTTACAGGCAGCGGTCATATAGCTGGAATATTGCTGACTGCAGCGTTAAACAACAAACAAACAAACAACCACAATGACCCACACAACATTTGTCGTCATGCTCTCTGTCAATGCTACATAATTTACAGTAAGGAACCACAAGACCATTGCAATAGACTAGTACTAACTCTTACATCTTACATCTTGCAGCTGCAATTGTTTGTGATAAAGCCCCTGTGGTTACACACCCACTGGCCTGTTCACAGAACAATGCAGTCATCATAAATTGCTTTTCAAAGAAAGGGAAGAATGACATGAGTGTAGCCACCACCACAGTAAATCAAGCCAGTCCACTTGGTTATCAGCAGCTTAACATCAATGGCCGCTGCACTCGACACCAGGCATCATATCCTGGTTAACTTGTCTCAGTGTGAAAAGAGTGCTCCTCGATTCACTAAAGATAAACACCACAAACCTTTCACTTGGAGAAGAAATTATTATTAAGTGTGTAAAGAAATTTAATTTGAAAAGTATCAAACACAGGTCCCCTTGTGTTGGATTAAAAATGGTAACCTGATGTCGGAACAGGCTGAAAACAGGTAGAAGTTAATGTTGTGAAGGGTGGTTTAGCGACAAAATCTCAATCAGTGCAGTATCAATGTTTGAGTGATAATCTTGGGTATTGCCAATGTGAAGTCTCTCTCTCTATATATATAAACACACACACCACCCCATGACAGGTTTTACTTAAAAATAACGCTTCAAAGTAACACTTTGCAAAGGAAGGAATAATTGTAGAACATGCATAAGACATAGGAGTGACAAGTTTTATTTGGAATCTGCTGTCAGTTGAAATTAATGTCTGACAGACCAGGTACCTCAGCCTGTTTTCCGCTCATTGGTCCGTTTGAAGTTCCTGGCAGCTTGAGTTCCGTGGCCTGAAATGTACCACATTTAATGGCAGACATTTATACAGGTTGAATAAAGCATGCGTCCATCCATTTAGATCCGGAGCACAACATGTAGACATATACCTAGATCTGTGTTATCACGCAGCACATTTGTTTTCACTTATTTAATGGTAATGTATGTACTTGCAGTAAAATAAGGACCATTAGCTCTATATTCTAGTGCAACTGGGTCAGATAAAATGGAGTGCCAACAGCTCCAAAAATAGCTATCACAAACATATGCTTTCTCTGTTGGAAGAAAATTGCATTCCATAATGTTCTGTACTTTATAAATAATTGTTTGAGATGTACACAGACCCTGATGTGGTCTGTTGTTGCAGGTGTTTGAGATGTACACTGACCCTGATGTGGTCTGTTGTTGCAGATGTTTGAGATATACACTGACCCCGATGAGGTCTGTTGTTGCAGGTGTTTGAGATGTACACTGACCCCAATGAGGTCTGTTGTTGCAGGTGTTTGAGGCGTACACTGACCCCGATGAGGTCTGTTGTTGCAAGTGTTTGAGATGTACACTGATCCCGATGAGGTCTGTTGTTGCAGGTGTTTGAGGCGTACACTGATCCCGATTAGGTCTGTTGTTGCTGGTGTTTGAGATGTACACTGACCCCGATGAGGTCTGTTGTTGCAGGTGTTTGAGATGTACACTGACCCCGATGAGGTCTGTTGTTGATGGTGTTTGAGATGTACACTGACCCCAATGAGGTCTGTTGTTACAGGTGTTTGAGGCGTACACTGACCCCAATGAGGTCTGTTGTTGCAGGTGTTTGAGATGTACACTGACCCCGATGAGGTCTGTTGTTGCAGGTGTTTGAGGCGTACACTGACCCTGATGAGGTCTGTTGTTGCAGGTGTTTGAGGCGTACACTGATCCCGATGAGGTCTGTTGTTGCAGGTGTTTCAGGTGTACACTGACCCCGATGAGGTCTGTTGTTGCAGGTGTTTGAGGCGTACACTGACCCTGATGAGGTCTGTTGTTACAGGTGTTTGAGGTGTACACTGACCCCGATGAGGTCTGTTGTTGCAGGTGTTTGAGATGTACACTGATCCTGATGAGGTCTGTTGTTGCAGGTGTTTGAGGCGTACACTGATCCTGATGAGGTCTGTTGTTGCAGGTGTTTGAGGCGTACACTGATCCTGATGAGGTCTGTTGTTGCAGGTGTTTGAGGCGTACACTGACCCCGATGAGGTCTGTTGTTGCAGGTGTTTGAGATGTACACTGACCCCGATGAGGTCTGTTGTTGCAGGTGTTTGAGGCGTACACTGATCCCGATGAGGTCTGTTGTTGCAGGTGTTTGAGGCGTACACTGACCCTGATGAGGTCTGTTGTTGCAGGTGTTTGAGATGTACACTGACCCCGATGAGGTCTGTTGTTGCAGGTGTTTGAGATGTACACTGATCCCGATGAGGTCTGTTGTTGCAGGTGTTTGAGATGTACACTGATCCTGATGAGGTCTGTTGTTGCAGGTGTTTGAGGCGTACACTGACCCCGATGAGGTCTGTTGTTGCAGGTGTTTGAGATGTACACTGACCCCGATGAGGTCTGTTGTTGCAGGTGTTTGAGGCGTACACTGATCCCGATGAGGTCTGTTGTTGCAGGTGTTTGAGGCGTACACTGATCCCGATGAGGTCTGTTGTTGCAGGTGTTTGAGATGTACACTGACCCCGATGAGGTCTGTTGTTGCAGGTGTTTGAGATGTACACTGACCCTGATGAGGTCTGTTGTTGCAGGTGTTTGAGGTGTACACTGACCCTGATGAGGTCTGTTGTTGCAGGTGTTTGAGATGTACACTGACCCTGATGAGGTCTGTTGTTGCAGGTGTTTGAGATGTACACTGACCCCGATGAGGTCTGTTGTTGCAGGTGTTTGAGATGTACACTGACCCTGATGAGGTCTGTTGTTGCAGGTGTTTGAGGTGTACACTGACCCTGATGAGGTCTGTTGTTGCAGGTGTTTGAGGTGTACACTGATCCCCATGAGGTCTGTTGTTGCAGGTGTTTGAGGTGTACACTGACCCCGATGAGGTCTGTTGTTGCTGGTGTTTGAGATGTACACTGACCCCGATGAGGTCTGTTGTTGCAGGTGTTTGAGGTGTACACTGATCCCGATGAGGTCTGTTGTTGCAGGTGTTTGAGGTGTACACTGACCCCGATGAGGTCTGTTGTTGCAGGTGTTTGAGGCGTACACTGACCCCAATGAGGTCTGTTGTTGCAGGTGTTTGAGGCGTACACTGATCCCGATGAGGTCTGTTGTTGCAGGTGTTTGAGGTGTACACTGACCCCGATGAGGTCTGTTGTTGCTGGTGTTTGAGATGTACACTGACCCCGATGAGGTCTGTTGTTGCAGGTGTTTGAGATGTACACTGACCCCGATGAGGTCTGTTGTTGCTGGTGTTTGAGATGTACACTGACCCCGATGAGGTCTGTTGTTACAGGTGTTTGAGGCGTACACTGACCCCAATGAGGTCTGTTGTTGCAGGTGTTTGAGATGTACACTGACCCCGATGAGGTCTGTTGTTGCAGGTGTTTGAGGCGTACACTGACCCTGATGAGGTCTGTTGTTGCAGGTGTTTGAGGCGTACACTGACCCCGATGAGGTCTGTTGTTACAGGTGTTTCAGGTGTACACTGACCCCGATGAGGTCTGTTGTTGCAGGTGTTTGAGGCGTACACTGACCCTGATGAGGTCTGTTGTTGCAGGTGTTTGAGGCGTACACTGACCCTGATGAGGTCTGTTGTTGCAGGGGTTTGAGGTGTACACTGACCCCGATGAGGTCTGTTGTTGCAGGTGTTTGAGGTGTTCACTGATCCCGATGAGGTCTGTTGTTGCAGGTGTTTGAGGTGTACACTGACCCCGATGAGGTCTGTTGTTGCAGGGGTTTGAGGTGTACACTGACCCCGATGAGGTCTGTTGTTGCAGGTGTTTGAGGCGTACACTGACCCTGATGAGGTCTGTTGTTGCAGGGGTTTGAGGTGTACACTGACCCCGATGAGGTCTGTTGTTGCAGGTGTTTGAGGTGTTCACTGACCCCGATGAGGTCTGTTGTTGCAGGTGTTTGAGGTGTACACTGACCCTGATGAGGTCTGTTGTTGCAGGTGTTTGAGGCGTACACTGACCCTGATGAGGTCTGTTGTTGCAGGTGTTTGAGGCGTACACTGACCCTGATGAGGTCTGTTGTTACAGGTGTTTGAGGTGTTCACTGATCCCGATGAGGTCTGTTGTTGCAGGTGTTTGAGATGTACACTGACCCCGATGAGGTCTGTTGTTGCAGGTGTTTGAGATGTACACTGACCCCGATGAGGTCTGTTGTTGCAGGTGTTTGAGATGTACACTGATCCTGATGAGGTCTGTTGTTGCAGGTGTTTGAGGTGTACACTGATCCCGATGAGGTCTGTTGTTGCAGGTGTTTGAGATGTACACTGACCCCGATGAGGTCTGTTGTTGCAGGTGTTTGAGATGTACACTGATCCTGATGAGGTCTGTTGTTGCAGGTGTTTAAGGCGTACACTGACCCCGATGAGGTCTGTTGTTGCAGGTGTTTGAGATGTACACTGACCCCGATGAGGTCTGTTGTTGCAGGTGTTTCAGGTGTACACTGACCCCGATGAGGTCTGTTGTTGCAGCTGTTTGAGGCGTACACTGACCCCGATGAGGTCTATTCTTGCAGGTGTTTGAGATGTACACTGACCCCGATGAGGTCTGTTGTTGCAGGTGTTTGAGATGTACACTGAGCCCGATGAGGTCTGTTGTTGCAGGTGTTTGAGGTGTACACTGACCCTGATGAGGTCTGTTGTTGCAGGTGTTTGAGATGTACACTGACCCCGATGAGGTCTGTTGTTGCAGGTGTCTGAGGCATACACTGACCCCGATGAGGTCTGTTGTTACAGGTGTTTGAGGCGTACACTGATCCTGATGAGGTCTGTTGTTGAAGGTGTTTGAGGCGTACACTGACCCCGATGAGGTCTGTTGTTGCAGGTGTTTGAGATGTACACTGACCCTGATGAGGTCTGTTGTTGCAGGTGTTTGAGATGTACACTGATCCTGATGAGGTCTGTTGTTGCAGGTGTTTGAGGCGTACACTGATCCTGATGAGGTCTGTTGTTGAAGGTGTTTGAGGCGTACACTGACCCCGATGAGGTCTGTTGTTGCAGGTGTTTGAGGCATACACTGATCCCGATGAGGTGGAGCCCGGGAGCTGGAGCTGGGAGCCGATCCTTTCCCCTGAGGAGCGTGTGAGTATTGCAAGTTGCTCAACTCAACATATCTTCCGTCTTGCTTGTTGGTTAATGGATTTTTTTCAAACCTGTAGGGTTTAGGTATGATAACAAAAGAAAACGACAATCCAGAGAAACAAAGAAATAAATGAAACAGTGTTTTGTGGGGATATTAAAAAGGGAACTGGCTTACTCCACTGAGATGCTCTCTAGTGTATGTCACTGAAACTAGTTAATAGATCAAAAGAATAGTCCCACACAACAAGTAAGTGTTTCGTTTCATTATTTGGTAATATTTCTTAAATTTTGTATGTACATCAAGGAAGTGCTGACCTGATGCCATTTGTGACTCAGGATTACTTTTGAGGTTACAGTACCCCGTAGCCATGCCACCTTAATGTCATCTTCCCGAGGCAAGAGTTTACTGACTTTAAAAGTCCAGTTTCCACCCTTGCCGAACTAGGCTGGAATTCCTGGGCTCTATCGTAGCGCCAACAGTGGCTATTACGAGTTATGTTCTTTCTATGCCTCTCCTATTGACCAATCAGATTCAACCTCTCGTATCACTTGCATTTGCTTCAAACAAAACGGTGGCGCCCAGTCAAGACGATCTGATTGATAATCAAGATCTATATTGTGATAAAACGAGTCTTACATAGCGAAGTGCATCAAATCACATGAGCACCTTGATTAAAAGCATGAAAAGATTTAGAAAATGTCTGTTGACATCTGCATGACACTTTACGAACCGGATTTCGATATCAGTGTGCGATTTTGATTTGACTATGCATAGACTCGTTAGTCCAGCCAAAATGTAACTCCATAATACCAGCCTAGTTCGGCAAGGGTGGAAACTGGACTTTTATAGTCAGTTAACTCACTTGCCTCGGGAAGATGCCTTAATGTCTAGAATGTAAGTTACTCGCCAGAGTTCCCATTATTTACATAGCTAGATTGGGTGATGGTTGTTTGCCAGTCGACATGTTTTTTTATGCATCAACATTACAAAGCGGCCAACAATAGTCTGTATGCTAGTTTTCAAAGCAAAAGCAATTTAAATAATTTTGTCAGTTTTAAATTTTTTGTAAATACATCACACATGCATTTATGTTTCACACAATTTTCTGTATTAGTAACCAGTCAGGTGTGATACTGAGTCCAGATACTAGATGGCACATTTCTGTCCATTCTCAAATTGTCTCTTGTCTCGACAAATGCCTGTTCAGTTTTCAAAAGTTTGAAGATGTTGGGATGGGAACCGGCAATCTGAAGTCTTAGTTACCTTTGCCACCCCTCAACATGGTTTGTTGTTAGTGAGTGAGTGAGTGAGTATGGTTTAACGTCGCTTTTAGCAATCTTACAGCAATATCACGGCGGGGAACACCAGAAATGGGCTTCACACATTGTACCCATGTCGGGAATCGAACCCGGGTTTTCGGCGTGATGATCCAACGCTCTAACCACTAGGCTACCCGACCCCCCTGTTGTAAGTGGTGAGGGAGACACTGGGGAGTAACTTTAGTGTCTGTTACATTGTTTCAGGAGAAGCAGAAACGTGAGAAACAGGAGGCACTACGTCTGCTGACAGAGCTCAAATCTGTCATCTCCATCCGAGCCCAGGACAGAGAGAAGAGAGAGCAGATAGCCCTGTCAAAGATGGGGCAAGGGAAGACAACTCCTGCAGGACATAATGATGAACCCACAACTGAAACATCGGAAAATGTAACTAAAAACATTACCCAGAGCGCTGAACAAAATGGTTGTCATACTTCCATTGTGTCTGGCAAAGATGACTTAAAGTCAGTGGGTGGACAGTCGTCCAGAGTCCAGGGAAGGGGGGATAACTCTGATACGATTGAGAATAACAGATCCATCGTTGACGTTGATGATCGTTGTGACGATACTGAAGTCAGGGAAAGTATGTTCAGTGAGTTGAAGAAGGAAAGATATTCATTCTCTGGAGCTGAATGTTTGAACTCTTCTACTGAGAGTCACAGACATCTGTGTGAGGGTCATATGTCAAAATGTCTGCCATCTGGTGGTGACGATCAGAGTAAGCCTGGAGCACCATCTGGTGGTGACGATCAGAGTAAGCCTAAAGCCCTATTTGGTGGTGACGATCAGAGAAAGTCTGAAGCGCCATCTGGTGATGAAGATCAGAGTAAGTCTGAAGCACCATCTGGTGGTGATGATCAGAGTAAGCCTAAAGCCCTATTTGGTGGTGACGATCAGAGAAAGTCTGAAGCGCCATCTGGTGATGAAGATCAGAGTAAATCTGAAGCGCCATCTGGTAGTGATGATGAGCAATCAGATACAGCGTCATATGGCAAAGACTATGCCCCAGTAGAGAGAGACGACTTGAAAGAGAGGCTTGAGAGAATTCATGGAACTAATCTTGGTTTTACAGCCAATGTGGCTGCTATGGCTGCTGCTAGATCCGCGTTGCTCCGACGAAGTGAGCAGACATTTGGTGACACATTCGGAGACAGCAGCGAAGAGGAAGAAGGCATTGTGGGATAGATGCTACAGCATTCATTTCTTGACAAAGTACTTATGGACAAGTAAGGACAGACAGTTGATATCTTTAAGGGCCAGGTGTGTGTGTTCTTCTTTGTGTTTACCACTATGTTTTCTTATCTTTCAAGATTACCTGTCTTTTCATATTTTCGTGTATTCATACTTTCTTTTTTTCTTATATTTTCTTGTTTCTTGTGGGTGGGTCCATTTTGATCTCAGCTTCCTAAAACATTCTTACAATGATAGTGAGTGAGTGAGTTGGGTTTAACACCGCTTTTAACAGTATTCCAGTTATATCACGGTGTGTCAGCTTAATGTGGGAGGAAAGCCCGAAGTGATGCAGGTCTCTGACGTTTACCACTTCGGTGAAACCCACGAGCACGGGTATGGTGCTGACAAACCTAGAAACATAATCGGGGCGAACCGGGATTCGAACCCACAATCATAGGTTTCTGGCGTGCCCAAGGGATGCAACTCTGCACAGCGAATCGCGGAGCCTTAGACGACTAGGCCACCTGTGGCCCCTCTTACAATAATCTAAACAATAAGTTTTTAAGATGCATATCTTCAACCCAGTGCATCATGTGAGTATTGTTGCAAACTTCATGTTAGGCTCTTCACCCGAACAAGGAAATGAACCTGTCTGGCTTTAACTTACTCAGTTACATGACTAAAAGTGCCAAAAAGAAATTGCAACTGATAAATCACCAAGATCATTTTACTATGACATATGAGATATGTTTTGAGTAACTCATTTTCTATTTTGTAAATTCATTGTTTTTTACAATACTCAATGTTTTAGTTTATATTGATTAATAAACTGTTTATCATATTTATACATTGTTATATATGTTAAATTCAGAATTCATTTCAGTAGACTGGACAATTTATGGAGGGTTATGAATGACTTGTAACTGCCTAATACTTGATACAGTGTATTAAATTTGTCATAAAAACAATTTTGACAATTTGTTTCATTCAAAAGAGAAAAATTCATCATATCACATATCACACAACAATCACTTCCACTTGCTTCAAACAAAATGGTGGCACCAGTCAAGACCATCTGATCGATAATCAAGATCTATATTGTAATAAAAATGATCTTAACTCTCAAAATATCTGTCGACTATGCATTTCAATGTACAGGATTGATTTCTCCCACCCCTAGGCCTGGCATTCACCTTGACGTCTGTACACGCGCTGACGACCATCAGCTCGAAACAGGCAAAATCTACTCTCGTTAAAGAACAAGGACACAGCCCCAGTCTTGAACCTGCCAACGCCGAAAACCCCTTGCCTATATCAACCTGTTATGTCGGTGTTGTGGCGTTAACGTCATTCCACATGCTCAGATACCAAGTTCCCTCAATCACCGTGACACTATCGACAGACACGATGTCCGAGAGCTCTCCGCTGCTGTCTCAAGGATGAAGCAGTTTCGGAGATGAAGTCCAATATCTTGAACAGGCGTGGTCACACGAGGCCTCCCACTCCTAGGCCTGTCTGTTATGTGACCTGTCTCCCATAAATGTCGCCGTCAACCTGGTTCTGCCAACGCAGGTGCAACCGAATGGTCAACTACTCTCTCGATTGCTGTTCAACTAGGCATATCTTTTTTGGTGCTTTTGTTTACCGTGTTCCGAACGCTGTTTGTTTGTTGTTTAACGCCGCACCGCCTCCGTGGTCTAATGGTAGAGCGTACGCCCGGAGAGCGGAAGGTCCGGGGTTCGATCCCCAGCCGCGTCATACCAAAAGACGTTAAAAGATGTTACTTGTTGTTAACCTGTCTGGCGCTCGGCATTAAGGGGCTAAAACAAGGACTGGTCGGCTCGGAGTCAGTATACTGTGTCTGAGTGGGGTATTCATGTTAAAATGCGGCATGGTATCTCAGTGAGCTAGCACTATAAATCGGCATCAGTCCGGACTAGTACAAGCAGCCACACACACACACACACACACACACATACACGTGCATGCACGTCGCTATATAAGTGCAATAATCTTGGACGCGACGTTAAACCCCATTTCACCTCACCTAATTCAACGCCGCACTCAGCAATATTCCAGCTATGTGACGGCGTTCCGAAAATAATTGAATCTGGACCAGACAATCAAGTGATTGATATATTGAGCATCAATCTACGCAACTGACCACCCGATCCAGTTAGTCGGCAAGCATGGGTTGCTGAAGACCTATTCTAACCCGGATCTTTACGGAGATGTTCCGAACATTTCAGCAGCACTTTATGCCAGTTTTGCATGCGGGTTAGGTCCTATGCGTGCAGATGTCGTTTTCGCAAAACGCATGTTTTTCACTTTTATTTACATTTTATCACCCTTTGTTTCATTGAATACATTTGATTGTATTTGTGCGACATACTTCACCAAGATTTCATTTCTATGATTTACTTTATTTAGTAATCAGACAAAAAGAACGTCTTGGCGTACACTTTTTAAGACTTTATTTCAGATGGGATATCTAATTGCTGCGAACTATTATCGAAAAAAGGTTCATTTTCACTGACGCTTGAATTACATGATTTAACTATCGCTAGATTAATGAAAAAAATAACTTGTGTATGGTTTTACTGAGAGGATTCATTACCATTCACAGCATGTCAGTCTGACATGTGATTTCACATATATTTTGTACATGAACTACCATGGTAGGCCGGTTAATGTTTGAGTTTGGTCTTTTTGTTGTTTAACGCTGCACTCAGCAATATCCCAGCTATATGACAGTGGCCTGTAAAAAAAACTTGGGACCTGATAATACAGTGGTCGATATTGTGAGCAATGTTCCAAGTATCGGGAAGGTTTGAGTACATTACATCAGATGGATCATCAAGTTTGAAATATTGTTTATGTGATTAATGAATGACGTACTACTGACAAAAACATAAGGAATGATAATGAAGGTGTAACCACGATAAATGTCTGTAAAATTAATTTCATGCGAGTGTCCACTATTGGGTGATAGATGCGCGACGCCGTGATGGCATACTGTTGATTAACTTGCGCATATGGTTACCGTTGGTATTGCTCGCCATTCCGTCAAGCTGGGCCACTTTGGCGGGTGCTGGGTCTCTGGATCCCACAGATGCTCTATTGCAGACATGTCAGGGACTTAGCGGGCCAGTCCAGAGTCCGATGCCTCCTCGTCGGAGATGGTCTGGCATTGTCAGGCAGTTAAAAATGTGCAGATAATACTAGCGAATGGAACAATGCCAGGACATCAAAATATCAACATATGGCTGGCCAGTCAAATGCACATTCACAAATCAGTTATACCACCCCACACAACTGCACTACCGCCCCCATACCGATCATGTTAATGTTTGTTGCCATGGCATACCGCTCGCCGCTACGTCGCCAACAACGTTTTCTGCACTCTGGGAATCAGAGGTAAAACCTTGATTCGTCTGTAAGCATGGTGTAACGCCAGTCTGTCCCTGGTGTTACCCAGCCCACCCCAACCCATCACAGGACGCCTTGCTTTCAGGCGGGCTGCATAGAGCCGGTTTTTAACGGTAGATGTTGAAATTAACCTTCCTGTTATTGATAACAGGGGCAGATTGTAATCTACTGCGTATTTCAATAATGAGTTTGCGCAATTTGATGAGACCATTATGTCAAGGTGTTGTTTTCTTAGGCCACGCCCAGGTTTCATTGCAACCCCCCGTTTGACGGTACTTGTTACACAGTCGAGAAATTACACTTTTGATTTGCATTTGGGCAACATTGGGTATTGTCCGCTCCTCTAACGTACACACAATTCGCCATTTTGTCTGTTCATTAAAATATTGCCCCGTGGGCATTTTTAAGCGGGTGCTCAGCTCAATTGCATTAGTGAGTTCCCCAACAGCCGCACACACTTTGGGGTACTGTGTGCACGTGCCTCACGTGCTGCTCATACTATATGTGCAATTTCATTGTAATTAGAAGTTGCGTTCAGATGCAACGCCATGGTAATTTAAATGTACACCTCAACGATCACGACAATAAAATCATCACTTCCCTTATCGGTTGTATACTCAACAACAAAAGTTCCTGTGACACCAATATTTTTGTGTATTTTTCAAACCAGTAAAGTTTGGTTTTCAATATTGTAGTACATGTATGTAATCAAGTCACAAAAACGCAACTGCTACAGAAAAGCATGCATTCCATGCAAAAGTTGACTTTTATGCATGCCCCATGCATTTCACTACCCAAGAATGGGTATAAAAACATGTGCGTTAACGGGATTCCATATGCATTGTTTAGCATCGTGCTGACAGCCACTCAGAAAAACAACAAAATAACGCAATTTTTCAACTTTACGAAATGCCACGCCTGTCTGAAAATGAGTTTCTGCGAGCCATTGGTATGCTTGAAGCAGGATCGAGTCAACGTGATTTGATCAACAATTTAACGTCCACAGAAACACCATTTGGTGTTTATGGCAACGTTGGCAACAGACGAATGCAGTCAGAGACCATCCTCGGAGTGGCAGGCCACTCATAACCAATAATCGACAAGCCAGCTGGATTCGAACAACACACCTACGAAATCGATTCCAGCCAGCAACAGTGACTGCAAGAAGCATCCCTGGCCTTCGACGAATATCTTCACAAACCGTACGTCGTCGCCTCAGATGTGCAGGGATTGTCACCAGAAGACCCGCTAGACGTCCCATTTTGACAGGAAACCACCGTCAAGCACGTCTACAGTGGTGCAGACAGCGTCTACGCTGGACGGCCATGCAGTGGGGACAAGTTCTTTTTACTGAAAAGATTCGTTTTCACCTCAGCCACAGCGATGGACGGATTCGAGAGTACCGACGTCGATTGAATGTTACGTCAATCATTGTGTCATGGCAGAAGATCGGTTCGGGTGCGGCAGCGTTATGGTATGGGTGGGATTACAGCAAGACAGGGGACCCGTTTGATAGTGATAGAAGGAAATCTCAATGGACAGCGCTACCGCGACGAGATCATCGGCCCTGTTGTTCTACCGTTTTTGCGTCGTCATGGCCCAGGCATTACCTTTCAACATGACAACGCCCGGCCTTATATTGCTGGACTTGTTCAGGATTCTCTTCAGCAAAACAACGCGAATGTCATCCCCTGGCCGGCTCGCTCCCCTGATCTCTCACCAATCGAGTACATGTGGGATGAGATGGATCGGCGCCTTCGACGTCAACCACGTGTTCCACAGACACTCCAGAAACTTCGAAACATGCTCCAGCAGATATGGACAGATATCCCACAGGAATTTGTGCGACACCTGGTCCATTCCATGAGACGAAGATGTGTTGCTTGCATCGCAACCAGAGGTGGACACACACGCTGTTGATATGTAAATTGACATTTTGGCATGTTCATGTTGTTGTTTTTTATGAAATCACGCATATTCTGAAGTCAGTATGGTAAAGTAAACCATTTGAACACTTACAGGAGTCGTTTATATGTTGCAAACCGTAATTGTTTCAGATTTGGTAAAAACAACATAACTTTGCATTAAATCTTATTCAATGTCACAGGAACTTTTGTTGTTCAGTATATATTTGGATAATATAAACCTCATAAAAGGAGGAGCAAGATTTATTGGAAAATAATTTTGATACTTAACCCTGGTTGTACCTACACAAAATACTTTGTCCTAAAGAAACAGCAGGTTAAAATAATTGAAATGAAAACAATTCTTTATAATACAAGCCACCATTACATGCAATCCAACAGTTAAAAAATAGCGAAATTTGTTTAGCATTGTCCGTTGCGGAAATTTTCTAACCAGGCTTATGTTTGCAATTAAGTGTATGTCATTCAGATAAGACATTATATATTCTACCGCTACTCCTCCTACTCCGCTAATCCTACATTTAAATCACGTCGACATATTATATATTCAAATTGTGTACGTTTTGAAATCTGTGGTCTCAATCCACCACATGGTTGTCCAGTGCATGTGTACTTGACCAATATGTTATCAAGTGCATTTATTAAAAAGGTTCTGCAGAATGATTTGGAAAAAATACTCGGGGGAAATACTTTTGACTGAGGTTTTACAAGAACGTATTTACAATTAGCTGCACATACTCAATTTCAATTCTTCGGACTCGCCATTCAGAGAATTAAAATATGTTTTGAGGCATAGACAAAAAAATAATGGTCTGTCTCTATACAAATCCCAGGCCTCTCCAAGAATATGAAATGATCATGTGTAACTGGACCCACAGTTCACCCAGTTAAGGTGTACAAGACCCACAGTTCACCCAGTTAAGGTGTACAAGGCCCACAGTTCACCCAGTTAAGGTGTACAAGACCCACAGTTCACCCAGTTAAGGTGTACAAGGCCCACAGTTCACCCAGTTAAGGTGTACAAGACCCACAGTTCACCCAGTTAAGGTGTTCAAGACCCACAGTTCACCCAGTTAAGGTGTACAAGACCCACAGTTCACTCAGTTAAGGTGTACAAGGCCCACAGTTCACCCAGTTAAGGTGTACAAGACCCACAGTTTAAACAGTTAAGGTGTACAAGACCCACAGTTTAAACAGTTAAGGTGTACAAGACCCACAGTTCACCCAGTTAAGGTGTACAAGACCCACAGTTCACCCAGTTAAGGTGTACAAGACCCACAGTTCACCCAGTTAAGGTGTACAAGACCCACAGTTCACCCAGTTAAGGTGTACAAGACCCACAGGTCACCCAGTTAAGGTGTACAAGACCCACAGTTTAAACAGTTAAGGTGTACAAGACCCACAGTTCACCCAGTTAAGGTGTACAAGACCCACAGTTCACTCAGTTAAGGTGTACAAGACCCACAGTTCACCCAGTTAAGGTGTACAAGACCCACAGTTTAAACGGTTAAGGTGTACAAGACCCACAGTTCACCCAGTTAAGGTGTACAAGACCCACAGTTCACCCAGTTAAGGTGTACAAGACCCACAGTTTAAACAGTTAAGGTGTACAAGACCCACAGTTTAAACAGTTAAGGTGTACAAGACCCACAGTTCACCCAGTTAAGGTGTACAAGACCCACAGTTCACCCAGTTAAGGTGTACAAGACCCACAGTTCACCCAGTTAAGGTGTACAAGACCCACAGTTTAAACAGTTAAGGTGTACAAGACCCACAGTTCATCCAGTTAAGGTGTACAAGACCCACAGTTCACTCAGTTAAGGTGTACAAGACCCACAGTTCACCCAGTTAAGGTGTACAAGACCCACAGTTTAAACAGTTAAGGTGTACAAGACCCACAGTTCACCCAGTTAAGGTGTACAAGACCCACAGTTTAAACAGTTAAGGTGTACAAGAACCTCTGTTCACCCAGTTAAGGTGTACAAGACCCACAGTTTCAACAGTTAAGGTGTACAAGAACCTCTGTTCACCCAGTTAAGGTGTACAAGACCCACAGTTCATCCAGTTAAGGTGTACAAGACCCACAGTTCACCCAGTTAAGGTGTACAAGACCCACAGTTCACCCAGTTAAGGTGTACAAGACCCACAGTTCATCCAGTTAAGGTGTACAAGAACCTCTGTTCACCCAGTTAAGGTGTACAAGGCCCACAGTTTAAACAGTTAAGGTGTACAAGACCCACAGTTCACCCAGTTAAGGTGTACAAGGCCCACAGTTTAAACAGTTAAGGTGTACAAGACCCACAGTTCACCCAGTGCATGTGTACAAGACCCACAGTTTAAACAGTTAAGGTGTACAAGAACCTCTGTTCACCCAGTGATGGTGTACAAGACCCACAGTTCATCCAGTTAAGGTGTACAAGAACCTCTGTTCACCCAGTTAAGGTGTACAAGACCCTCAGTTCACCCAGTTAAGGTATACAAGACCCACAGTTCACCCAGTTAAGGTGTACAAGACCCACAGTTCACCCAGTTAAGGTGTACAAGACCCTCAGTTCACCCAGTTAAGGTGTACAAGACCCACAGTTCACCCAGTTAAGGTGTACAAGACCCTCAGTTCACCCAGTTAAGGTGTACAAGACCCACAGTTTAAACAGTTAAGGTGTACAAGACCCACAGTTCATCCAGTTAAGGTGTTTCACGACACGGTTCTGGTGTCGCGAGGCATCCTCCTGTTTGGAACTGTCATCTTTAAAATGTACCTTCATCCATCATCATGTCACAACACGACTTCAACCTAGACAACGAGTGTTTATTGCAGATACATTATGCATGGTTGACAAGACAGTTGATGCCCTGCGTCTGCTGACTGACGTCCCCTGTCAAAGTCTGGCCTGTGTCTGCTGACTGACGACCCCTGTCAGAGTTTGGCCTGTGTAGACATAGATATGTAACTGGGCTGTCATTTAGGGAGTTAGTAAATTATAAGATATGGAAATAATTCTCACCTATCGTGACTTTAAGATGTATGGAATAAACTGGAAAGATTAAAACAGTTGATTCTGGTGTACTGTACGGTTAAATTTAAATAATTTTGCCAATACCATGGTCTGCTGGTGTGACGCCACTGACATCACTTCACCAATGACCTTAAATGATTGACGTACCTTCCGCAATATCATGACACTTATATTTCCCAGGGGCTGTGGGGTAGCCTAGTGGTTAAAGCGTTCCTCACATGGGTACAATGTGTGAAGCCCATTTCTGGTGTCCCCTGTCGTGATATTGCTTGAATATTGCTAAAAGCGGCGTAAAACCATACTCACTCACTCACTTACTCACATTTTCCAAAAATGGTGATGAAATTGTCAACCATGGCAGCGATTTTTAAAAACATGTTTTTGTTGTACTTTTTGCCATTTTGACGAGAATGAAATCTGGTAGTATAGTGTTCTCAATATCTTTGTTGCCATTCTGTGCAATGACCATCATTTGACATTCCTGTTTTGACTTATATCCACCCAGAATGCATCATGGACAGCTGAAGGTACTGATCATGCCAAAGATCATTAAGACATATTTTCACGACCCGTGGTCTTCGGCAACCCATGCTTGCCATAAAAGGCGACTATGCTTGTCGTAAGAGGCGACTAACTGGATCGGGTGGTCAGGCTGCTAACTTGGTTGATGCATGTCATTGTATCCTAATTGCCCAGATCGATGCTCATGATGTTAATTACTGGAATGTCTGGTCCAGACTCGATTATTTACAGACCGCCTTCAAATAGCTGGAATATTGCTGAGTGCGGCGTTAAACAACAAACAAACACACAAACCAACAAATCAGTTTTCACAGTTTCTTTTGCCTTTGAGGATATGTTGAGAAATCCATTTTGGATCATTAGTCATTCAGTAATGTGTGCACATTGAATATGGAATTAGTGATATATATCATGTTATTTTTCAAAATTCTGATTTTCTATCAAGTTTATACATTTTCCACACGCTTTTAACACACAATGAGTATTGCCAGGTGCAAGGTCATTGATGACACTCAATGTATTCTCATTTAAATCTAAACCAATCAACTAAAATACCGGCATGTGTCTAGCCTAGTAAATGCAGGCGTCCCCCTCCCCCTCCCTCCTCCCCCCTCCCTCTCTCTCGTAAGTTCCATGTTCACCTTTCTCTCTCTGTGTGTCTCCCTCTCTCTGTTTCTGTCTCTCTCTGTCTCTCTCGTTTTTATTCAAAGCTCGACCAAGTGACATTTGTATGCGTCATGAATTCAGATTACAGTTTGTAGTTTGTAGTTTCACGTGAGAGAAAGCTGTTTCTTCCACGTATTTAGAGTAATTTTGCAGCAACAACAGTACCTGCCAATAATATAATATGTATTGTGATCTGCAACATTGTTGCTCTAACATGGTATTATTGGTCTAACATGGTATTGTGATCTGCATCAATTTTGATCTTCATGGTATTGTGATCTGCAACATTGTTGGTCTTACATGGTATTGTGATCTGCAACATTGTTGGTCTAACATGGTATTGTGATCTGTAACAATTTTGGTCTAACATGGTATTGTGATCTGCAACATTGTTGGTCTAACATGGTATTGTGATCTGCAACATTGTTGGTCTAACATGGTATTGTGATCTTCAACGTTGTTGGTCTAACATGGTATTGTGTTCTGCATCATTGTTGGTCTAACATGGTATTGTTATCTGCAACATTGTTGGTCTAACATGGTATTGTGATCTGCAACAGGGTGGTCTAACATGGTATTGTGATCTGCAACATTGTTGGTCAAAAATGGTATTGTGATCTGCAACATTGTTGGTCTAACATGGTATTGGGATCTGCAACAGGGTGGTCAGAACAAATGGATTTAAGTAAGAATTCAGATATGTTTGTCTATTTGTTTGTTCATTATATATTTACCTTTGTTTATATTCAGTTATTTATCGCTTTTAGGGCATTATATAAATTCAGAGTGTCATTACACATTTTTTACGTAAATTTTGTTAAAGTTGAAATGGGTATCTGTAAAAGGTGCCAATAAGGTGAGATTGGGGATGACTTTTATGTTTTATTAGTATGTGATAAGTATGAACATCTTAGAAAAAAGTATATTCCGAAGTTTAACATTATGCAATGAAAATAAGATGTTAATGATCAGTCTTATATTGTTAAAACATATATCGTCTGTCAGATAGTTTTTGAATATCATTTTATATCACGTGACTAAACAAACTGAAAATGTACATTTGTCCATGTGGCCTTATTTTAATCGTTCAGTTTTTTATCAATAATTCAATTAGGCATTCAAATTTATTTATTTATTTATTTATTTATTTATTTATTTATTTATTTATTTATTTATTTATTTATTTATTTATTTATTTATTTATTTATTTATTTATTTATTTATTCATTTATTTATTTATTTATTTATTTATTCCTCACTAGGAAATTAATGAAGGCTCAGCATGCATGTATTTATATAAGTTCATCCCAGCCATATGGCCCTGTGTCGCAATACACCTGATCTGGTGTTGGATATGCATCCTTTATGGATCTGGCACGAACAGGTGTTGCACATACGAAATGCATCTGACTTGGTATTAACATGTTTATTGCGCTGATGAAGCAGGGCTCATTTTCTAAGAGTGGTGTGTGCTATCAGTGCAGCATGTAGTGAATTAAGTTAAATATGAAACACATTATACTCTACATTTAAGAAATAGAACATAGGGATAATACGAAAACAAACAAAGATCCCGAGAACTATGTTTTTCTTGCAATAAACTGCAAACCCCCAGAACATGTAAACGCAAATCGTTAAGACATGAATTCCTTTTTTCTTTGAAATGTTAACTTCTTGTAACGAGTGGTGAAGAGTTATGTCCCTTGAACTGTTTCACGTGCAGACGTCAAGTCATGTCCTGTAATTCATGACTGTGTACTGTCCTGTAATCCACGGCTGTATAATGTCCAGTAATCCAAGACTGAAGAGTGCATACCAATAATGTTATAGCAAATCACAAAGTATACGTGCCAGTCTGTCAGCTTGTAATTCTGTACATTGATTTATACGAGCTGAATTATCTCAATAAGTGATAAGGAATGTGAACTCTCTCTCTCTCTCTCTCTCTCTCTCTCTCTCTCTCTCTCTCTCTCCCTCTCTCTCTCTCTCTCTCTCTCTCTCTCTCTCTCTCTCTCTCTCTCTCTCTCTCCTGCTATTATTGTTGTAGTGTGTAGGTTCGGGCTAAACAAGGTACTCCAGCGCGTTCTGACAATGCCTCCGGGGATGTATTGTTTATTGTGGAAGAAATTATTCCATACGGCATTGTATTGTAGTTATAAAATCATTTCACATATTTTATACATACAGTTATTGGAGAATGCAATAACACATTGCTCTGCAGTTCATCAAATTTTGTATCTTTAGAAATTGTGAAAGAACTTAATTCTATACCTGTGTTGACAATTCTCCGTGTGTCTTGTTCCCGATAAAACACAAACAAAATGCTATTCTGCAAACGTACGTAATCAAATCAGAGCCAGTCTGATTATTTGAATTCTATAGCTAAGCGTCTATTACCATCGTGGCAATATTTACACTGTGTTGCTGTACCAAATGACACCATTAGGCATTACATTTCGAAACAAGGAAAAACAAATTTCTTTCCAAAGAAGCGAGTTTTCACAAAGCGCGAACAGGGCTTAATTAAATCTGTATTGGATTGGCAACGATCAATAATTAACGGGTCTATAGACATTGAAACGCACAGCTGCGGGAGTTGACAAGTTTATCTTTTCACCTATTTTGGAAAAGGCAATATAGGCTTGTTTATCGAAAACGCGCTGGGTAAACAAGGCTCCGACGAGGCTGGTTTGGATGGTCGTGGATCGCGATCAGATTGGGCGAGATTTGTTTGTATATCTGTTGCCCTTATCTGGGGGAGTCTGGCCTAGGCAAATACTGCCTCAACGATTGAAATTTTGATAAACAAATGTTGCACATTGCCTCTGTGAAACGTGGCTCCTATTGAGTTGTCCCCCTTGTTTTATCCTGCTCCACCGAGTTGTGTATATCTGGCGGAAAAGCGAGAAACACGAAGCAGTTTTGAAGGAACAAATAGTCTGTATTTGCCAGATTTGTTGAAATATGGGAACGATGTCAGTGAATGACAAACACCCGGAATTCAATGGATCTTCGATTCGCCATGGCCCATACAATACGATGAATACGTTCCAACGAAATACATCTGAATCATGTTTATTGTAAAGAGGCCAAATGAATTTCTTTACGATCCTATATAGGTTATGGTTATGGCGTAAATGTCAATTACAGATACTTCTTAGTTAGAGATCAGGTGAATGTTGGTTACTTGGTGTTTTTGGTAGTGCACAATAAAAGATGACGTAAACCGACAAAATACATGACGTAAACCGACAAAATACATGACGTGAGATCCACATAATACATGACGAACGACCCACATAATACAAGTTTTGTGCTCATTTTAGGAAGTGATACCCTCGGCCTGTTTTCGTTCATAGCAGTCACAAATTTGCAATATGACGCAGGTTCATCAAATACTGGTAATAACCACCAGAGTGTTTCTCTTAGACGTGTACATGTTTATACTACTCTGCGTTGTTAGTAGGTCCAGTCATTCAGTAAATGACGCATCCGTCAGACCAGGCTCCTAGAGCCCCCCAGCTCTCTGCAGGTATAAGCAGAGGTAAACATGTTATAAGGAGAGGTAAACATGTTATAAGGAGATTATTTACCATGACAGTGATGCATGAGTATGTTCTTCTCGCACTCTCTTGTATTTACCACTGGGGTGGGGTTGGACGTTGCGAGCCGCCATGTTGCCCCGAGTTGTGTCTGAGACGGCCAGGGCCCGGTCCACCAAGGGATCGTACGTAGAGATAAGGCATCGTAACTCTCATATTTTAACACAGACTTACGACAGTCGTAACGGTGGGGTGACCGTAACGCCCATACTTTAACACAGACTTACGACAGTCGTACGTAGCGCTGAGATGACCGTAACTCCCATATACCTTAACACAGACTTACGACAGCCGTAAGTAGCGGTGAGGTGACCGTAACTCCCATACTTTAACACAGACTTACGACAGCCGTAGCGCTGAGGTGACCGTAACTCCCATATACTTTAACACAGACTTACGACAGTCGTACGTAGCGCTGAGGTGACCGTAACTCCCATAATTTAACACAGACTTACGACAGTCGTAGCGCTGAGGTGACCGTAACTCCCATATAATTTAACACAGACTTACGACAGTCGTACGTAGCGCTGGGGTGACCGTAAGAAACCGTAACTTACAACAGTCGCAACGCTGCGATCGCTTCGTGAAAAGTTACCCCATGTAGGTGTCTGGTGCGTTCGAAGACTACGCAATTTACGTGTTCGAGTCGCAACATGGACGCAGCGAAACCCGCCGTTCTCCACGTGCCAACTTTGGATTTGGTACATAAATTTCTTCATGTTAAGGCAACGTTTATAACGAATTGTGTGAGTGAGAGGCGTCGCCATAGTCGACTACATGGAAATTAACATGAGCCTGTACTAAAAACTAACGGTCGACAGAACGCGCGTGTAAAGGACGCATGTAATCTACGCTTTACTTCGATGACACACAATCCCCAGTGTCGCCACTAATAATGTGTAGAATCTGTGTTATTAGCGGGGACGAAACCGAATACTTTACTCAGTTCCCATTATGTCCACACAATCCACATTTAGACCACTTCTATACCATGGAGGATTGTCCATCTGTTTTGTTCTGAACCTCTACTGTTTGTTTGTTTTTTAACGCCAACATCAGTAATATCCAAGTTGTATAAATGTGGTCTGTAATAATTGTGTCTGGACCAGATAGTCCAGTGATTGACATCATGAACATCGATCACATTTAGGATCAGTAACATGCATCAACCAATTCAGCGAGCCTGACCACACGATCCAATTAGTCGCCTCAAGAAAGATTACAAGCATGGGTTGCTGAAGACGAAATCTAACCCTGGTCTTCATAGGGAGAGCTGCTGATTCGCCAGGTCGAGCCATGAGGAGTGAGTGAGTGAGTCAGTGAGTGAGTGAGTGAGTTGGGTTTAACGCCGCTTTTAACATTATTTCAGTTATATCACGGCGTGTCAGCTTAATGTGGGAGGAAAGCCCGTGATGCAGGTCTCAGACGTTTACCACTTCGGTGAAACCCACGAGCACAGGTATGGTGCTGACAAACCTAGAAACATAATCGGGGCGAACCGGGATTCGAACCCACAATCATAGGTTTCTGGCGTGCCCAAGGGACGCAACTCTGCACAGCGAATCGCGGAGCCTTAGACGACTGGGCCCCCCGTGCCCCCCGAGCCATGAGGAAACACCACTCCAAAAGTAACCATGATCTGTAACTTCTTGAAATTTATACGATGGCTTCCATCTTTATATTGGAGCGTCCCTGTGTATTTAATTAATTCACAAATATATCTAAGTGCTTTTCCTTGTCGTGAGATATCCAGTGGTCAGAACATTTGTTCGCCACGCCGCATGTCCGAATCCTCACACGGGCACAGTGTATTAACCCGGCCCCTGCCAGGATAAAGCTGGAATATTGCTAGAACCCTACTATCCTCGGTTATATTTCATCTCAGTTCTGTCATCGATCATATAATACATACACTGGATAATCGAGGATCCTACCCCATCCCCTTACGTTAGCAGGTATCCTCGTTTACCCAGTGTATTTTATCTTCATTGCTTTATTTATAATATAATACACTGGATAATCGGGGATACGTACCAGTCTCACTCACTCACTCTTTTCCATAAAACGCATGCATGGTTAGATCAATTTTCATAGCATTCGGTAGAATCCCTTGTGATGCCTCGCTTCCGTTGTGTAGTAAATGTGTTTGAATGTTGAGGACATAATCATTAAATAGAAATTCTGGCATTCAAATCCATTTGTCTAACCATACCAAGGTCACCTTGAACTGTGATGACGATGACACTTTAGCAGTGAAATGGGATACACTACCAGAAAACACAAAAATACACCCAGTCAACAAACAATTTTGAAAATATCTTTCTGAAAGCAGTGAGTGTGTAATTAAGTAGTCCGTTTTCAAGAATTCTGTATGGCACTGAGCGAGACCCTCCCGTCTAATACACTCTTGCCATTCACTCGACAGCATTCGGATTCAATACACCTTTGCGTCCGAGGCTGTAAGCAAACTTTTTCTTATCATTTTACAAACGCAATTATAAGCGAGATATTGTTTGGACAAGCCCCTGTGTTATTCAGGCTTCAGAGCTGTGCATCTGTACGGGGTCGGGCCGGTAAACTGGGAAACGCACAATAGAAAGTAGTGCGATTATTTATTTTTGCTTTATGCTCTGTGTTTGTGTGTACCGGGCGGCTGAAGTCGCCAGATAGCTTTGTTTATCAACAGGGATGATTTACCAGGGTGGGTCGTATATGGCGCGAACTAGCGCGTGGGTGGGCGACTGTACCGATACAACAACATCAACCATCCGTCTAACATTTCTGTAACTCTAAACACAACGAAGAGATAGATATGCAATGAAGGCCAGATATTAAATCTCAATTCACTGATACCTAGTTCTTTCAGCGTGTTGTTCTTTCAGATTATATGACGAACTACACTGTGTCGTTAATGTTATCGGTTATCCATAGAACATTTACCAGCTTGGTGAACTATTATGTAGGTGTGTTTATATTATGATTTCAATTAGTAAGGATGCGTGACACCGATGACATGTTACTCTCATATATTTCTTATTATTTACTTAAGAGGTGAGGTGAGGTGAGGTGAAATGGGGTTTAACGTCATGATGAAAACTACTCAACTTACATAGCATGAGCGGGTTTGTGTGTGTGTGTGTGTGTGTCTGTGTGTGTCTGTGTGTGGCTTGTACTAGCTGCAGTTCAACATGCCCCACTCAGACACAGTATACTGACTCCGAGACGACCAGTCTTTGTTTTATCCTTTTAACGCCGGCAGGAAGGGTAACAACAAGTGCCATCTATTGGTATGAAGCGTCCGAGGATCGAACCACCGACCTTCCGCTGCCTGGAATATATATATATATATATATATATATATAGAGAGAGAGAGAGAGAGAGAGAGAGAGAGAGAGAGAGAGAGAGAGAGAGAGAGAGAGAGAGAGAGAGAGAGTGAGAGAGAACATTGGAACTTCAAGAATATAACTCTAAACACAACGAATAGAACCCTTTGGTCTTGTGTGCACGGGGGCCGTTCGGTCCGTTTCGAGGTTATGTTCTTGAGAGGCACACCGTAGGGATTCCGGTTTAGAATTTTGTTTTGATCCAAAGCAATACTATGACATGCCGATCCCATTGGTCGCGTCTTACGACAACCATTTCCTGCAGACCAATTCCTACAGGAGAATATTTTATGAAAATCTCAAAATTGGTCTTGATAGTGGATGCGGATACTTGCCTGCACTCAATAAAGGGAAGTTAACAAACTATCGCTTTGGCGCTTTGCTTTACATTGATACAAGTTTAATTTGAAGTAAAAACTATGCATAAAATCATCAAGATATAGTTAGAATACGAACCTTCACCTCGTGACCCAGCAATGTTGTATAAACAATTTGCTTAAAATGTCTAGAATGCAATTTCATCACTATACATAACACAGAGAGTGGTAAATATTGCCTGATTACAACTCCAGTCGATGAGAAACTAGCTCGTTCCTCTCTCTCACACGGTTGTAATTGTGTTGTTGTTGTCCGCCGACACGGGGGTCAAGCGTTGTCACACACAAACAAGGCGAGCGAGGGGCTGTTACATACACTTTGTTTTTGTCAGTGTTTATGTTGTGAAGGGCCACCATTAGCTTGTAGCAACTCTCGGAAACAATGTGACAGGCCAACTGGGAGGTTTGCATATTTGGCTAAAATGTTTGTAACTATGAATGCAACACACAGCCATCAATATTTTCAACAATCACCGTTTGGTGTACAGAAAGGACTGTGTTGCTGGAAACAGTGGCTTGAACCTCTAGCAGGTGACATCTAACGGAATGTGCACAACCATGGGATAGGATCCAATAGGACTGTCTCATAGCAAGTAGCAAGTAGCAAGCCCCGTGTAGAAGCCTCCCCCACCCCCACCGCCACCGCATTACCCTTCGCCACCCTTTACCCTTGCCAGTTTGGTGAAGCCCAATTCATAATAGGGGTGAATCGTGGATTAAAACCCACGATCATCGGATTCAATCACGCCTCTGCACTGCGACCACTGGGCCACCCGTGCCCCCAGAAAGACGCTGACAAGTTAATCAGTGCTGAAAAAGAACATAAACTTTATTGGGTGAGGTGAAATGGGGTTTAACGTCGCGTCCAAGATTATTGCACTTATATAGCGACGTGCATGCACGTGTATGTGTGTGTGGCTGCTTGTACTAGTCCGGACTGATGCCGATTTATAGTGCTAGCACACTGAGATACCATGCCGCAGTTTAACATGAATACCCCACTCAGACACAATATACTGACTCCGAGCCGACCAGTCCTTGTTTCAGCCCCTTAATTACGAGCGCCAGACAGGTTAACAACAAGTACCATCTTTTAAAGTCTTTTGGTATGACGCGCCTGGGGATCGAACCCCGGACCTTCCGCTCTCCGGGCGGAAGCTCTACCACTAGGCCACGGAGGCGGTCTTATTGAATAAAGAATATGATATGGGGTGACAGAGTTTATGTCTGTTTACACAAAGACACTAGTTCTGTAATATCGTACGGGTGATTCGTTCTCTAGATGCTCTATGTTTAATCATGATTCTATATTCTGTATAGCATTTGATTACCCGGTGAACACAATTTCCACTGTAGATTCGTTATAACCATTCATGATGTTTATGTCACAGTTTAGTATTATTTCTGGGTAGGTTTTTCTTATTTGTGATTTCATTCAAATAAACTCCATCTTTTGTCCCGGTACATATGCTGCTACGCTGATGGTAGGTTGGGTAAGAATATCTCTGGTTTGTAGGACGGGTGAAATACCCTTGTATCCAGAATCCAAAAACACAGGCCTCGTGCATAAATACGTTTACATATTTATATTTATACAAAAAAAACAAAAATAAGTAGGAAACCAGGGGACTGAGATAAGTACACACGCGGCTTCTGAAAAAACCCAGCTTGTGTACTTCAACTGTGGTATTCGTATGACAATCTACATCAACTGTGAGATAACGGTTCGTATGACAATCTACATCAACTGTGAGATAACGATTCGTTTGACAATCTGCATCAACTGTGGGATAACGGGTCGTATGACAATCTACATCATTTATTGGATATAAGTATACGCATAACAATCTACATGAACTTTGGGATAACGGTACGTTAAACGGTCTACACGTACGATATGTACATGAACCGTGGGATAACAGCACGCAAAACAATCTACAGTAACGGTATGCAACAACCGTGGATAACAGTACCCATAAGCTCTACGGAACGATATACACCAACAGTGGGATAACAGCACGCAAAACAATCTACAGTAACGGTATGCAATAACCGTGGGATAACAGTACCTATAACGGTTCACAACAACGGAATGCAACAATTGCGGGATAGCATCACGTAAAACAGTCTACAATAACGGTATACACCAATCATGGTACTGTATACTAAAGGGGGGATGACAAAGCTGTTGTGGTAGTCCGTGGCGACATATTGTTTTGTTGGATGTCAAGTACCAAACGATACTTTGTTACTCATATAACCTCGTCTATCTGGTCCCGTTATTCACCCTCAGATAGTATATATGATGATCATATATCTCTCCTATCTGGCAGCTGGATGACACTAGTGCTAGTCTCATGGTGCAATACTAAATCCTTGTTTATTCCCCTTTACTTTTATTTCTCTTTCCAAAGAATTATCATTCCTATAAAAGGGATAACTTATCATCATGGTTTTATTCATGTCTTATGGCGTTGTGTAGCATCTGTCGGTGTCGGGATTAGCGAGTCCTCAATCCTAGACACTAGGTGCAGCGTTAATCCTGCTGTGTGGAATCATGTATATAGAATCCCGACAAGAATCGTCTTCCATTTAAGTGCATGCATCACTGTTTCTTCAAGTATGGAAATCTCAGCTGAGTCTTATTTGTTTGGTGTTTTAATCTGGCATCGGCGAGACAAATGTAGATTGCCGAGGCGAAAATAAAATCGTAGGAAGCAAACGTGTGTCACACGATCTATAGGTACCGTTGGTGACGTAATATCTAGTGGTCTAACGTACTGACATCACTTTCAATCGGAATGCTAACGCAGTACATTTATAACCCTTCACGACGCAGATGAACCCGCGTTGACCAGGGTACCTGGGTATTATGACCTAAGGTAACTCTGGTTCATCAATGGTAGCACATGTATGTTATACGCATACTTCAAGTGACTTATATTGCCCAAACCTTATTAACCCCAGGGGTGCAGTACTCTGGTTCGCAACCTCCAGGTGACGTCATTGTTGATGAAAATTTGTTTCGTTTAATGATTCAGTCATGACTAAAAGCATTAATAATGAAACATTCATGCTGATTTTCATCTATATTACTAAATTTCTAAAATCTGTGAAAAACAGACGCGGGTTGTAGACTTTACCAATCACAAACTCATTTTAGGTAGTCGCGTCGCAAAGGGAACCTTGCCACATTTGTTTTTGATATGGGAATCCCTCGGTTGATATTTGCTGTGACGAAATATTATTTTGTATGTATGTTTTATTTCGGAAAAGTAGGCCATCCTTAATTCACAAGCTGTATATATTGATGAAACATCCGCCATTGTATATTAATACATTATTATAAATATTAGTTACCAACAAATGCTATTAATTCACATCAATCTATTGTTTTCTTACACACAAGCCATACACCTAGTTTCCATGCATGTGGGTTATTACAAATTTCCATGATATCGGTAACGTTCACATGTCCTTTCACAACGATCAGATACTGACTCATCAAATTGTCACACAAAGGACGTGAGATCAACCATACATGTTCTACACATTCAATAACCTTTTAAACAAACATTTTAACCCCCCCCCCCCCCCAAAAACAAAAAAAAAAAAAAAATCCCACATAATCTTTCTTCAACCAAAATATTTCCCATCGAGCAAGCTCAATACGTAAATTATGATTTTCGCAATGGAATTCACTTAAGCTTTTCTAAAATAGCTGACACTTAACAATTACTAGATGTTGTTCTGTTTTTAACACAAATTTACTCTGTTCATAAAATCTTAGAAATAATATCTTACTAACATTAAACAATGGGAGTGCATGACCTCTTCGACCCCGAGGACTTTTCACAGGTTAATGGATGTCTTACGTTTTAAAGAAGATTCTCCCAAACGCACATTAAGAAACATCTGTATTCGTCCTGAATGTAACGACAATTATAAATAAATAATTTGAATGAAATATGACAGAAAACCATTACTTTATTTGATTTATATGCTACTTATTTGGATGTAGCAAACGGACCCACTCGTTGACGATGCTGCATTATATTATGACGTCATTTCTTTGTGTCTGATATGGTATGTACTCATTACCCCTTGTCATTAGGATTGATTTTTGTTTTAAAACTTTAAAACTCGAGAATTTCAATTGAAACCTGCATCGTAAACTTGAGGTGTTAAATGTTATTTATCATCCAAAACTGGCTCCCACAGGAGATATCGCTTGGATGAGATCAAGCGATATCTACACTGTAGATATCGCTGCAATGAAATTACATCACAATCCTTTGCAGGCCATTGTGACGTCACTGGTTATCATGACGTCACAATCAAATGACATCACTAATGGCTCTGCTACTGAAGCTGTTAGCAGTACTTTTTTACATTGAAGACACTGCTAATTACTGTCTACAAATTGAAAAGGTTGGAAGAATGTTGGATGATAAATATAATCTCACCCTCGTGTCTTTTGATATCAAATATATAAACACTCGTGGATAAAAGTGGCAAAAATCCTCGGCCAGCCTCGAGATGTTTCCACTTTTATCAACTCGTGTTGATGTATTTGATATCAAAAGACACGAGGATGAGATTCTCTATATTTTTACTCAACGTTTTGAACCTGTACGAGAAACGATGACTTACGGATTACACCGAGGCTTGGCGATGGGTTCTGAACGTTCATTCACGACGGGCAGATAATCCGTCAGTGAAGACAGGCTTGACGTATGGAATCTCAATTTCTTTATTCTGTCAGTCCGATGTTAATTCTTTCAAGTCAACACCATTGTCTTTATTGGTACCACAGCTTCTAAAGTGCCACTAAAAGACAATCCGTCATTGCTTATGTCGAGTAGATGAGTCTGTATAATGGATCGTAGTAATTATATAATTTGGATTTTCCAACTTGCATTCAGCTCACTCAGTCATGAACAAGGGATAACGTCTTTTTTCAGTTACTTGCAACAATGGGTCGTTTCACAAACAAACAAGAAACAATGGATCAATAGGCGTGGACGAGCGTATGAGAATAAAGCTAAAGTATCCTTATTTAAAATAAAGTGAAATGCGTCTCTACTCTGGGAGGCATTTTGGGTGAAGGACCAGTTTGTTACAGGATCAGTTGTTAAGATGTTTGTTTATTCTTTTTTTAACGTCGTTAAGCAATTTTCCAGCTATATTAATGCGGTCTGTAAATAATCAGCAATATTCCAGCTATATGACGGCGCTCTGTAAATAATCTGGACCAGACAATCCAGTGATTGACATCATGCGCATCGATCCACGCAATTGTGACCAATGACATGCATCAACCAAGCCAGCAAGCCTGACCACCTGATCCTGCTAGTCGCCTTTTACGACGAGCATAGTCGCCTTTTACGGCAAGCATGGGTTGCTGAAGACCTATTCTACCCCGGATCTTCACGGGTCCAATCACTGGTTTATTTCGCAAGGACTCGATAACTTACACCAAGACGTGATGTAGTTGGAATATTGCTGACTACGTCGTTAAACAACAAACATCTTTTTTCGAATCAGGTGATGATAAACGTAGGTACATTATTTTGATATTTGCGGTTGTATACGGAAGCCTTTTAGGGCCAATTGTTTGTGTTTTTTCGTTTTTTTCTTCTTGAAATTTCAAGATACTAAGTTGAGTTTCAAGATGCTGTGTTGAAATTTCAAATTAGTGTCTTGAAATTTCAACTTAGTATGTATCTTGAGATTTCAAGTTAGTATGTTGGAATTTCAACATGACATCTTCAAGTTTCAAGTTAGTATGTTGAAATTTCAACTTAGTATCTTGAAATTTCAAGAATTTAAAAAAATCCAAAACATAAGGCCCTGAAAGGCTTCCGTAGTTGTATCTTCAATGTAGTCTTTTATATTAACAGGTCAAGTAACAGAGAACCAATCCATTCAATCCGTCTAAGCCGCCTCTTACAACCAGCCATGGCGTGGTGGTGACCTAGAGGGAGCCGGGACAAGACGTTGTCTTGTGTCTTTACCTAACATACTTTCTCAGAACATGGTTGATAGTACAAGTCATCTGGCAGGTGTCAGCCTATTGTTGGAGCGAACACAGACAATGCAGTTCCTGTTTGTTTGTTTGTTTGTTGTGCAACGCCACACTGAGCAATATTCCAGCTGAAAGACAGCGGTCTGTATATAATCGAGTCTGGACCGGACACTCCAGTAATTGACATCACGGTCATCGATCCAGGCTATTGGGATACGATGACATGCATCAACCAAGTCAGCGAGCCTGACCTCTCGATCCCGTTAGTCGAAACTTACGACAAGCAGAGTCGCCTTTTACAGCAAGCATGGGTTGTTGAGGACCTGTTCTACACCAGATCTTCACGGGCCCTACAAAATTTGAGCTACCACATGTTAGGGCTATTGACGCCCGTTTAAAACGAAAAGTAAGATCCAAATGTTCTTTTCCATTGTCGGAACAATTCCATTACACGTTGAAAATATAAGTGCTCATAAGTAGTTAAATATTATTAATGAATCAAGTTACGGACTTATCTTCTCCTAAATGATACCATGACGCATTATCAGAGAGGAACTAATTGCGATATATTTATTTAAGAGCAGAATTGACAATGGCCTTTTTGCTAAATAACCAAACGGAAGGCGTTTTGAAGCTTGTGAAAGCCGTGAAGGATGTATGGTTTTGCGAAATTCCAAATGTCAAATATTGTCGGCAAGACACGTCAGGTTAATGATGTTACTTTGAAGACATTAATGACTACATATGGAACCTGTATACATATATGACATAAATGAAGCGGCAGCAGATCCATCTCTCACAGCGTCACCTTCACGTGTTTATGTGTACAGCGCATGGCAGTTTATTGCACGTTTAACATAAGCACCGTAAGCTGAAGGTTAGCGGCGTTCCGCTGTCCTCACGCAGACACATACACCCTGTTCTAGTGGCTGTGATTTTCCCATTTAGACCTACATTAAGACGCCACCGTCTTAATGTTGTTATCCTAAGGCTAAAGGTGACTGTTCGGGAAAGCAACAAAATAATTATCCACCATTTGGAATCAGTATACATGTACTACTCAAAAATAGTGAAAGATATGACAGATTAACTATAATAATATGAAAAAATCGGGTGTTTTAACTAGTGTGTGTGTGTGTGTGTGTGTGTGTGTGTGTGTGTGTGTGTGTGTGTGTGTGTGTGTGTGTGTGTGTGTGTGTGTGTGTGTGTACATACATGTACAAACAATACAGCGGTGATAGGCAAAAGGTCAGTGATAATAGTATATTCACGCAGCGGCGACAGTGGTCAGGCTTTCGAGATGGGCCAAGGCAGGGATTCAGGGTTGATGAGTGATCTTCACACGAAGGCTGGTCTTGATGTAATGAAATGTTGGAGAGACGAAGAACTGTGTGTGAGATACGAGAGGCATGCCCTTGTCCCCTTATAGACAGTCTAACTAGCTACTGCAAATTTCCACACAGTGCATTCACAACATAGAATATTACACGTTTCTATCACGCTCTATCACAGTCCATTGTATTCCCGAAATTTACACGACACGAGCATCTAAATATAGTAACTTCCTCAAAACTGCTTACATTAAACAGTACAACACTCCTGACAACTAGTACAATATTTCTTCATGGTGATAACTCATGACAGCACTTCTATACGATTCATGTTTATTTGAAGAATGAAACAATCGTCGTCAAAAGTTTGTGTATATTTTACGAGGGGTGCCTTGAAAGTACTGAGCCTTTATATGATGAACTGCGTGGATGAAGTTGGTTGCTAATTATTTGCCAACATGATCCCTTCCGAGGACCACACACTTATGTCTGCCAACGATGCTGGAGTGCCTGGTTCACACACGTATAGAATGATTCCTCCTGGTGGTGTAAAAAGTCCCCCACATCAGAAATAACATCATTATTTGCATAACAGACAGTTCTTTCTTCACATTTGGGAAGAGGTTGAAATATGGCGGTGCTAAATCTAGTAAATACGGAGGATTTTACCTGAGTTCAAATACACAGTCATGCACTGCAGCCATACTTGCGGAACAAGAAACTTTCAGTGGGTTTAGCCATGATATTCTAACACAGTTGCAGATTTACAATATATTGGCCATTAACTGGTCTGACCTTCGGGAGGTTGGGCACCAGTCGGGTTCCTTTGAAACGGACACCATCACCTTGTCAGCTGATGGAATAGACCCCCTTCTTCGGGGGACCAGACGTTAGATGTTTCCACTGCTTTGACTTTTGTTTAGTCTCTGGCTGATGGTGGTGAACCCAAGACTTATCCATGCTCACACATTTCTCAACAAAATCAGCTTCGAAAAGATGCTAATTCTAATGAGAGATGATGAACATGGAGCGTTTCTGATCAGGAGTCAGAAGCATTGGAACCCAGTGTGACGAAACCTTTGTCAAGCCCAGTTCAAATCTCAGACTGTTCTAAACTCTCTCATGAGAGATGCCTTCTGTATTGCCTATGTGACGTGTGTGGAGTCATCCATAATCATATCATGTATTTTATGTACATGTTCCTTAGTGATGGCAGTTGAAGGTGTTCCTGATCTTGGATCATCTTCGAAGCCATCTCTCTCTCTCTCTCTCTCTCTCTCTCTCAGTCGCAAAGGACATTTGACACCATGTCCGCATGGATGGATGCTGGAGTTAGCCCTTTCAGAGAATACCTCGGCACTTGGAGGCTTGCAGACATTTGCTGTCTGGTTGTGTATTTGGTTCAAATGCAGCCTATGAACATGGGAAGTGTTGTACTGAACACATGCAAACTGTGACGGATGTTGTGGACATCCTTCGTATTTAGGCTCAGAACTTAAAGTCATCCCCCAAAACAAGATATGGAATTGTTAGGCTGATGCACACAATAATTTTCATTTTCACTTCAGCTTCAAAATATTGTTTGTTGTTCAATACAGCACTCAGTAATATTTCAGCTATATGACGGCGGTCTCTAAATAATCGAGCCTGGACCAGTCGAGTCCAGTGATTGACATCATGAGCATCGATCACCACAATTGGGACACGATGACATGCATCAACCAAGTCAGTGAGCCTGACCACCCGATCCCTTTAAAAGCCTCTTAAGACACGCAAAGCTGCCTCCTACGGCAAGCATCGGTTGCTGAAGACCTATTCTACCCCCAATCTTCATGACCGGCTTCAAATGAATGATAACAAAGGAAGCATTAACAATACAATACGTTTAATGCTCAGCAGCATGAAAATATTACAAATAAAGTTATGTTCATAAGTAAATACATCTTAGTCAACTCGACAGTTGACAAGTGGTGTCTAATGACAATTACCTTTTATGTACATGTCAGTTTCAATGCACACACTTCCCTGGCGTAAATACAAAAATCAGATCATATTTGGAGCACCTGTTTGAATCTAGTTTTTGACTTACAATAACTTACAACAGTCAGCTGTCCAGTCTGGACATGGCACCACAATGCTCCTCATGTCACAACTCGTTCTATTGTACTCTGCCGAGTGTCCCGATTGAGGTATACAAGATCGTGTACACCCCTCTATTGTTACATAACAGCCTGATGGATAAAACTGTACATAGGCGTATACAGTGCTGAAATGTAAAATTGACTGAGAGAGGATTTTGATACTTGGACCCCTCCCTTCTAAAATGCTTGCAGTAACAATATATCCAAGCACAGGTGTAAGGCTCCATGAGAGATAACAGTTTGGTCATGTGCAGCAGTTATATCCTCAAGTATTGCAAAAGGTATACACCCTATAGGAATGCATGCTGCATGTGCACAGGGTGGGACTGGACTCTGCCTCAAGTTACAGAAATCATGGCAGTACATTATTGGGATTTAAGGTACTCAGGATTCCAAGGCAGGATATGTTATTTGTAACTAAGGTTTGTACTCCAGAGGGGATTCGAAGACAGGCCTGTTGTGTGTCCTAGTAACAACCCTACAGGTTACTGAAACCACTGTCTGCTGTGATCTTGCTGACAGCAACATAATACAATATTCACTAACTCCAGTATTAGACATGACTGGGTGCAACTGTTGTCTCTTGGTCTCACTTCAAATCCAGACCGACTACAGATCCTAGCAAATGTGGGACAAGGAGGGACACAAGATCCCATTCTTGGACATTCTGCTGGCAAACTCTTTGTAGGGACAGATTATCTTCTCTTCAAAGCATGAAACAATATAAGTTTTTATCAGCAATTCACAAATCCTTATATATCTTGGGAAAATCGTTTCATGTTGAGTTGAAGGTGATGAAGGAGCATACAATCACACACGACAATTCTCTATCCCTCATAAGTCAGGGTTGCCTAGTTTGCTCTGTAGAGTTGTGGCCCTTAGGCACATCAGGATCTAATAATCATGGGTTTTAATCATACATTTGTCCTGAACATAACATGAGTTCATGGATATCAAGTGGTAAACCTATGAGACATCATATTGGGATTTCTTCCACATTGAGCTGACATGCAGTGATATAACTGAACAACTGTTCAACTCACTCACTCACTCACTCTATAAAAAATGACACAGGTCACAGAGTCTGCAATACATACATATGTGTGCAGCTTGAACTTGTACAGCTTCACCACACAGAACAAAGCAAATAAGCATGATTGGACATCACGATTGTGTGTGTGTGTGTGTCCTAGTCAGCAACATATTACCATCTATTAATGTGCATACGAACATATTACTTCACACATTGTATCACATTCACAGTGTTGACATAAAGTACCCATGTAAGTTTGAAATCAATATGAAAAAAGAAAACTCTATAAAAAAGTACAAATGCCACGCTCAGAAGTATATTAAATAAATACCACAGATAGTTTATACAATGCATATCAATACTATAATAGTGTAAGATACAATGCATAGCAGTAAGATTAATATTGTAAGATACACTGTATATTAATACCATTAACAGAGTAAGATACATTGTATATCAATACCATTAAAAGAGTAAGATACAATGTATGTCAATACCATTAATATTGTAAGATACACTGTATATTAATACCATTAACAGAGTAAAATACATTGTATATCAATACCATTAATAGAGTAAGATACAATGTATGTCAATACCATTAATATTGTAAGATACACTGTATATTAATACCATTAATGGAGTAAGATACAATGCATATCAATACCATTAAGAGTGTAAGATACACTGTATACATGTATTAATACCATTAATAGTGTAAGATACAATGTTTATCAATACCATAAACAGTAAGATACAAAGCATATCAATACCATTGATATTGTAAGATACAAAGCATATCAATACCAATAACAGATCAAACCAGAAAACATTCGATGCTCCATGTCAAGTTCTTGTTAAACATACCACTGTCATCATACCATACACATACCAAACACATACCATACACATACCATGTGGGCGGTCACGTTGCCTACAGACCTATCAGCAGGAGCAGCAGTAGTAGTTTGTTGTTAAACTATATGATGGTGGTGTGTAAATAATCAAGTCTGGACTAGACAATCCAGTGATTGATATCATGAGAATCGATCCATGCAATTGGGATTTTATGACATGCATCAACCAATCAGCGAGCCTGACCACCTGATCCTGTCAGTTGTCTCTTACAACAAGCATTATCCCCTCTCATGACAAGTATGGGTCGCTGAAGACCTATTCTGACCGGGATCTTCATGGGACTATTTGCCTGTCAATGTACAAAATCAGCATGATGTCATAGTACACACTTATTATTTTAATACACACCTTTCAAATGTTTAACTTTATTACACAGCAGTGCACAACCACATATCATCTCATTGTTAATACATGGAATACAAAATATAAAAATAATATTACAAACAAAATACAAAAATACACGCAAAAGGGTGGTTTGAATGGTTGTCCATTAGCAACAAAATACACACAGTGAACAGAAGTCTCCAAAGGTATGATCCTGACATGACTTTTTCTGTACTTTCATCATACAAAATGATATAACAAAGCCATGCATTCAGTTTCAACACTTAGGTTCTGTTTCATAAAAAAAAAAATTTAATATGGAAAGTAGTTGTTGAGTGTCATGGCTCTTGAAATGGCTTGTAAAACACAAAAAGCGCATATATAAAGTTAAAAGGGTCAGAGGTACTGAAGCTCACCTATCATGGATTCTATTTCAATAGAAAATAATCAATATTTATCAATTTCTCAAATCCCACAAAAATGTGAAAATACACTAAAAACAAATTTTGATTGGAATCTCTTGGTTTGTTGTTTAACACTGCACTTAGCAATATTCCAGCTATGTGCCAGCTGTCTTTTAAATAATCAAGTCTGGACCAGACAATCCAGTGATTGACATCATGAGCATCGATCCACGCAACTGGGATCGATGACATGTATCAACCCAGTCAGCAAGCCTGACCACCCAATCCCGTTTGTCACCTCTTACGACAAGCATAGTCGCCTTTTACGACAAGCATGAGTAGCTGTTTAGCATCGTGCTGACAACAACCACTCAGAAAAACAACAAAATTACGCAATTATTCAACATTATGAAATGCCACGCCTGTCTGAAAATGAGCTTCTGCGAGCCATTGGTATGCTTGAAGCAGGATCGAGTCAACGTGATGTTGCAAGACAATTTAACGTCCACAGAAACACCATTTGGTGTTTATGACAACGTTGGCAACAGACGAATGCAGTCAGAGACCATCCTCAGAGTGGCAGGCAACTCGTAACCAATAATCGAAAAGACAACTGGATTCGAACAACACACCTATGAAATCGATTCCAGCCAGCAACAGTGACTGCAAGAAGCATCCATGGCCTTCGACGAATATCTACACAAACCGTACATTGTCGCCCCAGATGTGCAGGGATTGTCGCCAGAAGACGTCCCAGAAGATGTCCCAGAAGACGCTAGACGTCCCATTTTGACAGGAAACCACCGTCAAGCACGTCTACAGTGGTGCAGACAGCGTCTACGCTGGACGGCCATGCAGTGGGGACAAGTTCTATTCATGGACGAGTCTCGTTTTCACCTCAGCCACAGCGATGGACGGATTCAAGTGTACCGACGTCGAGGCGAACGTTATGTCAATCATTGTGTCATGGAAGAAGATCAGTTCGGGAGCGGCAGCGTTATGGTATGGGGTGGGATTACAGCAAGATAGAGGACTCGTTTGATAGTGGTAAAGGGAAATCTCAATGGACAGCGCTACCGCGACGAGATCATCGGCCCTGTTGTTCTACTGTTTTTGCATCGTCATGGCCCAGGCATTACCTTTCAACATGACAACGCCCGGCCTCATATTGCTCTACTTGTTCAAGATTCTCTTCAACAAAACAACGTGAATGTCATCCCCTGGCCGGCTCGCTCCCCTGATCTCTCACCAATCGAGCACATGTGGGATGAGATGGATCAACCACGTGTTCCACAGACACTCCAGAAACTTCGAAACATTCTCCAGCAGATATGGACAGATATGCCACAGGGCTTTGTGCGATGCCTGGCCCATTCTATGAGATGAAGATGTGTTGCTTGCATCGCAACCAGAGGTGGACACACATGCTATTGATTTGTAAATTGACATTTTGGCATGTTCATGTCTTTTTATAAAATCACGCATTTTCTGAAGTCAGTGTGGCAAATTAAACCATTTACACTTACAGGACTTTGATCTGTTGCAAACCGAAATTGTTTCAGATTTGGTGAAAAACATAACTTTGCATTAAATCTTATTCAATGTCACAGGAACTTTTGTTGTTCAGTATATAAGGCTTTTTATTTTTTCAGTTGGTTAACCAGGCCGACAAACAAAAAAAACCAAAGTGAATAAGGTCAAAAATACGATGACTTTCGACTCAAACATTTTTGGGCCAACTCTGTTTTACAATTAGGTGAAATGAAAAACACACTTTATCATCACTGTTGGTAACAAATGGTGAATCATACGTATAAAATCATTAACAACAGAAAAAAACAATCAACTAACTTTAGACATCTTTTCAAAATTGTTGTAAAACTTTTCAACCACCTGCATTGATATTTAGGCCAAATATTTTGTAAATCAACCAATAAAAAATAAAAGGCCTCAGGTCAAAAGTAACTTGGTACAACTGTTAATGACACAATTTCCTGATATAAAAATACAAACCTGAAGACATATTTAGCAATTATTATAACCTTATAATATTTCTGTCCAATTGTTACTTTCTTAATTGCAATTCCACTCCCTTTATTGTGAATAAAGGAATCATATGAAAACTATTGCTAATAATCTATTCCTCTGAGATTGTCTGAAGATATCTCTTAAATTGAAACAAACGATCATATTCAATGGCTCAGAATGTTATCTTGGGCTAGCATATGGGTATCAAACACGTATCACACTCATTTAATTACACCACACTTATTATTTATTAACCCAAATTCCAACGATTCCATTATTTCAATGAAAAGAAGTAAAGAGACATCTAAGCATGCGGTAATGGAGGCAATCTTGAATAAATAAATAAAAAAAAATACTTAATATGAATTACCAGTACTTTAAAACTGATTTCAATAGTTAATAATGATATCTAATAGATGCCACATAACATAACATATCTCTAATGGCTACCATGGTGGACATTTCAAAGTTTTCTTAAATATGACAAAAAGTCTAAATATCTCCTCAAAGTCATGAAACAATAAATGCAATAGTTTTGAAGAATTACAGTTTACAGCAAAGATCATATTATGGTCTTCTGATAACAGAAAGGCCACTTTTCAAAACTAAAGTCATTGAATAAAATGCCAATGAGTCCTTCCATTCAGCACTAAAGAATGAATAATATACACTATTTCATCAATAGTCTGTAGTCTTGAGGGCAAGTGTTGAATAAACCAGTTATCTCATAAGCGATACTACAGCAGTGTCTCAGTGGCCTTGAAAGTGCAGTGGAACCTTGACCAATCAAGCCAGTGATTGATATTAAGAGCACTGAGCTTCTCTACACTACCACAGATTCGGCCATTTCATAGGCAAGGGTTGATCACTTATCCACGACCAATCTCATTAAAATCAAATCTTAGTTCTCGCTATCGCTAAACAAAGATCTGAGGACATCCCAGTTGGGGTCAAGTGAGAACGACCTTTCATCCGACCAATCAGAGCGTCGCTTACCAGATCATGAAAGTGACAGTCGGCATTGATTTTTAATCATGCATTCTTGAAAACTTTAACACAGGGTAACGATAGTTATGGGTTTAACAACTGAATCCATACAATCTAGACCATAAATTAGCGATTCCAGAATGTTCTTTTGTTCAGGTTTCATATTTTTAATCGATAATTTGTCAAAATATGTTTCGAAGCGTAGTCGCCAATTTGAAATTAGTGCCGTAAAGCACGAGAAAGCTGCCTTCTGATTGGTCATTCGATTGGTTGTTCAGAGTTCGCGCAAGGTCGGTCTTATGTGACCCATAATGGGATGTCCTCAGATCTTTGTTTAGCGGCAGCGAGATCTGATTTTAATGAGATTGATCCAGCATGATGGTGGAGAAAAGACCAAAGTGATTCAGGTCTTAGACGTTTAACACTTTGGTGAAACCGATGAGCATAGGTTCCTGGCATGCCTAAGGGATGCAACTCTTCACAGCGATTGCGGTGCCTAAGAAGACTGGGCCAACTGTATCCTACCCCACTCATACATCAAATACAAGGTAACCAATCAGTAGGTAATGAGTAACATCTGTATGGCCATTGTCAAATTACTCCATATTCATTAATGGACATGTTTCCAAGCCAGCTTCACTGACAATAAATAAATGGAAGTATGAAATTTGAAGAATAGGTAACTTGTGTTTCTTGTACAAGATGACTAAAGTTAGTATCGGGTGGAGCTGGCTTGGCCGCTTGTGTCCCCTACTCAGATCATTGCCATAAAACATTGAATGATGTGACTAAACAGGACGAAGTGATGTGATTGGAGGCGAGTGAATGATGTGACTGTATGAAGTGACTAAGTTTGTTTGTTTGTTGCCGCACTCAGCAATATTCCAGCAATATGACGGCGGTCTGTAAATAATCGAGTCTGGACCAGACAATCCAGTGATTCACATCATAAGCATCAATCCACACAATTGGGATACGATGACATGCATCAACCAAGTCAGCGAGCCTGACAAAGTGATGTGACTCGATGATGTGACTGTATGATGTGACAATATGATATACTCACAGTAGCTCGCTGCTGATTGTGTGGAAGATGTAATTTTTGTAGCTCCTGTCAACTAACATTAGGAGCCCCATGTGCAATTCTCATGGCATTGTTGCTTGAGAGAAAATCTTGAGAGTATGGTCCATAGGCAAGACAAATAGTTGAAAAAAACATGTATCAGACCTAAACCTGACGCTAAACCAGCAGCAATAAAACTAAACTACACAATAAATAAATGCTCACAACCAACTCATTAAATAAACTTAGTAGTAGTAGTAGTAGTAGTAGTAGTCCACTTGTCACACACGAACCATCCATCCACTTTGTAGTTGCTCATAGCAGCAAACAGGAGTTGTGCATTTTCCTAAAGAGATAGGTTTTCAAGTTTGATTTGAGGGGTTGGAGGACATCTTTCAGTCACGACTTCTAGAGAATAGCAAAAGGATCAGGAACCAAAATAATTTAATTTGAAAGTTGAAGCAAATAGATGGAGCTTGTTCTTAGATCTGAGGTTTCTGATATATAACATTTACACTCATGGAATATCTGTAACAATGCCTTGTATCTGACAGAAACACTTTTATATTACCATATAAACAATTTCCAACAACACTTAATTATTCAGTCAACTCAGTCATGAGGTGCTGAATCAGTCAAGTCTAGCTGTCTGGGTTTGTAATTATGTGAGTGAGTGTGAGTGTGAGTGTGTGAGTTAAAATTTAGGGACATTTTACAGCCATATCGTGACAAAGAAAAAGAAAAAGAAAAAAATGATGTTTCAGCTGCAGTGCATGACAACCAATATATGTTGTCTATAGCCTTAACAACAATTTTGTTTAGTATTACACCATACCTCCCTAATCAGAAAACAGGGGCAATGTAAACTGAGGAATCAAACTTGTACAGTTCGGGGCAAACAAAGTTCCAACTCCTGCGCCATCCGACCCTTCTGCTCTCCACATCTGGTATGCCAAGAAGTTCAAGGACATTGCTTCAACATTCTCAAAATATTTACAAAAAACTGGAAGCATATAGCGAGGTAATAGTTGGAATTGTAAGAAAAAACAAAAATTACTTATTCACTCAAATATCAGTGACTTCAATGATGATAATGAGTGATTGGCCAAGATGAAGATATGCATGGTCAAGTTTTTACAAGAATGCCAATCCAATTAAACAAGTCAAGCGATGAAGCTGCAAATGACTGTCCCATCACATCTATCACTGGAGTACATAAAGTTCCTAATGCATCATCAAATATCCACAAGCATAATCAATCCTCTACTCAAAGTACTAACTGCTACTAAAAAAGCTACTTTCCAGTCAAATTTCAGTAACAATTTCAATTTATATGTCCTTAATTCAGAATTATCATTATTTGAAGCATCTCATTGAACATTAATTTTTAGGCTTAAGCGTACATGTATGTACTGTGATGAAGCATAACAATGCAGTTTGTGATCTTCAAGTCATTGTTGGATTGTAATGGCATGCCATCCTGAGAGGAGGGATCGTTTCTGGTGTATAAATAATCCAATGTGGGGAGAAAATTACCGTAACACATAAAAGATGATTTGATTGTAATGACCAATTTAATTATTTAGAAATGAAATGAAATGGAGATAGGGTGGAATATGGAATGAAGCTTTAGATGTGATGAGCTGGAGATGGCAGATGCTGTGGACAGACAGACACTCACTTGCTCACTCGCTCACTCACTCACTCACTCACTCAATGCAAACTAAATGTACATCAGGTTTTAATACTGTTTATAGCCTAAAGAAAAGTAAAAAGAATTTAGAGACGGCTGAAGCTATAACTTGAGAGACTTGAGGCAACCGGTAAATCAAAAAAGCACCAGACCTCTGCTCTGACAGTTTATCACCGAGGTGTGTCGTCTGTCACAGGGTCTCATTCAGATCTGTGATATATATCGCAGAGCATAGAATCTGAAATGAAGATCTGAATATCTTCCTGCCAATTTCTAATGCAGTGCATCAAATACAAGTACTTCCATGTCTGCATGTGTGTTTGTTAGTTGAGAGTTGAGAGTTGAGTATCGCCTGGTATCTTGCAATATGATTGGTATCACGATACAGACTGAAGATGCAACTGGTATCACGATACACCACATCAATTAGTTAGAACTGATGAATTCACTGAAATGCGTCTCTAAGACCTCTTCCTCAAAAAATATTAACAAAGAAAACCACAAGATCAAAACAGTTTTGAGTAAAGGGATGGTTATTAAATGTAACAGTTAGTCGGTGCGTCCTGGGACACCACTTCCTTATGTTTTGACATACTTACAGGTGGCGTTGTGCTACTTCTGCTATTACGGGAGGTAACACTATAAGTTCCTGTTTTATTTATAGTGTATCACGATCTCACAAACCAACGATGCAAGTATCTTGTTTATCTAAGTATCGATCATATCGTAGGTATTGGTGAATCATTACAGCCCTAGTTAGCCTACAAGCTTATTCGCAAAAAAACAAAAAAATTAACATAAATGAAACTGTCATTATTTTCTTTCATTCAAGATATTATATCTGCCTGCAACAAAAGTCCTATCAAAACATATTTGTACCCATGTAAATATAGGAGTGAGTGAGTTGGGTTTAACGCCACTTTTAACAGTATTACAGTTATATCACAGCATCCCAGGTACCACAGGTACTGCAGTTAACCTTCCTCAAGTGATATGAAACTTGAGGGGTGTGGTAACGAACCGATTGGTTCAAAAATCATTTCATTCAACATGATAGTTTTCCGAACATTTTGCAATACACATTTTGACACTTGTGGTGAAGTAACAGAAGGCTAAGAGATCTGACCTACAACATAACTGATCCAGTTGATACTTACATTACCAGCAATTTTCGGAAGTAAATCCAAGCTGTTTTGGTTTGCTTTGACAAATATTCATGTATGATGTAAATAATTTATACATGTTGAACAAATCCAAACAAAAGCATAAAAAATACAACAAATGAATCTGCAGTTTTGATTTAAGTAACAAACTTTTATATCTGTCTTGGTTCAAACCCTGCTGTAAACAAATCCACCAGGAATTAAATGTAATAAAAAAGTATACATCTATCGTGTGGAATATAGGGCTGGGATGAGTCCAAATTTACTACCCGGGTACCCGACCCTCTATAACTGACCCTACCCGGATACCCACTGTAGGTCTCAAGAGTGAGGACAAAATGTCTGACTGAGAATTCTTTTACTTTTACTGCAGCCCTGGCCAAAACTACATGTATTAAGATACATGTATCAAACAATCAGATCCTGCGTACACTGAAGTTGACTGAAGCTTCATCTTTAATCAAACATATACAAGTCAAAAGGAACGTGAGGATCGCCAGAAAGAAAATTCGAATATTAGCGACTTGCAGTGTAACCACTGAGCTATAGGGATTTTTTGTCATGAAACAATATATCACCTTACTAACCACGGGTCCGGGTAGTCCTGTGGGTCCGCAGGTCCTACTCAGGACCCGCTCGACCCGACTACCCGAGTTACCCGTCCAATCCCTCATGGAATATCAATGAAAAAACAATGCATTAGGGAATTGCATTTTGGTGGGATTTATAAAAACATTTGCATACCAACTGACCCTTCTAGAATCTAGTTCTAGATAACAACGATTTGAAGGTCATTTGAATTTGATAAAATATACTCTGAGAAAATTGTCATCATCAGAAGCAATATGGGATTTATAAGGTTGAACCATCTCAGTATGACTGGCATCGCAACCTCTAAATTAAACTCAATACCTCTATAGTTTCTGGGATACTTGTGCTTATTGCTCCAAGAACCCATGATGATATTCAATTCTGTTTCTCTTTGTACTTGACCTCTCGCCACATTATCTATATACTTGTCTTTTCATATTGGCACAGAAATTCAGAAAAACAAAACACATCAACATGGCCTGCAACTAAATCTGTAAATTCTGTTTCTCTTTGTACTTGACCTCTCGCCACATTATCTATATACTTGTCTTTTCATATTGGCACAGAAATTCAGAAAAACAAAACACATCAACATGGCCTGCAACTAAATCTGTAAATTCATAAGAATAAGATGTGTTTTCAGGACAGCAGTTTCTGGAAGGAAATATATACCTTCATCCGATACAAGGGAATCACGTAGATGAGAATTCATTAGGGCACCACAACAGTTGAAACAGAGTTATAAACAATACCTTAGGTCATTGACAGTTATGAATTAGATATTATGGTATTAAGTAGCGTATTACTTACACATAGTTATGACTAGATGTATAAAAATATTCAAAATATATAAAATGAAATGGGATTCAGAGAACGATTTTCTTGAATTATATTTTTGTCAAAAACTGACTTAGACTAGGCACCATTGTTAAAACACATACGTATAAATATTGATGGTGTCCTTTCCACCTCACCAATGTTTCTGTACCTGGTTAACATTGTCCATTTCCAAATGTTTTGGTGGGATTAATTAAAACATTTTCATACCAACTGACCCTTCTAGAAGCTTGTTCATCGGGATAATAACCCTTTTAAGGTCATTTGTAGTTGATAATATATACTCAGAGAAAATCTTCATCTTCCGAAGCAATGTGCGGCAACTCGTGAAGAGACTGTCTGAAAAAATCTTCATCTTCTGTTGAGAATGGCATTGAATGACTGAAGATACTTGTCTCTAAACTTGCGTTGTTGTAGTCTTGAGGAATGTGCAGCATGTCAGGAGACACACCCTCCAGTAAACAGTCTCCACTGTCTGGCTTCTCCACCTTGCGGAAAGCCATGCAGTGTATGTGGTCTAGTTTGATGTAACGCCACCTCAGAAAGCCCATGGATTCAATCGCCACTCGCCAACTTTTCATCATGGCGGCGTTTCGATGCTGCTGATGCGAATCAGGTGTGACAATCAGGAGGAGGCCGTTGAGCATGAGCAGACTGTGAGCCTTCTGGCAGCACAGCCAGCGCTGGTAGGCGGACGGTAGGTACTCTAAAAGAAGCGAAAACACTACAACATGGAATATCTGGCGAGGAAGCCGCTCAATCGGGTCCTTCAAGTTGCTGACGTATGTGTCTAGTGTATCCATGGCAACCTGCAATGGATCTGTCATCTCAAGATGAAGGAAATCACAGTGGTAGACGCTCTGAAACAAAATATTCTCAAATAAGCGAAAATCAAATACCATTAATTAACAAGAATGATGAAATGTTACATTGTTTTCTCATTTCCTTCATACAGAGTGGCACAGAATCACAGTATGGGGAAAGGGTCTATACAAGCCAGTAGATCTTGGCTTTCAGTATGACAAGTACAGCACAATTACTTTCCCTGCACTCTGCAGGGTACACAATTACGCAAGGTTAACGACATCAGCTACTTTCTGCAAATAAAGTACTCTAAAACAATTCTGATTCGGTCAAGTTTCTCTGCACAATATCTAAGAATACCTTTCCAAGAATACCAGACTTGCACAACCATTTTTATCGAGTACAATTAATAAATATTGAATTCTGTCTAATGAAAAGAAATCTGTTTTCTACATTAATTCCTTTACTGTCCAACTTTTAACAGTAGAACTACCAACCCTAAACATGCCACCATGGCCGACGATGAGTCTGACGACTTCTGCAAAACAATGGAGCCTTTAGGCTCTGTAGTTCACCTCAATCAATTCTAGAACATACTATATTTGATCAGTGACTTTTGTGAGCACTGATCTGCGTCATCAGGGCAGTGTGACACACAATAAACTAAATCACTGAACCGCACCACACTATGCATTTGTTTGCCTATTATGACCAGCATAGGTTGCTGGGGACATAGTCTAAAACCCACTAAACTTTATTACATTTTAAACAAAAATGACCAAGTAATGGACATAAAGAGGTTTTTCAATATGGCCACTATGGCCGCCATATTGAAAATCAAATTCAAACCTCTTGAACATTTGGGTGGGAACAAGCATGTGAAGTTTCAGCTTTATTGGTCCTGAGTCTTCTGAGGAAGATTTTTATGAAGGACACCCACCACATGATGTTTCAGATAATGGGTCGAAAATGTAAACAAGAGTCATCAGAAAGATGACATATCCCCCCGGCAGCTGACTGTAAAGTAACCACAAGTAAATGTGCAATTCTGTATGTAATGAGTCAAGAGTTGAATGTTCTTGAAGAAGCATACATTGTTTACCCACAAAAGATCCACCATGGTCGCATCCATATGAAATGGAAAGTAAAATAAGTGTGTTTCTGTGGGTTTTTTTTATGCAAACAAATGACAAATTAAAAGAAACAATAACTAAACAAGCGTATAGTCAACGAAGTCATCTATATCCCCGGCTCATTTTAACACGTTATGGTCCCAAACAAGGTAACTGACCCAACATTTCTCATAACCCATGTCAAAATAACTGCAATGTCAATTCTAAAATAATTCTAAAAATAATTTCTAAAACTCCTTAATATCAAATGGCACCAGTTCAGTATGTGCTTTACAAATAGACAGGCAATGTTTGGCAAGGAAATATTTAACAGTATATTTGTTATACTCCATAAGTGAACCCAAGCTATATTAAAACTTAAATCCAACTTGTTGCCATGGAAACGTAAAAAATAAAAAAAATAAAAATTCCTAAATAGCAAAAGGCACCAGTTCAGTATGTGCCTGGTAGACATGCAAAGTTTTGTAAGAAAGTATTTAACAGTTTTTGAGTTACGCTCCGGGAACGAACACCACCCTTACAGAACCATAGTCCAACTTGTTGCCATGGAAACATAAAAAAAATAAAAATTTCTAAAATTCCTAAATAGCAAAAGGCACCAGTTCAGTTTGTGCCCGGTAGACATGCAAAGTTTTGTAAGAAAGTATTTAACGTTTTTTGAGTTACGCTCCGGAAACGAACACTACCCTTACAGAACCTAAGTCCAACTTGTTGCCATGGAAACGTAAAAAATAAAAATTTATAAAATTCCTAAATAACAAAAGGCACCAGTTCAGCATGAGTCTGATAGACATGCAAAGTTTTGTAAGAAAGTATTTAAAGGTTTTTGAGTTACGCTCCGGAAATGAACACCACTCATATAGAACCTAAGTCCAACTTGTTGCCATGGAAACGTAAAAAATAAAAATTTCTAAAATTCCTTAATAGCAAAAAGCACAACTTCAGTATGTGACTGATAGATTTGCAAAGTTTTGATCAAATACACTGAATTGTTTTCTAGTTCTGCTTCGGAAAAGGAAATGATTACGGACGGACAGACGGATGGACAGACAGACTGGTTGATCGCTATATCCCTTGGCATTATATGCCAGGGGGATAAAAATAATGATGGATGACTGCCAAACTTGAAAAACTTACTTGACTTTCAGTCAAGTGAGCAAAATGCTTTGATGAGAAACAATATATTTTGTCACGGCCTTATCAAATGACTTACAGGTTTTGCTGGGCTTATGTCAATGCCTATAGCAAGGAACTCCTCAAACTGCTCAAAGGGGTTGTAGCAGCTCCCTACGTCCAACAGGCGGATCTTCCCAGAAAAAGGCAGACTGCTGTAAGGTTAGAAATATAGAGATTATAACATGTTCCAGTCATGGTCCAAGGAAAGAAAGAAAGAAAGAAAGAAAGAAAGAAAGAAAGAAAGAAAGGCACCTTTGACAACCTGGCGTTTGTGTGTGCAAATTGTCGAAAGAATACTTATTAGTTTTAGAGAAATAGCAGTAAGGACAAACAAACCACTATGAACAGAATCAAAGTAGAAATGTTAGGCGGGAGGCATTTGACAAAGTATGTATGTTAATCCTGTTATTACACTATCCGGTTATAAAGAGTGTTCATTGTATATCTGGACTTATGTTTGTAATCTATCATATTAATTTTATTCAAAACTTCATTCATTACTGTTTACATTCATTTCCGAAGATCGCTCCAGTTCACTGTTCTTTACAGCAACAACGATCAGATAACCGCTAAGGCAGTTAGTAGCTTATATTCGTTGACAGAAAATGGATACACATATCACACATGATATATTTTAACTCATTAAACGTCATATTTGTTGTAGTTTGACGATTACATGCCAAAATATTCTTTTCGCAATCGTTAAAGCAAAAACTTGGGAAGGCTCTTATAGTGACTCGCCAAACTGTTCCAAATATAACATAATTCCGTCTGTATAGCCAAGTACTACGCTTATGGTTATTATTATTAATTAGTATTATATATTTATTAAGCTGTAACAAAAGTAACCCGATATTGGAATATATCATTGCTGGAAAACTAATAGTTTCTTCGGACCATTGCATCAAAATACCTTCAAGTTATATTACTGGATATTTTTTAACCGAAACACCGGTAGATCCAGGAGAAAATGTGTGTACCGCTGATTGCTATTTCTGGCTTAGTTAACCTGACAAATACACATGGTAATCTTAATGTCTGCATAGAAAACAATGCCCCACAGAACAGGAAATATAATTGAAATGGTAAATCCTCATCTCTAGTAATTTTTTATCGCAATTTTCACATTTTCATTGACCAAGTTTATCCTCGATCTTCTGTTCATTCCCCTGAATCGATACGATGTAAGGAAGAGAATTTATGGATGTCAACTTCTTTCTTATGAGAACACAACATTTCAGAGTACATACTTACTTCTTAATCAGGTGAATTAATGCCATGACCAGAGCTCCAGATAAGCTTTTGGTGTTGTGGGTATTTTACCCATGCATTTTAAAATCATTGGGTATCAGTAATTCTATCTGCGTATTCAAATTTCTGTTACCCACTAGTTTTTACACATGTGGGTATTTAAGTAAAATATTAAAAAACACTATTCATCTAGTCCCTGCAAACTGGTGTCGTGTGGGTTCGAGAGCTTTATAGGACTCAAAAATACCTCGATACTTCCACAAGAAAGTGTGATGGCAAATGATCATGATGTAACTGTCATCGTGGAGTTTGGCAAGGTTGACGGAATGCCCGTTTTTTTCAAAATAGGTTGCTGATTTGCTAATCGAATACGCAGGGTTACTTCACAATATTTTGATGATACGCACAAGTTTTATTTTTGTAGCGTATCTGTAATGTTTGTTGCGTATTTGATACGCTTGGATTATATTTTACTGTGTATTTCTGCATTTCTGATACGTATTTTACGCAGTTACGCAGCTTATCTGGAGCTCTGCATGACTTGATACGATGTAGTTTTGACTGTGCTTAGCCTAATACTTTAAATATCAGTGTAATGTCAGCATGTGCACTTGAAGGGAAGAGAAGGGAATTAACTCTCAGCATTCAAGCATTGTGTGAGATTGTTTACTAGACTATGGAAGTCCTCAGATAAGAGCATCTGAGCATGTGTTGTACATCTTGACCGCTGGCAGGAAAAAAGCAGCAGGGCGTCCAGATGTATCAATTACACTCATGGGCAAGGCAGTGACCATTAATGTTTATGTACTGCTGAGGCCTGTCCCTCTAAATATCGTCTCTGGTGATATCTATCGGATGGGTCAGCTGATGTATTGTCCCAGTCCTATAGGGCTGGGACGAGTCCAAACTTACTACCCGGGTACCCGAACCTCTATTTCCCGACCCTACCCGGGTACCCACTGCAAGTCTCAAGTGTAGGGAACAAAATGTCAGATTGGTAACTGTTTTACTGCAGCCCTGGCTAAAACTAATTAGATCACGCGTTCAATGAAGTTGACTGAAGATTTATCTTTACTCAAACATATACAACTCGAAAGGAATGTGTGCATCGACAGAACGAAATGCGAACATTAGCGACTTGTAGTGTAACCAATGAGCTATAGTGAGTTTTTGTGATTAAACAATATGTCACATGACTAACCCTGGGTCCGGGTAGTCCTGTGGGTACCCGGGTCCTAATCAGGACCCACCTGACCCGAGTACCCGAGTTACCCGTCCCAGCCCTACAGTCCTAGTGTTGGTATTGTTGAGGTTACCAAAGCGTGTCAGCTTGATGTGGGAGGAAAGCCCAAAGTGATGCAGGCCTTAGACGTTTACAGCTTTGGTGAAACCCATGCACAAAGGGTTTGGGGTATGGGTTTCTGGCATTCCCAAGGGATGCAACGATGCAGGAAATTGATGCATCATGACTGAGAGCGCAGGTGACAAGAAATGAATAGAGTTGAGGATCATTAAATTATATTTATGACAACTGATGTCCATGATTACAAGATTTAGAGAAGCAGGTGTGTAAATGTAGTCTGAGTCAGCAATAATCAATTCATCGGCCTGTAAATGATTGAGTCTGGACCAATCAAACCAGTTGTTTGGGCAAACAGTCCACCATGTTACACAGCGTGTCCACCAGATCATACCTCCAGGAAACTCCTACGAAAAGCATGGACCTGTCCTGACCAAGTTGGTTGGTTTGTTGTTTAACACCACATTCAGCAATATTCCAGCTATATGACGGCGGTCTGTGAATAATCAAGTCTGGACCAGACAATCCAGTGATTGACATCATGAGCATCGATCCATGCAATTGAGATCGATGACAAGCATCAACCAAGTCAGCGAGCCTGACCAGCCAATCCCATTAGTCGCCTCTTACAAGCATCGTCGCCTTTTACGGCAAGCATGGGTTGCTGAAGACCTATTCTACCCTGGATCTTCATGTGTTTGTCCTGACCAAGAATGGCATGAGTTATAAACCCAAACATGCCTAGTCCAGCTTACTACAACCAGGCACCACCACACCCAATGTCGAAGTCTAAACCATTTGTTTAGTTCTGCTTTTGAAGCAAAACAAGTAGGTCATCCTTGCTAACTTAGACTTATCAAGTCTCCAAAAATGAATAATTTTGATAGAAACAAGCAACTCCATTTAATTGAAAAGCAACTCCAGTGAGATGGGGGATTCAGAACCTGTGGAAAATCTAGACTTGCTTCATTTTGGGATTTAGCACTACCATGAATTTGAAATTTACTCGATTCTGATTGGTCAATCAGAGGCTTTTAAATCACAATAAACCCCCTCTGATTGAAACAATGGTTTGACGGCCGCATCACCGCTGAAGCTAATATTTATAGAATAGTACTATTTTCAGTCATTGTCGGTAGGCATATTTAAATAATTATATCTACAATTACAGGACAGGATGTGTGGCAATACATTCTTCGCTAAATTCAATGCGCTAAATTTGACATTTGATTCCAAATTCAATTTAGCGCGGTTAAATCTACAGGTAACCTAGCTCTACATTGAAAACACAGCATGTTTATCTCCTAATTCAGGAATGTTAGACAGACTATTGCTAACTGCACACATTATTTTTATTACAAAAGTGAAAAAATCCCAATTCCCAAAGTAACATTTGAACTGCTAATCCATAAAAGGCCAGCCTCATTTTCTATTTCCTGGTTTACTGATATTATAAGAAAAAAAAGATAAAATTCATTTCCTATTTTATTCTTCAAATGTTATCAGCATATGCTGCCTATTGTGCAGTACTGGTTGGGGTGATCCTGCAGTTTTTGCAGCTAACTATGTTTTATTGATAACCATTTGCAATGAACATACAAACATGCATTTTGAAATTTAAAAAATATCAATTTTCAGAATTTTGTTTACAATTTTGATTTTTTAGGAGTGGCTGATGCATACACAAATTCCATAAAAGGAACAGATGGGCAGAAATACAATATCCACAGCTGATAATGTTGAGCAAATTCAATAGGGTTTTGAGTTTTAACATATTAGTACTCAAATCCATATCATTTACTGTAACAGTTTCTTAACTGCTTTCTGCTTTGCAATCTAAGTAAAGAACTGCTTCACTAGAATCCCAAGGAAAGATAGTGTCTTATGATGTATATAATTGACTAAGGAGGTGTGTGTGCGTGTGTGGGTGTGTGGGTGCGTGGGTGCGTGCGTGTGTGTCTTGAAACCACAAAAAAGTTAAATTTGTCAAAGATGGGGAGCAGAGGACAAACGTCATAAAGACTAAAACGTTTTCAATACTAGCTATGATGCAATCATATTCCCCTTCTACACTACTGTTTTCTGTAAATAATTTGTAATATACACAAGGAGATACAGAGTGTCATGTAAATCTATGGACCTAGTGCATACTTACAGATGACTTACAGATTGGTATAGAAGGGGGACAGGAGGAGCTGTTTTGAAGGGGGTGCTTAATATGGCGAATATGGTACCCCAGGAACTGGCGATGTCACGAGCTGGCCATCCCACTGACACTCTATCACACAAAAGTTAATGACATATCCCACCCCTGATCTGGTGCAATTCGGAAACAGAGTTCACTAGAATCCCAAGGAAAGATAGTGTCTTATGATGTATATAATTGACTAAGGAGGTGTGTGTGAGTGTGTGTGTGCGTGTGTGTGTGCGTGTGTGTGTGGGTGGGTGTGTGCGTACGTGGGTGTGTGCCTGCGTGCGTGGGTGCGTGCGTGTTTGTCTTGAAACCATAAAAAAGTTAAATTTGTCAAAGATGGGGAGCAGAGGACAAACGTCATAAAGACTAACACGTTTTCAATATTAGCTATGATGCCATCATATTCCCCTTCTACACTACTGTTTTCTGTAAATAAATTGTAATATACACAAGGAGATACAGTGTCATGTAAATCTGTGGACCTAGTGCATACTTACAGATGACTTACAGATTGGTATAGAAGGGGGACAGGAGGAGCTGTTTTGAAGGGGGTGCTTAATATGGCGAATATGATACCCCAGAAACTGGCGATGTCACGAGCTGGCCATCCCAGTGACACTCTATCACACAAGAGTTAATGACATATCCCACCCCTGATTTGGTGCAATTCGGAAACAGAGTTTGGCTACTTATACTCCACTTTTGACTCATTGCTATTGGATACCTTTGTTTAACATGTCCTTGATAGAGTTTGAGGAAATGAGCCGCATGACTGCTAAGAGACATCTAAAAGTTATTGTGTCACTGCAATGAAATGGTTATCTAAAGGATAAAGTAGTAACTAAATTACAATTTTCCCTTCTCTGCCATAAAAGGGACATTTCCACACATTTCCAGATTACCATGTGTCATGATCAGTATTATTCTAAAGTTCCAGTCTTATCCATATAAATATTCTCTACAGAAGTATTATTTTCAACAAATTGACTAGAGAAAGTATTTAGCTGCCTTATTGGTCTACATGCCAAGTTAAGTGGAAAAACAAAATAATGCTGTCCATGTCTTTAAAAAATCCCCAATCATCAAAAGGCACCAGTCCACTAGACTGACCTGTATGACAAGTTTCATCAAGACATATTCAACGGTTTTGGAGTTCTGCTCTGGAATGGGGCACTACCCTCATTTTAAGTACAAGTCAAACTTGTCATCACGAAAATATACATAATTTTAAACATTTTTAAATCCCACGTCATCAAAAGGCACCAGTTCATCACTAGACTGATCTGCATAGCATGTTTCATCAAGACATATTCAACGGTTTTGGAGTTCTGCTCTGGAAATAAGCACTAGCGTCATTTTCAGTTTAGATTCAACTTGTCGTCATTAAGGTATAATTTTATAAAAAGGCACTAGTTCATCACTAGACTAGAACTGTAAAGCAAGTAGCAGATTCATCAAGAAATATTCAATGGTTTTGGAGTTCTGGTCCTGAAATAAGCTCTACCTTCATTTCAAAGTTAAACTTGTTGTCATGAAAACATGAAACATATAAAAAAATAAAATAAAAAAAACACAATAAAAGGCACCAGTTCACCATTAGACTGATCTGTATACATGTAGTAAGTTCCCACAAGAAATATTCAACTGGGAACAGGAACGGGAACGGAAAATGAAAGGACAGAACCAGGGGGATTAAAATAATAGCTGACTTGCTAAATGAGATTGTTAGAGTGAGTGAGTGAGTTGGGTTTAACACCGCTTTAAACAGTATTCCAGTTATATCACGGTGTGTCAGCTTAATGTGGGAGGAAAGCCCGAAGTGATGCAGGTGTCAGACATTTACCACTTCGGTGAAACCCACAAGCACGGGTACAGTGCTGACATACCAAGAAACATAATCGGGGCAAACCGGGATTCGAACCCACAATCACAGGTTTCTGGCATGTCCAAGGGACGCAACTCTGCACAGCAAATCAAGGAGCCTTAGATGACTGGGCCACCCGTGTTACCCGAGATTGTTAGACATTGCTTGTAATAAACATCTACAACATTAATGACAGTTGATAATTTGGAAATTAACAACATGTACATTAATACATAAATACCATATACTGGCTGCACAAGGGCTGCAACATCAGCTGTGAAAACATAGCTGTGCCTACAACTGATGTGAGTATTGATTGACTCTGTGCTGATTGTAATAACAGTAGGTAATCAAGGTTCAACTGTAAGTGTACTGCAGTGGTAATGAGTGAATTACACGTTGGATTCACCATTCACCAACATGGAGTTTGACAGTGTGTTATCCACATAAGAATATGTGGACTTTAAGGTTGGTTTGGGGTGAAAAAGCAGTTCACTGTAGCCATTAATTTGTTACTTGCAAGAATTTAATAAAACATGCATACTATTGTGGGGACTTTTTAAATAGTGAGTGTGAGGTGGTTGAGTGGTTGAGTGGTTGAGTGAATGGGTGAATGAGTGGTTGAGTGAGTGAGTGGTTGAGTGAGTGAGTGGTTGAGTGAGTGAGTGGTTGAGTGAGTGAGTGGTTGAGTGAGTGGTTGAGTGAGTGAGTGGTTGAGTGAGTGAGTGAGTGAGTGAGTGGTTGAGTGAGTGGTTGAGTGAGTGAGTGGTTGAGTGAGTGAGTGGTTGAGTGAGTGGTTGAGTGAGTGGTTGAGTGAGTGAGTGGTTGAGTGAGTGAGTGGTTGAGTGAGTGAGTGGTTGAGTGAGTGGTTGAGTGAGTGAGTGGCTGAGTGAGTGAGTGGTTGAGTGAGTGAGTGGTTGAGTGAGTGAGTGGTTGAGTGAGTGGTTGAGTGAGTGAGTGGTTGAGTGAGTGAGTGAGTGAGTGGTTGAGTGAGTGAGTGGTTGAGTGAGTGAGTGGTTGAGTGAGTGGTTGAGTGAGTGAGTGAGTGAGTGAGTGAGTGAGTGAGTGAGTGAGTGAGTGAGTGAGTGAGTGAGTAAGTGAGTGGTTGAGTGAGTGAGTGAGTGAGTGAGTGAGTGAGTAAGTGAGTGTCAGTGAATCTCATTAGTAAGCTACAAAGACAAGCATGTGATATTAGAGATCTATTTCAGCATGAAAGCCCACAGGGACATCGCAAAGAGGCATTCTGGGCCGAAATAGTTTGCTGACATGCTACATCTAGATTTCAAGATTTAGTTGAATTAAGAGTTCAAACGACATGTTCTTTCAGTTTCATTTATCAGAGGAGAATTGTAAATGATAAGTGTCAACAAGCTTTCATTTTAATTCACAGTTAAATATTTACAAATTTCATTTGCTTAACAAACCCAGTAAGTCGTTCAAAGCTTCTTGCTTGCATACAATTAGTGAAAGATAGAAACTGAAAGAATCTGTGTTTGTTAAGCCGAATGTTTTGCTTTGGAAAACTTATTTCTTGCCCGTATGGATAGATGTACATATAGGATAGGCAAATAGGATGTCGGGTGTTGACGGCAATGTTGTGTATAACGTGACATAGTGCTTAATGACACGCCGACAACCCCATTCTGTTTGCCAGGTAAACAATGGCAGAAGCAAACATACAGGTAATTAGTAAACAGAATAAACAGGCTATTTCCTAACTAAAGTAGCCTTGCATGTATGGAGCATCAGCTTATAATATTCTCAAATTAGTTAACTACATATACTTTACATCAACAGATAAGATACACTAAGTTTTTTTAATAACATTTGAGTGAATAAGTATTGTTTTATGATGTTTGTTGCTGAGGGACACCAAGAGCTGGCTCGACACATAGAAACCAGATGTTGAGTTTTGTTTCATGCTGTTTTGAACAGTATTTCTATGTATTATGATGTGACAGCTTGAAAGCCTAAAAAAGTTGTTGGTGTTCAAAATTTATCACTTTGATGAAACCCACAAGCAGGGGTATGTTGCTGACTAACCTAGAAACATAACTGGGGCTATCTGGGATTTGAACCCATAATATTAGGTCCCAGGAGTTGTAAGTAAGCAAGTGTGCACCAGACAGACTGCTGTTATATGCTGGGAATACTGCTGAGTGCGGCGTTAAACAACAAACAAACAAAACAAGTTACGCCTAAGGGATGCCATCCTGAAGAGCAAGTCGTGGGCAAAGACGACTGGGCAAATCGTGCCCCCTAGAGAATTGAACCAGGCAATAAACACAAGACTACCCCCTCCCTCTTATCAGCTAAGTCACCATGCCTGACCACCATGAAGACAAGCATGGAATACTGGGGACCTATTCTTCCTCGTAAAACCCACATTGAGACAATCATGGGATACTGGGGACCTATTCTTCCTTGTAAAACCCACATTGAGACAATCATGGGATACTGGGGACTATTCTTCCTTGTAAAACCCACATGGAGACAAGCATGGGATACTGGGGACCTATTCTTCCTTGTAAACCCCACAGGGAGACAAGCATGGGATACTGGGGACCTATTCTTCCTTGGAAACCCCACAGGGAGACAAGCATGGGATACTGGGGACCTATTCTTCCTTGGAAACCCCACAGGGAGACAAGCATGAGATACTGGGGACCTATTCTTCCTTGTAAAACCCACATTGAGACAATCATGGGATACTGGGGACCTATTCTTCCTTGTAAAACCCACATGGAGACAAGCATGGGATACTGGGGACCTATTCTTCCTTGTAAAACCCACATGGAGACAATCATGGGATACTGGGAACCTATTCTTCCTTGGAATATCCACAGAGAGACAAGCATAGGATACTGGGGACCTATTCTTCCTCCTAAAACCAACATGGAGACAAGCATGGGATACTGGGGACCTATTCTTCCTTGGAAACCCCACAGGGATACAAGCATGAGATACTGGGGACCTATTCTTCCTTGTAAACCCACATTGAGACAATCATGGGATACTGGGGACCTATTCTTCCTTGTAAAACCCACATGGAGACAATCATGGGATACTGGGAACCTATTCTTCCTTGGAATATCCACAGAGAGACAAGCATAGGATACTGGGGACCTATTCTTCCTCCTAAAACCAACATGGAGACAAGCATGGGATACTGGGGACCTATTCTTCCTTGGAAACCCCACAGGGATACAAGCATGAGATACTGGGGACCTATTCTTCCTTGTAAACCCCACAGGGAGACAAGCATGGGATACTGGGGACCTATTCTTCCTTATAAACCCCACAGGGAGAGAAGCATGGGATACTGGGAACCTATTCTTCCTTGTAAACCCCACAGGGAGACAAGCATGGGATACTGGGGACCTATTCTTCCTTGTAAACCCCACAGGGAGACAATCATGGGATACTGGGAACCTATTCTTCCTTGTAAACCCCACAGGGAGACAAGCATGAGATACTGGGGACCTATTCTTCCTTGTAAACCCCACAGGGACACAAGCATGAGATACTGGGGACCTATTCTTCCTTGGAAACCCCACAGGGAGACAAGCATGGGATACTAGGGACCTATTCTTCCTTGGAAATCCCACAGGGAGACAAGCATGGGGTACTGGGGACTATTCTTCCTTGGAAACCCCACAGGGAGAGAAGCATGGGATACTGGGGACCTATTCTTCCTTGGAAACCCCACAGGGAGACAAGCATGGGATACTGGGGACCTGTTTCCATGGGTAATCTAGACCGGTTATTCTTTTGCACTGACAATGTACATATTTCCTGGAATCTCCATAGGGGCTGCCCAAGTCAACCAGATAAATCTACAAGTGCTGCCAGGGATGTCCTTACTGCTCTGACTAGTCCATCTGTGACAGACATGTCCTTGGTATGCCTGGGTTAATGGATCACTGGGGCAGATTGTATTTGTGATAAGCTCCTATGTCGTAACCACAGATGTTCTTTCATAATAAAAAATAACATGGAATGTGGACTCGAGATAGGGTTGCGTGTTAGGTGGCTTTTGATGAGAGAGTGTTGTGACAAGGGTGTTGACAAGGGGTATGGACAACTGTTGGTGACAAGGGGTGGTTACAGTGTTGATGACAAAGGTGGTGACATGGAGTGGTGACAAGTAGTGGTGACAAGGGATGTTGACAAGTAGTGGTGACAAGGGAAGGTGACATGTAGTGGTGACAAGGGAAGGTGACAAGTAGTAATGACAAGGGATGTTGACAAGTAGGAGTGACAAGGGATGTTGACAAGTAGGAGTGACAAGGGATGTTGACAAGTAGTGGTGACAAGGGAAGGTGACATGTAGTGGTGACAAGGGAAGGTGACAAGTAGTAATGACAAGGGATGTTGACAAGTAGGAGTGACAAGGGATGTTGACAAGTAGGAGTGACAAGGGATGTTGACAAGTAGTGGTGACAAGGGAAGGTGACATGTAGTGGTGACAAGGGAAGGTGACAAGTAGTGGTGACAAGGGATGGTGACAAGTAGAGGTGACAAGGGTGGTGACATGGAGTGATGATAAGTAGTGGTGACAAGGGATGGTGACAAGTAGTGGTGACAAGGGTGGTGACATGGAGTGATGACAAGTAGTGGTGACATATAGAGTGATGATAAGTAGTGGTGACAAGGGTGGTGACAAGAAGTGGTGACAAGTAGTGGTGACAAGGGAAGGTGACAAGTAGTGGTGACAAGGGTGGTGACATGGAGTGATGATAAGTAGTGGTGACAAGGGTGGTGACAAGTAGTAGTGACAAGGGATGTTGACAAGTAGAGGTGACAAGGGTGGTGACAAGTAGTGGTGACAAGGGATGGTGACAAGTAGAGGTGACAAGGGTGGTGACATGGAGTGATGATAAGTAGTGGTGACAAGGGTGGTGACAAGTAGTAGTGACAAGGGATGTTGACAAGTAATGGTGACAAGGGAAGGTGACAAGTAGTGGTGACAAGGGTGGTGACAAGTAGTGGTGACAAGGGTGGTGACATGGAGTGATGATAAGTAGTGGTGACAAGGGATGGTGACAAGTAGTGGTGACAAGGGTGGTGACAAGTAGTGGTGACAAGGGATGGTGACAAGTAGAGGTGACAAAGGAAGGTGACAAGTAGTGGTGACATGGAGTGATGATAAGTAGTGGTGACAAGGGTGGTGACATGGAGTGATGATAAGTAGTGGTGACAAGGGATGGTGACAAGTAGAGGTGACAAGGGTGGTGACATGGAGTGGTGACAAGGGATGGTGACAAGTAGAGGTGACAAAGGAAGGTGACAAGTAGTGGTGACAAGGGTGGTGACATGGAGTGATGATAAGTAGTGGTGACAAGGGATGGTGACAAGTAGAGGTGACAAGGGTGGTGACATGGAGTGATGATGCATAGTGGTGACAAGGGTGGTGACAAGGATGGTGACAAGGGAAGGTGACAAGTAGTGGTGACAAGTAGTGGTGACAAGTGAGTGAGTGTGTGAGTATGGTTTTACGCCGCTTTTAGCAATATTCCAGCAATATCACGGCGGGGGACACCAGAAATGGGCTTCACACATTGTACCCATGTCGGGAATCGAACCCGGGTCTTCGGCATGACGAGCGTACGCTTTAACCACTGGGCTACCCGACCACCCCAGTGGTGACAAGTAGTGGTGACAAGTAGTGGTGACAAATAGTGGTGACAAGGGTGGTGACAAGGGTGGTGACAAGTAGTGGTGACAAGTAGTGGTGACAAGTAGTGGTGACAAGGGTGGTGACAAGGGTGGTGACAAGGGTGGTGACAAGGGTGATGACAAGGGTGGTGACAAGTAGTGGTGACAAGGGTGGTGACAAGGGTGGTGACAAGGGTGGTGACAAAGGTGGTGACAAGGGTGGTGACAAGTAGTGGTGACAACTAGTGGTGACAAGTAGTGGTGACAAGGGAAGGTGACAAGTAGTGGTGACAAGGGAAGGTGACAAGTAGTGGTGACAAGGGTGCTGACAAGGGAAGGTGACAAGTAGTGGTGACAAGGGTGGTGACAAGGGATGGTGACATGGGATGGTGACAAGTAGTGGTGACAAGGGTGCTGACAAGGGAAGGTGACAAGTAGTGGTGACAAGGGTGGTGACAAGGGATGGTGACATGGGATGGTGACAAGGGATGGTGACAAGGGTGGTGACAAGGGAAGGTGACAAGTAGTGGTAAAATGGAGTGATGACAAGTAGTGGTGACAAGGGATGGTGACATGCAGTGGTGACAAGGGGTGGTGACACGGGGTGGTGACAGGGAGTGGTGACAGGGATTGGTGACAAGGGGTGGTGAAATGGGGTGGTGACAAGGGATGGTGACATGCGGTGGTGACAGGTAGTGGTGACAAGGGATGGTGACAAGGGATGGTGACAGGGAGTGGTGACAAGGATTGAAGACAAGGGTGGTGACATGGGGTGGTCACACGGGGTGGTGACACGGGGTGGTGACAGGGAGTGGTGACAAGGATTGGTGACAAGGGGTGGTGACATGGGGTGGTGACAAGGGATGGTGACAAGGGATGGTGACAAGGAGTGGTGACAAGGGATGGTGACAAGGGATGGTGACAAGGAGTGGTGACAAGGGATGGTGACAAGGGATGGTGACAAGGAGTGGTGACAAGGGATGGTGACAAGGGATGGTGAAAAGGGATTGAGACAAGGAGTGGTGACATGGGATGGTGAAAAGGGATTGAGACAAGGATTGGTGACATGGGGTGGTGACAAGGGTGGTGACATGGGGTGGCGACAAGGGATGGTGACAAAGGATTGAGACAAGAAAGTACTGATACTAGACATTGGTTATTCTAATGGCAGAGAAATACACAGGCCAGCCCATTAAAGACAGAGATGGTCCTTCTTTAAGAATTAGTACTGATACTACACAGAGGTTGTGCCAATGGTTGAGAATTATACAGGCCAAGCCATATATGACAGAGATGGTCTTCTTTTAGAGACAGGACTGATACTGGCCGACCCATATAAGACAGAGATGTTCTTCTTTTAGAGATAGTACTGATACTGGCCGACCCACATAAGACAGAGATGGTCCTATTAAGAAACAGTACTGGAGGTGTTGAATACAAGTCAGTCCTGAAAGCATTCTCCTTGCCTTGACAAGCACTTGTATACAATTCAGCGTAGGAAATAAAGTGTGACATTTAGAACAGTGAGGAGTTGTTGTCAGGCTGGAATAATTAAGCTGGACATATGACACATGAGAACTGATGTTTTACAGCATTACAGCGTTGCTTATTTGCCTATTTGAGCCCAGGTGACGATGTTTGTTCACTATTAGTTATTTTACCTGGGTCCACAAGCCACACACCCTGAGTGTAAATCATTAGAGCTGACTAAACAACAGACATCCAGAATGATGCAGAGAATATTGTGTTGTCCTTATTTGCTGTGGACATCAGTCCCAGATTAAAGAAACACTAGCCTGTCAGTGTAAATGGGTAATTGATGTTTGTTGATGATGTGCTAATTGTCCAGTCTGTGCCAACTGAGCCAGGGTCTCACATATGACTGTACATGCCGGGACTACTTTCAGACCAGGTTTCATCGCAAATCCTGATTGAAACTGCTGTTTATCTTTACAATCAATAATTTAATATAAATAATTTATCACAATGGTCGATAGAGAATCTTGTTTCACAAATTTACCTGTGACTCCAAACCTATCAATACCTCTGAAAGTTACATAACACCTTTCCCATGTTTATCTTTACGATCTGTCTCAACATTTACCTGATGATTGCCATACAGTCTTTTTTTGGGGTCCCTTTGTATAAAAGACATATATAGAAAAAACATTTCAAGACACAGCATGAGTGAGTGAGTATGGTTTTACGTCGCTTTTGGCAATATTCCAGCAATATCACGGTGGGGGACACCAGAAATGGGCATCACACATTTACCTCTGTCGGAACTGAACCCGGGTCTTCAGCGTGGCGAGCAAACGCTACCCGACCCCCCCAGATACAGCATGAATCAAGCCATGGTATTATTCAGTTATGCTCTATCAAAGAATCTGTTCCTTATGCCATATACGTGTAAGAACTGACCAAGCATCAGATGGTTACATGTGATTTGGCTGATCGTTCGGCATCAAGCCCATTGAGTACTGGAGACCTATTCTTCCCAGGGATCGCCATCAAGCACATGGGTACTAGGACCTATCCTACCTGGGATTCCCTTCAAGAACACTGGGTAGATAAGTGTCTGAGCCCCACAAATGAGTGTCATGGGGGCTTGATGACAAATAACGAGCAGGGTAACTGTTACTAGCATGACCTCACTATGGTCAGCTCTAAAGACAAAAAGTGGGCATTAGGAGCATCTTCTAACACTGAAGCCCAATATGGATTAGATATGCTAAGGAAACTGTATGTAAAACAATAATTACATCTTATTGTAGCTGAAATTCCAGGGGTCAACTTGTGTCTTTGTCCTTGGCTGTGTTTGCTCCTGTTCTTCCTCCTTCACACCTAGCTGTACCTGTGTTCCGTCAGCAGCCTTCTCATCTTTGGACCGATATTTGTTCTTCCTGGCATCCTTCTCGAGTGCCTGCTTAAGCCCTCCATGGTGGAAGAACTCAAGGGAGGTGTCTCTGCACCAGTCTATGCGTGACTCTGGCTTCTTGGACCAATGGTCCAGCGCCAGATGGTGCATGGCATCCGCATACTGTGCCAGGACCTCCTTGTTCTGGCAATGGTCATCCCAGATCTTAGCATAATCACCATTATCTGTATAAAATATAGGAAAGACATGATAAATGGAAGAAACTTTCTGCCTGCATAACAGACAGCTGTTCAGGCCTATTTTTCTTATTTTCTTTTGGGTTTATGGTTCCTCTGACCCAAAATACGAAGAAAAAGGTGATAAAAATATATCAGAAAAATTGTCAATATTTACAAATATATTTATCACTGCCCAACCCAAAACATTTTATGTAAGAATAAAAAAGTCAACTCAAATTTGCAATAAAAATTCGCAACTTTACAGAAAGAACTTGAACTTGAATTTCATGCTTAATCTCCAACTGTGAATAGGATGCAAAATATTGCATCCTGTACGCACAAGAATTACCATATTCGACGTAATAAGCGCCCTGCTCTAATAAGCGCCCACGGCGATATTTTCTGATATATTGGCTTGTGAACAATCCCAATTAGCACCCCTTCCAATTGATCAATGTACACAGGACTTATCTATTCGTGTATAATATGTATGTTATATGCATTTTTAATTATGGGAAATGAAATTCTGGAAAAAATATATCTGTCGTATATAAACTTATCAGGCTGTCAGCACAAACCACGAAATTTACGATCTTTCAAAACTGTTGTTTTTCGACAAAAGAGTAATGTTGTTTGGACCATGGGAACTAAATCTCTATTTCGCTAATAAGTTCTGCAATATAAATACATATAATTTCAGAGTTTTGACAGTCCATGTCAGATGTCCTTCACTAAAACATTAAATTTCAATGCAAACAAGGAAATTACAGTTAGTGATAAACATCTACCCATATAAACTGAACTTGGTGCAGTCGTCATCCTGGGACCCCCATTTTTATGCCTGGGACCCCCAATTACTTTGTGAAATAATCACATGCAGGGCTAAAAAAATGTCTTAAACCAAACAGGGCAAGAAGATAATTTTTTTACTCTTCCTTGCAACAGTTTGCGTCCTTTTAAATTTATCAAGTTTTATGTTCTCAGTTTTCATTACCATTTTCTGTGATTAACCTTTGGGTTGAGGATATTTACGACAGACAGTACAAAATAATTCACAGTCACTGCCATCTATATACATCTGTTTTTAAAAAAAAATTGTTTCTTCAGCATGTTTGGCAATACAATCATCTTTTTTTTGTCAACCCCACAATCTCCCATTAAAAACTGTCCTATATCAGTCATTTCCCTCACGAAGTCATACACTTTCACTTTGGCATTTGCGTGTCAGTAGCAAGGCGCTTACGACAAAAATAATAAATATTAATACCTCCCTTTAAAATCTAGTTTCAAGACCTGCTGCACAAACGCACTTTCTTTATTTCCTTTTTTAACAGACAGTTGCCAAGTATACCATCTTACATTAATATGTAAGTGACTTGTATTATATTATTAGTACTGAGAATGTACGAGATATGAAAACATATTTTAGCATTATATATTGAAAACGATTAGAGTATGTGAGCGAGTTGGGTTTAACGCCACTTTTAACAGTATTCCAGTTATATCGCGGCGTGCCAGCTTAATGTGGGAGGAAAGCCCGAAGTGATGCAGTTCTCAGACGTTTACCACTTCGGTGAAACCCACGGAAAACGATTAGAGACGAATTGATACGATTGAAGTATGTACTCATCGGGAAGGACGAGTGTTTGTTTAATTCTTTCAAACCCGGGAGATGATGCCACTTGTCAATACGAGCGGACGAGAAGATTTTGCGAGCCCTGACTTGACATCGTCAGAACATTGATAAAAGCGAATTATTGACAGATCATTGACTAATCACTCCATCACAGTTGTCATACCCATACTTTATACTATTTCATCTGTCTTGACAGAGAATAATGCCGAACAATAGGCAGGGGTTACCATCTTTTAACGTTTTTTGGTATGACACAGTCAGGGATTGAACCAATGACCTTCCACTTTCTGGACACACATTCTTTCAACTAGCCAACGGAGGCGGTCGCAAATTTAGGAGTCAAATAAAGTGTGGTGCATCTGAATAAACAATCACGACATGATGCAGTTCCTAATTTCATATGGCCTTTCCAACACCTACTGCTCCTGAATGAATGCAATGGAACGTAATATTACTAATAAAATATTCAGTTTTTCAATACAATGTCCTGATTTCATAAATATTAACTAATGTCAGCACTAAACCTTCCAGCACCAATCATCATATCAAACTGATCGGGGTTTTACATGAAGCAGGAATCCGGAGTATTTGATGAGATTTTTATTCAAAAATACTCTGAATCATGTTTTTGCTGTAACATAATTTAAACAACGTGTTCTAGTCCCTATATATGAACCTGAGGTAGTCATAAATATTTTAATTTAGCTATTGGTTTCAACATTAACTCAATATTGTTTATCTGTTCATAAGCTCTTTGACTCCACAGGATGCACGGACCTATATAGGTCCTTGGAGGATGTAAATGAAAGATAAAACATTTTACTTTAAAGTTATTTTTGATTCAAAATTTTGTAGACTGATAACAGCTCATGAATAAATGTGTAATTAATCTCTCTAAACTATGATCATTACTCCATAAAAATGCAGAGAGTCAAGATGACACAGAAAGCTTACATATTATACTTGGCATGAAATTTTGAAACAAATTACTTGTGAAAGTGTTACAAATATATACGGGTACACACACACAAATATTTACTTTAAAAACAAAATATATAAAATGGTTGCGTGCATCACGGTTTTGCTCTTAGCCAGAAATTAAAGTATTGATATTCAGGTATGGCTGTCCATACTTTTTTCTGAGTTTCCCATCTCCCGCCTGTCACGAATTCTCATTCTGACATGAAATATATAAGATTTTGCAAATCAATTTTGCCCTTGGCGGTGAAACATTCTGTCCCTATGGGATATAACAACACTACTTACAAATTATTATCTTGATTTAAAACATGAAGAGATTTGGAAAATATCTGTAGACACCCAGTTGACTGTAGAATTGCTTTGCAAATCCTGCAATCCACCTAAATCTGCACAGCAGTTTACGAAAAGGATGTTTATTTCATGATGCGATTTTGATTGGACTATGTATAGACTTGTTAGTTCAGCCAAAACAAAACTCCAAAATTCCAGCCTAGACTTTTATATCTCCCTTGCCTCGGAAAGCTGCCCCGTCTTGTTGGCTGAGGTAAGAGAGGAGAAACACGTAAAAACATATGGCTGGCCTAATATAGTTAAGTTAACAAAATTGACTCAACACTACTATGATGTAAGTAAAGGTCTATGCTACTAAAGTACTCCCATTTGATCTGTATGATGATATTTCTTTATCACTCCCAATAGTCAGTGAGGGAGTTTGATTTTATGCCGCTTTTAGAAATATTCCAGCAATATCACGACAAGGGACACCAGAAATGGGCTTCACACATTGTACCCATGTCGGGAATCGAACCCGGGTCTTTGGCATGACGAGCGAACGCTTTAACCACTGGGCTACCTGACTGCCCCCAGTGGCAATAGAGTAGGGCTGTAATGATACACTTCATCGGGACACATATCTTGATAGTAAGGTCACGATATGATGCATGTGAGTGAGTGAGTGAGTGAGAGTGAGTGAGTGAGCTGGGTTTAACCAACCAACCAAACAACCAAGTCATCTAGCCTGACCACCCAATCCATTTGGTCACCTCTTATGACAAGCATGAGTTGCAGAAGTCAAATTCTAACCCTGATCATCACATGGGGCTAAAAATGAGTGAATGTTATTTTCACAGTGGCCTGCAACTAACAGAAATCTTGGGGGGGGGGGGGGCAGCAATGGTTGATAGAGCAACAACTCTGGAAATTGGGGTATGATGGCACACAACCCCTCATTTTGCCCAGCTCTTACTGCAAGCACTGGGAGTCGCAGACCTATTCAGTCTATAATCCCAGGTACCATACTTTTTACATGTGGAAACACCCACATTTAAGGCTTGGACTATCGTAGCCATTAAGATGATATGTAACAGACCCTACATTAATGGAGTGAGACAAAACAACAGTAAAAACTTAAAGATTACTAATACAATAAATCCACTTTTGAAAGAGATATTTTCTTTTTTACCTTTCCATGATACACAAAACTGGTTCTCATAATGTGTCAAGTGTATATTTAAAAAGAAGGACATATCTGAACATCCCTATTAAACACACCAACACTGCTAACTTAAGGAAAGTGTTGATAATTTATCAACACTCCATTGAGAGATTTATGCTTTTGTTGCTACAAAGCAGAATCCAGTAAAATTATGTGTCCGCTGCAATTTGAGTAGATACTGAAACCCTAAATGTACATGAACACCTTATGACATTTTATTGATGAAATCATTCTTGAAAAAGACGTGTGATTTATTTGCAACAAAATTCTGAATTAACATTGATTGATTGAATAAAATACATTTATTTAATTTGTCACCAAATGAATGCTGTTGTTACGTCGGCTGTCACAGTTGTAATGGTGGATCTTTGTGTTTGAACACACAATAAACCTGTGATATCACAGATGAATCAATACTTAGTTAGCATATTTGTCTGGTCATTACGCTCTATACAGCGTGCAAAGGTGATTGACTGAGTGAGTTGGGTTTAACGCCACTTTTAACAGTATTCCAGTTATATCACAGCGAGTCAGCTTAATGTGGGACGAAAGCCCGAAGTGATGCAGGTCTCAGACGTTTACCACTTCGGTAATACTTAAATATTGAACTGTAAGGTTCTTCAAAGTTACAGTTTTAAAATTTAAAAAGTCTCTAAGTTACAGTTTGTGTCTGTTTTCATAACATACTTTCAAATAAATTAGTTTTAGTTTTGCCTATTGCAACATTTGCATCCCATCCCTGAACTGCAAGGTCATTTAAACATAATCCTGATGTCCAATTATAATATTTAGCCACAGGGCTCTGTAGCTCACCTGAATTTTTCTATAATATTATACTAGATCAGAGGTGAGGTGAAATGGGGTTTAAGGTTGCGTTCAAGACTATTACATGAATTCCCCGCTCAGTCACAGTATACTGTTTTAGTCCTTTAATGCCAAACACCAGACAGGGTAACAACAAGTACCATCATTCAACATGTTTTGGTATTATGCGGCCGGGGATCGAACACACGATCTTGCCCTCTCCCGTCAGATGCTCTACCACTAGACCACGGAGACGGCCTACTAGATCAGAAAGGTCACACAAGTGCAAAGAAGGATCAGACAAAGAAGATAACAGAAGTCTCTACTTAACAGACATCCTCACAGCATGTTCATTTGACGACACAACAATACATGCATAATTGACGACGTAGAGGGCCAACATCTCATGTTCATCATCACTGCTGTGGCAACACATAGAGGTCAAAAGTTGGAAATGTGGCAAATATCACAGAACAGCAAAACAACAGCATGTTGTTAGTCATACCACATAACTGTGTTTCAAATCTAACAATGGTATATGCAGATATCATAGAGCAACAGGTAAAAATTACAAATTCAATATAACAGCCATGTTTATAACAAGATCAGAATTCCATGTTTATAACAGGATCAGAATTCAGTGAGGAATCATAGAGACAACATTGCTGGAAATCAGAGATAAACTTGAGCTTGATTAACCCAATTGTTTCAGAGGAGATGTCGAAAATAAAGTAAAACTAGACACATTTGGATATGTGAAGGTCAAAGGTTGTACAGGGGTCATAAATATAATTATGCACAAAAAACATGCATTTTATGCTACTCTGCATTCCACATAATAACTGCAGTTCAAAGGTCATGATGATACGTGCAAAATGAAAAAGTCTGCAAAAATGACATTTAGATAATTAGAATATGGCTGCCCTGGTGGCCATGTTTGAAATCGTATCACACAATTTCAGCTTTATGAACCCAAAGGTTTTAGAGGAGATGTTTTGGATGCATGTTGTGCTTAGCTGTTGGTCATCATATATGAATTGATTGGTATTTTCAAAAGGTGTAGAAGTAAAATGATAGTATGGTGTACAATGTTGTTGACCGGCCCTGGTTTAAGTTTGCACTTCATGCTTTTCTTCACTAGGATAGATTGTAGTGAGGATGTTCAATCCCAGGCATGAAGTCAAACACTAGGACTCTTTCCAATCAATGTAAAAACCCTGAGTTTAAAATTACAGTGTTTAAATGATAAAAGACAACAGTCATGTATTAATTCCTGCTTAGGTGAGGTGAGAGGAAATTAGGTTTAATGTTGTATTCAAGATAATTGTATTTATAGCAACATGCATACATGCCCCATATGTCTATGCAGTCAGGTGAGTTAAGAAAGGTTTGCCTATAATAATATTCATATATTGTTTACCTTCATGAGTAAAATCAGAGTGTATAACACAACTATTTTTATCTGGGTGCCTTAACAGCCTTTGCACTAATCTAAGCACTAAGATGATTATTAACTTTCATACCTTAACAGAGACTTTCGACAGTCATAATGCTAAGATTGTTTTGTACAACGTCACTCTGGCTGAATGCAAACATATCAAAGATCACATGTACTGACACAAGGTAACTATTACACTGATGTTCTCAAATGCTTGTGTTTGACTGTTTTCTCCTTGCCAGGGAAGCTGTGGTATAACGGTATTTAGTGACCTGGGATATTCATGCCTGCTTATTTTATAGCATGGTTGTCCAATAAAACAAGCTTGCATCCCCCCATTTAATTGCACAGTATCTATATCATGAACAAAAACAGGGCTGGACAAACTATTAGTGGATTTAATTTATTTAATGACTTCATACCAAATATAGTACAGCATATTTCAGACCATGTAAACTCAGGTTGAATCAGGATGTAAAACATTTTTTATATCAAAAACAGCTAAAGACATTCAGTGCAAATGTAGGCAAGGGTAATTAAGCGTGTCAATATCCAGTTGAGAAACTTTGACTGCAGTTTAAACCATGATTTCAATTAAATCATCAAGAACATCTTGCACAGTTCCATAGCCATACTGTCTTCAAACTTTCAAGCTACAGTGATTTCTATAAGAGATAAAAGGGTAAATACTGGCAACAGGAAATACTTTTAGGTTTTCATATCATATGACATTGTCATTACAATAGGAGGACATACCACTGAACAAAACGGTCTGTACAAACTGTATGTAGCTAAATGGTAAAGTGTCATTATTATTATCCATAAATTAAATGAGACTACGAAAGGGCTACTGATTCAGTAGATCTACCTGGACATGACTGTACGGGAATTTGCATTGTTGTCAACACAAAATGTGGACTATATTTCACAAACGATGTGCTTTATTCTGTTTGACACGGGGAATAACACCGGCCAACAGATAATTTCAAACATTTATTTGGTTTAGTAACGAAATACCTTATTCAGCATTTTCTGTTTATTATCGTCAACTCACTTGCTTTGAACTTTTTTCTGAGATCGGCATGAACGCCTTTCACAAATCGTGCTAATCGTTTATGTTCTTCTTTGTCATCTTTTTCTGCAGCTGGATTAGTGGCTGCCATCGGTTATTTTGCACTGTACATAAATTATAATGATATCATTTTGCGCTGGTGAACGAAATTGTCAAACCGGAATGTACGATCAGCTGAGAAGAGGAAGTCCACACAGACAAACTTCAACGCCACCTGGCGGTATAACAGAGAACTGCTCGTCCCTTTAAAAATGTCGTCTGCTCGAGTCAGCCATTTAAATATAAAATTAGCTTTAAATGCTACTGTTTCACTAGAGAATGCATTTTGCATTAACTAGTGATATGCAGTAGTTCTATATCCTAGATATACCTTAACCTTTTTAGCTCTCATCATAATAATTCAAAATTATTTGATATTTAATCTATTAATATTATAATTGCAAGTGGGAAAGAAAAACGCAGAACGGCTGTCAAATCGTACGTTAAAGTTAAGAATCTTTAAATGATTTAAGTTCTATAACGGTACACTTATCAGAAGTAGATCTAGTCACATCATTATCTTGCCCTATATATGAAAATCATTCATTGTAAGTCCAGATAAAATCACCATCTTTGAATACACTGCTTACTACTTATTATTTCAGTTTTGCCATAATTATTCAAATATCCACCGAAATCTCGCAATAACATGGTTCTCCATCGATTAGTGTGCGAGAGACGTAGCCCATTTCCATACTATCTCATTGTTTGTTATTTTCTGTTTACACAGCAGGTGCTTGTGACGTCACTAGGGCGCCCTCTAACGTCTTAGAACAACAATATGTCGATTCGCGGTCAGAAAATAGGTCCAGTCAAAAACAATTAAATCACTGAAAAGCTGAATATATTGAACACTTGTAACAGAAAAGAGTCTCATAAATACAACATAATGATTCTTTTCGATACAGATTGTCAATAACCGTTGTTTTTACTCTGATTCGGCGTGCGCGGATTGATATATTTTTATTTACGGCGGCGATGTGTCCGCTCTGTGTTGTCTTACAGAGAGAAAATTAGACTATAACTGCTGGGTTTTGAGCGTGGCATTGCAGATAAAAGGTGAGAAAATTCACTTTTCTTATTAAAATGAAAATTGCAATATTCACTTTTATTCTATGTCACTTTTATGGAATGACATTGGCGACTTTTGGAGAATGTGGCCTTGTTGTTAGCCGAGTCGTGGTTTCATCTGGTGATAAACAATTTGCATAGCAAATGAGCCGTCCTCTCTGAACTTTTCCCCGATTACGTAAAGTATACGCGGAAATTTGATAGGAAGTGTGTTTGAAAAGTGAATGGTTACTACCGGTGGCTTGTCGCTTGAATGGATGACATTGAAGGAATAAAATTGACGAAAGCGGGACAAAGGCAACCGGCCAAGATTGTTGATTTTGTCTTGGCAGCCATTACAGTTTTATAATAAACAAAATGTCCCGATTCCATTGCTATCGATCAAATGGTGGAAGAGCAGCGTTTTTTTCTCAACCAGATTTTCCATTCGTACGCATGATAAGGAACGTCACACAATTGATAACAGGACAACAGCATTGTTAGACATTTGGGGGATAGAAATAAACATTTTACTTGACAGCTTAGTCTCGCGCAGTTGAAGGGGACTGTCGGTTCCTGTAAACACGGACTGGCCAAGGATTGTCCAAGGTTAATGTTGTCAAATATCATATCATTTTATTGAAGAAATATGTTTGTATCATATTTCATATAGGTTAAAAAAATGACTTTCTGATTCGTAAGAAATAGATATTGAGAATGGAATTCTTCATTTAACGGGGTGGAAAATGCAACGACTCTGAGACGGCGAAGTAATTTGTGGGTCCGTATTTAATCATCAACGTAAGTCTACGAAACGAATTTATATGCCCTTCAAAGATAAAAATGTCTGAAACATGTGAAACAATGTATTTTTATGAATGGAACATTGACGATATGAAGTAAGTGAGGCCTGAAGCAAGTGGCAGATGGAATTCGTGACCAGCTTTTGTTTATTTATTTAGCAGGAAACCCATTGGGTTGGACCAGGGCTCGACTTAGCTACATTGCAATGACTAAATTTCGTTCTGTGTACTCACTAGCTGTCGCGAGGGTTGGTTTGAAAGGGCTGCTAGGCATTGCAGTGTCCCAGCTTTGTTGGGCTGTGGCGTGTTTACTTTGAGGAAATTTGTATTAAGATTTCCATTTATATGATTGGCACATGTATTTGCTGATTGTTATTTTTGTTTACCAATGGCGCGATTGCAAATGCCAGATGTGGGCGCTTTTATTGGGAGACTTTATCTAATGAAACCAGCATCTCGTTTCAGCACAGGGTCTTTGTGGCTCTACCAGTCTTCATAAAGCCTTTTCATATTTGCTGGCTATTTGTAAATATCACCAAATATACCCATGTTCGTCATGGGACTGGGCCTGTAATTGGTGTTTATTTAGGACCTTCTTTCGTGATAACTATTGGCTGTAGGTTTTCATGTTAACAACAATATGAAGAATCCTTCATTAGGATATAGTGCAAACTAAATTACAACCAATGAGAGAGTGCTAAAACTAAAAAAAATTAAAGATGTAAAGATTTTGATTACATGTAACTATTGTAAGTTACACTGAAGTGAGCCCATATGAACTTATTCATCATACCTGACAGTGACAAGCAGTTTCTAAACATTGAGGAATTTTTTGTTGGTCATGTCATTATGAAATATATATTATTATGATAAAGTTACGATAAATGAAACATAACAATAAATGTTAAATGATATGCATTGTGTTGTCATAAATTATTTTATCAATGAAGTCCTTTTGGGTGAAATCTTTCAATCAGCTATTTATGTTGTGAATTTTACCACATGTGCCCACTAAATGATTTATGTCTGTGTCAGGACGCATATTGTGTAAACCGACCCTGCCTTTATCCTCCTTAAGATCAGAATGGATTATGCTGCAATATCATTTCTGCCACATTTTGACTTTATAACTTTTTTATACGACAATTTTAAATTATTCCTTTTTATTGCTTCTGATGCAAAAATCCATCACTCATCTGGTATATTATTTGTTGAGCTTTACTCTCTCTTGTACCTACAGCGTATCAAGAGCAGTTATGGGTGTCTGCTATATATTTCATCCGTCAAGCATGACCACTGTCATTCAAAACATACAGTACACTACATTACTTTACAGAACCCTCATATTGTCTGCAAGGACCCTTAAAATTCAATTATTGGAGACATTTGTAAGGTAAAACCCTGTTTACGTTTCAGGTAATCTGACAGACCCATTGTCTTACTTGCAAACCAAATATTTGAATCCATGTTTAACAATTAGAAAACATTTGGATGTTATTGTTTCTGTAGCTATATATTAAATATATATACAAACAAACAACCTACATTCCTACCCATCTCAATCGCCTATCTCTTGGATCCATGTTACCGGGCATGTTAGTGTAATTTTCTGTAGCAATAGAGTGCATTTATTAGAAAATATGGCACTTATTTCAAAACAACTGAAATGATGACTGTCAGCCAAAGTGTTCAGCTGATAAGTGACTAGAGGTAATGAATAATTACTGTAATGAGCATTCTACACACACACACACACACACACACACACACACACACACACACACAAACAACAACAACACTATCACTTTCTTGATAAATTTAAAAATGTGTTAATGAAATGACAACTCATTAATAAAATCACATAGAGTTGGTGAAAGACCATGATTCATGTCACAAATCACATTTGAATTAATCTCAGGCATCACATTGACAAGCATTTCATTATTTGAGTTGAGTTAGTGATGGGGTTGTGTAAATGCAACTTTCCACGTCCACAGGCTGGATGAACTAAAAGAAATGACCTGGGTCTCCTGATTAATGTTGAAGATGTCACTTAAAACATTTAACTTACTCTTGTTAAGCATTTTACTCACTCTTGTTATCATGGTTACATGGACTGTGGTAAGTACACAAGCAGACAATTGTGAACACCAGAGCCCTGTTATTGCTACATTACATTTACTGGGATGGTAAAACACAGTTGCTTATACTGTGTTCATGTAGGACAAACGCCATTGCACTTCTCAAAAGTCATTTTTTTAAAATGAAACTACATCATCTTTTTTCTAAAGATTTTTGGATAACCATTTTCTTTTGCATAATAATTGTCTTGTAGATGTTTTATGGGTAATGCATTGAACCATGGCATATTTACAAACAGATAAAATCTCAGAATTTTGAAACCCATTTACATGTTTTATTGACCCATGCAAGAGGTAAAAAACTCTTTCCTTTCATCATGTATGTTGTCCAGTAGGACTTGTCAAACCAGTGGTTGAAAGCATGAGCAACAGTGTCAATCCCAGATTGGTTGCTCTGACAACAGGCACACTTTATGGGGACCGTTTTCACCCTGGAATGCCCACCAAAAAATAAAGACCGCCACACCACACAACACAAAATAATAATTTGTGTCATTAATTTATGGGAAACGTCAACATGATCAGAAATAACAAGTAAAAATAAATGTTTAAAAAAAAGGAAAATGTAATAACAGGAAGAGATTGCCTCCTGCCTTCCAATACAAGATTGCCATCTGTCTGTGAAGACATGGGGAGGGGTTCATCAGTTTCAGCGCACCAAACTTTCACATGGGAAGATTGGTAATTTCTGAAGCCAGTTACAAACAAACCTGCCAGCTATAACCTAAACATTGCCTACAATGTCGTCCCTTGCCTGGTCCATGGTTTATAAATGTGGTGTGTATGTAGAGGTTAGCTGGTTTTGACATGGGTTTACAGGATATCATATATTGTTTGGCGTCTCTGTATTTCTGGGGAGGCTTATCCAGCAGACATAAGTAAACAACAAGGCAACCTGTTTGTTAGTCCTCAGGAAAACATGATTCTTGAGATAATGCCATTTTCTATTTATTCTGGCGATATCGTAAATACCTCTGTTGACAACCTTTTATTATAAGTTGAGCTCACCAAGTGCAAGTTTGGGCTTAATGATAAAATCAAGTTTGTGCCAAAGTTTATATTGTGCATTTTGCTTTGACCAAACAAAGCTTTAGCTTTCCTCACATGCATTGCTTTCGCTCTGAAAAAAAGAAAACAATTTAACTGGCAAGGAAAGAACATGTGACAAAACATTAATTAATGCCTCTGGTTTTTCATGTTGAATTTTTTAGATGCTTCTTCCTAGGAATAATCTGAAAATTTTATCTCTGAAATTGATTATGAACATCTTTTCTTACCAAACAGATTGCAGTGTTTCAGGAAATGTACCGTGTCTTCTTTTGTCCCCAAATAAAATTATGTTATTTGTAAATATATATCTACAAAATAAAAAAGTAAAATCCAAATGGAGCCCTGAACAATGCTTCAATTCTCGCTTAGAGCTGATGAAATCTAGACTTGCTAAATCATTTTAGACGAATAAGATTCAAATTTAATTTATTCTCTAGGGTCTGGGAGATAGCACAAGTGTCTTCATCAGCTGGTAGGTTTGGGAGCAGCTCGTTCTTGTCATGGTCATGGTTCAAATCCCAACGAAGTGTAGAGAGATGAGGTCAGTCCTTGCATCTCTTCTTGAGATATTGTTGGAAACTGTTATTGAAGGCTTGAAACAACTGTCACTCACAAAGCTGAATTTGCTTACTTATAGATTTTGTGTTTGAGATAGTATACATGTATTTATATTTCAGATTATAATTTATTCATTTCAAACTTTATCTGAAATATTATCTTTCATAGTGCTGATGTATGTGGGTCATGTACCCATGTTCATGGGATTGTGAGAAGGGAGTACTCAGGAGTGTTGGTACAACACCCTCATGGTACTGAGATTTGCAGAGGGATAGCCAAGTGGTTAAAGCATTCTTGTTGTGTCATGAGTCATGCCATGATTTGAGTCCCAATTTGCAGTATATCAGTAAAAACATCCTTTCAAATAACAGTCATGTTTACAGTTAATCTTTTTATTCTCTGTTTCTGTTTTGTAAAGTACAATGAATTGAGCCAGTACCAAAAATTAGGGAGAATGCCTGGATTGTGGTAACAGCTATGCTGCAGCTCAAGAAAAACTATTAAAAAGGTTCAAGGACGAGAGCTCAATATTATATTAGGGTCCATCAGGAAACCAACAACACACAGTTATTCTTTTTGGCCTAAGACTCCACACACTACATGGTGAATACCTGGTTTGATTCCGGTAACCAAGCACTTGTTGGAAGCCTAGTACATTTCCTGTTGACAAAGTAAATTTAGCAAAGGGTATCCTTTTCCCAAGGATGTTTCAAACTTAGCTTATAGTCATTAAGGTGATTTGGTGTTTTTTTACCTCATGCTTGAACCCCTGGGGAAACGTCCACCTAACTCATAAATGGTTTTTTCACAACACATGGGAGAAATATCATACCCTATATCATAACCATAACACTTCAATTTGCACTGATGGCTTTTCTGTTTGTAATTAAGCACACATTCTCTTTAATATGTTTGTTTAAATGTTTTGTAATAATGTTGACTCTTTCGAGAGTGGAGTTTTTCTCTGACTTGAAAAAGTTAAGGGAAACTTTTAGGTTGAGCACTGTTTCTTGATACGAAGAAATGATGGATTGTAAGATTCGTGTCTTCATTGTGTTAAACGCTTTGTAGGTCATTATGGTTTGTAAGGGGAGGTAATAACAAGCTAATTTTGTGGCTGAGGAGTGGTAGTGCATTGAGGGGGCATGTAACAATGGCCCACGTCAGGAAGCGTGGCTCTTATTTCGCTATACTTAGTATTCCGGCAGGATGCTACTTGCAGTGGGACATACATATATAGGTTACATGTTGATCTTGTAGGTGTACAGGCCCTACTCATGAAAAGAAATTACATTTCACATTTTCACGAAGATCCTGCAACACTAAGTATATAGCAGTTCTGAAACTGATCTGTTATGTGTTCAAAGCAAATTGAATATAATTTGCCAAGTGTAAACATCTACACAGTATAATTACTTTATTTTTTCTCCCTGGCTAATAATTGACAGATATATCAAACAGATCCTGAAGTGGTACCTTTTGCTACTTACAGATTTTCGACATTTTTATTTGTCTCAATTTGCATGGAAACAATTTGGACTTCGTCTCAAAAGGGGTGGTGGATTTCGTTTCCGGAGCACAACTTGAAAACCAAAAAAAAAATTCATCCAAACATGGTACATGTATTAACCAATGGCTGAAGTGGTGCCTTTTGCTATTTATGAATTTAAAAAAAAAATTGTTCCTTTTCCAATGGCAACAAGTTTGACTTTGACTGTGTCCATGGTGGTGTGTTTGACCGGACCATTTCTCTAAAACAAATAGGTACTCTTTCTGGAAACTGTGTACCCACAAAGCTCAGGTTGTCAACTGGTGCCTTTTGCTATTGAGGGGTTTTTAAGATTTATATTTTTTCCATTTGTCACCTCTTACGACAGGCATAGGGCAAGCATGAGTTGCTGAAGGCCTATTCTACCCCGGATCTTCATGGGTTGGGGCATCAGGGGAAACACTGTGCTTTGGGGAGCTAGTTGATCATGACACCTTTCTGAAGACAACACAGTGCTGTAGGGCACACAATATAAATATGACTGATACAATGATGGGAGTAATCAAGACAGCATGACCATAACAGCCCAGAGCTATCTAACCTAAATCTCTACCATGTAGTGTCATTTCAGGACAGAGTGTTTCAGTGTTATGAGAGAAACACAGAGGGCACCTGTAGGGTGGATCCTTGTCTCATCGTGTATTCCAGGACAGCAGCTTTCAAGAAGGGCTATAAATATCCATGACCATCACACCTAGATCTCTCTTTTTTCATTTCGGTCATTCCAGGACAGCTTCAGTCAGTGTTTAGTAGGGCATAGCTGTCTCTGGCCATGTCACCTGGACCTTGTCTAGTTGGGTCATTCCAGGACAGCTTCAGTCAGTGTTCAGTGGGGCATAGATGTCTCTGGCCATGTCACCTGGACCTAGTTTAGTTGGGTCATTCCAGGACAGCTTCAGTCAGTGTTCAGTGGGGCAATAAAGATCTCTGGCTATGTCACCTGGACCTAGTCTAGTTGGGTCATTCCAAGACAGCTTTCGTCAGTGTTCAGTGTGGCAATAACAATCTCTGACCATGTCACCTGGACCTTGTCTAGTTGGGTCATTCCAGGACAGCTTCAGTCAGTGTTCAGTGGGGCAATAAAGATCTCCGGCCATGTCACCTGTACCACGTCTAGTTGGATCATTCCAGGACAGCTTTAGTCAGTGTTCAGTGGGGCAATTAAGATCTCTGGCCATGTCACCTGGACCTTGTCTAGTTGGGTCATTCCAGGACAGCTTTCGTCAGTGTTCAGTGTGGCAATAACAATCTCTGACCATGTCACCTGGACCTTGTCTAGTTGGGTCATTCCAGGACAGCTTCAGTCAGTGTTCAGTGGGGCATAGGTGTCTCTGGCCATATTGGTTGGACCCTGTCTAGTTGGGTCATTCCAGGACAGCTTCAGTCAGTGTTCAGTGGGGCAATAAAGATCTCTGGCCATGTCACCTGGACCTTGTCTAGTAGGGTCATTCCAAGACAGCTTTAGTCAGTGTTCAGTGGGGCAATAAAGATCTCTGGCCATGTCACCTGGACCTTGTCTAGTAGGGTCATTCCAAGACAGCTTTAGTCAGGGTTCAGTGGGGCAATAAAGATCTCGGGGCAATAAAGATCTCTGGACATGTCACCTGGAGCTTGACTAGTCAATATCTTCTATCTTTCTCAGGGAATTTTCTCGAAAGTGGCTGTAAGTTCATTCTGTGCCTATAGAATTGTCATACTGTAAATGGAAGGAAACTTGACAAAGTGACTTCTTTTGGATAGGGGGGGTCCTTTCACTGCCGACACATTTTTAACCATTGTCTGTGGGTAAGCCTAGGTATTTAAGCATTAAGTAGTCATATCAGTGACCTAGTTTGATTCCTCATGTTGGTACACCATTGGGACACCAAGTTCCCACTTGGATGTTGTACACAGACAGACATGTTTATTCAATACTTCAACTTTGTGTCACAGAGTCATCTTCCTAAGGCAAGGGAGTTAACTGACTACAAAAGTCCAGTTTCCACCCTTGCCGAACTTGACTGGAATTCTGGCCTCGAACGTAGCGCCACCAGTGGTTGTTACGAGTTGTGTCCCTTCTATGCCTATCCTATTGACTAATCAGATTCCACCTCTTGTATCACTTGCATTTGCACCCAGTCAAGACGATCTGATCAATAATCAAGATCTATGTTGTGATTAAACGGGTCTTTCATCGCAAAGTGCATCAAAATACATGAGGGCCTTGATTAAAAACATGAAAAGATTTTGAAAATATCTGTTGACGCCGAGTGCACATGCTTTGCAAATCCTGCAATCAACCGAAATCTGCACGACAGTTTACGGACCGAGAGTCGATTTCTTTGTGCGATTTTGATTGGACTATGCATAGGCTCGTAAGTCCAGCCGAAATGCGACTCCAAAACACCAGCCTAGGCCGGCAAGGGTGGAAACTGGACTTTTATAGACAGTTAACTCACTTGCCTTGGGAAGATAGGGAGTTAACTGACTTTAAAAGTCCGGCTTCCACCTTTGCCGAACTAGGTTGGAATTATGGATATTTTGGCTGGACTAAAGAATCTATGCATAGTCCAATCAAAATCCTGTAATAAAATCAACATCCGGTTCATAAACAACATGGTAATAGCCATATCAACTTCATCCGGTTGCAGGATTTGCAAAGCATGTATGCCTTCGATTGATATATTTTCCCAATCTTTTCATGTTTTTGATGAAAGTGCTCAAGTTATTCCCTGCGTTCATGTAAATCCTGCACTCTTATTAGTCGAATTGGTCACGTGTTGTTGCATTCATTTCCCAATTGATGCCAAAAAGTAAGCCACACCCACTGCTGCAGACTACAATTATTACTACGGAAAGTTGGGGAATCCCAATATTACAGTTGTGGGAATTCCCTTTCTGCTCACATGTATTGTCATGCACAGGACATTTTCCGAAATCCATGCATATTCGTTTTCCGAATTACCCTTAGAAAGCATAGGCCAGGCAGTAATGAAACAGCAAACATGCTGGCTCACTCGCCTGTTTTTTCCTGCTCGCCTGTGTTCCACAAATTTCATGTCTTCAGGTTTTATGTCTAACCCACATTTTTCCAACTGTGTCTTCTGGTTCCCTAGGGAACTTATGGTTGAATCTGGCGGAAACTGACCATGTCATTTGATACTGTTGCCTTCTCCTGGACATATTTATTCTGGTTTGTTACAGTATGATTGTTGCAGTTCTTTCGCCTCTTGCCTTCATTGACAGGTCCTTTGAACTTTGTTTTATTCCTACTCTCCGTTAATTGGCTGCTGACTGTGTGGGCGTGTCAAGTTATGTGCATAAATTAAACAATCACCTGATTGATGTCATGCCACAGTATGTATTCCTACACCTGGAATGTGTTATCAATCTCATCATATTTGTCTGCTTTATAGATATATACAACTGTTTTTAGTTAAACTGTTGTAGTTAAGGAATTCCTCATTATAAGGAATGACTGGATTTTTTTCAGTTCATTGAGGTATGAATCAAATTGAAAACTGACTGTCTTTTGTAAGAATCCGCAACGTGGATTCATACAGTTTGCATATTTCAAATTTAATACCTTGGTTCCATTGCTATATGGCTGAAATATTACCTATGTGATGTAAAATTTAACTCACTCACAGTTTGCACATAAATGAACCGAAAAAAGTCCACAGTCAATCCTTAAATAGATTTTGATAATCGATCATCTTGACTGGGCACCACAATTTTTTAAAGCTAATGCAAGTGACATGAGAGGTGGAATCTGATTGGTCAGTCGGATAGACAAAGAATTAGAAAGGACATAACTCGTAAAACCCACTGGTTGCACGACCATCACATAAATTCCAGCCTACTCCGGCGAGGGTGGAAACAGGAACTTTAAAGTCAGTTAACTTCTTGCCTTGGGAAGATGCTCAGTGGATGATTTAATGAACAAAAAAATGATTGTAATCATGTGAAATTTGCCGAATTAACAAAGTTTAGAAATCTTATAGAAAATGTGTTTGATAAAGATAGCTATTGACTTGATAGTATTTACATTATTTGAGGAAAGTAAATTGTTGTTACTTGTTCATTTAAGTATTTTTTTTCTAAATGTGGCAAATAATTCTCATTTTGGGTAGCAATGTCATTACAGACTAACAGGACATGAAACTCGTCTCCAGTGGTACAGGTGTATGATAAGGCAAACCTGCCTCAGTAAATCCTGCCAGTGTGAGAACTTACCAGTTGTAGGAATTTATAACTTTCAAAATGTTTGACGCACCATATGACAGCTGTATGATAAATATTGTCAAGGAAGTAGTTTAAAAGATGTTCACAGTTTGTTTAGCTTGATTGTGACAACTTTGACAACAGTCTGCTTCAATAAATGGATGACAACTTGACCTAGGCCATTGGAGTACTGTTTTCATAGTCAGTATGTATGCACAGAAATGTGAATCTGTTACAACATTGTACATTGTATGATTCTTTCAGATACCTTATCAAATATAAACAAAACAATTCTCTCGTACAGATAACGACTGAATTAAGGCCCTTATTCTAAATATGAAGAATGTATTCTGTGTTACATTTTAATCCATTTAACATGTTTATTGTTTGAACTGGATGACAATTGTTTTTGTAAACAAACACATTTTGTACTTAATGAATTTCAACTATGTCATATCTAGACTGAAAAAGTATAAAATGTCTCTTTAACTTTTCATCTTCAAAAATCATCTAAAATTCATGTGAAATTCTGCAATAGTTCTGTTTGGGTTTAAGAGGGTTTTTTTGTGTGTGTGACCATTATTAATCATAGTTAATAGGTGTTATTGTGTCAGTGGAGAAGATTGTCTTTTTATGAAATTATATTTGTTTTGTGAAATATTCTTTCATATCGTAAGAATGGGCAATTAGGCCTACCAGAATGCTTCTTCAATGTTGCTGTTACTGATAATGATACAAGATAGCACTGTCTTTTTGTCTTTATGACTGGCCCATGTTAAGGTTATTGCGATGCATTCATGTCAGCACTTAATCGTTTCTCTTTGTCATACTCTTAACTGTACTTTGCGCAATAACTGCTCATCACAAGTCAAATCCACGTAATTTAATCCTTGTTTCACGGTTATTATGCATTATCAGATTCTGGGAATGATAGAGCTGTAGTTTGAATGAGTTTGGAACACTTTGGATGATATTTTAATATCGGTTTGGAAATGTTTCATTCCAGAATATCTTTTTAGGATGGGAATGGCAGGTGCTTGTTTATGGTGTGATGCATGCTTAGATTTGGTGAGGCCCGTGAGATAAACGCTTTCATTCTCAATGAATTCTGTCAATGTGTATGGCTCTTTTGTTGGTTATCTTAATTTTCATGTAAGAATGTAGCTTCAGGGTTGAATTATCACTAGCCAAGCAGTTCATGAAAGTTGGCCTTAACATTGTTTTGTCCAGACCTGACCCATGAGGATCATTGGTAGAATAGGTCTTCAGCCCGATGCTTGCCGTAAAAGGCGACTAACAGGATCAGGTAATCAGGCTCGCTGACTTGGTCGATACATGTCATGGTATCCGAATTGTGTGGATTGATGCTCATGATGTCAGTCACTGGATTGTCTGGTGCAGACTTGATTATTTACAGACCACTGTCATATAGCTAGAATATTGCTGAGTACAGCGTTAAACAAAAACCAAATAAAATATTATGTGGTATCTTATGCTGTAAGGTAACAATTTGTTGTAACAGTTGTTATTGTGTTCTAACAGTTTTGTTAATGAAGGAGGGCTTGGGTCCTCCAGGTTTCCAGCTCTATTTAGTATTACAATGAAACCCCTAAATCTTGACATATATAAGAGTAATCATAATAAAACATCCTGTATTTCATGAAAATTTTCGAACACTGCTAATATGTATGAAAAAAATAGCTGTTTGTAAGAAATGTACCTGATAAAGTTAGTTTGTGTAGGATATATGTGTATATGTTAAGATCAGGGTCAGCTTGTTATTTATCAAGACATATTTAGGTCTACTGATAAAGGTATGGTTTTGTTTTCTTTCATACAATGCATACATAAGTCGTAGACTTGTGCTTACTAATGAAAATATGTAATTTTTAAAGAAACAAGCAATTACATTTAAACTGAAAAGGAGCCCCTATGGAAAATCTTGACTTAATTCATCTAGGGTTATAGCATTGCAATAAGAGCTGGGCGGAAGGGAAAATATGGTTCAGCTACAGTGAGACAGACTAGTCAAAACAGTTTCTTGTGCTCTGTCTGGATGGTAGACTACTGATTACATTGTTATGTTTATTAGTGCTGTGTTTGGACATATGTATATTTGTAATTGATGTATCTACAAGCCACAAATTTTAATTCACCAATGAAAGACCTAAGTCTTTGTCAACACCTTTCTTCCTTTCCCCCAATACATATGGACGTCTTGGCTATGTTTCCTAACAATGTTAAGTTTCATGACATGGTTTGTATCACTAGTTGTAAGAAGGCCAATCAGTACCAAGTTTCATTTGCTAAGAAATCCTGTTAATCCAAGTGGCATCATTCTCACAAATAATAGATTTAGGGATTAGTGTTAAGGAGTAGGTTCCTCCATACTCCATTGATGTTCCTGACATAGCCTGAAAGTAGGGTTTCCTGACTATCAAGGTGTCTCTGTACTTGGTGCAAGCTCTTTAGGTGAAACATTTTGTTGTTGTTGGTTTACAGATCAGCTGACATGAAAAATAGCTGAATGGAAATAAAATTAATATGACATTTCTGACATATTTTTTAATACCACCGACACTAATAGTATACACAAAATAATTTTAAAAAATTAAGTTAACAACATGAAAATTCACTGAAATTAGTTGTTGAACAGGGGAAATAAGAAAACCATAGTTAAGTGTTTACCACAAACGTTTAAAGTGATGTAGGTAAGAGTTACAGCCCTTTGATATGACATATTCTGTTGTGCAGTCACTTAGGTGGGAAATGGCAAAATTCATGTTTCTATTGACTGCAAAGGGGCATAAATTCTGGAAATTCAGAAAGTGTGATAAGACAACTTTTATAATAGTTCTATTTATCACAGTCATTGTAAGAACAAAAGAAAACTCTGTGAAGCAACTAAAGAATGAATTGCCTTATGAAACCATAGGTTCGTTTTTGTTTGTTTGGTTTGTGGTTTGTTTGTTGTTTAACGCCACACTCAGCATTATTCCAGCTATATGACGGCGGTCTGTAAATTATTGAGTCCGTACCAGACAATCCAGTGACACAAAAAGCTTATTATATATAGTTAATAGGGTCAGAAGTACTGAAGCTCACCTATTATGGATTCTATTTCAACAGTAGTCGCCTCTTACGGCAAGCATGGGTTGCTGAAGATCTATTCTACCCCGGATCTTCACACTGTGAGTTGATATGTTGGCTTATCAGGCACACAGGCTGTGAGTTCATTTCCCACGAATTGTGTAAAAGTCACTCTTGGTGTTGTCCCACCACCTATTATTTTAAAGCTGTGTGACGTTCACGTTTGTTCAAAAGAAAATGTATATATAAAGTTTTTCAGTGTAGTGTGCAGTGAGTATACATGCAAGTATAATGGTGGTTTTACATTATATCTTTGAGTGGCATGATTGTCATACATTCAACTCAGAAGTTGGTACTTAAACTGCTTATCAAAATGACAAGGTATGGACATAATGAGCTTTTTGGGCATTACGAAGACTGTCACTTGCTTACCCCTCATGTATTTTCATGTAGTCTGAATGCTGATGAGTTGCTTGCGTCATGGGACACTTTGGGACCAAGCATTTGATATTCAGGGAGGATCAACTTTCAGAATATCAAATGGTCAGTCTCTTAAGTCAAACTGTTCATGTAGATTCAGTGTAATGTCAAAGTAGACACAATTTATGGATAACTACTTCTTTAATCCTGTAAAGGTGACGTTTCAGTATAGATCCTTATACCGTTGTCAAGCAAGACTTGAACAAGTAACAGTTGTATTTTGCAGTTCTATCTTTTTATTAATAATAATTGGATGGGCAAATAAGACTTGATGATTAGTTTCATATGTTTATGCTAGGCTTTGGATCCATAATCCTAAGAAACAAGACAATGTGGGACAAGTTATCCAAGCTGCAGGAGTTACAAAAAAAAAAGAGAGTTTATAATAAGGATTGTGTAAGCGTCCATTTTGGTTTTTGAATTGTTAATGTATCTTGGTGTGGCAAACAATTTTCTGGTCATTTAACGAAATATTTATGTCAGAATCTACAGCCTGTTCTGTGGTGTTACACATAAGGGTGTGGGTGGTTTCTGTTGTATTTGAATTTAGCCACCTCTGAAAAAATTATTTATTCTACAGTATTCGAACACAGTAATTTCTTTCATATCCTTGATGTGAGGAACATTAGGCTTGTAAGGTCCTTTTTGTGTCCATGGAAAATAATGAATGCACACTAACTGGTATTCAGGAGCTGGTAATGTCAGCTTGCAAGTTGTCTGTTGTCTGTTGTCTGTGTGGGCATCAGCATTGGTACCAGCCATTAATGTTTTACTTTTTCAACTTCTACTAAAAAATCATTTACTTTTAACTAAAAAAATAGCTGATGGACTCAACTTAAGTTTTGTGTGGATATTACTATAAGCGGGTTCAAGTTCGTTCAAGGAATCGGTATTGGAAGTTAAATATACCTTTGAGGTAGCCATCTTTGATTTAAAGAATTCTAACTTAAGAGTGAGTGAGTATGGTTTAACACCGCTTTTAGCAATATTCCAGCAATAGAAATGGGCTTCACACTTTGTAATCATGTCACGAATTGAACCCGGGTCTTCCGCATGACGAGCGAACACCTTAACCACGAGCCTACCCGACCACCGAATTAACTTAAGATTTCTTATGCTGAAAGTTGGTGGTTGAGATTGTCATTTGTGGTTCCAAATTGGTTTGAGGCATCTTGATCTGGAAAACACAGAAAGACATGCGTCATTCATCTTTAAACAGCTTTTCCTGAAACCACTGGACCAATGAAGCTGAGGTTGTTTCCACCTATAATGGCACCAAAACTTGTTGGAGAGCATCCAATCCGATTTTCAATATAGCCACCACAATAGCCATATGTTGAAAAGTCTGTTTCTGGCCATTTCTCGGTCTTTTTTGTTCTAAATGTAATGGAACTTTATTCATGTGTAGTTAGTAGTGGGACTCAACATAATTGTTCCGTTTTGTGGATATTTTAGATTTTGACCTTGATTTGACCTTTGCATTTTGACCAACTGAAAGCTGAAAGTTCTCAAGGGAGTTACTCAGCCATTTTTAGAAAATTTGGTATATGTGTAGTTAGTAGTATGGATCAATGCTGTTTTTTCCCCATTTTGAATCCTATCCTATCCTATTCTGACTGGTTATGTTCTCTCAAACTGCATTCTTGGCATTGTAAACATCATCTTCTCAGAAACCACTGAACCAATCAAGCTGAGGCCTCACATGTTTCTTCCAACAAATGATGACACCTGATTTTGTTCCAGAGGTTTGAATCCGATTTTCAATATGGTGTGTGTTTTAGCTTGTTATTGCCCTAGGTTTGACCATACTCTTAGAATTCTCTCAAAATGCATATTTGGCTCAGAGGGAGGTGAACTTCACCAAATTTTTTCTCATTATGATGATATCATGTTTTGTTAAAATCATTAGAGTTCAGTATTTATACAGAAAATATTTCAATATCAAAGCAGACTTTTATTATGTGTCTGTCTGTTGACATGTTAAACTGTTGACTAAATATTCAAGTGAGCTTCAATGCCATGGCTCTATTTGTTATGTGACAGGCCTTCATTGTCCACAATATAATTTTTTTCAATACCTCTTTCAGATATTTAGAAAAAAGGTACATCTGGTGACAGCTGTTCTGATTCAGTGACTTTAATATATAACTTACATATGTTGCAACAGTGATCGAAACTAACTGTTTCAGTTCACTAGGCTTTATCAAGATTACATATAGCAAAACCCCTAAAAAGGGCAAATTTCTACTAGTCCTTATGATACCTTAACTATTAGGCAGTTTGTCAAGGACTACAGGACTAGTGCCATTTTCTAATGCTGGTCACATGGTAACTTTAGCAGAAGGAAATACTTAATAGATCTGTAGATCAGTGCTTGTTAAAACTTTGAGAAGTCTTTGATAAAAGGGCAGGACCTCTCTCTCATTTTTAGCCGTGTCTTGACCTGCCCAAGTGAAATAAAAATTAAGAAAAGGTTTGCCCTGTAATTGTTTAGCCTCAGTCTTTATTTGAGACTTGCTTGTATCTTTTCACTGCAGCCTATATTTTCTCCCTGCTCTTTGCCGAGGAGTAAGGTTTGGTGATTTTGTGGAATGATTTCTTCCATATGGGTTGAAACATCAATGGGATGGCTTGTTCATTTGCATTTCAAGTTATTTATTAGAAATAAGTTGGTTAAACATGATCACCATGTGGCAATGAAGTCATTCAATGATGTTCTGCAATCTTTGAACATAAATGAAGGTAATGAAGCCGACTGGCCATATGAAGCCAAGCATTATGAATTGTTTGATAGGCATTTCTTAGAAGTTGACTGGTGACAAAGTTGACAAAGGTTTATGGATAACATCTTCTTCATTATACTGTTATAGCAACGTTTCAGTATAGATCCTTATACTGTTGTCATGCAAGCATTGGGAAGTGTCCCAGTAAGTAATGGAAAATATTTAGTTATCCTGTCTACAATGGTCTATGCGCCTTGTACATCTTTCAGTCTTGTAGCATGTGTTTTGTCTGTAGTATAAGTAATACAATGTGTTAAGATCCACATGTGTTTATACTATAGTATAATAATATTCACCCTTAGTCTCAGAAAATTTCTGAAAGTTATCTGTCTGTGACCTAAATATAAACCAATCTGGTCAAGATGTACAACCAGTATTATTAAGTAATAAGTTAGGTATTTTGCTGAAGGCATTTAACGGAGAAATCAGGTCTTAATACTAATAGAGCAACTTTTGTTTGAGGATAACAATGTATGCTCCAAACTATCACATGGGAAGCAGTTCTGTGCAACATTGAATCAACTCCGGCAATATTGTATCTGTATAGAAATGCTAAAAACCAGTGATGGTGGAACCCAATAATCAATAGGAGTAAATGAAGTAAACAAACGAACCCCCTTGCCCGTGTGGCCGTAATGAAATCTATATCGCCATATGATTACAGATCATGCTAGGGTCGTGCAGAGCAATCCCTCAGTCAACTGGTGTGCAGGCAAGCAGTCAGCGGGCTGGCATTCACACAAACTTGACCCACTACGACCATTCGCTATGCTCGCATAATGAGTTCTTACATGTGGCTACGACTGATATCACATGGTATGACGATAAGACTCGTAATGTCCAGGGATACTGGTCCTTTACTGGAGTTCAGCTTGTGAGATTTTAGTGTGTTTCCACTGTGTTGTTGGGAGGCCTGTAGCCGGGATGTTCTACTGCTAACTTTTGTCACTGGTTTCTTGATTTAAAGGCACTCATGAGATGGATATCTGATTTCAAGGGAATACATGATTAACACTCTAGGTTGAGGAGGTTCAGGTCTCTGCAAGGTAGTTGCTTGGTTTTGAATTGTTGTAGTATATATCATGAAATAGTATTTTCATTTTCATTTGTTAGTTTTGAAGATTTTGCAAATCTGGTCTGCCATGTAGGTAATCCTGGAAAGCTGGGATGCAATAAGTTATTTTTCTGATAATCCATGAACAAATTAGAAATCTCCATTTGTGTGTTTTATGATAGGGATTGTTTCACACTGACATGTGATTGGCTGACTTTTTTTTCCACATGTGGTAACAACTGTCAGTTTTATGACACCTGGTAAAGTGTGTCAGTAAGGTAGGCATTGTAGAGGTTTATTTCCAATGTTAGTATTTCAGAATATTTAACCAGTTGATTGCAGAAGATTTTCTTAATGTGATCATGTAGTGGGAGATTCTACCTTGAGTGTATGTTACTTCTGTTATGAGGGCTGAATTATTTTAATCTTTCTGTCTCGATCATACTACACACATCATTGATTATTTATTTGATCATGTTTGTGTTTGGAATACTTTCAAGTTTAAAATTTAGTTATTTGTTAATGCAGTGTCTGTGTATTTGACTTGGCATGTTAATGACTGAGAGGTGTAGGTTTTCATAGCAGCTTGAAAAAATTGTTTATGCTCAATTTTCAGTTATTTGAAAAGGATTGACTTGTTTTTGGTTTCAGTCTATAAGACTTTCCTGAACTTAACAATCTTGATCTTGCTGATATCACTGCCGACATGCTTGAGATGCGGGTGGAGCTGGGTTACCGTGACAATAATTTTTTGAAACCAGCCCACTTTCCAACTGGTATTACACCACCTCCACTATTACATGCTTCATCTCTTGAACTGTTCTCACCCCCGGTGCTGTCCCCACCCCCCACAAAGCAGCCACGCCTCACTGCCCCGGGGGGTAGCTACCTGTCGCAGGGCTGTTGTCGAGAACCAGGTCTGATGATTCCACTTTATCATTGTAACCAAAGTGAGGCTTCAGCCGGGATGTTGAAAAACAATGACAATGTAGTGACTGCTTTTGCAAGTTCGGCAAGGCGTTCAGTATCAGAGGAGCACCTGTTCTTTCGTGAAAAGTGTAACCGCACAAGTCACAGTAATGCATGGTGTCGCTCCAGTTCCTCCTTACAGGTGGGTGAATATTCTCTTTTATTTGTTTATGAAAAAGTTCATTTGTTTCGCTCTACTGACTGTAGTCAGATTATCACATTTATCCTTGAAGTATATTGCCATGACAGTTGGTTCACCGTCGTGCTACTGTTGTACAATGCCGAGGGGAGTGGGTGCACCAGGCTCTGCGCTTCCTTTTTTATAACTATGTGTTGTGATGTCCGGTCATTTAACATGTTTAACTGTGAAATGGTTGACTGAAGCGTACAACCCACTTTGCCCATCATGTTATTGGAATTCTACATAAAATTCATCATTTGTATCCCAATTTGGAAACAAAGATGGATGTCTTATATTGATATGACACTCTAAGCACAAGGTCTCATGTGTGATTACAGCGCATCTGATACATAGAGAATACAGTGTTATAATTCCTCTTACAGTATGGTGAATATATGTTTTATATAATGTAGCCTTATAAATGAATATATATGTAGATATATTTCTATCCCAACTGATGTTGTCTATTTGGAATTTTGATTTGCTACTGAAAACTGATTATAGATGAGAACACTCCATGTCAGGAATATGAAGTTGGGGTTACATGTGATATGTTCGTAAGATAAATATAATACATCGTAGGATTTATGTCAGCCTGAAATCTGCCTGTTATGATATGTATCTTTTGAGTAGGCACCACAACAATGCAAAGTGTTTGTTTTATAAAACCAAATAAGAAGACAATTCAGAAAAAATCCCCCCTTTTACATATTTACAATACAGGCATAGATGTGATAAATTCACCCGTCTCTTAAGTCACACTCTCTAGTTGTGTTCAGGTCCAGTCTTGTGCACCAGTGTTGCCCTTTACTGTGGTCAGGCTGAGCATGAATGTTGAAGGGCTCCTTGTCATTGTGTAAAGTTGAAGATTTGAGTGTCCCTAGATTAAAATACTATGGTGGCAGAGAATTGTTTGTCTTCAACATTAGTCATAATTTCACACACAGCTGAAGCTCATGCAGGAAGTGCTATAATTGTCAGTATTCATCATCGGTCCTGGAAATGCACGAAGGACCAAACTTAAAGGGTTCGTGTAGCCCTGCTTTTACAAACAAGGAGGCAGCGCAGGGTAGTATCACTTAAAGCGTTCACTTGTCATGCCAAAGACCACGATTCGACCCACAGAATGGGTGCACTGTGTGAAACCCATTTTCTGTTCCCCTCCATGATGTTGGTGAATAATTTCAAAGCGGAAAAAAACCATAAAAACACCAGAAAATGTTCGGCATCTTGTTCAAGATGTTTGAAAAATAGTTTCAAAATGTACAGCTTTCATATACTGAAGACACCGATCTTTCCCAAAATTGGTAGAATTGATGACAAATTGTGAAATAGCGTGAATGCTCATCGCAAAGGGGTCATCAGTGTGAAGCGTGCAGGAAACATGGAAATGTGTTTCCTGCTTGAATACCAAATGTTCCAGACACTAGGGGCAGATCCAGACTTGTGGTTGAATGGGGTTCAGACTAGAGGTAAACCCAGTGTTCAGACACGTGGTACACCTGTGGTTCAGACTAGAGGTAGACCTGGGGTTCAGACTAGAGGTAGACCTGGGGTTCAGACTAGAGGTAGACCTGGGGTTCAGACTAGAGGTAGACCTGGGGTTCAGACTAGAGGTAGACCTGGGGTTCAGACTAGAAGTAGACCTGGGGTTCAGACTAGAGGTAGACCTGGGGTTCAGACTAGAGGTAGACCCAGGGTTCAGACTAGAGGTAAACCCAGTGTTCAGACAAGTGGTACACCTGGGGTTCAGACTAGAGGTAGACCTGGGGTTCAGACTAGAGGTAAACCCAGTGTTTAGACAAGTGGTACACATGGGGTTCAGACTGGAGGTAGACCCAGGGTTCAGACTGGAGGTAGACCCAGGGTTCAGACTGGAGGTAGAACCGGGGTTCAGACTGGAGGTAGAACCGGGGTTCAGACTGGAGGTAGAACCGGGGTTCAGACTGGAGGTAGACCCAGGGTTCAAACTAGAGGTAGAACCGGGGTTCAAACTAGAGGTAGAACCAGGGTTCAGACTGGAGGTAGACCCAGGGTTCAGACTGGAGGTAGACCCAGGGTTCAAACTAGAGGTAGAACCGGGGTTCAGACTGGAGGTAGAACCGGGGTTCAGACTGGAGGTAGAACCAGGGTTCAGACTGGAGGTAGACCCAGGGTTCAAACTGGAGGTAGACCCAGGGTTCAGACTGGAGATAGAACCAGGGTTCAGACTGGAGGTAGACCCAGGGTTCAAACTGGAGGTAGAACCGGGGTTCAGACTGGAGGTAGAACCAGGGTTCAAACTGGAGGTAGACCCGGGGTTCAGACTGTAGGTAGACCCAGGGTTCAGACTGGAGGTAGACCCAGGGTTCAAACTGGAGGTAGAACCGGGGTTCAAACTGGAGGTAGAACCGGGGTTCAAACTGGAGGTAGAACCGGGGTTCAAACTGGAGGTAGAACCAGGGTTCAGACTGGAGGTAGAACCAGGGTTCAGACTAGAGGTAGACCCAGGGTTCAGACTGGAGGTAGACCCAGGGTTCAAACTGGAGGTAGAACCGGGGTTCAGACTGGAGGTAGAACCGGGGTTCAGACTGGAGGTAGAACCAGGGTTCAAACTAGAGGTAGAACCAGGGTTCAGACTGTAGGTAGACCCAGGGTTCAGACTAGACGTAGACCCAGGGTTCAGACTGTAGGTAGACCCAGGGTTCAGACTAGAGGTAGACCCAGGGTTCAGACTAGACGTAGACCCAGGGTTCAGACTGGAGGTAGACTATGGGAGGGATTATGTCCTTGCCTTGTATGGGAAGAGGGTTGCATATTCCTTAGCATGTGTGTGTATCTTAGCGTCAATCTGTCTTTGTGTTTTCTGTATTGTTGTCAGGTCAGAGGGAGGTGTTTCAGCAATGAATCAAATGTCAAAGAGGAAGTCACATGGATAGACAAGACATTTACAAAGCATGTTGCACTTACGGCCACCATTACTGTCACATTATGCCCAGAGGTAGACATAAAACCCTTGGCATAAATTAATCACATGAGCTGACATATATTGCAAGGCCCTTATTTGCCTTGCAGAGTTCAATTTGGGAAAACTTTTTCAAACAAATATTAAAATAATCTTTATGAGATATTGTCATTGTGTCTCTCAGGGTGCAATTAACAATATATAATTTATTGAATAAAAAGAATCATTTATGTGATTCTTGAGGGATGAAACCTATTTTCTTTTCCATGAGTAATTTGTCTAAAATATGACCATGATATTTAATCATATGTAGAATGAATGCCTCCCAAATCATGTGTGTGTGTGCGTGCGTGCGTGTAGGCGTGCATGCGTGCTTGCGTGTGTGTACCATCATATACTCTAAGGACTCTCTTCAAAAACATGAAAGATAAGACTTCAGCCTTTTCTTTTATCTATATTTTTATTATCTAATTATATGGGGGAAAAAACAGTTTCTGTTATATGTGTTGTATGTTAACATGTTATTTTCACATTTAAAAGGGACCTGTGAAGAACCAGTGTAGAAAAGGTCTTCAACAACCCATGCTTGCTGTAAAAGACGACAATGCTTGTCGTAAGAGGCGACTAACGGGATCGGGTGGCCAGGCTCGCTGACTTGGTTGATCGTTGATACATCATGGTATCCCAAAAGCACGGATTGATGCTCATGATGTTAATCACTGGATTAACATATAGCTGGAATATTGCTGAGTACAGTGTTAAACAACAAACCAACACATTTAAATACAAATGTCTTCAGTTGAAACAAGTGTTGTTTCAGTTTTGTAATGGCCAGTGAAGACTAGCTGGTGTTTACATATGGATGTAGGAACAAAATATTGGCTCAAACTAGTATTGACTATTTGACAAGCAAAATTTTAAAAATGGGAGTTGCGTTAAAAATATTTAATGGTATTTGCTTAATAACTACATTTAGTAGGTCCAGGTTAGAATTCCTGGTTGGAATTGGTCATCGTTAGAGGAGACTAGATTGTTTGCCGTGGTCAGGCTTGGAAATTTGCCTGTTCTGCATGTCATCATACTCTGACGGTGTAAGACGCTGGTCATTACATCAGTCTCTGGTTTGATAGGCAGAGACTCGATTTATTACAGGATGCTGGGTTCAGTAGGAATTTGACTGCGTAGAAATACAAACAAACAAAAAGCATCAGCTGATGAAAGCATTCATAAAATGTTTTCCAGGATGCTCATCAAAGACTAGTTTATACACTTTATTGAAACAGGTCAGCTGCGACATACTTTATTATTACCGTATATCAAAATAATACAACCTGTTGATTAGAAACCTGTGTTAACCAACTTGTACTTTGTGGGCCACAAACGTGATGCGCTTAGCCTGAACGCGAAAACAAAACCACGGACCAAGGCTTGCTCCCATCTTGTCTTAAACGATTCGTCCAACCTCTGCACGTTACGCGTTTGAGGTCGTTATGAGAATAACAACCAGTGAAAACAATGGTCATAATGCTCCCTAGTTGTATAATTTATAGATAACTCCTTGAAATTTTGTTTTTCAAATATTTATTATACATTGGCGCTTACGAGACCTGTTCTTCGTATGTCACTAATATTATGTCAGCTTGTGCGTTGATGCAACAAAGTTCCATGGATAGCTTTCTGCAGGTTGAGTGTTCAACATGTAACCGTCATGATTCATCAATCGTTGTCAGCTGCACTGAGGGTTGAGTTGACAGGTGTATGTGTCATGTGAGGCCTGAAGACGTTACGTTGTTGACATGGCAATATTATTTGTCATATGTTGTGTATTTGTGGAACTGTTACAGTCATAATTTGTAAACCTGTCACCCAGGTAAGTATCTGTCAAGGAGGAGATACGGAGAAATGTTAGGGTGACGAAACATCAAAGGGCGTAGAGATTCTCCAGTTCAAATCACTCAGTACATACCAATTGTCACTTGACTAAGTAGAATGACATGGTTTTATCAGAGAAAGTTCAGTAAGTTTAGTCCAATTCATTAAGACCACTATTGACATTATTGTCTGATATAGGTGGTAAAAGGAACACCTGGGTTCATAATGGTGGCATGTGTTTAATCATACATGACTTCCCCATTTTCATATTGGTTTGTTGTTATTCATGTGTAGTCACAATGATCAATGGGATGTTTGAATTACAAGAATACATCGCACAAGGGAGTTGAATGAATGTAAATATTAAGTTGAGATGAGTTTTGGATGGGCCCCTGATGCAAGTTTCGACTATGAAAATTGATACACTTAACTTTTCATATATATTTTAAGTTTAGTTTTTGCAGTTCAAGAAACTGAATTCCTCAATCGAGCAGACGTTACACCCATAATAACTGATTTGACCTCTCTCTCTCAAATAAAATTACATTTATTTTGAAAATGTTAAACATATATACCATTTTTTAACTTTTGTCAAGTTGTTTTTTCATATAATAATGCCGCCGTGATATTGCTGGAATATTGCTAAAAGCGACGTAAAACCATACTCACTCACTCAGATAATAATCACCGGACAAAAAAATGGTTGAAAGCTATCTGATCAGATCTGCAAATTACAATGTTTGTCTTTTAATAAGATCACTTCAGGGGTATTAACGTGGACATATGTCAGTCAGCAAGGTATGTGGCACCTTTCTCCACAAACCTTTCTCAATATTTGATTTCTTTTGTAAACTACATGCCACGATTTACTGGCTCTTATACCACTGGAATAACTCAAAAACGGTAAAAACCCATTCTCTCAATCAAACTTACTAAGTGGCACACATGAAGATTTGGGTTAGAATTGGTCTTCAGCAAGCCATGCTGGTCTTATCGAGAGGTCAAGCTCGATTTTTTTATTGAACCGTATCAACATACACCTATTGCTTAGATGGATGCTCATTTTTTCAATCAGTGGATTGTCTGGTTCCAGGCTTGTTTATTTACAGACTGCCATCATATAGTTGGAATATTGCTGAGTGCGGCGTTAAACAAACGACGAACATTTATTTTTTTACACCAGGTGAACTACAGAGCCAAAGGCTTAAACTGTCTGCAAATTTAGCTCTAGTCTGAAGCCAGAGTCTAGTATATGTTCTGTTCAGTATAATAAGCTCAGCTAATAATGGTCCACACTAAACTCTACTAAAAATAAAAACTCAAGATCTTTTTCCATACATTGTACTGAAGGATATGGCAGTGGTGGACGTTGCCCTGAATAATTTGTTCATTGTCATACATATACATTCTGTGAGCACATAAAAGTGATCTTATACATTTCAGCCTGAGGCATATGAAGTATTATTAAACCCGGACATGTTGGTTAAAAATTGTATTTATGTTGATGTAAACTGAAATGCTTTTGAAATGAAAATATTGAGAGTTACTGATAATGAAGAATCTGCATATGTCAGAATGCTGATGCATTGTGGTCTTGGCTCAGCTTCCATCGACGGTCATGTGACGTGTGTCATTGTTGTCTTCCACATATGACCACACTTTCAACAGGGATGCAGATAGCATAATCGGATGAGCCACCGCTATTTGCTGTACAGTTTTACCTTCTTGGGCATGTCAGTGAAAGAAAAACCCACACAACTCACATTAATAACATCATCATTCACTGTTATCATGAAGTGCAACTGCAAGGGAACTGAAAGCACTTAGTTGAAGATTTCATCAGATGTCATGTAGATTTCAGATATGGGGTTAGTTGCAGCCATGTTGAAAACATAATTTTTGTCTTTTTCTCAATGGTCTGTTTGGGAATCTGCACTGAAATGCATGGTGCGATTTTATATTGCATATTGAAGTGTATCAAGATTATCAAGTGAAGTGAGCTACAGACCCTTGACCCCCCGATTCTGGCGCCATCTGGGACTGGCCTGAGACTTAACATGATCAATAATGAACATGCAAGAACATCTGAATTAACAGTACTTTGACCTGGGGGAAATGTATTGACAACTTTTGGGGTCTCTTGGCCCCTCCAATATAGGGAAGTAACACAAACCCCTGAAATGGAATGATATTATTAATAACATCTTCAGTGGAATTGATTTTGTAAGACATTCATGTCATGATTAATTGAAACTATTTTTATGTACCTTGATCTTTCAAATGTTTTGGCTTTCATATATCATTTCAATTATTGTGGTAGCCATGTATAAGAGTATTTAACACCAACATTCTAAAGGCCACATTAGGAAAGAAAATTTCTTAAATCACACCCACTCTATCAAAGCCACCCCGACCCGCCCAGTCAACCAGTTTTTTAAGCTGTTCATAAGTTAATGATTGAATACTGTAAGCTGGTCTTCTTGATGCATTGCTTTACTGAGTAAATGTACATAACAAATGTCTTCTTTTTTTTCGCTCTCAGTATTTAATCCTGAAATCATTTTGATGTAGTATGATTCATTGTCTCTTGACATTTTGTATATGTCTTACACTGCAAATCCTTTCATTCATGTTCGGTTTGGTTCACTTCTCTGTTGAAACTAAACATGAAAGATATGAAGAATGCAAGGTTTTAATATTTCACACACGTACAAACTGAGATGACAGATAAGTCTCTATTGTTTAGAGCTCAGAAACATTCAGAGGTATGAAATATTAATTAGTTACATTTTTAGGCAGGTAGAACTTCAGTACTGTTGCTTGTGAGATAAAAAGCAAATGAGGCTAGGATAAATAGCTCTTACATTTTGGATGGTGGCCTGTGTGAAAGGAGTTGAATATAAAAACATAAATCAAAATTAGTCTTTGATATAGTGTTATTGTTAAACTGTTTAAACAGAAGTCACACTTGGTATTATTTTGAGAATTAAAGAATTTTAAACTTAAATGTGCTTCCAGGAAATTGACAGTATTGTTTGGGTGATCAGTTGCTATTTTGTTTTGATGGAAATGTAAGTTCTAGAGATGTCATGGTGATTATTGTTGACTGCTTCTAGGAACATGGCATGATGGAAGAAGAGGTGCACCAGGACGCAGCCATCAACCTGTCCACTGGACGAGACACTGTTCGAGACGCTGCCACTGTTGGGGCAGCAATTCTCAATGGAGATGCCAGGAATGGTGACTTGCATCAGGAATCACTCCAGGTAACAGTTGCATCTATCACAATAGTGTGTGTTGGAGGGGTGAGTGTGTGTTGGTGGGGTGAGTGTGTGTTGGTAGGGTGAGTGTGTGTTGGAGGGGTGAGTGTGTGTTGATGGGGTGAACGTGTGTTGGTAGGGCGAGTGTGTGTTGGTGGGGTGAGTGTGTGTTGGTGGGGTGAGCGTGTTGGAGGGGTGAGTGTGTGTTGGTGGGGTGAGTGTGTGTTGGAGGGGTGAATGTGTGTTGGTGGGGTGAGTGTGTGTTGGTAGGGTGAATGTGTGATGATGGGGTGAGTGTCTGATGGTGGGGTGAGCGTGTTGGAGGGGTGAGTGTGTGTTGGAGGGGTGAGTGTGTGTTGGAGGGGTGAGTGTGTGTTGGTGGGGTGAGTATGTGTTGGTGGGGTGAGTGTGTGTTGGAGGGGTGAGTGTGTGTTGGTGGGGTGAGTATGTGTTGGTGGGGTGAGTATGTGTTGGTAGGGTGAGTGTGTGTTGGTGGGGTGAGTATGTGTTGGTGGGGTGAGTGTGTGTTGGTAGGGTGAATGTGTGTTGGTGGAGTGAGTGTGTGTTGATAAGGTGAGTGTGTGTTGGTGGGGTGAGTGTGTGTTGGTGGGGTGAGTATGTGTTGGTGGGGTGAGTGTGTGTTGGTAGGGTGAATGTGTGTTGGTGGAGTGAGTGTGTGTTGATAAGGTGAGTGTGTGTTGGTGGGGTGAGTGTGTGTGTTGGTAGGGTGAGTGTGTGTTGGTGGGGTGAGTTTGTGTGTTGGTGGGGTGAGTGTGTGTTGGTAGGGTGAATGTGTGTTGGTAGGGTGAATGTGTGTTGGTAGGGTGAGTGTGTGTTGGTGGGGTGAGTGTGTGTTGGTAGGGTGAGTGTGTGTTGGTGGGGTGAGTGTGTGTTGGAGGGGTGAGTGTGTGTTGATAGGGTGAGTGTGTGTTGGTGGGGTGAGTGCATGTGTTGGAGGGGTGAGTGTGTGTTGGTGGGGTGAGCGTGTTGGAGAGGTGAGTGTGTGTTGGTGGGGTGAGTGTGTGTTGGTGGGGTGAGTGAGTGCTGGAGAGGTGAGTAAGTGTTGGTGGGGTGAGTGCATGTGTTGGAGGGGTGAGTGTGTGTTGGTGGGGTGAGTGTGTTGGAGGGGTGAGTGTGTGTTGGTGGGGTGAGCGTGTTGGAGGGGTGAGTGTGTGTTGGAGGGGTGAGTGTGTGTTGGAGGGGTGAGTGTGTGTTGGTGGGGTGAGCGTGTTGGAGGGGTGAGTGTGTGTTGGTGGGGTGAGTGTGTGTTGGTAGGGTGAGTGTGTGTTGGTGGGGTGAGTAAGTGTTGGTGGGGTGAGTGTGTGTTGGAGGGGTGAGTGTGTGTTGATGGGGTGAGCGTGTTGGAGGGGTGAGTGTGTGTTGGTGGGGTGAGTGTGTGTTGGTGGGGTGAGTGTGTGTTGGAGGGGTGAGTGTGTGTTGGTGGGGTGAGTGAGTGCTGGAGGGGTGAGTAAGTGTTGGTGGGGTGAGCGTGTTGGAGGGGTGAGTGTGTGTTGGTGGGGTGAGTGTGTGTTGGTAGGGTGAGTGTGTGTTGGTGGGGTGAGTAAGTGTTGGTGGGGTGAGTGTGTGTTGGAGGGGTGAGTGTGTGTTGATGGGGTGAGCGTGTTGGAGGGGTGAGTGTGTGTTGGTGGGGTGAGTGTGTGTTGGTGGGGTGAGTGTGTGTTGGAGGGGTGAGTGTGTGTTGGTGGGGTGAGTGTGTGTTGGTGGGGTGAGCGTGTTGGAGGGGTGAGTGTGTGTTGGTGGGGTGAGTGTGTGTTGGTAGGGTGAGTGTGTGTTGGTGGGGTGAGTAAGTGTTGGTGGGGTGAGTGTGTGTTGGAGGGGTGAGTGTGTGTTGATGGGGTGAGCGTGTTGGAGGGGTGAGTGTGTGTTGGTGGGGTGAGTGTGTGTTGGTGGGGTGAGTGTGTGTTGGAGGGGTGAGTGTGTGTTGGTGGGGTGAGTGAGTGCTGGAGGGGTGAGTAAGTGTTGGTGGGGTGAGTGCATGTGTTGGAGGGGTGAGTGTGTGTTGGTGGGGTGAGTGTGTGTTGGTGGGGTGAGTGTGTGTGTTGGAGGGGTGAGTGTGTGTTGGTGGGGTGAGTGTGTGTGTTGGAGGGGTGAGTGTGTGTTGGAGGGGTGAGTGTGTGTTGGAGGGGTGAGTGTGTGTTGGAGGGGTGGGTGTGTGTTGGTGGGGTGAGTGTGTGTTGGTGGGGTGAGTGTGTGTTGAGAAGGGGAAGGTGACTTTGTTTTCTGGTTGTTGTTTACAAATGTTGCCGGTAATATATTAAAGGTCTGATTTCCGTCACTTCATACTGTGACATTCAGATAGTTTAGAATTCTTTTTATAGTCAGTTTTATTACCACCATGACATCTGGGGTTGAATTGGTCTTCAGCAATCCATGCTTCCATATAACTGGAATATGCTGAGTGTGGTGTTAGTCCGCAAACAAATATTTGTTGTGGTAACCAACTCCAGTCAGTACCCATTAGCTTTTGTTTGTCATCGGGCCTACCACAGCGTGGATCAGGTTGCCAAGGCCTGTGTCATCGTGGCCTACCACAGTGTGGATCATGTTGGCAAGGCCTGTGTCATCGGTCTACCACAGTGTGGATCAGGTTGCCAAGGCCTGTGTCATCGGGCCTACCACAGTGTGGATCATTTTGGCAAGGCCTGTGTCATCGGGCCTACCACAGTGTGGATCAGGTTGGCAAGGCCTGTGTCATCGGGCCTACCACAGTGTGGATCATGTTGGCAAGGCCTGTGTCATCGGGGCCCACCACAGTGTGGATCATGTTGGCAAGGCCTGTGTCATCAGGGCCTACCACAGTGTGGATCATGTTGGCAAGGCCTGTGTCATCGGGCCTACCACAGTGTGGATCATGTTGGCAAGGCCTGTGTCATCGGGCCTACCTCAGTGTGGATCAGGTTGCCAAGGCCTGTGTCATCGGTCTACCACAGTGTGGATCAGGTTGCCAAGGCCTGTGTCATCGTGGCCTACCACAGTGTGGATCATGTTGGCAAGGCCTGTGTCATCGGTCTACCACAGTGTGGATCAGGTTGCCAAGGCCTGTGTCATCGTGGCCTACCACAGTGTGGATCATGTTGGCAAGGCCTGTGTCATCGGGCCTACCACAGTGTGGATTATGTTGGCAAGGCCTGTGTCATCGGGCCTACCACAGTGTGGATCATGTTGGCAAGGCCTGTGTCATCGGGCCTACCACAGTGTGGATCATGTTGGCAAGGCCTGTGTCATCGGGCCTACCACAGTGTGGATCAGGTTGGCAAGGCCTGTGTCATCGGGCCTACCACAGTGTGGATCATGTTGGCAAGGCCTGTGTCATCGGGGCCCACCACAGTGTGGATCATGTTGGCAAGGCCTGTGTCATCGGGGCCTACCACAATGTGGATCAGGCTGGCAAGGCCTGTGTCATAGGCCCCTGACAGCAGGGCATGTTGATCATGCTGTCAACCACTTGTTGGCCTTGAGTGCACAATCTACAGAAGATACGGTTTAAATGTTGCTGACAGCAGTGTTACATCAAATAAACAAACAAAACAGGTCAACTGTTAAATTTTGTTATGCCTCTATAATGAATCTTGGAATCCATACCACATGACAAAACAATACATTTCAATGTTCCCTTGACTGTCACTGACCTCGAATATTGACTCGTCACATGATGAATATTGACCTGTCACATGATGAATATTGACCTGTCACATGATGAATATTGACTCATCTGCTAGAAAACAAGATGGGTCTGGTACTATCATTTCACGTTTCGTAGCTAAGTTACTGTAATGAAACCTGATAGTTTATAGACTTCATAAACTTTAAAGTGAATTTTAGTGTAACAAAACGAATGATTATTCTTGACGAGGTAAATATGCGAAACCTATTACATGTGTAATGGAAGTGTTTGACACTTACTTGTACATTCTTCTGTGAACAGGCTGTGCCAAAACCCTTTGAGTTCTGAACTTGTCTATTGGCAACATCTTCAATAGCTTTTAATGTTAATGTGTGGGCTTTTATTATGTTAGTACCAGACTGATATTTTGCCGGACATGGTCTTCAGGCCAGTGGGTGATGTCACTGACTGTGCCATCAGATGTTGGACTCAAGTGTCGGGGATCAACACATACTGAAATATCATTACAGGACCTTCATAGCTATTTATGCACAACAGTTTTATGTGTTAGTTTCGTCTGTTACAGTCTGTCGGCTGCTATTTTTTCAGGACATTTTCCAATCTGTATCTGGTTAAAAGTGCAGTCTTTTTATTGCTTTGCTGTCAAGTAAAATTGAAAATCTGCAATTTTTGTGTGCCTCTTTATGTCATTAATTGCCATGTGATGAAGTAACGAACAAATATTAAACACAATTATTCAGAAAGTTTCAACTTGGTGATGTTATGGGTACAGGCATTTTCATGAATATCACATGATTGGGGGCTGCAGAGGGACTTTTTTCCTTGTGGATGGACAAAGTGTTTGTTTCATCATGTACTAGCGGTCTGCCTTGTGATCGATCGAATGCTTCGAGGGCTCGTGGCAAAATTTTGTTTCCCTTTTTGCCAAAGCAGTGTATGTTTGTTCTTTGAGTTCTCATTATCAGTGGCTTGGCACATGTTTACACAAGATCAGAGCGGCAAGACCCAGCGAACTCGGAACATCTCAATACACAAACTAGAGAAAGTAACAAGCTAGGTCCAGTGAGGTGGTGGTAGTTACATTCACGCAGTGGGCAACTGTAGCCACCTCCAGCGGGCTGTGGAGCTGTAAAACCAAATCGGGGGGGCCAAAGTCAACTCCTGGCTATTTACTAAGGAACACTGTGTAAACGCACTTTCTTCTGACTCAGCCTTCGTCAAAAGATGTCCATTCTGCAACTTGGACGATTTTTATATTTGTTGATAATCGAAGATGCTGACTTTTAGACATGTGGTGATATTTTCTTCATCAGGACATTGTTTTTGTGTTGGTGCAGCCGCCGCCTCCTCAGCGGGTAGGAATTTGTGTTTCTCCTATTGGTGGATACGAGCTGATAATCACTAGGAATGTGGTATCATGTTGTTCTATTGATTTGTATTGATGGTAATGAATGTTCCTCTTGTCTCCCTTGACCATGTGATACGAGATAATGAGGTCATATGATAATGTTACTATGTTATAAATGCCATAGTTGTCAGTACCCTGTGCTTGTTCCACAACATGTTTTGAAGGCTCTTGTGTTGTTTAAATGTAACAGTTGTTCTTTAGCCTTATTTTTCTTTACTTGTTTCCAGCTTTCATTAATTATTCACATTAAGGTATACATTTTCATTTCCTTTGTGTATATTGAAACCAGATGTAAGATGTTGTGTCAATAATAGTTTTTGTTTTTCCCATGACCTTATATTTGTGTTTATTCAGTGATAATTTATGCAGCAAAAAAGTAAATATTTTGCTTTGTGCATTGTAGAGTGGTGGTTAAGAATTATTATTATCAGCAAATCAACAACATTCTTTTTGACAAAACATTGAAATGATGCACTTAATCGAAAAACCCAAATTTCTCAGTTCTTATACTACGGTAATGTCTTTTTGTTGGCGTGTATAATGCGCATCCCCTTCTATACAGCTGTGGGAAAAAAGTGTGCAGTATAATCAAGAAAATATGGTAATCAGTTTTGAGGAAGTTTTATAGATTTGAGTTGATCGGACGTTTTGTATTTTCAATTATGGAAAATTGTAGTTGTTTGATGTTTGAATCAGTGCGGTAGATGCATAGTAACAGTGTTAGCTCACCTTCATATCTTCAAAGGTTTGCTTCCTGATATGGGTTCAGTTTGTGAAGCCAATGCTACTGGTCACAGGGATGGCATTGTTAGAATTATTGCTTAGTGTGGTGTTAACACTTCACACTGTAATGTCAGATAAATCACCAAGAGTTATACCACAGCTGATAAATACAGAATGTGCTATGTGAGAACTCATTCTGTTTATGCCATGAGGGATTGAAAGCTATCTACATAAATTATGCTGTTTGAAAGGAAACAAAGGTATTAAAATGTCAAATTGTATTGATTTGGAACTTTTTCATAATGTGGAATGTGAAAATATCAATATTAATCATTTGATTTTGTTTATAGTATCAGTATCAAATAGTTTTCGTTGGTGATAGCTCCATCTTGCTTGGAGCAGGGAAACATGAAAGACCTATTTGTGTGTGTGGAAATGTTGTATTGTTAATATGGCTTTAGAATTCAAAGATAGTGTAAATGTGATTTAATCTTCAAGTATGCCAGTCCAGAAGGTTGGTCTGTTGATCAGTTGTGTAGTTGTGAAATGTAAACATCCTGTGAGTATATGAGGCAATCTAGACGGGAATTTGTCAGGTGACTTCAAACCTGTAAACACGCTGGCTTTTGTTTACGGGTTTGAAATAGCTTTCCTAAACAGCTAAACAAGCGCATTTACGTGACCTGTTTACCTAGAGACTTAACAATTTGTAGATATCTATTGAATATAGTTTGATGTCATTCTTCATAACAACTCACTCTGGAAACAGGACTGTTTGGAAGTGATCAGATAGGGACGAATGTCACGGATTGAAATATACCGGAGCCATTGTCAGGAGCCATTGTCAGGAACCATAGTCAGAACTGGTATGGGGAGAGGGAGTCTGATGCTGAAGTTCTCTGAGAGGAGATGACATGGAGGTTTGGTAGAGACAGAAACCATTGTCAGAACTTGTATGGGGAGAGTGAGTCTGATGCTGAAGTTCTCTGAGAGGAGATGACATGGAGGTTTGGTAGAGACTGGAACCATTGTCAGAACTTGTATGGGGAGAGGGAGCCTGATGCTGAAGTTCTCTGAGAGGAGATGACATGAAGGTTTGGTAGAGACAGAAACCATTGTCAGAACTTGTATGGGGAGAGTGAGTCTGATGCTGAAGTTCTCTGAGAGGAGATGACATGGAGGTTTGGTAGAGACAGAAACCATTGTCAGAACTTGTATGGGGAGAGTGAGTCTGATGCTGAAGTTCTCTGAAAGGAGATGACATGAAGGTTTGGCAGAGACAGGAGCTATTGTCAGAACTTGTATGGGGAGAGTGAGTCTGATGCTGAAGTTCTCTGAGAGGAGATGACATGAAGGTTTGGTAGAGACAGGAACCATTGTCAGAACTGGTATGGGGAGAGGGAGTCTGATGCTGAAGTTCTCTGAGAGGAGATGACATGAAGGTTTGGTAGAGACAGGAACCATTGTCAGAACTGGTATGGGGAGAGGGAGTCTGATGCTGAAGTTCTCTGAGAGGAGATGACATGAAGGTTTGGTAGAGACAGGAACCATTGTCAGAACTTGTATGGGGAGAGTGAGTCTGATGCTGAAGTTCTCTGAGAGGAGATGACATGGAGGTTTGGTAGAGACAGGAACCATTGTCAGAACTTGTATGGGGAGAGGGAGTCTGATGCTGAAGTTCTCTGAGAGGAGATGACATGGAGGTTTGGCAAAGACAGGAACCATTGTCAGAACTTGTATGGGGAGAGGGAGTCTGATGCTGAAGTTCTCTGAGAGGAGATGACATGGAGGTTTGGCAGAGACAGGAACCATTGTCAGAACTTGTATGGGGAGAGTGAGTCTGATGCTGAAGTTCTCTGAGAGGAGATGACATGGAGGTTTGGTAGAGACAGGAGCCATTGTCAGAACTTGTATGGGAGAGTTAGTCTGATGCTGAAGTTCTCTGAGAGGAGATGACATGGAGGTTTGGTAGAGACAGGAACCATTGTCAGAACTTGTATGGGGAGAGGGAGTCCGATGGAGATCAGAACCATTGTTGTGATTCTGATAGTGGAGTGGGTTTGGTGGACATTGGAACTATTATAAAAACTTAATTTATGTGGGTTTGATGGAAGTGGAACATTGACAGTAAGACTAAGAGACTGAAATAAGAGTCAACAGTGAGATGTTTACAGGGTACAATTTCATTCTGTTTTACCACTTGCACCAGGTGCAACCAAGTGAATTATTAATCAGGTTGCACCACCAAAATATTATCTGCACTGTTTTGTCATAAATTGACACGCTGTATTTTCAGTTAGTTTGAATATTAAATAAATTCAAAGAGAAAATAAACTTTAAAATGTACTCCAGTATTTTATTTTGGGCAAATCTGTATATGGCTTTTGACATCTTGATATCCAGTAAACAATCTTAAACAGAAGTTTGTTGTGGTTGTAACCTCATGAGTGACTGTTCTATAGGTAATTGTGAAGAATTAGTTCTGAAAGTTTACTGCATGCAGACCTGTGTATTTTACTATTTTCAAGTACCTTTCCTGGATTATAAACGATTTGCTTCCAGTTCTACAAGAATTTAGTTTTCCACTTTTATCAAACCTAAATGCTGCTATGCACTTTGGGTAAGAAATGTTACCGGGCCTGGGTGCAATCTGACAATAAAAGTCACCTGCACAAACAATGTTTTGCCTGCACTGGTGCAGCTTGGAAATAGCGTAATAGATCAAGGTTTAGCCATATCTCCTGTAAGTTTCAAAACATTTTTAAAAGGTGACAGGCATGACAAATGTACATGATGTGTATGCCCAGAATGCAATACAAGCAGAGGTCAACTTAAATAACAAGGGGAAGTTATGGTTACATTGACTTCAACAATCGCAATTCCCATATGATTAATTTATTCCATATTACGTCAGTTTCTTAAGACAACGTGCTTCACATTTTTCAAGAAGCATTCACAAAATTACTTTATTTGTAAGGGAGATAGGATCGCACTGAATTGTTTCCCAACTTTAGTGTTCGCTTTGCGCTTTGTCAGACGTCCTCATGAAAAACCTGACACTACACTAATAAGACAATTTCTATAACATGTTTCCAGATTTAGATGTTGAATTACATATTAATGAAGAAAAAGATTTTCAAGCACCCATTTGCATTTGATCCTGCTTTGTTTTATGGTATAATTGATGAACTTTGTTGCTTTAACTAGAAAAGAATTTGACATGTAATCCCTTCACAGCCATGCTGTAGTCTGCAACTCAACCAACTGGTCTGTATTCTGAGTCTTTCTTTGGTTGTTGGTTTATCAAACTCAACTGATAATAGTCCAAATATTAATATTAAAATTTGCTGAAATTTTCCCTCAGAGACATGTTTGGGCTAGCAGATTAAGTAATGTGGACACAGAGCACCATGTCTTCTTGTATATGGTCCCTGCCTCTTGTTGACATGACTACTGGGGTAACATACAATCTATGATATTGTTTTTTATGCAGGACATTTCTCTGCTCGAAATATATTTTTTTCCTGTAGCTCATTTGGAATAGAGCTGGCTAGACATGTCATTTCATGTTTTAGATATGTTTTTTGTTTCATAAAATACCTACTGTATAGTATATTCCACATTGATGGTGCAGAGGTGGGTCTTGGCTTCGTAATCTTCCTCAATGTTTGAAGATAAGGCAGGTGCCTTACGTTTTTTATGTGTTGCTAGAATATCTTAATACAACGCATCCTGAACCTTTTATTTTTGACATTTTGGTTAGGCAAGGACTTGGATTTAGATTGTTAGCTCTTTATTTCTGGTTATCTCCCCCTTTACCGAGCAGTGATAGAAACACACTGTTTTAGACCACTCGTCCTTATGATGAGAACAGCAAAACCCATAATGATGGGTGATGACACCAGGTGTTAAATGTCTAAGTGCATCACTTGGAGCTGTGCTCCAACATTATGCTGACATGTGATATTGGTGAAATTCTTTTCTTTTATCAACACAGTGGTGATTCCAGGTTAAGGGGCTTAAGAATTAGGAGATAAACATAGTGTGTTTTCAATGTAGAGCTAGGTTGTCATGTAGATTTAACCGCAATAATTCGAATTTGGAACCATATGTGCAGCATGAGGTTTCAAATATTAAATTTAGCATCACAGTTGTATATAGAAAAGCGCCAAATTCCAAGCTCTCTGTTGTCCCCAAACTTAGAGTACATTCTCTTGTAGATTTCTATCGTGTTTTCTGCACGAAGTGTATTGCCACACGTCCTTTGAATATTGAATATTGTAGTAACCACAACTTTGCATTTTGTAACCTATGATTGTAGATATAATTTTTTCAATATGCCCATCAACAATGACTAAAAAAATACTATTCTATGAATATTAACTTTCACGGTGATGCGGACGGCTGTTTGAATCAGGGGGGAGTTTATTGTGGTTTGACAACCTCAGATCGACCAATCAGAGTCTAGTAATTTCAAAATTCATGGTGGAATAGTTCTCAAGTACATCCTGTTTGTTGGAAGTGAAGATTGGGTGGTTCCAGCATGTTGGTTTGCCTTGTTCAGACTGTGTTATTCATGGGCGACTTGGGTGATCAGGCTCTGTGACTTTGTTGATTACAAGTCAAAGTACCCCAGCATCGTGGATCATGGCTCACAACATCAATCACTTTTTGGGTCTTGACTCAATTTTCCGGCCACTGTCATTATTAAGCTGGAATATTGCCATATTGCCATTAAGCCACAAACAAATACATTAATTGCAGGTGATTACATGGCATTTGATTGGCTAACCAAGCCATATTTTCTGTGTTAATGCTTCCATAAATTGAAAATAATTAGGCCAATCCCGCTGATTGGCTGATAATTGAATGGGCGGGCTTGTGTTGCATTTTGGCGCTGAGCGTTGTTTCCTGATTTCATATTATTGTCCAAAGTTACTGATTGTTGTGTGTGTTGATGATTAAGTAGCATTTTGCAGTAGTTTGCATAAAACTGCTACACTACGCCGATTTACACAGTTTGCATACCTCTTTTATGCTTATACTTTCATGAATGCAAAAAGATATTGAAGACAATTTTTAAACAAATCTAAACACAAACTTTCATCCAAATGTTAAACACAGTGTTCTCCCCTTTCAGATCTCAGCCTCCCCTCAGGCTCCGCCTCCTGGGAAGAATTCTTCCAGCTTAGTGGGAGCTGCTAAACGGAAGTTGAAGTCGGCATCAGACACTTCTCCGCAGCTCGCCAATCTATCCCAGCAGCCCTTGCTAATGATGGCTGCACAGCACGGCCTCTCCCCGCAGCAGGTGCAGCAGCTACTGCAACAGCAAGGCGTTTCCCCACAGCAGCTGCAGCAGATGATGCAACAACAGCAGACACTGATGTTACAACATCAGGTACAGTAAAACATTTTTGCAATGACAACCACCTCCCATCAACCTGCTGTCATCGACCCTGACAGTGTCAGGGGGAAATTGCTGATGCGGCGTAAAGCAATATTTTTAATTCATTCCAAACTCCATTATTTACTGGCCGCAGTCAGTTGGCTCTAATATGGCTGAGTGCTGCAAACAAACAAACAAACCTTCAATTTATCTTGTCGGGTACACTCAAGTTGATAATTTTCAGTAATTAACTTCAGGTTTCCCAACATTTCAGAAGTAACACAGATATACTCTCATCAATGACCAATGTGACCCAGCTAAGTTGTTTTAAGACAAGATTAGATTATGTAGTGAACTGACATAGCTCAAATGATTATGTGTGACCCTGCCTTGATGGATGTTCCTTGCCGTTCCAGCAGCAGCAGCAGAAGCTTCACGAGCAGGTGCTCCATCAGCTTAACGAGCAGCTTCAGCTGAATGTCCTCCAGCAGTCTCAGCTTATCCAGCAGCAACAGCAAGATAAGCAGAAGAGCGGGAAGCATGCACAGCAGCAGTTGCAGCAACTGGCCATCCAGCAGCAGCAGCTGATTCAGCAGATCCAGCAGATACAGCTCCAGCAACGGCAGTACCTCCTGGCCTGTCTCGTCCAGCCCTTCAGTGGGATGCCACAAGGTAGGTTCACTACTTGTCTCACACGACACCTCCTGGCCTGTGTCACCCAACCTCTCCTCCTGTCTCACCCAACCTATACTCCTGTCTCACCCGACCTATACTCCTGTCTCACCCAACCTCTCCTCCTGTCTCACCCGACCTATACTCCTGTCTCACTCGACATCTCATCTTGTCTCACCCAATCTCTCCTCGTGTCTCACCCAAACTCTCCTCATGTCTCACCCAATCTCTCATTTTGTCTCACCCAACCTCTCCTCCTGTCTCACCCAACCTCTCCTGTCTCACCTGAACTCTCATTCTGTCTCGCCCTACCCTTCAGTGGGATGCAATCTCACCCAACATCTCCAATCTCACCCAACATCCTCTCCTATCTCTCCTGACCTCTCCTGTCTCACCCATCCTCTTCTCCAACCTCACCGACCTCTTCTCCCATCTCTCTTCACATCACAACTACAAGACAGTATGTACAAAAAATTGTAACATTTCTTCTCTTGGCAATTTATATCATCATTCTTTGCAAGTGCTCATGATGATGTAAAATAGATATAGACATGAGAGGGCTATTATCAGTATGCCGTATCAAGGCTTCAGAATGTGTTTGGAATGGTGTTGAGCATGTTTCACTGATTTATGTTTGCAAGGGAGATCCTTTACATTTCAGTTCAATATCATAGCTGTACAAATAACGTCTGTTGATTCTTTCCCTGTAAACCAGGTTAATGTCTGTCTGCACAGCCCAGATGTATTTCAGGTTTTATTCTTGAGTTAAACTGAAGATATCGGATATGGTAGAATCTTCAGTATGATGGATTGAAAACATGACAGCATTGGTATTTGATTACCAGAATGTTTTTTTAAATTTTAGGAATGAATTCATTCTTTTTAAACATTTTGTCTTTTTGTTGTGTAAAAAATCAGTTTAAAGAAAACTATCTTAAGGCATTTAAGAAAACAATACACTGTAATATAAGATTGTCAAATGTTTTCCAACAGTAGAACCGATATAAAAATACATCTCTTTTGACTTCATAAAACCAAACACAACTCAATCATAAATATGCTGCTTTGAGCAGAGGTACCCAAAGATCACAGTTTATCTTCAAAGATTATGAATATTTTATGCCAGTTTAGAACTAAATCACCTATTACAAACTGTAGCTTGTTTATCACAAATACTTTGTCATGAAGACTACAACTTACAGATATTTGGCTTCAGAGATAAACACAAAATGGTTAGGTAAGGCCAGACCAATGCTTCTTTATCGTTTATGGATTTTCTGAACAGTATTCCAAGAAAGTGAAGCAAAATTTAAAAACCGAATGGCATCAGTGTTGATTTGAGATTAAATAGTTAGTTCTTAAAAAACAAGAACACTGAAAAGGAAGGATAATCATAAAAAAAACCTAACAGTCTGTGTAAGGCATAGAAAAAAAGTAGCACTATGTCATAGGTCTATGTTAAAGTATGGGAGTTAAAATCGTCTTGGCTCTGCAATCGCTTTGTGGAACAGGGCCCTAGGTTTGAATCCCCACATTGGCACAACTGGAATGCTGGTTGTTAACAATGCTTCATTGTTTGATATATGATAAAATTGTAATAGCAGGCTCGCTCGCTCACTCACTCACTCACTCACTCACTACATATATTAACACTGGAAGTTTCTATTGACTGTTCTTAAAGCTTTTATGATTTCATGAGTGAGCTGTCCCAATGACACTAGTGTCATATCCCCTGAAGCGCAACGGTCACCTATAGACTAACATAGACCTAATTGTGGCAATTATTCATGGAAAGGCAAGTATAACAAAACATCAACAATAAAACTGTCGTTACTAGAGCAAGGAGGTAAGACGATCTTGCAATAAACGTTTATTCACATTACCAGTAGGCAATACCTCACCTTGTTTTGTAATCAAGATAGTAAATAATGAGCTGACACAGACCCCATTCATGGGCAGTTCATGCTCAGTTTAGTTTGTTTATTGCAGTAATGATCTGCATGTTGAATTGGGATAATGTTATCTTGATCAAGTCGGTACACACACAACGATGGTATATCAGTTTTATTGTGTCTGGCTGATAACATTCTCTAAGCCTCAGTTGACACAAGTGTTAAAGTTTGTGAAATTCTAATATTACAGCTATTTTAATTTTATAACTGGGAATATAGTACTGAAGTATTTATATAAATTGTATTATTTGTAAAAGTCTGCTGAATTCCTACAAAATCACCCAGGAGCTGAGGTTAATAAATCTGTCATAGCTTTTAGACTCTGTGTTTTGGAATATTTTCAGTTGACATTAATTAGGAGGGCATGCCAATTTAACCAATTTGTTAGTAATCTTTATAAAATGTAATACCAGGTAAATTGTCCTATTTCATCATTAATGATGTCATGAGATTTAGAAATATTTCCTTCGAAGAATTCTTGCTCACCATCCAACACCAGTTTGAGAGCCATGTAAGCAAAGCCATTTTTCATCCTACAACAGTCAACATTTTCTTATTCTCAATTCAAGATTGACAAACAGCGTCCTTCAGGTCTGTATGTGGATTCGGACACTCTGAACTTGTTCATTTGATATATATAGATGTTGCTCTTAGTCTAAGGTATCATGCACATGTACATACCAAACAGATCTCTCAGTGTCCCCAGGGTCGTCAGGTTAAGATTTGAGAATGTCGTGTAATTGAAGAAGTACATGTATAATTAACTTATTGTTGAGGACAATGCACCAAGTTAGTTGTCTACAGACCCTGAATTCCCACGTGGGCATGATTGTGTTGTTTTCGTAGATTTAATGTGGAGGTGATTGTTATTAATTAAAAGGTTTTCTTTTTGGGGTTGGTGGTTTGTTAAGGCTGATTGACGGCCTACTGTGGGCCCAGCAGTAAGGCTGTATCTTCTTCCCGTGGAGTTAATAGTAGATGCCAGATAAATATTTCACAGCAGACCATGGTGTTAACATACCAGTTCAAATATTTGCTTTTGTCAAATGCATATATTTGATTTGGAATGTTTATGTTACAGTTAGCCTGGTTGTCGTTGTATGCCCCTGTAAATTATTCAGAACTTTTCAAAACGCTTTTGAAATTTTATACATGGTGTTTTCTTGGTTACTGTTTTGTTGACAATCCCTATGAAATGTGTTTGTTTGTTGTTAGAACCACATATTGAGAGTCAGGTTACAGTATGTGGCTTTTGTGATCATACCCTGGTGTCTTGGACAGGGATCAGTCCTCGTGCGATCAGCTTTTGATCAGAACATGCTTTGTTGCTGAGAAAAACATTCCCTCACTTACAGACTTGTATATATTTGGTAAAAACCTGTTATTAACCCTTCTTTCCTGGTTTATGGGTTTCCTCCCATATCAATCCAACACACCCTGATATTGAATACCGATAAGGAATTGAACCCTAACTCACTCACTCACTCACTCACTCACTTATTACTAGGGCTGGCAAAAGAGATCGATAATAAGAATATATTGGCGATGGGAAAAAATATAAACGATTAATAATATAAATGATTAATGATAAAAAGTGTGTCATTGATAATATCTTACTTAAACAATTGTGATGAAATAAAGTTAGATGTACCCAAACAGACTTCTTATTGTCACTTGCTAGAGATGGAAAGTAACTTTTTTTGTTATATCTTGAGTGTCCACAAGGTAATCCCTGCATAAATGTGTTGCCACTCACCAGTGGAGTAAAATATGTTGATTCCTTTAGGACTTTATTTGCATGTTTACTCAAAGTTACTTCTCTGATATTTATCTATATTTAGTTGATAATGATTGATCTCTATGATCTGTATCGATAGCTAGCCAACTTATTACTAACCCTATTTCTGGTATCTATTATTTCTTCAGATTTAATTAGTAAAACCTTCTGTTGATTGTGGTATTTGTTAGTTTTGTACATACTATGTAAAATCTCACTAACTCTTCAGAAGGTATTTTCCACTGGACAGTGTTTACTACAAGAGGCTTGGGGAGTAGGAACATACCAATAAACCAGTCGTGCTCTTATTTGGATACTCTCCCCTTCAAGTCCTATGAATTCTAAAGGCTAGCAAACGTAGCGTGTGATTATTTACTTACAGCTCCCACAACTCTGAGTAGTTTTTTAAAGCAAGGCAGGACTTAAACCATACAAAGCATGATACAATGTTCTGCCCCAAGCATAAACCAACCACATTCACCTAGTTCACAATGTGGCCAACAGCGCCAGGGTTGGGCATAGTAGAACTAACTTAATACAAAGGGTGAAAACAGGAATATTGTGTTTTTAGATATTAAAAAAGATTATATTCATTTTATTACAAAATCATAAGTGCCATGTTGTGGGATATGTTTTAGATGTTTCATGTTCATGTGTCATTATTTTTTTATTGTGACGAGGGTGGATGTATTGTTAGCTCACCTGATCCGGTATTTCATAATAACTCATGTCAGGGCGTAGCTATCACAGACTATAGTTTTGAAACAGCCAGTTTAAGACTTTACATTGATGACATCAGCAATCGGAAGTACAAGTGAACCTTGAAGGTACTTGTTTGTTTGTTGTTTTGTTTGTTGTTTAACGCCACACTCAGCAATTTTCCAGCTATAAGACGGCGGTCTGTAAAAAATCAAATCTTAACCAGACAATCCAGTGATTGATATCATGGTACTTGTGAAAGGGTGGGAACATTTTGTGAGAAAGGGAACAAGCAAATCTATAATAACCTGAGTATAATTATTCTTATTATATAAGAAACATTTTTCAATTGTCTTACTATGTACATGAAAGGAGTCCTAAGAATACCTGCCAGAATGGTCGAGTTGCTTTGGAGTTCTCCGATATGCTTGTTTCATGACATGTTTGAGGGAATCAGTAATTATGTGAGAAGCTCTTTGAGGATGTCAATCTCTGGTGTTCACCTTGAGCATGTGTGACATCCTCCTGCTGTGACGAGAACACTTTAAACAAGTTCAGAAGTACACAATCATTCTGGATGTATTTCACATAAGGCAAAATTCAGTGCTAATTTCTTCTCTGTAAAATACTCATAAACATCTTATATTGATGTCGATCAAATTGTAATCCTTTTGACCCCTGACAGAGCTACAGCTTTTCTTTTCATATCAATGCCCAAACTCGGGTATTGACTGTCAATGCATTGTTCAGCATTGTTCAAAATTGTTGACATCTACATAGAAGTCTACACATAACATGAAAACTAGTAGTAGGCAGTAGTAGTAGCCTTGTAGTTACAGCGTTCACTCTTCATGCCTAAGACCCGGGTTCAATTCCCGACATGGGTACAATGTGTGAAGCCCATTTCTGGTGTCCCCTGCCGTGATATTGCTGGAATATAGCTAAAAGCATTGTAAAACATCACTCACTCACTTCAGCACCTTACAGGGTTAGAACTACTCAAAAGCTTTACTAGCCCGGGTAAAGATAAAATTCCCTTATAATGGGGACATTTGTACTAGCCTGCAGGAATTTGTACTAACCCGGGGCTAGTGGGCCAGTGTTAAGTTCTAACCCTGACCTTTAAGCCAAATTTTGAAGTAATGAGATACTGACATATTACATAGTTGTCTGACTGAGTGCTGTCTTTAAGTGCAAAGTTATTACTGCTATTACCATAATTATATTCAGAAGGACACAGTAAATGTTTCTTTAGACACTAAGATAGAATAATGAAGGAGTGGGAATAAAGAATCTGTTTCTCTCCATCCAGGAGGAGTTTAGACTGAACAAAAGCTTGTAGCTGTCATGTCACTTTGGTGTGGAAAACCCAACAGGTTGTTTCCAAAGTTTAAAAAAGGGCCTGTCTGGGTCACTATTGAAACAATTGCTAAGACCAGAGCAAAACACAAGGAGGAAAATGTGGGGTAGAGAGAACAAACATCGGACGTAATGAACTACATGCCGGTGTTGGACCAGTGGCATTCGTGGGACAGTTGCTTTGTTTGCTTCTATCGAAGGTGTTAATTGTAAGAAAGCTCGTCTTGCACAGGGAGTTTGCTCTCCTCCGAATGACTTCCGACATAGTGTGAAAAGCTAGCGCCTTTCATGACAAACCCAGGATAGCTTTTCCTAAATTCTGTGAATAATTCCTGCGATCGACCCCAGAATTAGATGATCTTCATGCCTGGCATGGTGGTAAACATTGACCACAAAATAAATAAGGCAGGATCAAAAGCAAAAGTTAATTTACTAGTAATACTGTCACCGCCATGCTATTTTCTGTTGCTTACCCACGCCAGTGGCTGAATGAAAGTGAAGGAATTAAAGTGGAATGGAGTCGCAGCCAAAGTTTATTTAGGGTTTATTGAGAGAAATGTCAACTGCCTTTACTAGTCTCAAGGCTTTGTTTACCATCAGTAAAAATCATTTCGGTGCTGGCTGCTGAAATTAACTCGCGATAAATATGAGCCGCAGCCGTATTGACAAGGGAAATATGTTTTAGTTTGGGGAAAATACCAATATTTAGAATTACTCAACGCGAGTCAAACAGAACCGGCTTGGGGAGAGACAAATCCAATCAAATTCTGCGAGGGACTGTTTGATTTTGATGCTAAACAAACACAAGATGATGCTACCAACCAAAATTCCTTTGTACACCACTGGACCTTCCACGACCTACAAATCAAATATGGCAGCCTCGTGTTGGCATAGTGCCTCGCTTCATCTCGCTTGATTTTCTTCATGGCGATTTCAAAAGCAATCCACCATTCTTCAAAAAGGATGGAAAATTAGATATATTCCCAGAATAAATGTTAATAAAATACTGCCAATATTTTCTCACCTAAACTCTCCCCAATTCTGAAAGCCAGGGGAAATTGATGGGCTCTGTACATATTTCCAGGACAAACATTGTCCAAATTCCATCATGCTATTTCTAAAGATTGTTTGTGTCTCGTCTCCCTATTACATGTTTTTCAGTGTTTCAAATTTTATTAACTGCGAGTTTAAATCTAACAAATATTTCTGTTTAACATTTGCGTCGTGGTTTGGTAATGGAAGACGAGATACACAAGGGCAAGGCTTGGTTTGTGGCTCGATAATGAATGATAAAAAATGTTAATTAATGTTAATCAATGTTGATGAATGTTGATGAAATCCTACTTGTCAGTTTAGAAGTGATCTGTTATCTGGACTGGAATAGACATGGCCACTAGACTGCTTGTTTCAGACAAGCCGTATTTTTAAGTATGATTTCACCCCTCCCAGAAATATGTATTCTTGAGCATCTTGTCTGAAAGAATTGAGTCAGCTCACTGAACATTGTTGAGTTGAAAAGGATGACTTTATAATGTTCCTTTCTTGTAACACAGTCTAAACAGAAATTCTGCCTTGACAATGTTTGGCCCACAAGTAGCTGCCATCTTGATCTGTGATGCAGCAGTATCACCCTTGTTGCCTAATTCTGTATGCTCAGCTGTGTTCCTCTCTGAATGAATACACATCAGTTGGGTTTTTTACTACTCTGCATCAGATAGGGATATTCCTAAATTCCTGATTTCTTCGTTTATCCATGTATAGATAGACACCATAGATCATATCCAACAAGCTCATTTCAGTGGACGTGTAAAATAACTAGATTTTTTTATGAAATAACTTTGTTTGTTGTTTATTTAACTCCGCACTCAACAATATTCCAGCTATGAGACGGTGGTTGATAGATTGTTCCTAGTCTCAGGCCTAACGGACTACTGGCTTTGTCTATTCTTGCCTTGTGTGAATAAAAGTGACAAAACCCTTTCCATAATGATAAGAAATTTATGTTATTAGCAAATTCCATTGTACAATTCAGCAGTCCTAAGTTTGTGTTTATGAATCATTATCATATAGTGATGATACCAGATGTTTGCTTAAGTCACGAAGTGGTATAAGGCAATATAACATGAGGTGATATAATATCAGGTAATATGTTCATACTATAGAACTAATATGAGATTCATTATGAACCATTGCTTGAGGCAATCTTGGCATTAAAAATATTGTAATGCCCTTATTTACATCGACATGTCACAGTCATTGTGACAAGATTGCTGATGTTGAACAGCAATGGATGATGTTTCAGGGGTACAAACTGGCACACCACCACCAACCCAAATCTGGCCCAACTAATGTTAAGGACATCGTGAGGACTGATAGAATTTCAGGCATGTTGGGGAACCCTTTAGTCAGTCATCAGGGACCCTTTAGTCTGTCATCCCAGACCCAACCTCCATTTGGATTATATTATTTAGCTTCTAGATATATAATATGAATCAGAAAACTTTGTGGCAGGTCAAACTGCACCCTGGTATCAATTAGCTGACATGTGAGGCTGCCCCCCCATCTAGAGTTAGTGAGTGAAGGAGGTTTTATGCTGTAGTCACTAATATGGTAAATCCACCAATATCGCTGCAGCCTGTTAAGTCATTATACTTAAGACTCATGATACCATGGGGGGCACAATACCGGAGTCCTTGTCTACCTAGGAGCTATTGTCACCATATAATCCCCAATAAGTGCACCTTGTTTGGTGCCCAGTCCAGAAATTGTCAGGTGTTTTGTTCTGCTGCACATATAGCATGAATGTTTGTTACACTATACCCCTGTAGGAATACTAAGTGTGAAACGATACGATACATATCACGATACATGGGTCATGATATCATATTATTACGATTCGCGTGGAAACTTCTTGACTATAAATATTTTAGAGCAGGTTCCAATGGCTATAATGTGTGATGTGGGTAAGAAAATTGTGTCACCATGTCACCATTGATTGTTATGAGCTTTGCCTACCCTGCACAGCAGCTGTCGTACAACTGTAACCATGCTGACTGCAGGGTAAAATAACATTTTATTTTTCATTTCACACTTGAGAATTTAGTCCATTTAAATCTGAACATGTCACAGCTGTACATGTTGGGTTTTTTAGAGAAAGAATTAATTTCATTCAATTTGTGTGAAATAGTTTTACTCATCTTACTCAAACTTTTGCTTTTACCAATGGGCTCAGATAGTGAAAATGTCATATTTTGACAGACTGTCAGGCTGGACCTGTGGCTGACGGCACAGAGAGTGGTTTAGGTTGAGACGTTTACAGAAGTATCACCCAATTAATCACTATCTGCGTGTGGTGAATAGATACATTGTTCCCACTCATATTCTGATATAGTTTCTCAATGTTTTTAAACAGATCTGCAAGATTTACTCAACAGACATTTTAACACTTCCTGTTAAAAAAAGATTGCAAACATATTTTTTCTTTCCATGATCAAGGAAATAAGATTGTGATGGCAGATCAACAGCAGACCTAATAGGGAATCAGAAATTATTTTCCATTTGTCTTGCCAGAACAAATAATTAACAACAACATACTAATAAAGAAAAGTAAACACATGATAATTACTACAAGAAAAACAAAGGACAAAATAACAATATGTTAATCAAGGGCAACTAACCCTGCAAAGCCAAAGTGATTATTTGTTTCTAAATGCAGAGTCACAAGAAGGGTTCTCTGTGATGACTTGGGATCTTGTGACAGTTGTACTGTGTAGTGTGCTGAGACCAATGTTGTATCTCTATTTATAATTCAGGTTTGATAGAGTGACCATGAATGTGTATGATCATGCTTCAGTATGATCATAACACTTTGTTGTGGTTTGTAAGACAAGCCTAACCTATTTCCTCTATTAGACGCCCGGGGTCTATTATTTTCACGCAAGCTGTTGACCCAACGTCTTTTAAAGACCGGCGTCTATTCTGCACACTATGGAAACTCACTACCTTCCCAAATCCCAGATTCTAAAGTCATACAAAGGTACATTTGCAGTAAACGGTCATTATTATGTGAAGGGAGTAATCCTTACATGCTGTAAGTTCATGTGATAGGGATAATTAATTTCATCAAGTGATGGACCTGGCCTCTACTAGAGACCCAGCGTCTAATAGAGGAAATATAGTTCTTACTGGCATTATAGATTTACTGTATTACATGCATTGTATAATGATCCCGTGTATTGTAAATATGTCGTATCACGCCCTTCCCTCTGGTGTGGTTACTTGGCTGCTTTGTACTTGTGATTGTACACCATTACTGTCACAGACACATTGTGCTAATAGGAAATCTTCGAGTGTCGGTGCTAGTCCTGCTATATCTTTTATACAATATAAAATATTTGTTTTTCCAAAACATAAATCAGACCATACAAGAGTGAAAAGGACAGCTGCATTACTGTGCCTGTATTCTTATATGGGGAAATGATAGTACTTTTATTGTCATGTTTTTTCTTCTTTTCTAAAATACCTAATTCATGAGCAATTATTTTGATTTTTTTTCAGAATTGCAAAAAATAAATGTATTACCAAGCGAACTGTAATATTTCTTTCAGCCTACTACAAATAGTAGAGAAAGGCAATCCATATCTATTTGTGTTGTAACTACACTGGGGAATGTTGATATCCATGAGGTTGTGTTCTGATGGTGTAACTGGATGAACTATGTGTGCGTCAATCTATAGCCAATATCCCATAAATGGGTGCCCCTGAAGATGTTTCCCAATAGCAATTTAATCTGTTGAGGGGATATACAACATGGCTGATGTTAGACAAACATTATCTCCATCCTTGGTTATTATCATCTTGGCTTTCCTATCAACTTGATGAATGTGAAATGATTATACTCCACGCTTGAATATATCACGATGAATAACTATCAAAACAGTCTCCTATTACTGTTTGTTGTCAATTGTTTATCATTTTTATACGCTCTACCGAAACCATGGCAACGCTCTTGCAGTGTTTGGGTAGCATTCATTATTTAACAAAAAGCTGAGGCGAAAAACCCACTCCTTGTTGGTTTTCATTTAAAGCTTTATGTTGTGCGACTATTGTGCTGTCATGTTGCAAACAACATAGAAAGTAGTCATTAGGCAGGCTGGGAGATACAGGAGCGATTGTTTAGTGTTATACGCACACTCCATCATATAATCCCTGCCATTGAATACATTCAATAGAACATGGACAGGGAATATAGCCCTGATATGTTTCGTACTAGAGTGTATGGTCCAACTGAATTAGTCTATTAAAAGCACTGCAGTTGCTTGTTTGTGTTGGAGAATTGTTAGGCAGGCAAGATAAAAGCTTTCTGGGCCTTGTTTATATCTGTAGCAAACTCCAGACTACGAGACTATTTATAATTGATTTGTTTACACCAGTGTCAGGGCTTGGGTTGTTTACACAGTTGCCTTTGGCAAACAGCCAGTTTGTTTATCCCGCCTGCCCATTATAAAATTGTCCAACTAGAGACAAGCTAAGATGGAAAGATAGATCGATGTTTAGTAATTTTCTGTCCTCACAAAGGAAGCAGTAATTTTAACACAGAACAGTTGGAGAGTGACTGATGTGGAGGATTTATTTCAGAACCGCTTTGTGCTGTGTTGGAAGGATAATCTGACAAAAACATGTTTTCTATGTGTGTTTGTGAATGAAACATTGCTGACATTTTCTCAACGGGTTTGATGTTGGTGAACAAACAACTCTCGCTTCTTAATGGTGTGTAGAAACTGTCTTCACGCACTTAACTTTAATACTGTGTTGAGGCACGACACTGTATCAGATTTATGAATTACAGTGTGATGATGAAGAGGGACTACAGCAGCCACTTTCAAAAAACTGTTGGCTATCCCAAGAATATGTGTTCATTGCTGTCAGTTCCCCCAAATCTGGGTTTTATTTCCCCTGTAGGAGGTGGGTATGGTTATACCCCAGAGGTGCTATATAACTCGTATCTGCACTCCATGTTGCCTTCTACTTCAGGAATGATGTCTCCTGCCGAAATTCAGCAGTTGTGGAAGGAAGTGGCAGCGCAATCAGGATTGGAAGAAACACCCAAAAATGGGTTGACAATACCCACAATTCCAAGTGTAACGAGCGCACCTAGCGTGACTGTTCCTCCCCAGACAACTGTGATACAAGCTCCCTCATATATGACCAATGGTGGAATTCCAGTTGATGGATTCTTATTACCAGGTAAGGACAGTTACTAAATACTGTTATTACCAGTTGTGTTCTATTTATCACTTCTCAGCATGTATATGTCAGCAGGTCACGAAATGGAATATATTGGCAGCTCTGTTTAACAAATGACATATTCACTGTGAGATTTGCAGTATTAATCTATTTATTGTCACTAATGTTAAATACCAGTCTGTGTCATGCAGGACCATTAATCCGCCATGTTTAGTCGCACACACGTGACTGATTTTAATGAACCAATGACTGACAGGTGCTACCTGTTATCCCATGTTTAGATACTGGGAGTGAATACTATTGGAAGTCTTGGTAGGGGGTGTTTGCTGACGAATAACTCCCATGCATATCTTACTTTTTTGCACTGGCCAACCCCATGAACAGACCATGACTGTTGTATCAACTATGCGCCATCATTGACTTACGATAGTCGTAGCTCTGTGACTTTTGTATCAACTGACTTATGATATTTGTAGTGCAATGACTGTTCTATCAACCATGCGCCATCATTGACTTACTGTAGTCGTGGATCTATGACTATTGATCAACTATACACCATCATTGACTTACGATAGTCGTAGCTCTGTGACTTTTGTATCAACTCTATGCCATCATTGACATATGATATTTGTAGCTCAATGACTGTTGTATCAACCATGCGTCATCATTGACTTCCTGTAATCGTGGATCTATGACTATTGTATCAACTATACACCATCATTGACTTATGATCGTCGTAGCTCTATGATTATTGTATCTCATATGTGCTGTCTTTGACTTACGATAGTCGTAGCTCAATGACAGACAATTGTATCAACTATACACCATCATTGACTTATGATAGTCGTAGCTCTATGATTATTGTATCTCATATGTGCTGTCATTGACTTACGATAGTCGTAGCTCAATGACAGACAATTGTATCAACTATACACCATCATTGACTTACGATAGTCATAACTCTATGATAATTGTTTCTCATATGCGCTGTCTTTGACTTGCCATAGTCATAGCTTTATGATATTCATAGTTCAATGACTACGGTATCAACTATATGCCATTGACTTAGCTACACTCACGTTGTAGAACAGAATGATCTCGGGGCCTGGATATTTATTTTTCTATTTTATGGGTACACACATCAGAGCTGAAATATATTAATGCAACTCCTTAATGCTGACTCTATTTAGCCAGAAAATATTTGTTTCAATGTACATGTATCCTATTTATGTCAGGCTTGCCACTGAACTTCAACCATACTTGAAGCAGCTTTTTATAACTAATAAATTTATCAGTCAAGATGTTTCTACCTTTGTCTGCAATCCATAATGTATTATTCACATTGCTCACCCATGAGTTAACACATGACGTTAGGTTTAATAACTGAAATTGATCATAAATATTGTTAGAAAATTAGTTAAAATGTTAATTTAAGTAATTTTCTGCAGAAAGCAAAGTATATTTATAAGTGTGTATTTCTCTATGTCTGAGATAGAAAAGTTATAAGACCAGGAGACTTCAGATGTTCATTCAGATTGTATTCATAACCTTATTTAATTTATGATTTTGGCATCTTTCTAAATTTACGAAGTTGATCAGATACAACTGATCCAGGTTGCTTGTTCTTGGACTTGCGTGAACTCCTACACAGTTTGTATTTCTGAAAGTAAATGTGCACATGTGTACGTGGATAGTGTCACAGACGACTTCCTTCTCATATCCCAGCATGCAATGCAGTCTGAAGAAACACAATTTGATTCAGCCATAAAATAAATAAACAAGAGTAGAATGAGTCAGCTCTCTCCTGCTTGTCTTACATCAAGTGCTCAACGAGACAGGATGTTTAGAAAGGGTTGAATGTTTACTGTTGCCAGGGCGTTTTGTTTACTGTTGGTAACCTAAACTCAAGGAATAAACACCTTTCTTCTGACCCATGCACTTAATAATATTCCCCCAAGAACTGCTCATGGTTATTTGTTTGTTCAAAGCATCATCAGAAGGAAAATCAAGGCTGGAGAAGTTTCCTGACATCCCATTTCTATAATCTGTTTCTTGTTTTGTGTTACTTTCATAGAGTCAACTATGATATTCTTTGACCTGTGAATATTGAAATATAAAATAAATTGATTTTCTTTATTGATTTTTGTCTACACATGTGAACTAGAATAATATAACACGGGCACATGTTGTTTTGAAATATTTTTTATGGGACCAGCTAAATTATAGGGAACATTATAGATGTTGTTTTGCGTGTTTTATGAAAATACGAGTTCAGAAACACATTTGAAGGTTCATGCATATGTCTAACTAACAGAAATATATTGTCTTAGTCTAAACTCTTAATAAATGTCATTATTGTTATGAAATATGTGTCAACCTTTCATTGCTTGGACCCTGTGTGGCAGGAACCCGGTATCTCATGGCTGTTTGAGCTCAATGAATATCAATTTAGGATCAAGTGATCCCAATGGCTAGAGAGTATGAACAGTCACTTCAATGGGTTTATGTAACCATTGTATTCAGAAAGTAAAAATTGCGGAATACACTTTAAATTCTGAGGTTCTAGATTATTATGAAGACAGTTGTGATGATAATAAGTCATCATACCATGACAATCCTACTTCTGTTACACACAATTGATTTGGTTGATCCAGAGCTTTTAACAATGATATAACTGTAATATTGCAGGCTGAGGCTAAATGTTGTTATATAACTGTACTTTTGCAGGCTGAGGCTAAATGTTGTGATATAACTGTAATATTGCAGGCTGAGACTAAATGTTGTTATATAACTGTGATATTGCAGGCTGAGGCTAAATATTGTGATATAATTGTAATATTGCAGGCTGAGGCTAAATATTGTGATATAACTAATATTGCAGGCTAAGTGTTGTAATATATTATTTTGCAGACTAAGGCTAAATTAGATTTAACTGTAATATTGCAGGCTAAGGCTAAATGTTGATATAACTAAAATTGCAGATTAAAGGGTAAATGTGATATAACTGTAACATTGCAGACTAAAGGGTAAAGGTTGTGATATAACTAATATTACAGACTAAAGGATAAATGTGATATAACTAATATTACAGACTAAAGGGTAAATTTTGTGATATAACTGTAATATTGCTGATTAAAGGGTAAATGTGATATATCTAATATTGCAGACTCAAGGGTAAATGTGATATAACTAATATTGCAGACTAAAAGGTAAATGTTGTGATATAACTGTAATATTGCACATATCACCGCAATTATGTGTGAATTCATAGGGCATAACCCCTATTAAAAAGGTTCAAAACTTCATGAAAACCTCATGTGAAAATAAATAAAAAAAATTCTTTATTTCAGATAAAACTTGATGATCAACACCAGTTAGAAATAGACTACAACAACAAACAACTTAAAGTTTCAAAACTCTGTACAATTGTACATTATACGATGTAGATATAGCATAAATTAGTAATAATTAAATTGATTAATATAATGTATGGAAGACCCAATAAGCCAACAACCAATATGCAAATTATGTCAAATAATAAGAGGAAAAAACATAATATATTAGAAACTATTATCTGAACAATACTGGTCCGAACATGGCAGGCAAGTTCAGTTTCCAGGGATGTCAATATCGACATTTCACTTTTTCATAATCAAGCTGTTGCCTTGTTTCATCTGATGATGTTGTCATCCACGTAGATTTAATCAAAAGTTTTGTGACAGATGTTGAGGAAGCCAACACCTGAAGTTAACAGTGTCTCATGGAGTTCTGAGAGGTTTAAGGCTGTTGATAACCTAATCGTTTGATAACAGAGAGGTTATTTTGTAGCTAAGCTTGTTTTGTACAACGGTACTCAGGTTATTTTAAATGATCACATGGCTGATTTGAAAAATGATTTTTTTCCACCAGAAATGTTTATTTGACAGTGTGGTTGATTGATCAATGACACATAGGTCATGTGTGAAGTAGAGCTTGTATTCTCAAGCTGTGTGACACAGGAAGACCCGGGGTAGAATAGGTCTTCAGCAACCCTTGCTCGCCGAAAAAGACAACTATGCTTGTTGTAAGAGGCATAGTATCTTAAAATGTCAAGAAAAAAAGAAGAAAAACACCCAAATGGCCCTAAAAGGTTTCAGTAAAAACCATGTGGGGTGTCAGCAACTCATTCTTGCTGTAAAAGGTGACAAGCTCTCCTAACTTCATACAATCTGTGTGTGACACATGAAGATCCGGGTTAGAATAAGTCTTCAGCAACCCATGCTTGCCGAAAATGGCAACTATGCTTGTATTAAAAAGCGACTAACAGGATCGGGTGGTCAATCAAGCTGACTTGGTTGATGCATGTCTTCGTATTCAATTTGCATAGATTGGTGCTCATGACGTCAGTCGCCGGATTGTCTGGTCCCGACTTGATAATTTACAGACCGCCGTCATATAGATGGAATATTGGTGAGTGTGGCGTTGACCAAGAAGCAAACAATCTGTGTGTGCATCAAGCATATTTATTAATTTGGGAAAGAAAATTATTTGTTGTTGGCCCTTTAAAGTTACTATTCTCAAGATAAAGCTGACATCTTTAGAAGTGGTGCTTTTTTCATTTCCATTTCCCATCACTAGCAATGGACCACATTTTTGCATTAGAGCCAACACATATTTCATCAAATGTTGAACCTGTCATGTAACTCAAACACAAAACCTGATTCTCTCACTCACAAAATAATGTAAATTGGATTACTGTTTAACAACATTGCTTCTTACTTGATCTGAATCAATCGCCACTTAGAGCAACATACAATGTGATAAACATTGAATAAATGTATTATAGCATTGAAGGGACAAGTCTGTTACATTTGTAGTCAGGAATACAGCCAGTTTCCTCCCCACAACTGATACACAGAAGTATTTTAGATAGTTCACAAACTAGTAAAAAATGTGAAAGTTAGGCATGGGCTGTAAGGCAAGAACAGTGTGTGGCCGTAGCCGTGGCTGTACACTTGTTTTACTGACTTTATGGATCCGCTGACCTTAAATTTTGAAAATTCAGAAAGAAAAAAATCAGAATGACAAGAGTTTTTTTGGTTTTTTTTTTTAATTTGTGAGGGTAATGATCGCTTTGACAATGAGAATAATCTAAGGGATTTTTATATTTCTAAAACAGAATTGTTTCAACAAGAAATCATAATGACAAGTCAAATGTTAGATTTATAATATTTACAAGGACCCAAACCAGACCAAGTTAAATAAAAATTTATCACCTGCTAATCTTACTCAAACTTTACAATGTATAAAGAAAATTCTGTATAATTATGTTTTTCAGACAATGGATCAAACTTTTCACTGTCAATTATGAAAACCAAAAAAAGCCTGGTCTGGGATAACAAGAAATTGGTTTACCTACCTGAGTAAAATATCAAGGAGTGATAAAATGACAAAATTTTAATTAAGATATTGTCCCAATGTTTTTAACTATTTTCGCCTTTGTTTAAACAAACCCCAATTAGAGCCCCCTCTTTGTCTTCTGAAAAATAACTAAATAAAACCATTTGAATTTATTCATCTATCCATATGGATTAGCAAGGGAGGTCATTGAGTGCATATTTAAAAATGTTAGTTTCTTTGAAATTCAGCTACAGGGCTCCAGAATGACAAGCCTTCTCTATTCCCGGAGTCATATTCATGGTTTATGAACCTGTTGCATGTTCCATTACAAGTCATGTGAGTGCAAAAGTATAAATTATTGTTATTTGTGTCTTGAGTGAGCGTGATACACTTGACACAATAAAATTCATAGGCTTGGATTATTTTTTTGTCCCTTTGAGAACATCATAATTCCTATTTTATGTCAGATTTTGACATTTACATGTTATAGAGCATGTAAATGAAAAGTTTATCGAGCTATGAATCAGTTGCACATTGTTCATCAAAACTTCGTCTCTTGCAGACTCTTATCCATTATCAGGATAAAACTTCGACTTTCTGACAAGCATATTTGTCCTTTCATTGATGAAACTTCTCTTGAAGTTAAGAGTCTTTTTTTCTTAACTGATTGTAGGAAGTGCTTAAGGTAGCGTCTTAAAGGGCGCTTGAAAAGCTGGAAGGGCACATAGGTTTTTTTAACAAGGAGAAGTTCCAAGACCATTTGAAGGTTAAATATAATAGTTCTGAAAGTGTTTTGAAAACTTCAGAAAACAGTATTAACACTCACAAAAAGGCATGAAAAACGTGTGAAAAATGTTGAAATTTCAGCAAGATTCATTGTATGTATAGTGTGGGAACCACAAATAAATGGATGTCAAGTCTGTGTCAACATCACAATGTTTGTCTCTCTTTTTTTTGTGGTAAAATATATCATATAAAGCGTAGAAGCAATGTGTATAGTGTGCATACAATTTACAAAGTAAAGATATGACAAGCACAGTCATAGATACACCTGATAATGGGGCGAGAAGTAGCCTTGAAATGTGTCCTACAACCATACTAATGTGGAAACACATTTCCACAAATCGAACGTGATATTTCCGTCTAAAGTTAAATTTTTTGTCATTTTGAAATGGTTGTGTGGTCAATCCAGTGAACATCCCAAGTTTACAACTTTCGCCGCTAGACCGAATAACAATTAAAATACTATTTGGTCTGTGAAGCTCGGCTAATAATAATCCATATATTAATACTTAAGACAATGGAAAGCTTCAGGCATGCCAACTCAATGTGTTGAGAACAGATTCACCCCTGTTATTGTCCTTTTTAAGTTCTGTTTATACCATATTTGCACTCATGTTTTAGTGATAAATATCTCCTGCCTACGTCACATTGGGCTTTCTTCCCACATCGAGCTGACGTGTCGTGATTTAACTGAGTTATCCCCACTTATTCAACATACAGCTCACATTCTCATCAGTATAGCTTTTCTTTTTGTAACGCAATGTTGCAACTTGTTACCTTGATTTGACAATTATGATTGTACATCCTTCCCAAATAGAAGAGAGGGCATTCTGTCTCAGTCAAAATCAAAGTCAAAATGGTTTTGTTTGTTTTGTTTGTTGTTTAATGCCGCACTCAGCAATATTCCAGCAAAATGACGGCAGTCTGTAAATAATCAAGTCTGGACCAGACAATCCAGTGATTGACATCATGAGCATCGATCCACGCCTCTTACGACAAGCATAGTCGCCTGTTACAGCAAGAATGGGTTGCTGACACCTTGTGTTTTTTTTAAGGGAAGCCTTTTGGTTTTTTGAGGGTTTTTTCTTGAAATTTCAAGATACTATGTTGAAATTTCAAGAAGTTATATTGAAATTTGAAGATACTAAGTTGAAATTTCCAGTAAGTGTCTTGAAATTTCAACTTATTATCTTGAAATTTGAACTTATGTATCGTGAAGTTTCAACATAGCATCTTAAAATTTTCAAGAAAATAAATATTTTCAAAAATGGCCCTAAAAGGCTAAGTTGAAATTTCAAGATGCTTTGTTGAAATTTCAAGAAACATAATTTAAAATTTCAAGATACTAAGTTGAAATTTCAAGATACATACTAAGCTGATATTTTAAGATAATGATCTTGAAATTTCGAGTTAGTTTCTGGAAATTTCAACTTATTATCTGGAAATTTCAAGATCATTATCTGGAAATTTCAACTTAGTATGTGTCTTGTAATTTCAACATAACATTTTGAAATTTCAAGTAATATTTGTTTTTAAAATAACAAATGGCGCTAAAAGGCTTCCGTAGTTTTTGGTTTGATATGATAATTGAAATGTCCTTGCTGTAGCACAGGTCACACAGTATTGTCAATATAGTGTCCCTTTTTGCTATCAGAGTCTCACTTATGGCAGAATGGTTAACCCATTGATCAGAAATTGATAGTGCGGTTTCACACACATGTATTTCGCTGTTACCAAAACATGGTATATCTTCTGTATTCACTGGCTATTGCTGTAGTAAATACACATAAAACAATTGGTAGTTGCCATGACAACGGTAAACAAATCTTGTGTGCTTGTGTGATATGAGGCTATAAGCATTGTTGATATTTGGATAAATAAGGGTGATATTTCTATGTCATTGAAATATGTTCCATTGATTTGAGAACTGTGTAAATATTTAATAAGTTTAATGACAACAGTGCAACATAACCAGGGACTGTTTGGTATTTAGTTTGTTTTTTTCAGACTTTTATATCAGAATATTCTTTCTTGTAGTATTGAATTCATTATTGATTTTATGTACTGTGATAACAATCATGTTTGGGTTATGTTTGCAAGATAGAAATATGTCCTTCATAAATTATGTTCTGAGGATCATGGATGGTATGAATAATACATATTTTCGTCTCGCATAGCCATAAAGAGACAATTAAATTTCACATGATAGCTGAATTCAAGCTGACGTTCGTGTCAGCATAAACAAATACCTGTCAAAGTAAATAGATCTCTTTCCTTTCCATCCAATATTAATGCAAAGGATTATTATGTGTAAGGTACACCTTATTGGCCATTGTACAACATAGAGGAATAATCGTGGATTACGAAAAAAGTCATTGATTGACCCTCAATGTTTGATTAATATTATTGTCTATTTCAATTCATGTTCTTATTTGAAAGTTTATGTAGTGTTGCTTTAATGATTGAAAAATTACTTTCATTCATATTTGTTCATTAAATATGTTCAGGTCAAATTTGTGACATACATACGTAAATCATTTTGAAAAAGATGTGAGTCATATTTAGGAATGGGACAAAAGGATATCTTGCACATCTTATTTTTTATTCACTTCAACTATGCTTGTATTATAAGGCGACAAACGGGATCGGGTGGCCAGGCTCGCTGACTTGGTTGATGCATGTCATCGTATCCCAATTGTGTAGATTGGTGCTCAGGATGTCAATCACTGGGTTGTCTGGCCTAAACTTGATTTTTTACAGACTGACATCACATAGCTGGACTATTGCGGAGTGTGGCATTAAACAACAAGCAAAAGTTTTGAGCACATGTTTATTTTGTTCGCTAGTAATGTTGCAGGTTCATTTCCCATTATGAGTACAATTTATTTGTGTACGATTCCCACACATTGAAATTGTGCTGTATTTTTTTATATGAAAACATCATCTTATTCAATTCAGCAACTAGGAAAGAAACAAGCTAATATGTGAACACAGGACTTATGTGAGAGCTGTTTGTTGCAGGTATTGCTCCCCTCAACCAGGCTGCACCAATCAGCATCCGCCATAATGACAGTGCCAAGGCTCAAATTGGCAGTGAGGCCATCAACGGGTCTGCCCCACCCAGCAACCCTCTCTTCCGACACAGTGTGTGCAAGTGGCCAGGTTGTGACACTCCTTGTGATGACTACCATGCATTTACTAAGTGAGTAAAACTTTGTTGTACAAGATAGGTCTATAACAGTATTATATAGGTCTGTAACAGTATTGTATAGTTTCGTTATACCAGCTCAATGTGCGCTGCGACAACTTGTGACATTTAGAGACGGAGCCAAGCAACGGTACCATGTTGTACCTTCATTCAATAACGGTACTGGGCCCTGTTCCACAAAGTGATCTCAGCACTACAACTGTCGTAAGCCTATGTTAAAGTATGGGAGCTACGATCATCTTAGCGCTACGATCGCTTTGTGGAACGAGACCCTGGATATCTGAACTAGCACATGCTTTGCAGTGATTGTAAGTTACAACAACATTTGTACGGTCTGCAACTAAAACATGAATTGACAGAATGGAAGATAGTGAGAAAAATACCCTTAAAAACTGTATAGCCTCAGCCTTATTTACGTCTGAAAACTCACTATATTTATTAGCCTTTGTGTTACTTCCATATTGGCCTACATCTGCAGCCCACAGATGTTCTTTGATCCTTCACCATGGATCTATAATTTTTAAACATCTGTGCCTTACCTAACAATAAAAATACATGATATGCAGAATAAATTAACCGAGTATAAATGCAAGTGTGATATCAACATTTCTTCCTACACATGTTGTCAGTTATTGGGGGGGGGGGGGGAGAGAATACTGAAATGAGTTCCGTCCATCCGTCCGTCCGTCTGTCATCTGTGCGTGCGTCTCGAAATCATTTCCGGAGCATAACTCAGAAACCGTTAAATACTTCTCTACGAAACTTTGCATGTCTGTCAGACTCATGCTGAACTGGTGCCTTTTTTATGTTTCCATGGCAACAAGTTGGACTTGGTTCTATAGGGTTGAGTTCGTTTCCAGAGCGTAACTCAAAACCCATTCAGTACTTTCTAACAAAAATTTGCATGTTTACCAGGCACATGCTGAACTGGTGTCTTTTGCTAGTTAGGAATTTTAGTAATTTAGTTTAGAATTTCCATTGCAGCTTTTTGACATGGGCTAAGAGAAATGTTGGGTCAGTTACCTGGTTTGGGACCATAACATGTTAAAATGGGCGGGGGATATAGAGGACTTCGTCAACTATACGCTTGTTTTTATTAAAATCCTGACAATAATTTTAAAAAACACTCTGTCAACCAATGAGTTGCTCAATTGCAATATGCATACCCGTCATGACAGTTTGAAAAAATAATCGATCGATGTTATTCTGTCCCTTATAAAATGTAATCATCATTGAATGTTATGTGTCATCACAGGTGTAATTGATTAATTGATCAATTGATCCACATAATTTGTGACATTCTGATAGTCATGCTCTGACAGTAGTAGTTAGTTGCAGAGTTGTCCTAACAAACAAGAAATCATACTGACTTCTCCAGACAGTGTGTATGATACATAAATAGATGTAAAGTAAACTATGGTTAAAACAAACTCAAAGACACCACTAATTTTAGTTTGTAATAACCGCGGTTCGTTATAAGCATATATACAGCATTTATATAACAAAAGCTCGGGACTAAAAATTAAGTTTGTTATATCGGTCAGTTCGTTATAAACGTAGTTTACTGTAAATAATATTTGGAGCTTCTTCTTGTTTTGGTGACATAAGTGTGTTGACTAGCTCCCTTATAAATCCTGATTTTCAGTGAACAAAGACAACAGTGGTACTGAGTCTTTTCATTGGACATGATGTATCAATTTGATTTGAGAAAGGTGCCAGCAATACACCTACTAAGTACTTGTGTTGCTGTTAAAATTCACAATTTTCTGACAAACTTTACATGCTGCATAAGACCCTCATGTTTCACGTACCATCACTTACATGCGGTACTGAAATGCATAAATAACATCATATCATCAACGATACAATGTGGAAAGGGATATGTAAACAACACAAATATTTAAAGTTTTATGGATGAAGTGCTTATAGCTTTTGGCGTAATAATTACGTTTTGAGCCTTAAATTTACGCTATTATGCTTATCCTCCCCAAATTACAATTTTTGACATGAAATCAGGAAGAGCAAATTGTTAATGCGCTGATCACATGAAGCATTCTACAGAGAGCTAGTTGCATGTACACCAATATTTCTTAGGAACTCGAAGCACCATATTGGCTTTCTGCAGTACAGTTAATATTGTCACATGATGAATTTTGTGAAGGTGTGGAGCTTAGACAGTGTGTTTCGGCATGAATGAAGTGTTTCAGACGCCATTTTTTTTACACCTAGCTAAACAATATTGGAGTTTGGAGGGCTTGCCCCCCGCATTGCAGCTTAAATTAAATGCTTTCATAAGTGATTTATGATCTATAATTACCAAAGTAATTTAAAATGTAATGTTTTTGTTTGAAATGTGGCCCTGAGGTTGTCTCATGCTGTTATGGTACTTCTGCTTTCCAGTACTGTTTTTTATGTTGATGTTTTTTTTTATTTTTGGGTTCATATTCAGTTTATAGTAATTTCAATGTTTAGTCATTTTTTCTGCTTATTTTAAGCTTTGTTGCCCTGTTTTCAAAATAGTGAAGCTACATTACTTGCATCAGTGCAGGTGTACCCATGCTCCATGTACATGTATAGGCTTAACAAAAATGTCAACGCGAAAACCAGCATCATGTCATGGTACTCTTACCATTGCTCTTTTTCACATAAAATGATGCTTTTTTACCCCACTGAGAACCCCAAAGCTTCAATTAGGGTTGGCATCACTGCTGATCCCACCGCCTTCCTTCGAACAGCCATGATGTGGTTTACTTTTACAATATAAGCAGACAGGGTCATCATCCACTCTATCACTGGCCCTCAGAATATAAATTTCAGGACATGACAATAGACACATCATTGTTTCGATGAAAAAATGTCCTGCCAGTACACCAGCATGAAGGTTACCGAGAAATGTTAAGGCTGAACTGGTTAGCTGTCTATAGGTGTGATAGAAGCCTTTCTCATGGCGCATGCAGCATGTGACGTCATTTTACCTGCAGGATCAGCGAGCGCACCTAGCAGGGTAGTGAAGGGAAGATGAATTGGAAAAAATCACTCAATTATTTCCTGGTAAAATATTGGTCTGAGTCTTTCAAGGTTGTCAAGGAACTAGGTGTTGTTTAGAAAATGTATCTGCCAAGGTAACAAGGCAGCCATTCCTCACATTAGGAAACGCCCTTTAGTAACTGAATTGTATCATTTTCTGATCAAATAAAATAATTCTTACAAATCCTCTACCTCCATTACATCATCACCATAAATCCTGTATTTTGGCTGCAATCGCACTATAACTAGATTTTCAAATTTTCAACAGAAGTCCTCTTCACTGCCAGCTATACATCAGTAGTTGTTCCCAGATAGATTGTTTTCATTGTGTTTAAGGATATGTATTTCAAATAACAATGTACATGCAAGGGGGATAATCATTTTGACGGGGAACCAAATTGAGTAGATTCCTGAGGTCCTTCTGGTGGACTGCTAGTCTTTGACCTGAAAGACCCCTTAAATTAAACTTTAAAAAAACTGTGGTAATGACAAGGGCCCCATGACTTTCATTTGGAGCAAATGTGTGTTATGCGTACATCCATTGTGGCGGCCCAGTATTGGGAAGCTTACATTACTCCAACAAACATTTTAGTTTAGAGGAGCATGTGATTTAATTATGCATCAGGGGACACTTGGACCAAGGGACCTAAGGTGTCAGAATTCGCTGTGCAGAGTTGCATACCTTATTTATGTCAGGATCTGCTAGGGTCTGATCCCAGATACCAACAGATTCTGTTGCCAGGCTCCATTGATGATGCCATTGTGTTTATTTTGTTTAAGTTGACACCATGTTGTATATTTTTTTTGGCAGACACTTGAACAGTGAGCATGTATTGGACGATAGAAGTACTGCACAGGCGAGAGTGCAGATGCAGGTCGTTAGTCAGCTGGAAATACAGGTAAGTTCCCAAATACAGTTTGAGCAGGGACTTGATGTGTCCAGTATCTCTTCGATGGCCTCTGTTCACATACTGCTGTTTACTGATACGCACAACATTAAACCTCACTCACTCACTCACTCACTCACTCACTCACTCACTCACTTATAAATTTAGAGTTTAATTAAAAGATATTTTTAGTTGTATGATTCAATATTATTTCTCTCTCACATGCAAAAATTAATTATAGTACAGGGGCTATTATTTCAAATCTGCTACACTGTAGCAATTTATAGTCAGTAACTTTGTCACAACCATATTCTCGAAGCACATTGAAAAAGATATGGACACTGCAAATATTATTCACTGTTGACGTTAATTGTGATGTGCCATTACCAACAGTACTTGTGTCATCTTTCCTGAAATATCTTGAAATATCAGCCAAGAATTAATTGCAAAAAGTAATGGTGTGGCAATAATTGGCTTCATATTTACAAAGCAAGAGTTGACACTGACACCACGATAACAAGTAGTACACTGGGAAATAGCACTTGAAAAACATGCGTTTTGTGCCAATAAAGCTGTCAGTAACTGTCCCAGGCTAACGCTCTAGTGCTGGCTCACACTGTCTAAGCCAGCGAGTTCGAGTCAACTATATAAAGCTTAAAGAATTAATCAAGTCAACATTTACTACATAAGTGTGACTGCCCCAGTCATATAACATGGTGTGCTGGTGCAGTGACTTTCATGGGCCAATAGTTCGTCTTGATGTTGATGGAAGGAAAATATACAGGGATATATCCCAGCACTAAATGCAGTATACATGGGATATAAATGTGATATCACTGTCAGTTCTTCTGCTTGTTTAACTTTGTAGTGGAATACATAATTGAACAAAAGAAATTTGATGTACGAATGTCACAGGTTTATGTCATGCCTCTTGACTTCCTTCGTTTTGGTTGACGAATAACAGCTTGATTTTGCATTTGTTTTGCAAATTGTTGGCTGTTATTTTTGACAGTGATTATAGCCAGGGGAAATCATAATGACATACCACTGCTTCTCTCTTCCTGAATTGTCACTCAAAGTTGTATGTTATGTAAGTAATAATAAATCAACTTGTATATGAAGTCTTTGGTTTGGAGGTACATATTATCAGTCTCAAAGTTCATGGCACCTGAAGTCCAAGCTATTGGAAGCTTTGTCATTCTGACTATTTGAAGTGTATACTTTGTTTCTACTTGCATAGATCCTGAAGTTAAGGTCTTTCTTTTTTTTAAGTTTGTGTTTGTGTTATTTTCTCCTGATCACAATCTATCAGAAACAGGTGTATTTATTAAAAAAGGAATATTTGTAGAAATAGTATCTTGTCCGTGAAGTTGTTGTTTTCGAACTGATGACAAATTATGGGACTTTTTCCCCCAATTATTTCATTGTCTGAACTTTATCCTTAATTTCTGAAGGGCAGTGTGTAAGCAGATGCAAGCTGTTGTCAAAGCATAAATGTGTCGACTAGGTTATGCCACTTTAGTCGGTGTGTCAAAACCACAGAAATGTTGACATTTTGAAGTTTTGCTAAAAGTATTTTTGCTGTCACATGCCAATGCTCCCTTGACACGAAAAGATATTATGAAATTCTATGCTTTGTACCTAAAGTATTTGAAAGTGCCAGTTCTTGGTATGTCTATTTTCGTACATCAACATGAAATTGGTAATGAAAGTGCTGTGTGTCAAACAGCGCTTGGCACGTCTAGTTTGCATATGGTAAAATACAGTGGCATGGGGCATGACCTTCAACACAGACAGTTTGAGTCAGGTATTATGTGGAAAAAATTCTTATTTATTGTTCCTGACATAACAAAAGTCTTAGTAAAAGCTTTTCTGTATCTGATAAGAAATTATCATTTAGAGGCTGATATGAATATTAATTTATTGTTGGATTAAACTACAGAGGTAGTTGATGAACATGATGAGCTAATATTGCCCATTTACGTACGGCTTGTCTAGCATTTGACTGGCAGTCATTTGAATACTCTAGCAGATTCAGCCAATGGGATGCCTGACTTTTGAATCACCTTGTTATAACAAGCACATACATTACTATATGGTAATTGCAACCATTGTTTAACTCTTATATTTCCTGTTAATTACCGAAAGATTAAATGTCAAATTTTGACATTACTATGAACTTTTCAACCGTATTACATATTGTCTGGTCCAGAGTCGATTATTTACAGACTGCAGTCATATAGCTGGAATATTGCTGAGTGTGGTGTTAAACCACAAACAAACAAACATTTCACAGATCTATGTGTTCAAGAATAAAATGCAGCCAGTCCAGCTTTGTTACTAGTCATTTATTGAAAACAAACCTAGAAATTCAGAGATAATTACCAAACCCTCGGAAAAATGTTCATTCTAAAACTGGCAGGCTCTACATCAAACCTTTACATTTTATCTGATTAATAACTTAGCTATTATATTATAGGGTATATATGTAGGGTATATATTTTTCAAATCCATTGGGTCTGATATAAAGATATAAATACTGTTTTCTTAAATATTGAATAACATTCCTGCCCCGAGTAGATTTTTGACATTTTGTTAACGGTACATTTGGGGGGAAAATACTTCTAGAATGTTATTTTGTGCTATGTTTGTAAAACTTTGGGTCTTTTGATGTGTGGCATGAGATTTATTTGGTGTTGGAAATGAAGTTTTGATCTTGAACGACGATGTTGCTTTGTTGCAGTTGTCCCGGGAGAAGGAAATGTTACAGGCGATGATGCAGCATCTCCATATGAAGCCACCCCAGCAACGTCAGCATTCGCCGCAGCCCCCTCCACAACCATCGCAACCACAGCTGCTACCACAGGAAGTGAAGCCCGAGCCTATCACACTGAATGTAATAAGTACAGATGATCTTCACTCCTTTGAAACACATTTTTGCCATACACTATATATCTTGATAATCACGTAGTGTTACGAGTTGTAATGAAACACTTTGTCATGATGTATACATCTATCTTAAGTAATATTGTTATGCACCTTTTGCAGAGCATTGCACATCTCCAAAGTATACTTTGAGGCAGGACAATACCATCTATATCACTATAGTTTTTGGTCATTCTGATACACATTGTTGCAGCATACATGTTTCTCATCCTTAATGTAATGAAAGTAATGTTGTGTTACAATACACTTTGTTGCAGTAATATGATCATATCTTGATAGTAGTGTCTGGTCTAAGCCTTGTCTTGCCACATGCCTACAGAACTTGGCTGTAAGAACATTTCCTCACAAACTATACTTGAGCGCATACAATGAACACAGCAGTAAGGTCACTGTGACTGTTATTTGACTTGATCCCTGTGGCAGGATAATTGAGGAAATTGGTGTTTTATGGGAACATGTGCCCGACAAACATGTTTGTACCTCTTGCTGTGATATGTCTACTGTGAAATATTATCTTCTGAGCATTAATTTAAGTTTATTGGAATTTTGTGCAATTAAGTAAGTTCAATATATTTGCGAATGTATGATTTAGTAATCTGGAGTGACTTTTGGCCAAGATACATTTTCAGCTTCATAAATGTCTTCATTTCTGAAAGTTTGCTTCAACCTTATTGTTGGTGGAAGAGCTTATCATGTTATGGTGTACCTTCCAGACACCGACCATCATGCCCAAACTCGCTTCAATTCCTCTAACAACGGCACCACCTCACCCAGCCGTAACCGTGGTGACGTCACCAGTGGTTGCCATGACGCCAACACTGACCCCAAGCTCTCAGCTTCCCAATGTGTCGCAAGCACCTGCTACGCCTCAGTCGACACCCACTGGTGCAGGGACGATAAGGCGGCGAGTTTCAGACAAGTGCAATCTTCCCATATCAGCAGGTAGGCTAGATTTTCCATTTGTTACACCTAAGAAGTGTATGCATTGTTCCGAATAACAAGTAAAAAAAGATCTATGAAAAGAACAACAAAACATTTAACTTTGCAACAGTTTTCCAAAGGTTAGTCCCTGGCCCCATATGTCATGTTATGATGTTTGGTAAATTTTAGGGGGCGGTGGGGTTGAGCATTAGCTCAACATGCCTAAGGCCTGTGTTTGATTCCCCACATGGGTACAATGTGTGAGCCAATTTCCGGTGTGCAGTTAAACCATACTCACTCCTCATCGATGTTTGTGTTATTCGGATCAAATCTGATCGTTTGATTAATATTGGTTTGTCAAATATTGTGACTGATATAATTTCAGAAATCCAAAGAAATCGAGACTTTTACAAGAACACAGATGTAAGGCCTCCATTTACTTATGCGTCACTGATCAGACAGGTAAGATTGACCAGATCTTTTTCGGGGATATAATCCTTCAAATAGTTAAGTCATAATTTCGGGGATATAATCCTTCAAATAATTAAGTCATACTGATGTTCAGTGCCACATCACATTGTGTGTTAATAATCTAAGGGAGGTAACTCTGATGTCACATCTATCAAATTGTGCAAAAACAGGTTATATATTTATGCAGTACAATTCAAAGAATCTTTTAGTCAAAAACAAACTATTAAGTAGTGTAGTTACATTTTATCCGTAATTTGCAGGTTGTTTCTGTTTATTTTCTGAGAAAGGATCTTGTAGAGTATTCGTATTTGTTTCACTGGCATTGGTTTTTCCACAGGCTATCATTGAGTCTCCACATCGTCAGCTAACACTGAATGAGATCTACCAGTGGTTTCAGAACACGTTTGCATACTTCCGACGTAACGAGGCCACTTGGAAGGTAGGCACTGGCCCGCTTCAGAGAACACTCCAGCTGGTATTTGGGCCATGTTTGGGTCAGACTTCAGCTGACAAATTATCAAGTTGGGATTAAGAAATTTTGTCAACATACATGAATGCTGCACACAGATGCCCTAAGCAAATATTGTGCATTCCTTGCTTGTAAAATGATAATGGCTTTTGATGGGAATATCAAATTTTATTTAATATCTTACTTTTTGAAAGTATTTTAGGATATTAATCTTTCTTATTTCTTACCATGATCATAACATTTTTGGGGAAAAATTCATTGGAAAGAAAGCATTTGACGAGTCGTCAATTTTTATATTTTATGATTATGGTTGTAGGATTGATATAAAGACTTGCATTCAAACATACATTTTCTGTTGATAATGTTCAGCAGGTTTTGTTAAAAAATGTTTGCTTTAGTTTCGTACAGAGGTTTTGTAGGAATGATTGGACATTGTCTTAGCAACTTCTTGCCGGTACACATTTCCTTTCTTGTCATATTTTCTGAAGAGATCAATTATTTTTAAAAAGAACAAACAAAAAATGTTTAGTTCACTTTAATTTATATGCCCCAAATTGAAAAAATGTAGGGAATTGTAAGAACATTGGAAGATCTAGTTATATCATGTCAAAATGTTGATGTAAAGTTCTCTATTGCTCTCATTTGATTGGTAGGTTGTATCATTGTATATGGTTCATATGCAACTATGCTTGAGGCGTTAAGAAATTCGCCTTAGGGTGCTCTTGTATCGAGTATTGTCTCAACATCTGGGTAAAAAATGTGAAGCTATTAGATACAGCATTATTTTTATTTTCATTTTTAGTTCTATATACCATGTTTAGTTTTAGAACCCACTAAATATAGAAAGCTGTATCCCTTAGTTGCAGTGCTCCTAGCCTAGATGTATACCATCCTGTATCCATAGAAACGTCTAGACTTAAGAAGAATATACTGCTCAAAAGCATGTGAGGCCATGTGTTATGATCCGTATCATATGCGTGATAATGTTATCTTAAAACACATTTCAAGTATTGTTAAAGACCATATGAATATCCACAATTAATGGCTGTCGCCAATTGGGTAGTTTACGATAGAAAAAAAGAGACTATGAATATGGCGTAGTTTCTTGTTTATCATTGGAATTCCTAATGTAGCTTTAATTTGAAGTTTCATGCATTCTTTTGAGCAGTTTCTGACATTGACATATGATTCTTCCATTATCAAAGTGTAAGGGAAATAACTCTTGGTACAAACTTAACCTCAGTTTCAATCCGAAACTATTTCTTTTTCTAAGGAATTTGTTGGAATATGCTGTATACAAATATTTTCCATCTGAAGTGCACTCATCTTTCCGTTCAGCAAAATATGTCATTTGTAATCTTCATTGATAGAATACTTATACCTTCCAAGTTTTACTGTTGAAACTATCAGAATTTAAAATACTGTATAGGATTGTTTGTTACAATTAGTGACATCTATACATGAAAGCCATCCCTACCATATATCTACTTGCTGGAGCACTGTGCCAATGTCAGTAGGCAGAGCATGGAGCCCAAAGGCAGATCTCCCAAACATCCCAGTACTAGATATCGGTGTGATTTCTCTGAAAGAGGCTTTGGAATTAACAAACACACAAAAGCTGAATGAAAAGTATCCTAGTATAACATACATAACCTGTTGAAATGGTTTTGTTCTGACGTGCGAAAATTTGGAATTACGAATTTATGATTAATCATCTAATCATAACATACAAATTCTGTTTGTCACTTGTAATGAACCAATAATAAGTATCCTCTTTCATTGAAAGGTAGTGTAACTGAGTCCAGTCAAAATCAACTGGAATCCTGTTCTTGTTAAGTCCAGATTATGGAACATCTTTACAGTATCTATCAATCATCATGTTGTTTTTTTCAATCTCTATTTATTTCTGACATGAAATCACCAATATTGATGTGCATGTGATACCCAGCCCTACACCTGCTTTAGTGGGGGCATGCTCCCAGCTTGTATCACGTTCCAGTTATAGACGGTTTCGGAATGATTTTGTTAGATTTGGTTAGATCTTAATCATGGAGCCACTTTTAGAATGTAATAGAATCAAGACAGTATTTCAGAAATATGTTCATTTTGAGCACATTCCAATTTCCAGTCATCATATCTTAAAAAAACATGCTTTTTGGGTATGCTTTCATGAAGTAATGTTTTCATTGAATAACAAATTTACAAAAATGATAGCAAAAAGCAAAACATTTACCTGATACACTAAAGAGAAAAATTGATAGTGCATACATGGTTTTAGACATGACTATGTATTTGCTAAGAGACTATAGATGAATGAAGCATGTGTAGGGTGTCGGAGCATCCCACCTTTGGTTGTAGTGGACCTACATGTAGTAAAAGGATTTCTTTATGTTTCTGTGTAGAATGCTGTGCGCCACAACCTTAGTCTTCACAAATGTTTTATGAGAGTTGAGAATGTTAAAGGCGCTGTTTGGACAGTGGACGAGGTAGAATTCTACAAACGGAGACCTCAAAAATTGAGCGGGTAGGTTGCAAAATGCTACCTTTGTTTTTTTATGCTTTTATTCTCCTAAACTGAAGAGTTCTTGCTTGACAGGTTGCCATTCTGCTGACGATGAGATGTGAACTGTATTTTCAGTTCACTGAAAATTAGTTCATTTCGTGTTATTAGGGTTTGCTGAATGAGTGAAAGTTTTCACTGCGTGATGGCATGAGCAGGCAGCCCTGTCACCGAGAAATCTTCTCGTCAATCAAGGCCAATCTTTCCTTTTTGCGCTAACATTTTCAAACTTGGACTACCTCTCTCTCCTCCTCTGTTTGTTGCACAGAATGCTATTCGCACCAACTTGTCCCTGCATAAATGCTTTGTAAGATATGAGGATGATTTTGGATCTTTTTGGATGGTGGATGACTTTGAGTTTATAAGAAGGCGGCATTTGACACGAGGAAGGCCCCGAAAGTATCACGAAAATGAATCATCTGCACAGTAAGCACCTTTCTTGTGTCTGCAACCTGTCCGTCCGTCTGTACGTACATGCGTGGACCTGACCGGCCTCTAGATGGCGCCAGTGTAGAAAGAGCACTCTGTGTCAACCGAGGCCAGAAGTACGATGCAGTAGATAGACTTTTAGACCAACTACCTTCTTTCCTGCTTTCCCTGCTCGAATCCAGCTTGCGTCATCTTGTTTCTTTCATAGACAGAGAATGTCCTAGATAGTGCTCTGATATCGAGCTGCATGTTTCCTCTGTAGACTAGGAAGAGTATAATGGCAGTGCAGTCTGCTTGTTCATATACACCTGCCAGGCAGCTGGTGACAGTTAAATGTTTGTATTTAGTTAGCTGCAATGATCTTGAGAAGCCGTGCTCCAGAAGTGTTTAAATGTATATCTGTACATTAGAAATAACGCTAAAATGTTTGCCTACTTTTCATATGAATTGTGGATGAATGAATAATATCTGGAGAAACTTGTTAGGGAATGAAGTTTTTACAACAGTTCAAAATTTGACATGAGATTTCAGAATACCTATTCCAAAACTGCATGTTAGACTTGATGTTGTTCAACATCATACAGAAAGAAGGGAAAATTTGTTTGCTTTACATACCTGTGCTTTCCAGATAAGTGCATCAGTGCAAAATATCCAAATGTGTCAATGTCGATGATTTGTTGGATTCTATGAATGTCTAGTAGCATAGTACTCAATGTGTAAGCGCATTCGAGAAACTGTGAGATCAATAATATTATTCCAGACAGGGGCAGACACCATAGGTAAAGTTGATCTTGGATGTCCATCAAAAACAACATATTTATTGCTCAACAATTGTTTTAAAAAATATGTCTCGATCTTATTTTCTACCAGTTTTCCTGTAAACATGGTTGTGAAAGCAAACAAATTTCTGATAGAAATGCGAGTGTAAGACATACTAGAATAGCCAAGTCTTGCATGTAGCGGCCTTGCTGGAAGACATCTGGTAAGTGGTCAACTTTTGTGAGATACAAACCAGGGATGTGATACGCATCATATTGACCAGTTGTGTGACAGGTTGGTACATTGGATATCATACACTTCCATATTTGATCAAATCTCCCTTGTCTCCCTTTGATTGTTATATGCAGTTTGAAGCTCTGATAGTTGGAAAAATAACAAAAGAACAGTTAAACTTGTTTAGTATCTGAACATGTATGAAAAAATAGGGTGTTCTTCAACTTCATTTGAGTAGAAAACATTGCAGAGCAATTGTGAAAAAATGTAGTATTAGTGAAAGAAATGTGCTGAAGAGCTGTTATCAAGTTAATGGAGAGTTTGGTCAAGTACGGACAACATATTCATATTCTATGTATTACATGTTAAGTGAAAACAAGTCCAGAAAAAGTAGTGTTGAGCATTTGTAACTAGTTGAATTATCCGTGTGATTCAGGAGTTTGTGTGTGGACACTGAGGTGACCTGACCTGTCACCAGACACTATATACAGTACCATCATGATAGAATGCACTGTAGAAAGAAGGATTTGTAATGATAAAGTACTAATTTGTTTGCACATTTGTTCAAGATTTGATAATTCAATTACTTACACAATGCTGATAACATTGTAATAATGTCTTATCCAGTTTCTGTTCTTATGGGTAAGGTATGTCAATGCATGTATATGATATAATGCTGATATTGTCACAGACTGCCAAACATGTGATTACAATGAAATGGTCATTCTAAAACTTTAGCTCACCAGGACCATAGATCCGGGTGAGCTTATGGTGTGTCATGTTATGTTTGTCAAATGTAAGAGAATGTTTAGCACAGTTATAAAGTTAAGATTTATTACATTAGAATCTTCAACTTTCAATGGCCCTAGATTTGTTCATGTTTGTAAAACACAACTCACCTTTTGAGAAAAAATTACCAACCAATAATAGACCCAATCTTTTGAATGTTTATACTTCTTATCCGTTGAAACCACAAGGTCCAGAGCTGAAACAGGAATAATATGGAACGCTACAACTATATTTGATAATGCCATTTCAGTGTACCGTTCTGTTTAGCAAAATGAAATAAAAACAAATCAGATTTATAATATTGTTCCAAAATATATATGATTATGACCATTACAAAGTTGAAGTTAATTGTAGGCATCCTTTCTGCTGTACCAAATAGGTACGTTATGGTGGTATCTTTGTAGCATAACATTTTTCTTTGACATTGAATTGTATGCTGATGCCAGGATCCCTTGTCAAACAGACCATATCACACACACAGATAACATCAAAAGTATTTGACTACCACATTTGTCTAAGTAATTTCCTGAAAACATCAGTACATGTTACTTCCAGCTCAATGATACCAGCGACCCATGAAGATCCGGGGTAGAATAGGTCTTCTGCAACCCATGCTTGCCATAAGAGGCGATAATACTTGTCGTAAGAGGCGACGACCGGGATCGGGTGATCAGGCTAGCTGACTTGGTTCATGCTTGTCATTGTATCCCCATTGCGTGGATCGATGCTCATGATGTCAATCACTGGATTGTCTGGTCCAGACTGGATTAGTTATAGACAGCCGTCAGATAGCTGGAATATTGCTGAGTGCGGCGCTAAACAACAAACAAACAAACAATGATATCAGGTGAGCTGCAGTGCCTTGGTATCAAGTAGATCAGCCCATTCATGCAAATATGCTGACATTGCCAGAATGTAATAGTGGTGGCATATATCACTTTTCCCTGTGAACTTTCACAAGATTCACAACTTTCCTTGCCATGACATAGTAACTATTGTATTATGAAAGAATCGGATGATCCTTAACTTTTTGGGGGGTAGTCTACAATGAAAATCGCCAAATGGGTATCGAGTATACAAACGAAATAGGTTCCCTCCCATGTACTAGGTTTAAGTGTACTTAAATAAGTGAACTGACTGATTGGTTGTCCAACTGTGGGGATTCTGGGAAAGAAGTGGTCCCCAGCAACCTATTCATGTCTTTCGTAAGAAGAAATTGAATGGCTCAGGTGGTCAGACTCGGTGAATTGGTTGATAGCGTGACATCTCACCCTGACAGCGTGGATTGTTGTTCATTTGGTCAAACACTTGATAGTGTCGTGCAGACTCAATTATTTACAAGCAGCCATCATATAGCTGGAATATTGCTGAGAGAGGCGTTAAGCATGGAACAGATTCTGTTTCACAGAAACCTAAACAATGGCTCCTCTTGAAATTACAGACCTTACGATCCTGGTACAACAATTCTTAAATGTATATAATCATTGTTGTTTTCACCATGGATATATGTTTGTTTGACCCATATTCAGTTTCAGCATCGTTTCTTTCGATAAAATTCTTATGTGATGTTTTATGTCTTGCAACTATCATGCTCTTATGTACGGAGATGTTCAGAGTTGTCTTTCCTTTCCAGGAGCTTGAAGAGTCCATCTTTGTCAGACCCGTCATCATATAACGAGACACTGAACGCAAGTCTACGGGTAAGTTTCATTGACCATACATGTGCTGCAGCAGGATGGGTGTCCCAGTAGTCTAGGGCACTCCATATATGGGCACATGTGTCCCAGTAATCTTGGGCACTCCAAATATGGGCATGGGTGTCCCAGTAATCTAGGGCACACCATATATGGACATGGGTGTCCCAGTAATCTTGGGCACTCCAAATATGGGCATGGGTGTCCAAGTAGTCTAGGGCACTCCAAATATGGGCATGGGTGTCCCAGTAGTCTAGGGCACTCCATATATGGACATGGGTGTCCAAGTAGTCTAGGGCACTTCATATGTCATCATTTGGGTCCCAGTAGTCTGGGACATCACAAGTCACAGTGCAGAGTTGCATCCCTAAAGGGTAACAGAATGATGATTGTGGTACAAATTACAGATTATGATCCTTGTCTGTCTCCATTAGGCTGACACTCCGTGAAATACTGTTGAAAGTGATGTGAAACCCAACTCACTCACCCACTCCTTGACAGACTAGGCATTGATGTCAGGTCATTCCTGGCCAGGTTGATGAGTCTGTGAGACCAATAATTAAGATATAACATCCATGACATTGCAGACAGTGGAATTAATCTTCTGCCGAAGATAAGAGATCCATTTTTACTTATTCAAGTGATCATTCAGTTCCTATTATCATATGAACTACTGTTTAATGTTGGTTATGTCTGCTTGGTTGGTCAGGCGGCGCTGGGTGAGGCCAGCATGGCCATGTTGACAGCAGCTCATAACCAGATGACGGGCCAAGAGAGTGCAGAGGACCTGTCCATGAAGAGCCTCAGTAACAGCCAAGATGGCTGCTCCCCTCCTTCCCGGTGAGTGGCCCCAGGGAATGCTGGGATATGTTAGTGCTGCTAGTTTCCAGTGCTGTGGTCAGGCTGGCGTGATAATTCTTTCTTTTTTTACTCAAATTGTTTTAATTTCACAGGATCATAATAACGATGACGTTAACATTTGTGGCTTATCTGGTTCCAGACTAGTAGAGCTGACAACCCAGTGGATCATGTATGCAAAATTTCAAAAATCTTATAATGTAGGGAAAATTTTAGTGTGTACTATGTAGGCACAGGCAGAAGTAAGCAGTTGTTTTGTACATTTATACATATAGACCTTGACTCTTTGCCCATTTCTTTCTGTTGGGGCACAGCTGGTAGAACTTGCTTTCAGAATCAACGGTCTCAGGACCCACTGACATGTTGTATAAAACAAAGACTGTTCAGTTGATGCTTAAGCCGTATCACTCCCAAACGGCACATCTCAATCCTCAGCATTGCCAGCATTGGCAGGAATCAAACTTTTGTTATCTATGTTGCTGTTGTCAATCTCACCCTGTTGTTATCTCCCTTTGTTTCCTTCTTCAGGAAGGAGATGTTGGTGCTGTAAATCTCACCTTGTTATCTCCCTTTGTTTCCTTCTTCATGGAGGAGGAGATGTTGGTGCTTTAAATCTCACCTTGTTGTTATCTCCCTTTGTTTCCTTCTTCAGGGACGAGGACATGTTGGTGCTGTAAATCTCACCCTGTTGTTATCTCCCTTTGTTTCCTTCTTCAGGGAGGAGGAGATGTTGGTGCTGTAAATCTCACCTTGTTGTTATCTCCCTTTGTTTCCTTCTTCAGGGACGAGGAGATGTTGGTGCTGTAAATCTCACCTTGTTGTTATCTCCCTTTGTTTCCTTCTACATGGAGGAGGAGATGTTGGTGCTTTAAATCTCACCTTGTTATCTCCCTTTGTTTCCTTCTACATGGAGGAGGAGATGTTGGTGCTTTAAATCTCACCCTGTTGTTATCTCCCTTAGGGCTGCAACGATACAGAAAGGTCACGATACGATACGCATCTCGATATTCTGGTCACGATACGATACGTATCTCGATACGCAATGATAAAAAACAAGACTTAAAGCATGTTAAGTTTGAACCTTTCATGATTTTGGAACAGTCAAAATTATTTTATATTAACAAGACAACTGAAGTTGTTCAGCTTCAAAGTGGAACTTTCCTTCAAAACAATTCAAAGTTCAAACACCAGAAAATAATTAATGTACTCCACCAGTGATACAACTTCAAAGAATTTTGATGCAATGGTCGAAGAAATTGTATCTGAAATTATTGTTTTAGCAGGAATAATATATTCCAATATCGTGTTACCTTAGTTGCAGCTTTTACTATATATATATTTAAAATTATAAGAACAAGTGTAGCATTTTGGTACTGGTGATTGCTGTTGCAGGATGTTTTTATTTATGGAACAATTTGAACAGTCACCCTAGGGACTTCCCGTGCTACATCTATTTCGATTGCGAAAACGTTATGTTGACATATATTAGCCAAATTGCCACAAATATGACTTTTAACGAGTCAAAGTATGGCATTTTTAATATATGTATCCATTATTTAGCAACTAAAGTTCGTTTCAATGCGTCAAAAGCGGTAATCTGACCGTGGTTGCTGTATCTCTTCACACACGATTTCACATAAGCTTATTTCAATATTAAATGAAATTTTGAATAAAATTAATAGAATATATTACAAACACAAGACCAGATATACAATGAACCCGTTTTAATAACAAGATAGTTTAATAATAGCATTGAATTGCGTACTTCAGTTCGGATTTGCTGACTGGTATTTTCGGTGTTATGTGCTTGCGGTGATCAGCTGATGATGTTTTATGAGATGGGGAAAAACATCTGTCGGTGTAAAACCTGAGCTTATTGAAAATGTAAGTACGTTTTTGGGAGCCATGCGTTAGCGCGCGCTATAACCAAGTTAGCGGTTTATTGAAAGGCACAATAGCGAGGAAACGCTGTACATTAGATTTGCGTTCCATATCGTGGCGTATCGATAAATGGGCCCACGTTTATCGTATATCGTATCGTGGGTCAAGTATCGCGATGCATCGGAATATCGGTGTATCGTTTCACCCTTAATCTCCCTTTGTTTCCTTCTTCAGGGAGGAGGAGATGTTGGTGCTGTAAATCTCACCTTGTTGTTATCTCCCTTTGTTTCCTTCTTCAGGGAGGAGGAGATGATGATGCTGATCAAGCAGGAGCCATCAGCCCAGGAGGAAGAGGAAGCGGCCCTCAAGCGAGACCAAACAGGTGTGGAGGAGGAGGCATCAGGGGACTTCCTGCCCACAGAGAGTGCTCCCAGAGCTGAAGACATGGAGGAACAGATGACTGGAGAGGAGCCCTCCCAGGCTCTTGTCATGGCCGACGTCGAGGACGACCAGGCCGCACCAGAGGACATGAGCATGGAGGAACAGCCCGAGGCTCTCGGGACAAGCATGGTGGTTGATACCGAGGCTGAAGGTGCTGCACTGGCAAATGGCGGAGCCAGTGAGGTGGAGGCTGACTCGGATGAGGATCTGGAGATGCTTGCTCTCCGACGCATGCAACAGGAAGCTAGCAAGATGGTTGCCGCTGCCAACACACATTCCACAGATTGAATCTCAAACACAGCACAGCTGAACTGAGGATCCTGTCCAAGGATGCCTCATCACATGGAATCAATTAGCATGAATAGCTTGCAGGGTAGAGGACAATCTACAAGACAATTTGCATATTTTTTAATTGTATGTACTGGTATATATCATTGGTGAAACGGGCATGTTATGAAAGTTGTAATATTGTCCCACAATGACTTTGAGTGATATTCCAGTTGCATCAAGATAGATGGTTGCCTTCAGGAAGAAATATCAAACAAATCACTTGTTCAAAACAGAACTGGTACATGTGTGTGTATTTATTCTTCAAGTTAACGCATTAGCTCTGATGCATGTAGATTAAGGATTGAAAGAGACAATGGATCTGCAAGTAGGACGTCTTGGCCTGGAAACGGTTTCAGTTGGCAGAACTTGTCAATATCATGTCCTGTGTTAGTACCCGGCAGTTTATGACGGCTTCTCGCTAACTTGTCGCGGGTGGCATGGTAGCCTAGCTATCCAGTAGGAGTGTCCGTCTGTGTGTATGTCTGTCTGTACTGTATGTCCAGCTTACTTACAGTGGCAGTGTTTAGCGAGGTCTTCATCGGCCGGCTACGATCTCAGCCGATGTCCAGTTGTCTCAGTGTTACGGTGTATATAGTCATAGAGGACGGTTGCCATGGATACTCATGATCGTAGAAAGAATTTAGTGTATGTGATACACCAGGCTGATATAGTCATGAGTATGTGTTGTCTTTTGTGAGAAAAATAATCAAAATCTTTTTGTAGTGAAAATGAATTGGTGCAAGGTTTTGAAGGCTTGATTTTGAGAGATTTTCAATACCAGAACTGTATATGTATAGCTAATACCAGAGTTTGTTGTCAAAACCTTTACCTCTGGGAATGTTTTTTTTTTCTAGTAGTGCATATTGCTGTGAAAAGTGTGCAATAAATAATAAGTTCAACAATTGGGCACAATATTTTTGATCTCAGATCTATAGATTGTTAATAATGTATTTTGATAGAGTATGATATAACACATGTCCCTATTGGTTTTGATATTTGATTTAGTATACTTATTGATGAACAATGTTAACGGTACATGTCCAAACAATTTTCTTAAAGACTGAGCTAAATGGTGTTTAAACAATTACACTAGTCAGTGATAAGCCATGGCAACAGTGTGTCAGGGCCTTCTGCAACATGGCAAAATTCTGAGAATTCTGATATTTATTGATTTTATGTGAGATGTCTGTGTAGATTGATTGATACAATTTGTATAGAAATCTTTAAAAAGTTTACTTACAGCTTTTGTGTTGTGAAGATCCATGACAATGTGTGCAAGAATGGACATGTACCTTTAACATTTTTATGCTATTGGTTGGCTCTGCACACCTTCTGCTAGTGCGGCGCTGTCCGTATCACATCTTGGCAGCTCAGGGGTAGGCTAGAGATGCTTGTTATCACACAGAGTATTATATTGTAGTAACATGAGGTAGGAACATGATAGGTCATAACATGAACATACCTTGGTAGGAAATAACGTCATACAAACTGGATATAAATTAGGGGTAAAAACATTGATATGGCAATATGCATATTACATAGCGGGCAATAACATGAATATTTCCAATTATTTGATGTCCTGATGGAAGTATTTCACAGAGTATATATATGAAGCGCAGACCATTATATTGACCAAAATGTCAAACTATTACTGTACTATTTTGGGGTTAATGTTTGAGGTGAGATCATCTTTATTATATCCCCAATTGGTGGTGAATTATGGTGGCATTACTTAGTTTCTGTGTAATAACAAGCCTCTGCTAGATACACAATGTGTTGATTTTCGTAATCTACACATTATATGTCCACAATCAAGGTAGATCTTAAAGCTGATAGCTTTACAACTATCTATCAGTTAATTATCAACATAGTGTACTAAACCCTTTTAGAAGCTAGAAAGCGGATATTTCTAGTGTCGTTGTTGCATATTGAATGATATCTAGTATCTTGACCTTGCATAAACAATGACTCGGCTGATTGTAGTGTGAGCCATACATTGCTGGATGTATGTACATAATATTGGCAGTTGAGACGCTAAGCTGTAGAATGGCACAATAGAGTGATGGGATGAGATGCTGCAGTGAGCATCAATGTAAGCCATTATTCTGTGGTGAATTGTTTTCAATGAGTAGTCCGTGAGATGTACAAAGTTTGTAATTTTTGAAGGACCACAAACTGACGATTGAACTGAAAATTTGGCCTGAATTGGAATTCCTGATTTAGCCATGATTGCTATGGGTCTGTTGAAGTAATAGAGTAAATTGCTGTATGTAATAAAGTGTTGGATTTGAGTAAATTGATGTGTACAATATTGAGTATGTAAGAGGATAGTGAAGGTTTTGTCCTGAACTGATAGTTTTGTCAGCTTGTGTTTTCCAGGGCCTTGCATTTAGATATCGTGGAAACCTCAAGGGGGTTTCAGTGTGTGTCATTTATATGCTACAAGTTGTCTTTTTGTCGTCATCAAAAACTATTTCTTTCATTCTTATTTATTTGAAAATTTAGTCGACTCAACCCTTAAACTGTTTTCCTCTGGCAAATTTTTATGTAAACCATTGCTTGTTGATTTTGTGTTGAAAAGGGAGTTTTTGTGTACTATCTATAATTCACTTGTTTTAATTAAGATCATTCCAGAGATAATTCTGCCAATGTATCACAATTTATGAGTTTTGTCATGAATTTATGTTCATGTGACACTGGAACCTTTTGAAATTTTTCAGATTTATTTCGATTTCAGAATTGTTGATTAAATTGTTCTTGATGACGAATGACAACTGTGAGAGATTTATTATATAAATTAGCCTAGCTCATGTTACAGAGAAAAGCAATGTTGATGGTTGTTTTGTCATAACTCAACCAGACTTTTATAGGACAATACATTCGTAAATCAAAGATGTCTTCCTGAATTTGTTGACATGTTCCAAGCGTTGTGGTAATTCACTCTTATCAGGAATCAAAAGTGCATAATCCTAAGTGTAGTTTCTTTTTGTAATTAATGTGCATTATTTTGTTTAGTCGAGAAACACGAGGAGCTTTGGGTACCATGTATTTTTATGTGTCCACTTATTGTACTGTTTTTGTCAGTGCTTTTTGGAGTTGCTTTAGAGTTGCCATGGTAACAACACTTTGGTTCTAGGTCACATTATTTAATTAATAATATAAGTTGCAATGTGTCATGCCGAAAATATTACCAATGTTTTGGACTTATTCTGTTCTCATAGAGAACATTTTGTGCCAAAATTCAATCAAAGACATACAAACACCTTAGTAGGTAACATTGTGGTATGATAGTTGCAGAAAATAATTCCTGTTTCGTGAATATTTGACTGTGTTTCACCTGAAGTAAGATAATGATCTTTTTAGATTATCAAAGTTTGTTTTCTTATGATTACTGTTGCTGCAACAGGGACGTGTTTTGACTGGGTTTTGTTTGTTTTGCCTACTAACATGGATCTGCTTCCATCAAATCTTTTGCCCACTTATGTTGAACTGTTTGTGTGCATTTGAGTGCATATAATTGTCCCATTAACAGTTTCTTTTATCCCAGAATCTCATGGGTTCAGTCAAGTGCCGGTGTTATAATGTGTATCATTTTGTGTTTACTTCACAATACTAACAATAAGCCACTTTAGGCATGTTTTTGTTTGGTTGGATTATGTTTGTTTGACGTCTACTGAGGGTTTCCTGTTTCACAATTCCAATGCTGTTGTTTAGATTATTCGTCATGCTGGACCAAAAAGGAACTAAGTTGTATAGATGTTTTAAATGAGGTGCAGTAGTTATATTACTGTACAGAAGGTCACAGTTAGTTACATATTGCCAATTCTGTTATTCATTGTTAACAAAGTGAGTACAATGTGACTAGAGACTTCCATGTCCCACATGGGCATGTGATACGCAAATTATCACACCTCTGATGTGTGTTCAGAAATTATTTACTTCTACTTTTTGGTGTAATCAGTTAGGACTTATCAGAATGATGGCAATATGTAACTTTCTTTAGAGTGTACATGTGTATCTGTGTAGAGATATTTTTGAACCAAGATCATGTTGTACCTTTGTGACCATGAGAGATGGTGCATTTGTAGAGATGTACATATCAGCCACCATTACACGTGTTGCCTAGCCCAACCACAGTCAGTGTATAGTGCTAATACCATTGCTTCTTATATGTCTAATTTGTTTGTGTCACTTCCTGCCTCAGTGCATTCTGGGGCTGTTTGTCAGCCATGTTGAAAGTAGTCCCGGGGTCTAACATTTTTACAATGGCTTGTTATGTGTTCATATTCATTTATACTGGTTGCTGCAAAGTAGATATATCTGAAAATTTTAAAAAACTAAGAACCGTTTAGAACTAGGTGATTTTATTCATACTGCAACTTTAAATTCTGTTTTGAAGTGCTCTGTATAGATAGTTTTTCTCCAGTTGATCATAATAGGGTGGGTGGATACTGCATAATTGTTGATAGAGTTGATATGTGAATTGGGTGTTTACCTGGAATGATAAATGTCCTTCCCAAAAGTGTGAAAGTAGTGATCCTGCTCTCCTCATGTGTGCCACTGGGTAGGTCGGATTAGCTCCTCTGTCCAACTAGATGATTTAGGGTTAATATAAGTGGAGACAGGTTACATCAAAATAGATGCAAAGACCCCACTTACGCAGAGTGTGGACAAGTTTCAGGCCATCTGTTTTGAATAATAACGTAAAAAAGAATCATTGTGAACCACTGGGTGTTTAGTCGCAATCACTACAAGAGTTCTTGGTATTTCATTACCTTGAGTTAGTCTTGAGACAGTCCTGAATGGTAATAAGTTCGGATAATATGGAATTTGTCAATAGTGTTTGGACCCTTAATATTTAGCAAAGTAATTAGTAATGTAATGTCATTTTGCTGGGGGAAAACCACATTCAAGGGTCATTATTGTCTTGACGGATGAGCGTTTTGTATGGGTGAGATGGGACAACGGAACATTACCAGATTGGTAAATCCTTTATGACCAAAATAAATTGATGGAAGTTATTCTGAAATTTCAAAATCTTCCACATATTGTCATGTTCTGGCTGAAAATCTGCCCATTCAACAGCTCTGTTACGTGTTTCACGAGAAAAGAATTATCTTTTAGTTGTCACTTCAGACTTTGCAGCTTCCAAACATTCACTGATCAGATCAACCGGCCTGCATATGCATCATTTTAAAAAGTCACTTGCAAGATGAGTAAAAACATCAATTGTTCTATTTTAGAAAACTGTAAGCAACCTTTGGAAATATTGAAAGGAAAAACGACCAGTTTCTGATTCTTATGGTGACTGGTTATCTGGTCAGTGAATAAAACACTATAGGAGAGCATGCAAGTACCAATTCAAACTTGTGTATCAAGTAATTCTCCTAGTTCCTCTGATGAAACCCTTTTTATCGTTCTGCAGGAAAATCATTCTGGTAACACACTGGTTTGAGTGATCACTCCACTTGAGGATCTGGGTTTGATCTCTGTCAAGAATAAAATGTACAAAATAACCTTCCTCTCCTTCTCTCCCCACCCACTCCATCTCCCAACCCCAACCCCCAACCCCTTTATTTTGCTGCTGGATTGCTAAAAAAGCAGCACGACCCCAACTTTTTTCAAAACTTAAAGGAGAGTGTTTCTCTGTGGGAATTTCTACAGCTGATCTGCAAGCCATGCTAGCAATATCATTAAGGGCATTTCAAAATAATTTATTTTATCACCTTGTACACATGTCCTGTTTCTACCTCAGTGACATCCACTTTAACAGATGCCAGCTGGAAGGGGCAGGCATTAATAAACATTGTAGCACAACAAGGGGAGGTTATCACAATATTGGCATAGATATCCATATAAATAGGCAGTTATGCCCCAAACGTAGCAGTCCATTGATTAAGAAATGTAAGTGATCGGGGTTTTTTTGCATTATTATTAGTTCATGACAATAATTTATATAGTTTTCCTGCCTTGGCAATGAACTTCTTCTCGTCACCTCCAAAAAAATTTCAGGATTGGTATTAACGCAACCACAACATCCTTTTTTGTCTCACCAGTACCCTGGGAAAATCATTAATATTCTAATAAGGGCCATTGTGAAGCCTATTTGTGAACTGTTTATCTTATGCCTTAAAACTAAAGATCCTTTGAGTTTGTTGGTGACTGCCCCTTTCAGTACAGTTACCTTGTAGTCCATGAACAATACCATGTCATACTGTTGTAAATACATTTACTGTTCAGTATGTGCCAAATATCATTCATTGCAAAAATAGTAATGTATTTTTCAAGGCAATCATTACAAAATGTCAGAAATGTGCCATAATCTATGACGAGTTTTTTTGTCGTGTATATTTTTTAGCCAAAATGTCCTGTTATGAGGCTTTGGCCGATGATAATAAAAACTAATAATATTAACATGAACTATTTCCCCTTGCTCTTGTACTCTCAAGAACACATGTTAATAACTGCATTTTTTTGTATGTTAATATTGTCATTTATTCCCTATTACTCCCCTGACGTTAAGAGCTTGGGTTGGCTTGTCTTGGAGAAATTATCCCAAGTGTTATTTATACTTTTACAGACTTGTTACAACATAGTATCCAATGAATTGAAATGGCTTTAATGTATGACTGTAATGTATGTTTAATTACTTGATACACAACTACAAGCAGGTGAAGGGTTAGACATAAGCGTCATAGATGTATGGAATATGAGTGGTTTGTCAAGGGATTCCATCCTAATATACCTCATTTGCATAAATACATGTTAGCTAGGACTATTTTTGGCACCACATGGTTGAACCATAATGGTTATATCATATTTGTGAGGTTTGCACAAGTTTATGAATGATTTGTTTGTTTTTTTAAATTTGTGACTAATCCTAGTCTGAGATATGTATATCTTTACATATGTGGTGAAGTTTATCAGATACCGAGCGCTGTTCTGACATAAGTTATGTCATTGGCTGAATAAGTGTTAATGTAGTGTTTTTTTCAGTTGATTCACCTTTATCTCAGAGTTATTTTACAAGCTGGTGTCATACCACTCAGTGGATGTAAAACGTTTTGGAATGTAATCAAACCTTTTGGACTTCTCAGGAGTGATTTCATTGGGGTAAGCCAATTGTGAAAGTGTTTGCTTGTCACTCTCTGATATGTGAAACCCATTCTTTGTGTCCTCTGCTGTGATTTTGCAAAACATTGCTAAGTCACTTCTGTTTTGTTTTTTTCTTGAAAGATTTTGAAATGTCATGTTCTCTAATTAAGCAGACCTCTAATTAAGCAGACCTCTAATAATAAACTCACCAATTGATGCCATGTTGGTGCCAAAAGGTTTAAATGTAGTATGAATGATCACGCATCCCATATGTCTAGTCAGCACCTTCAGCCAAACCCAAATTTCATCAAGGTAATCCACAGTTGGGGCAAAATGGTTCTTACTGTCTGGCCCCTTACCATGGATATTACATGAAATTGAGGTTCTTAGCTTGTCGTCACATAGGCTAACTTATTGTCACGTGCCATTAAGCATAATTTCTCATTATCATTGTGTTTGATTTGTGCTTGAGTTCTTGCTCTCATTGTCTGCTTCTGTTTGTGCTCATACTACTCATGTCAACTCATCCAGACTAGAAATGGACCAATAATTTCTTGTTTCGCATCACAGAAGTGTGACGTCTCCGTGAATCAGAGTCATTGTATCATTGTCATCATTAATGTACCTCAGGTCGGAACCCAGAAAATAAAAAAAATGGGATCTTAGAAAAAACAAACTTTTTTGTTTTCTTTTCACGGGTTACATCCTACTGGTTTTAAGACACGACTAAATGGATCAGGTGGTCGGGTTTGGTGAATTTGTTGATTGTATGTCATTGTACCCCAACTGTGTGGGTCATTGCTCATAATTTCAATCATAGAATTGTCGGGTCCAAACTTGATTATTTACTGGCCATTGTCATATAGCTGCAATATTGCTAAGCGCAACATGAAACAACAACCAACCAAACGATAGATCCTTCAGAAACTCATGGATCCTTGTGCCTATGTTTGTGATAAGTAAGTAAGTGAATGTAGATAACTCCGCAATTGGCAGTATTCCAGCAATACCATGGAAGCAGTCTTGGCCAGTGTGACCAACAATCCATACTGCCCGTCAGATAGACAGTGTGAAGTATGATCCGTCACATCAGGCAGATTGGCAGTGTTAACTCAATCCATACTGTCAGGCAGATAGACAGTGTGAAGTATGATCCATACTATCCAGCAGATAGAGTGTACCAGATCCATATTGTCCGGCAGATAGAGTGAACTAGGATTCATACCATCGGGCAGATGGACAGTGTGAACTATGGTCCATACCATCCGGCAGATGGACAGTGTGAACTATGGTCCATACCATCCGGCAGATGGACAGTGTGAACTATGGCCCATACCATCCGGCAGATGGACAGTGTGAACTATGGTCCATACCATCCGGCAGATGGACAGTGTGAACTATGGTCCATACCATCCGGCAGATGGACAGTGTGAACTATGGCCCATACCATCCGGCAGATGGACAGTGTGAACTATGGTCCATACCATCCGGCAGATGGACAGTGTGAACTATGGTCCATACTGTCTGGCAGATGGCTTGAACGATGAGACCAAAGAAAGTTCAGGAAAAATCAGTTCAGTGGATATATTTTACAGATTACACAAACGTTCATTTGACATCTAGGGAAATGATGTAGATAATGACTTGCAGATAAGCACATGCACATGCCCATGCACTCGCGACCCGTGAAGATTTTGGGGTAGAATAGGTCTTCAGACTTGCCGTAAAAGGCGACTAAGCTTGTCGTAAAAGGCGACTAACGGGATCGGGTGGTCAGGCTCGCTGACTTGGTTGATACATGTCATCAATCCCAATTGTGTGGATCGATGCTCATGATATAAATCACTGGATTTTCTGGTCCAGACTCGATTATTTACAGACCGCCGTCATATAGCTGGAATATATACGCACCTCCATAATACTGGATTACTTTAATGCGATGGATCCCCCCAGGAAGCGGCTGTAAAATCTTACATACTCCATTGGTCTGGAGTTCTGGTGTATTTTAATTTAACATTCAACTGGACATGTTTGGTCATATTTTGCATTGTGTGTTTAATAATAGGTTTAGATTAAAGTTTAGAATACACAAAGACTGCTTCATTAACAACAAAACTACCCAAGATCTTTTAATGTCAATTTAATAACTACATATAAACTCATTCGAAATACGTCTTCCCGGGATAGTCACAGTAACGATGATCATGAGTAGAGATCTTGTAAACATTGTATATATCGTCAGATCATAGGTTTTCGAACTGCCATGTTTTTCGCGATTACCCGCGCTATAACGTGGTGTAGCAACGCCCAGATATAGTATATACTCAGATGATGGAGTGTTTTTAAGAAAAAGTTGTCTGTTAAAAGTGATTGAGAAGTTTTACAGTTGTTCATGTGACTAGGGAGAAAACTACGAATGTTTCTTAAGTGTCCGAAAACCTATAACACGGGGATATTTATGTACATAATATATGTATGTCTCGTGACAAAATACTGATACCTGATAATCTGTTCGCACCAGCACCATCCCAATTTATGTGATAACTGGTACCAATAAAATCATAAATCAAACAACTCTCTCCCTGTTGTCATCGCTGCCGTTCTTAGCGATCTTAGCGTTAAGGGGATCAAAACTCCCATGCCTTAACATACAGTTACGACAGGCGTTGCGCTTGATTAAGCTGTTATGCGCAACGGCACCCTGGTAACTACTTCCTGTAGGTATACGCCTTGATGAAATCCTTATAGTTAACCCTCTACCCGTCATCCTGGTAATTACGTTCTGTAGGTATAAGCCTTGATAAAGTCCATGTATTTAACCCCCTCCTCGTCGTCCTCGTAACTACTTCCTGTAGGTATAAGCCTTGATAACGTCCCCACAGTTAACCCTCTACCCGTCATCCTAGTAACTACTTCCTGTAGGTATAAGCCTTGATAAAGTCCCTGTAGTTAACCCTCTCCCTGTCGTCCTGGTAGCAGGCGATCAGGAGCTCCACCAGCCTGCCCAGCTTCAGGCGCAGTTCCCTGTGCTGCCGCATGGCCGTGAAGATCTCGTCCCTGGTCAGATACCCGCTCCCATCTGCGTCCAGTTGCAGGAAGACTCTCTCCAACGCCTGAGGGTGAGAGAGGGTGTATGAATATAACGGTGGGCTTCACACATTGTATCCGTATTGTCATGGAACTAGGTTTTCGTCATGACAACCGTATAAACAAGCCTTTTGTTACTTGCTACATTGATCCCATAAGTGTCTATGGTCAAGTGTCACGATGAACCCAGAGGTGTTGGATACCAATATAGCTCTGTATAGTATAAAATGGTTCCTTGAAAATTAACTTTCGAACCGTATCTATTCTCCACGACTCTTTTTGTTTGTCTGTTAACGCTGCACTCAGCAATATTCCAGCTGTAAATTAGGGTCTGTAAGTAATCGAGTCTGGACCAGGCAATCCAGTGAAGATATCATGAGCATCAGTCCACGCAATTAGGATACGATGACATGCACCAACCAAGTCAGAGAGTCTGACCACCCGATCTCATTAGTCGCCTCTTACGACAAGCATGCATGGGTTTCTGAAGACCAATTCTAAGCCAGATCTTCATACTGACTCTGAGTCGGCTAGTCCTTGTTGTATCCACTTAATGCCGAGCTCCAGGTAGGGTAAGAACAAGTGCCACCTTTTAACGTCTTTTGGAATGAAGTGTGGGGATCGAATCGGGTAAATTAACAGTAAACGTATGACATCACTATGACTAACACATTTGGCAATGTATTTTCGTAATCATGACTCGGTAACTGACCGCGAATTCACAAATCACAAAAACCTCAATCCGTGCTTGATGTGTTCTAGCAAACCCTCAGCGCAAACCTCACCTGTGACGTCACCTTGATGTCGAACGTGGTGAGGAACGCCTCATAGTCCAGTTCTCTCTTGTTGGCTCTGGCACACGTGATGAGCAAGGCGGCGATACTTCCGGGGGCCAGGTCCACCGGGCAGGAAGGCTTGGTGGCGTCCATGATCTCTTCCCGCGATATGCGGCCATTGTGGTTGCGGTCTAACGCCCAAAAGTCCCGCCTCAGAGCCATCTGTCTACAACCAACGAATCGTTCATCACTTGGTGGCGTGTGAGATCTCGTAGCGACATTATGACCTTCAACTTGATTGTATGGATGTTTGTGTGTTTGTTGTTTAACGCCGCAATATTCCCGACATACATGACGGCGGCCTGTAAATAAATGGGTCTTGACCAGACAACAAGTGATTAATATTATGAGCAACGATCCAGGCGTAGGATGATACGTAATCAACCAAGGCAGTAAATCTGATCACCCGATTCATTTTGACGCCTTATAAGACATGCAGGCATACGTTACATATGGCCTTTTCTAAACGGAATTCACACAGATGACCTTGAGCTTTTACCCGATGTGAGTGTGGCTGCTTGTTCTAGCCCGGACTGATGCCGATTTATAGTGCTAGCACACTGAGATACCCTGCCGCAGTTTAACATGAATACCCCCGAGACTCCGAGACGACAAGCCCTTGTTTTAGCCCCTTAATGCCGAGCGCCTAACAGGGTAACAACAAGTACCATCTTTTAACGTCTTTTGCGGCCGGGAATCGCTCTGCGGTCGGACGCTCTACCACTAGACCACGGAGGCGGTTACCCGATGTAGAAACTGATGCCACAACACAAACTGACATGATATACGACAATCATGACTGTATCAGAGAGACCAACGGGCCAGAATCTGGCCTAGCATTTATTTTCATGTCGAGCAGTATTCAAGAAGCCCCAGCCTTTGGTGTTTACATTTCACAACTTTTGAGATACACTCGAGCATGCTCTTTCTACCAGGACTTCAAAGAGAGCCATACGACTCTTGCTCAGAAGTTGTTTGATCAAGGTTACAACATTCAAGGCCTCAGTAAAGCTTTCAAAAACGTTTACGGTGGACATGTGGAGGACATTTCCAAATTTAAAGCACCAGTGACAAAAATGATGTCCGATGCAATTCCCTAATTTGACTTGTACCATATGTTCCCGTGTTTTTTGCAAGTAAACACTTGACTTCCCTTTGCATGTGTTTGTTATGGGTGCCACCGGTGGGGCAGGATACGCTCACCTTTTCGCGAGCACCCGGTTTCAAAACTATTTGAAAGTGATTCATAAACACATGCTCATGTTGTAGTCGGAATTGTTCAATCGATTCTTTTAGCAAAGATATCTATCGAAAATGAAAAGGGTCTTGTCGTTTTTATGTATGTTTAAAGTGCCTGGGACATTATTCACAGTCTCCCATATGGGCGCCAGTGAGGTGTCACGGTCACTGTGTGGGTACTTACTGCATAATGATAGAGGGGATCCTCCCGATGGACGCCAGTAGGATGTCACGTGACACATGCCCCTCTTCATCCACCTCGATGTCGCCCAACACATTCTATGCAACCACAATATGAGTGAGTGAAAGAGAGGGAGGGGAGGGGGGGGGGGGGGGGGTGGGGGGGGGGGTGGGTGGAGGTGTGATTCGAGTACAGTTATGATACTGATAAGCCGGGTCAAGCGAGGCGAACCGGAATTCAAACATTGACTCGATGAAGTTTCATTGACAACAAAATCAAATATAAATTTCATTATATAATGAATTGAACACCACATTCACATTATTTCAGACATCTAGCCACTCACTTTGGATACAGACACCATATGTCTGAATCATGGATAAGATGACTAGCGCGTACATACGTTATTAGATGACCCTTTGGGAGGCTCGTTTCAACGCGACCCATGATTTATTAAAGCTCTGTTTGTGTTCGTATAAGATCGCACTGAATCTATAGGATTCGCTTCTGGAATGATATTCTATATCTACGAGGGCTGGTCAAAAAGTTCTAAGGTTAGCAAACAGCTTTGAGGTCATCGTTGTCGTCATAGCTCTTTCCACTAATGTTTTCTTTCAGTTTAGAGGTAGGTAGGTCATCGCGATAGACCCATGTTTCATCACCCGTTACTAATCTCTTTTTGAATTTGACGAAATCCTCCTCAACCCATTTCTTCTTTCCTTAAGATCAGAATTTAGAAAGTTTGGCACCCAACGAGCAGATATGTTATTCATCTGTAACCGTTCATGAATAACAGTTTCAGTGTCTCCATGGCTTAGACCTGTCTCTTGCTCAAGTTCAAAGGTAATTCCTCAGTATAGATTTTCTATCTCCTTGAATGAATCTTTATTGAATGGTGTTGAGAGATGGCCAGACCTAGGATCATCATCAAGGCTTGTTCTCCCAGCCTTGAACATAGCTGCCCAACGTTTAACAGTGGAACAGCTAGGGCACGGATCCCCATACGCTTGTGACATGCGGTCATGAATTTCTTGGGGAGTACTTTTCTCAAAAGTAAAAAACTTGATACTCGTTCTTTTCCATTTCTGTGACCATTTGGACCTCTATCACGTTCAACTGGCTTTCACTAATATACAAACGGCCTCAACAGAACAAATACACTTGCAATGAACTACTCAAACAATGTACTACATTGACTAGTTCACTTTGTTATGGTCCATAGTTGAAAGTTAGATAGACTTATAACTGTTTGAGCAGCCCTCGTATGTTTGCACTTACAATAAGCGTTCCAGTTATGTCCATACCCGTGCTCGTGGGTTTCACTGAAGTGGTAAACGTCTGAGACCTGCATTACTTCGGGCTTTCCTCCCACATTAAGCTGACACGCCGTGATATAACTGGAATACTGTTAAAAGCGGCGTTAAACCCAACTCACTCACTCACTCACAGCGAACTTTGCCGCATGAGACCACTGGACTACCCGTGCGCCCTGTTGACTTACACCGATTATGTGCATCATTAACTATGTGACACACAGGGGATTCCTACACACATATAGTCGTACTGATGCGTGCAATCTGAGCATCAACGACATGAACGTGTATTACCATTATGCCCTAGCAGGGTGTACTTATACGATGCCTTGGTTGTAGTCTCCACATGTTGATATGACAACCAGTTATACGAGGGTGGCTGAAAAGCTCTGGAGTGCCTGGGTCCCACGGTTGTAGAAGGCTTCATTCTGGTGATGTAAATAGACCCGGGGCAACAACGCGACGTTTAGCCTTGATATTCTCACGCACTTGCCTAAGCAGATTACAGCATAAATTATCTGACCTTTCTGAAGGTAGTCCACCAGTAGTATTCCTTTCGAATCCTTAAAAACCGAAGCTATCACCTTGAAGGAACAGACTGGCCCTTCTTCTTCGGAAATGTTAGATGTTTCGACTGCTTTGACATCTTCGAGGCCCTCTCTTCCCCTCCGCTGCCCACCTCTGAACAGTCGCAAATATAAGAGCATCATCCCCTAAAGTTGACACCATGTCCGCATGGATGGATGTTGGGGTTAGCCTTTTCGTTTGGAGATATTTGATGACAGCGCGGTAGCCACTTTTGTTCATTTTCATCTACAGAGATTACCTTGTCACTTTGATGCCTGCAGAAATATGCTGCCTGAATGCTGCATTCGGTTTTAATGCAACTTGTTAGCATGTCAGGTATTGTACTTGGGGGTTTGGTTAAGGGTTACAATACATCCTTCGTCGTTCGACCCAGAGCTTTTCAGCCACACCTCGTACTTTATACGGACAATGGAATTGAGAGTTTGTTTGTGAAACCACCTTCGGCTCCTCGCTATGTAATTAATAAATAGGTTACTGTCTGTTTGTTTAACTCCTCTGTCCTCTGTCCATGCGGGGTAATTTTATTGCCTACTGGAGGCACTAAGTGTCACTGGAGAAAGTCGGCTAACAACGCCACCGCTCCACTCGTACGTGGGCCTAAATGTTTTCATGAGAAACTTGAATAAACACAGGCAATGAAATACTGTTCAAAGCGGCGTTAAACCAAACCCACACACTCATACAGATTGATGCTCCACGCGTCTCCTTTCAGTCTCTGGTGTACTTGGTCCAGACGTGGTTATTTACATCCGACTTGATATAGCTGGAATTTTGTTGACTGTTATGGGAATTATTCCCTCATAAAAAGTCTAACCGGTCCCCTGCATGCGTAAAACTTTACCATTTTACCGTCTCCCTTTAACCAGAACCTCATCCGAAGACTTCCCCTGAAAGAAGTGAACTATGGAACCTCATATAACGATCCCATCTCCGTCTCAAAGCGGCGTTAAACCTCACCTACCAACTTATAGCACCAGCTTACCAGAAGGTCCCGCTCTGTTCCTCTGAAACCTCCCGCCTCAAGGACTTCACACACCTCGGACAGCGTCAGGAACTGCACGCCACGTCGGCCATGTTTGTCCAACTCTCGCTGAAACACGCCAACCTGGTTCTCGTACCACGACTCCGCCAATTTGTTATTTGCCATTTTGCTTATTTTTGCAGAGGCAATATATATTCTCAGTATTTGTAAAGTTCGAAGTTCGGAAACGTGAGTCACAAATAAATCACCATTCGTATAGGAGGGTCAGTATGACTGTGAAATCGAACGTGCCACTAATATGATCATGAGTGTGTCGGTCGGCAAGGGATGTCGCCTCTCCCTTTTATTGGTCCCCTCTCCCACACCACCCGACGAGATAACACCCGTCAGTTTAACATCATAAGGTGATTTACGGGTGGAATTGTCAACTGTACAAACATTGTTCTCCACCCATAATAAACCCCTCATTCATAGTTGTAATTTATCTGCAAATGACGCCTCGCAGAATTAGACAGACAGGTGCTTGCTTAGAAGTGGTGTACATAAGAACCAAGGTTTAAAAATGGCATTTAATTACTTGTTCTCCTGATTTTTCTTTGCGATTCCTGGAGTGAGTGTGAATGGTTTTACGCCGCTTTTAGCAATATTCCAGCAATCTGGAGATACCAGAAATGGGCCTTTGTATATTCAGTAACTCAATATTGTAACCTTCCCTGATTTTATAATCGATACATAATATAAAACGTTAACGCCAGAGAATAACCAGTCTCGATTATCTCCCAAAAGAGATTCCATAATAAATGTGGCGCAAAGGGCAAAATAGCGGTGAAAATTATTTGAATGGATCACTGAAAATCAGTGATGACACTAGATGTTCGCGAAAAGGGTACACATATGAAAAAGTAATTTTCCTATGGATAAGTGATTCCGTAGCCCACATGCCCTCGATAGTAATGTTAGACATTTAGCTGCATATCAAATTTCATAGAAAGAGTCAGGTTATAACAACATGGATAGTTATTATTCAAATATTTATGATGATTACAAACTGGAGAGTAAAAGACAAACGTTTAAGAGGTGTGTAGCTTTAAAGGTACGAAAAAGACCCAACGGGAATAACTAAGAAACTTAAAACTGAATCAGAAAACATTTTTGTGACGAGTGTTCATCTATTGATATCAATGCGCAAAGAAATCAAATAGCAGAACCAGTCAAACAAGAATTTTGGTCCAATCAGATCACGCGCTCGCTTCAGATCGGATCAGTCATCGCAGACATACTCTTCCGACATGGCTGGAGTAACGAAACTGGTGAGAAGAAACTCAAGAATACTTGACAATGTTTAACATACACAACAATTTGCATCAATTATTGCTTTGCTTAATATTATGAGTTTATCTCATCCAGTGTTAACTGCCATAATGATCAGCATATAATGAGAGAATTTAGGGGTACGAAATGTCCTTGACAGTGTCAATGAGTAATGACGCCAACATCATGCATGTTGAGTGAACTGAAGACTAAGTGAACATTGGTAAAGTTACCATTTAACAGTCATGTTAGGCTTAGATCTAGTCCAGACAGCATCGCTTCGTCTAAAACCGGGGACTATGACATGGCTTAAATGACAAAATGCCCTAGGATATAAAACTTATTAAAACTGGTCAAGGTGTATTGGCAATTTCTGATCATTCTCTGGAGTGTTTTTGGCCTAAGACACAGATCAGAGCCCATTTGTGATTTTATTTTACACCGACATAAATACACAAACTCATTCTGATACAAATAAATAAAGCATCATGACATTTTGGATAATGCACTCCAGTAAACATTGAGGATTTGATAATGCTGATATTATACATGTCTGTATTATACCAGCACAAATACCTCATGACTATTTATATAACATACTGTCATGTAAGGTTCACTTTTTGTTTGACACTAGTCGTGTGTAACAAGCACCATCTTGTGCTATATACATGTCCCACGTACACAGGTTACTGGCTGTGAGACACGATGGGGTCCTACAATTAAGACATGACTGATATACATGATATAGGGTCATATCTTGACTGTAGGACCCCATCGCGGCTCTCGGGAGATGGGTTACGTCTGGTTCTGGGCATTTGTGGAATAAACAAAAGATGAAGCTACTATGCTGTGTTTTACCTCAGTTTGAGGATACGGTATGACCAGAGACCTGTTATATCCTCCCATCTAAGGTAATATATGACCAACTTTAACGGACAATATCTTTTGCTGAAATATAGCTACACATTTTCTTGTTACATATTTAGGGAAGTACTAATGCAATTTTGTGCCCAATTTATCATTTAATTTTTATTGTGTCAATTGAAAATAATATTGAAACACTCTGTATTAGTAATTGAATTACTGGTGGAGAAAATTGAGTGATTAATCTGTTGATGAATTCATCTGAACATTCAATATGATTATTGATTGCCAAAATGTGTCTAATCTTTTAAGCAGTTTGGTACAATACCCAAATTATTCTGTGTTGCAGACAACAGGGCTGACAGGCCTTGCAGTAGCCAGACATCCTCACCAGGTGAGTTACGAGTGTATCTGACCTGATGGAAATTGAACTGAATTTGTACCATTATCATGGATTGACATGTTAAGGTCTTAGGTTAATGTATTCATTTTTAATTGGTCACATTTAACAAGTATGATAATTTTTACATGAACCTACCAAACCATAAAGAGAAAATACTTATACTCAGGAATGTATCTAGGTTATATTTGTTTTAGTGAATGTTTATGGAGCCAGTATGTTATTCTCTTTCAGTTAACTGGAAAAACTTGCATTTAGTCAAATCATACAATGGCCTGCTGTAAATCAGGCAATTTCTTTGTTCAAGTTACTGTCAAGTTTGAAATATCCTAGAATATTCAGCATATTGTTATATCTCCATTCCATTATGATATACAGTCGACTGCATTTATAACACACTTGTAATGAACTGATGGATATAACAAACTGATTTTTTGGTCTTGACCATTTGCTGTATATTTTATCATATCAAATCGATGGATATAATGAACATGCTTATTACGAAATAAAGGATATAGCGAATTTCCATACCCTGGACCAATACGCCACCATATGTTTGTTGCAGATGTGATGTCACGATTCCCTCTCCCTAAACGCTAACCTAGCAGTCATTTCCATACCTTGACCAATACGCCACCATATGTTTGTTGCAGATGTGATGTCACGATTCCCTCTCCCTAAACGCTAACCTAGCAGTCATTTCCATACCCTGGACCAATACGCCACCATATGTTTGTTGCAGATGTGATGTCACGATTCCCTCTCCCTAAACGCTAACCTGGCAGTCATTTCCATACCCTGGACCAATACGCCACCATATGTTTGTTGCAGATGTGATGTCACGATTCCCTCTCCCTAATCGCTAACCTCGCACAGAATTTCTGTTGCTGGTAACATCAAAATAGCAGCCTCGTATGGGCGAGACCCTCAAAATATTTCAAATAAACGATTTTACTACGAATCAGACTAAACTTCTAGCTGAAAAAGATGTTTCATTCAGACAGGGGAGGGAAGTCATTCTCAGCTTTGTTTGAGACAGTACATAATAACATGAATTTGAGTAGTTGTGATATAGTTACTTCCCTTATACAGAGTGCCTGTAACCAATATCATGTTGTTTGACTGGTTGGTTATTTTTAGTGTTGTGTCATTCGAATTGGACTCAAAATGAGCCTTTGATGGTGAATAGTCTAGGGTATTTATCATTATGAAATGGAAATATGCTACGCTTTTTAATCGAGAATGGGGGAAAAAGTAATTATGATGAACCTTGTTGCAGTCATTGAAAGTGTTGTACGAGAAGACACTGAGGACTTTACAGAAGATGCCCCCAAGTGCCGGTTATCGCAAATATACAGAACAGATTGTTAACGACAGAATGCATATTGTGCAGACTGTAAGTATGAAGACCTGTTACCTGACATGCTGGATTTGTCTTGACTTTATGGGGAGATGGATTATCCTTATTATTTTGTACATTAACTTCATGGTATGAAAGTCTGATAAATAAGACTTTGACCGATGTTGATAATATTTCGTACATATGTATGTCTTCAGAGTGGGACACTGACTCAAACGCTGTGGGGATTCCAGTTTAGAATAGGTTCCAAGTAAACTATGCATGTCGTACAAGCTAGGCGACTTAATGGATTGGATTGGTTAATTGCATTTCATCCTACTCTGATGGTATTAGATAACATAACCATCAGTTTCTTTAGGTCAGAGATTATTTACAGGCCACAATCAAATAGCTGGAATATTGCTCGGTGTGGTATTAAACAACATACAGACTCATCTTGTTTAAATTGAGTCTTAGGTTTATTTTTGTGTCTGCTTCTTAACTGCATTTTGTTGATGAACAATTTATTGTAGGAAACTGATGTTGCCAAGCTGGAACAGAAGATAAATGGTGGACAAGTAGAAGAACTTATTTTGCAGGTACCGATTCTTATTTAGTAATGTTGTATGAACAGTACAGAGATTGGTTGGTTCAATATTAGATGATTCTATCATGTTCATGTTTAGTAGAGACTATCACTTGATAATTTGATATGCAGTGTAATGTCATGTAACATATCAGTAGATTTCTGACATATTCGGACCACCTCCATGGTCTAGTAGATAGAGTGTCTCCCAGAAAGCTGAAGACTGGTGGGCCTTACATATCAAAAGACGTTAAAAGATGGTGCTTGTTGTTGCCCTGCCGTGTGCTCAGCATAAGGGAATTAAACAATGACTGGTTGTCTCGGAGTCCATATACTGTGTCTGAATGGGGTATCCATGTTAAACTTCGGCATGATATCACTGTGGGTTAGCACTATAAATACGACATTAGTCTGGATTAGTACAAGCAACTAAACACACACACACACATATGCATGCATGTCGCTATATACCTTATTCGAATAATAATAATAAGCACCCTGCTCTAATTAGCGCCCAAGGCCATATTTGCTAATATATTGGCTAGTGAACAATCCAAATTAGCACCACTTTCGATTGGTCAATGTACAAAGACTTATTTATTCGTGTATAATGCGCACTCGTGTGTTATATGCACCCTTAATTATGGGCATTTAAATTCTGGAGAAATATATCTGTCGTATATAAACATATCAGGCTGTCAGCATAAACCACGAAATTTATCTTTCAACTCTGTTTTTGTTTTTTCACCAAAATAATATTATAATAAGAGCCCCCTATTTTTAGTTTTGTGAGCGCCCTGGGCGCTTATTACGTCAAATATGGTAAGTGCAACAATCTTGAACATATTGTTAAGCCCTATCTCACCACTGCCACATGGCCAGAACATACCTGTACAGATGCACATAGTGGTATGGTATATTGCATATTTATCTCCTTGTTACTCCATGTCCTAAAGAAAGCCCAAACAGCTTTGACATAAAGTTGTGAGGATACGATTGTTCATGCCTTTTCATTTGTACTGTGTCTGTTTCCAGGCCGAGAGGGAGCTCATGTTATCAAGGAAGATGCTACAGTGGAAAGCATGGGAGCCTCTTGTTGGGGAAGCCCCAAAGAATCAATGGCAGTGGCCCTTGTAACTGTAGACACTAGAAACTGATATCAATATACATAGCGTAATAAAGAATACATGGCACCTGTGGATACATCTAATCCTGTTGGTTATTGAGGACATTGCAGCTAATGAAGAGCTCCATGTTGACGCACGTTGGATCATCTGTGTCATCTATGCTGAGCCTCTTGAAAGTGTAACAATATCTGTGAGCGAGTGTGTTTGTCTGAATAAAATGTTACAATATTCCACTGGTTTTTTTTACTATCGATTGAACTGGAAGTGCCTATGTCATATTCCATCCCACACAAACTACACTTGGATCAATACAAGCCACACCATGTCACAATGACAATCCAGTGTCTTAACAAGAAGGATAACCCAATGACCAAAAACCAAAGTACCAGTTAAGTGTATTTTGAATTACCTGATTTATAATGTTATAATACTGCTAAAAAGAAACAAATGCTTTTGACACTTATTGAATGAATATTTCAACATTGATGAAATGATTTGAAAATGTCGTTATCAGTTTGTTCTGACAGGTTTAGGGGGCACCTTTAAGGCTGATAAAGCCACATCTATTGTGCTCATCCCGTGATGTGCGGCACTCACCTCCCCCTGGGTAAAAAGATACTTGAGATTACACAAGTGGTTTCAAAGGCAAAGAAGATGTTTTGGATGATGTTTGTCAAAACTAAGTAATCAATACTTGAAAACAGTTGATGGACTAATACACCTGGAACATTTATTTGGGGAGAGGTTAATGTGTATTTCCATATGAAATAGCTTTTCAAGAATTGTGCACTTTCTTACTTTCTGATGAAATACTGTTTTTGTTTACAAAAAGACATCTACATATTGAAATTTTGTGATATCTTGTGAACTGTTCCATGTCATTAGTTACTTGACTACCTTTTTTAGAAAAATGGGGTGGATATTATTAAAGCAATCACCATGTCCATCTGTCCACCAGTCGTCTTTTTTTTCATTTCCAGAGCGAAACTCCAAAACCGTTTACTAATTCTTGTTCAAATTTTCTATATAGATCAGACTAGTGGGGAACTGGTGCCTTTTGATGATTTGGGGTTTTGTTCTTATTTTGTTTGGTTTTCATTATTTTTCATGATGAAAACAAGGTGTTTTGTGTTTCCGGAGCAGTACTCCAAAACCATTTAATATTTCTGAATGAAACTTGCTATACAGCTCAGTCTATTAGTGAATTGATGCCTTTTGATGATTTGGGATTTTTTAACTTTCCTTTTGCTATGTTTTCATGACGACAAGTTGGACTTTACTGAAAATGAGGGTAGTGCTTGTTTCCGGGGAAGAACTCCAAAACCATTTAATATGTCTGTATGAAACTTGCTATTCAGATCAGTCTAGTGATGAACTGGTGCCTTTTGATGATTTAGGATTTTGAAAAGTACCAAACAGCATTATTCTTTTCTTCACTGAATTGAAGGGTATCCAATGGCAGTGAACCGAAAGTGGGGTGTAAGTAGCCAAACTCAATTTCCGTATTGAATGTCATTAATAGATATTTCCAAAGATACATGGATGATTGGGATATAATATTATGATTATATGAAAGGGGTTGTGCAGAACTCTTTTTCCAGGTGTGTGTGTGCAATGAATTGTATGGCATAGTGAGAGAAAATTATGTTTATATGATGTATGATATGAAATAGTCCTTTTTAAGGAATGAGGATTATTTTTCAAGACAGTTGCGACCACCTCTATGGTCTAGAGGTAGAGGGTCCACCCGAAGAGCGTAAGGTCCGGGGTTTGATCCCCGACTGCGTCATACCAAAAGACGTTAAAAGATTGTACTTGTTGTTACCCTGTCTGGAGCTCTGCATTAAGGGGCTAAAACAAGGACTGGTCGGCTTGGAGTCCGTATACTGTGACTGAATGGGATATTCATGTTAAACTGCGGCATGGTATCTCAGTGGGCTAGCACTATAAATAGGCATCAGTCTGGACTAGTACAAGCAGCCACACACACACATGTGCATGCACATCGCTATATAAGTGCAATAATCTTGAATGCGACGTTAAACCCCATTTCACCTCACCTCAAGACAATTGCCCAAAGTGATGCAGGTCATAGACATTTACAACTTCATTCAAACATATTAGTACAGATGGAGTGACAACCAAGTCTGGAATTCAAACCTATATAATCAGCAGATCCTGGCACAAATCAGAGATGCAACTCTGCATAACAAAATCTGTATCCCCTGCCATATTTAGAGCATATCCTTCGCAGAAATCTCATTTTTCTATGAATTGTCCATAACACTATGATAGATTTATTTGCCATTTAAAATACAGTAAGTAACAAATAAAATTAACTGGTAATCTGAATTGTTAGTTTTAATTGAAAAACTGTTTACAAAATGTTTTTCAGTTGCTGACACTTTATATATATTTTGTTTAAAAAAATAAAATATAAATGACATATAACAATTAATTTTAAAAACCTGACCAATTCTTGTAACTATTTAAAAAAATCATGTTATTAAATGAAAAATATATATTAACCTGGAATCTATACATATAAGGCTGACATGTACTCCCAGGATAGACTTAACAAAAATATTGCATGAAGTCCAACTCAAACTTTAAAGTTATTAACATAATTTAAAGAAAATATCCAAGGAATTTCAAAGGCAACAAATGTATTTCTACCGACTCACTGCTAAAAAAAGAGGACAGGCTGATTTTTTTTTCTAGTGTTGTGCAATACGTGAAATCATTCATACGAACAAGTTACCTCCCTTAGATGGTTGTTGATGACAACAAACATGGCGTTGAAACTTGTGGACTGCACGAAAGGCGAGGACAGAGTGACGTTTTCTGATTCATTACCAGAAGATATTGCATATGCTAAAACGTTTTGGCAATCTTTGCAACTTTTACCACCAATGGAGTCCAGATTAGTGTCGAGCGACATCAAACAACGTTTGAAGAAGGCACCTTCTGCGTATCAAGGCAAGATGCGATTTTCTGACGCTTTGTTAGTGCTGGTAGGCTTGTTATTGTAGTGAGATGATAGGTGTAGTCCACTGTAAACACGAATGATTTCAATGGTGGCTAATAAATATCCACGGCTGGCTGATTGATACCCATTTCTCAGACCCATATGTCCGTCTTTACCCATGGAAACGGTTAAATCCAAACCTTCATCCCTGTATATGTACTGTTAGAGGGATACACCCGACTCGGCTAAAATCTGACTCGCTTAAAAAGATTTTGACCTGACTCGCCTAAAACTTTTTTGAGCGAACTACGGTTGGTTTTTGTATTTTAGAATAAGTATGTAACTATCAGAAATTCTTAGTAATGCATTTTATACACATAATGTACTTAAATGTTAGTGTTGTAGTCTCGGTCCCAATAGCGTAACCGACTGGGCTCTGGCTCAGTGACTCAACATGAAGCGCAGCGCGTTTAGAATAGTATGGATGATACGTTTTTGTTTTTTTATTATTTCCATACTTGTGTATGAATATACTAGTAATTGTTATCATTAGGCCTAACCCAAGTTGTATTTGCCAAACGCATACCAAAATATTATATATATTTTTTAGGCGAGTCGGGTCCCATTTTTTTAAGGCGAGTCAGATTTTAGGCGAGTCGGGTGCAACTCCTGTTAGAAACCATATTTCTTACCTGTTAAAGTATCAGGCATCATTATCAATCTTCAACCCCATATTTCAATCTGTTTTGGTACATATAGCGACACCACTTGTGACTTTCACTGCCCAAATATTGATGAAAATGTTCTGAAAAGGTGCCCAACTAAATATCATTCCAAATGGGCACCGTTAGGCAAAATGTCTGTCTTGAAGTCTTGCCTGACCTAGCACAAGTAGTGGTTACAAGGGCGAGATTGCAGTATATGAGATACCTTCTGGCCTTTGTCAGGCTTTGTTAATGGCAGGAAAACATCCTTAGTTGTGGTTTCCAATTTTTTTAGCTTCCTTTGTAATGGTTTTCAAGATTTTAGGATGTCATTTTCAATGTTTTTCACTCCAACTCCAACAAGTAAGAAACATCTCCAGAAACGAAAATAAAGCCTGCATTGTGCTTTATGGTCTGTTGATCTATGTTTTAAACATGAGTAAATAATCAATTCATCATCGCCATTTATTAACTTCGAATAGCATTTCATATATATCAATTGATGTCATATTTTATGTCAGTGAAAAGGAATGTTATCAGATTTTGAGGTTAAGCCATTTTAAAGCACCCACAATGTTTGTGTTCAATAATTGAAGAAAAGATCAATTTTTGTTTGATCATAAATCACTTATGTACAGTGATATATGTATCACATATTGTGACTTTGTTGTAGGAGTAAGCCGAGGACACAGGGCACACATGCAACCAATAGGTGAGTTTGTTGTTTCGCTGTCAGTGATATTTAGTTTGTTTGTTTGTTGTTTAACGCCGCACTCAGCAATATTCCAGCTACATGTATATGACAGCAGTCTGTAAATAATCCAGTGATTGATATCATGAGCATCGATCCACGCAATTGGGATACAATGACATGGATCAACCAAGTCGGCAAGCCTGATCTCCTGACCCCATTAGTTGCCTCTTACGACAAGCATACAGTGATATTTATCTATACCAGGATAACGCTGTTTCTATGTTAGTGGCAACACCTTGGTAACCAAGGATTGATTCGAAGAGAATATGGAATTATTACTGAAGTAGCAGCCCAGCCCAGCCCATCCCATGAGAATGTAGCCTTCTGATATATTTAGGAAATAAACATACTGTGTTTTCAATGTAGAGCTAGGTTACCTGTAGATTTAACCACGCTAAATTGAATTTGGAACCGAACACGCAGCGTGAGGTTTCAAATGTTAAATTTAGCGCGGTTAATTCTACATTTAACCTAGCTCTACATTGAAAACAGAGTAGGTTTATCTCCGTTCTACCATGACTAAATAAAACGCGAACTCTTTGGTGTTAGCAAATAAACTGATTTAATAGCCTCTGATTGACCAATCAGAATCAAGTAAATTTCAAATTCATGGTAGAACAGTGTTTAATGAGAAATAACAAGTACAAGGACCTCAAAACAATTCAGTGTTTTTTAGAGTCAAATGATTGTATTACATGTGCTTTTGCCAAGGAAAAAGTTATCATCGGGGTTCATTTTTCGATGCATGATATTTTTATTTTCATTTGATTGATCAATCATGTTAAGTATTCAAGTACTGACGCCACAGTGCTAGAATAGGAACACTGTGTGCAGCATGTATTCATGTATATTGTGTCATACAAGTACAGTAAATTATACTGGTTTATCATATTCCACTGGTATAGTTGGTCCACAGCTTCTTAGTTCATATTATTATACCATGTAACCATGGTAACCAAAGGTTGAAATTTTGAGGTAAACATAAATAGAGTGGTGCATTGAACATTTATGATTTGAGTCAAAGTGTTTGGTTGCGTGGTAATTTGATAAGAAAGAATGTTTTTGGTTGTTTTGTTTATCCACACTTATCCAGTGTAGTGACAAAGATATGTATTTCCTGAACAGTCGTACAAGACTTTCTCTCCCGGGCACGAACGATGGAGACCATGGAAGAGTACGAGCGCTTGAGGCGCCTGGCTTCCGCACGGGATGAAGACCGGGAGACACTCAGTCGCAGGAGGAGAGAGAGGATGAAGGTAGAAACACCCTGTAGTCCACAGATTTACCCCCAACTACCTTGCTGACTTTTTTACCGTTTTTCATGTGACGACAGTAAACTACATTTATTACGAACTCACGGATAAAATGAACTATTTCTTGGTCCCATCCATTTGTTGTACTTGTGCTTATAATGAACAACGCATATAACAAATTAAAATTAGTTGTCCCTTTAGTTTGTTATAACCTATAGTTTTTTGTACCTGATTTCACATTCAATGCTGAATTGCTGATATCAATTCTAAATTATGATATCTGTAATTTCATTCATTTGATAAAACTGTTATTTCAATATATCTATTCTTTATTTTGTACATGTGTAGGCCAAAGGCCCATGGTGCATTAAGTTTGTTAGTCCACAACAGAAATTATCGTGAATTATAGTGATTAGGAACATAATATACAAACACAAGAATTTACTTTAATTATAGAAGTGTTACAGTCTCACATTAAAATGTTAAAATATCTAATGTTGGATGGACTTAGACATTTTGTTGAATATACTGCTGTTGAACATTGACATATGTTTTACAAAGTAACAAAAGGGGATATTCATTTTCTGCCTAATAACTGTTACATATCTTACAGAACTTCTGATCTCTGGGAGTATCGTTTTATCTTCCTGTTTCAATGTGATGAGATTGTGAGCTACAAACAAGCTGTGGCAGGTGTACATGTATCTGCAGCTGATCCTTTGTTACAGCTGATATATGATATTCAACACAAAAATATTATTTCAAAAGAGAATCTTAGAGGAGTTAGAGCTATTAACAATTGGTGAATGCTTGTCCAGTTCACGTGCCGATTTCAAACACGTTACACATTCAGTGATAAACAAATTTTGGAAATCGATTATTTACAGACCGCCGTCATATAGCTGGAATATTGCTGAGTGCGGCGTAAAAAAACAAACCAAACCAAAACCAGAGTTGCATCCCTTGGGCACGCCAGAAACCTATGATTGTGGGTTCGAATCCCAGTTTGCCCCGATTATGTTTCTAGGTTTGTCAGCACCATACCGTGCTCGTGGGTTTCACCGAAATGGTAAAGGTCTGAGACCTGCATCACTTCGGGCTTTCCTCCCACATTAAGCTGACACGCCGTGATATAACTGGAATACTGTTAAAAGCGGCATTAAACCCAACTCACTCACTCACTTTTTCAGTGATGACCGGAGTAATCTCCCATGATCACAATCATACATAATGACACTCTGGATCCCTTCCTCGTTACTCACAATCTAATCAATTACTTTTTTATGTAACTATATCAAGACACCATTGTAACTGTGAATGAATGTATTATATAACATTCTTTCAGAAAGAGGAAATCTCCCGGAACCATGTGTCTTCTCAGTCGCGGAGACGAGAACAGACTGTGTTCAAGATGAGTGATGATGAAGAGCAAGAGGAGGATGTGGGCAAACTGATGCAGGATCTTGACGATTTTGACAAGAGCAAAGGCCATGCTTCCGACTCTGACTGAAACAAACCCTGTCATTGTCATGGCAACAGTTCACTGATAAACAATAACATATTCTAAGATTCATGTAAAATCTTGCTAGACAATATGGTTTATTTTAGTCTATAGTTGATCATTTTACTAAAATATCATTTTATTGTCAAACAATTATCATAAAGACTTTAGTATGATCATTTTCAATTACTAGTATGAGTCATATTATGATTTAAATTAGTATTTAATATTGTTAACAACTGACAGATGACTCATAGTTTAGAAGGGGTAAGTTTTTGCAATACAACATGTATTGTGTGATACAAAAAGTCATCCATATACTTTTGCTCTCAAAAAGTGTTATCGTCATAATATGGCTGAAATATTGCAGATGTGACGTTAAACTTAACTCACTCACTCAAAATGTGTCGAGAAGTAAGTTATGTCTATTTTGTAAGTGAGGGGAGTTCGGGTACAGTGCCTTTATTGTATATGTAAACATACGTTGTGAGCACTCTGAGCTACCTAGGATCCCTAATGGGTTTTATCCATTGTGGAGTCAAGTCGGTTGTTCTGACACCCTAGTCTAGAAAGGGGCTTCGCCATTGTTAACACCCATTTATTTGAAATGGACATGTTGGTTTTTATTTCATTTTAACAGTGTTCAGCTGGTGTTGACTCTCCAAGTAATTTAACCTTCGTATTATTTTAAAAACATGTTCTGTTCATAACAGATAGATGTAAGTATTGGATGATGATGTTGCTGCAATGGTCAATGAAAGGGACCTGTAGAAGATATTTTTTTATCATGTACATTGATATCAATAATTTGATATTCATATAATATGTATATATGATGTAGATCAAACTTTGATCCCACAACAGTTTGTTTTGTTTGGATGTGTTCCTCATAGTGTGAAAGACTGACAGAATGTTTAATAAAGAAAGTGAAACAAACAGTTTACTCTTGTTATTAGTCAGGGACAACTGCCGCCTCTCATCTCAACAATGACCTCCACCGCTTGTATAGTGGAATCTTTGTCAAATCACATACTCAATTCACTTCTCCTGGGGAGGCCAATTCTCCATAGTCAGGGCTGCAGGTTCCTGTGCACCGAGTACAGATGTTGTGTCCCTTAGGTGAGCAGAAAACTAATGATCATGGGTTCGAATCCCAAACTGTTTCTGATTATGTTTCTAGGTTTGTTAGCACCACACTGAGACTTGCATCCTTCTCAGGCTTTCTTCCCACATTAAACTGACATGCCACACCTGAAATACTGTTCAAAACAGCCAAACTCACCCACTACGGGCGGATCCAGAGGTGGGTCCCGGGAGTTCGGATCCCCCTCCCTTTTGAAAACCAAATGCAGTAGTATGTTAAATTGGACACAATTTATGGATAACAACTTTTTTTAAACTGTAAAAAGCGACGTTTCGTTATAGATCCTTAAATCCTTGTCAAGCAAGACTGAATGAGGGACATTGTACAGAATATGTAACTTCTAAATAATGCCCATTAAACAATTCAACAGTAGTATGTTGTAGGCAGTAAAATTGACTGAGAGAGGATTTAGACATGCATGCACGAACGCACGCACGCACACACCCACACAACAACACCCCACCCCCTTTTAAAAATGTTGGATCCGCCCTTGCTCACCACTCTCTTTGAAAGTATAATGTCAGTTCTCAAGTCCTTGACCTCCGGTATATGCTGCAATACATTCCAATAACAACATTATACTATTCCATATTGCCGATATTCCAGTGTTATGAGCAGTATGTTATGCATTACCAATTTCATTTCTATTTTCAAATGACTTCATCAAGAGTAAACCAAGGTACTGTAGCTCACCTGGATAAGGTCATTTCCTGGGTGATTCTACTTCAAATCAACAATATTTCCAGGTCATCTCACCTCACAAAATTCAATTTATTTTGCATTATAATTACATGTTTGTCTTGATATATAAGCAAAACACACTTTGGTATTCATGTGATTTAATAAAATAAATACAAAATGTCTATAAAATTTGGCAAGTCATACAAACAGTGCAATATGCACTCAAAAAAAACAAATCACATGAAATAAACATGATAAACATATCTTACTCTGCAGTAGGTATCTGCATAGAACAAAGTTCACTGGCGTACATTTATCAAGATGTGGTCCACATTGTGCATATATACATTTGTACTATAAACAGTATTATTAACAATAATAATTTTGTGAAGATATTTCCACAAAACTGTTCATTCCACCATCACCTTTCATGGCTCAATGATCATGACAACGTTTTTCACAAAATATGGGGTTGGCTTTAAACTGTTAGGGCCAAAACTTGGTGTGCTAGTGCTCGAAAATAGACTTGTGACAAAACAGTGGATCTACAACTGCTGTCTCTCTTGGCAGCTGTCCATCAGATCACAGCTTATACGCTGAAGGCATAATGAGTGTGGAATATTATAAGGGCAACATTATTTTTCAGATCATTATCATTTGTAGAACAAGGAAGATAGTTCATGGATATACAACTTTATTACAAGTAAATAAGCTTTTAGGACAATTGTCATAAAGTTGGAAACATTAAACATGTTAAATGGATTAACATGTTACACAGGAAGCGAGAAGAGAGAGGCCTAAATACAAGAAAAAAAGACGCAGATTTATTTTTTCACAATAAAAAATTATATAAATTTGAACATTATTTAGGGACTGGCCATTTATTACAGGAAGGGGGTCATAAAAAAAAGTTACATGTATTTGAGGAGGCCGTGAAAAATTGTTACATTAGGGAGAGATATAGTTCCAATCCCACTGGCCTAAATGAATGAGACGATAATGACAGAATATTAACAGATGCAACTACGTATTGATACACAACACTGGTGTAGTACTTACACAGACTAGATGATTGGATGAAAGTATCTTTGGCTTTGCACAGAAAGTATATTTAAACAGATCAGATAAAAATTACAACTGCTCCAAAAGGAAACACGGATCAAGTTACATGAGACCAACAGAAGGATAGGGAAATTATTTGTTCCAACAAAATCTGACAATGTTGATCATTTAATAGGCAATTAATTATGTGGTGATTGCCAACAGTATACATGGGCAATCAAGCATAGGGTATTGGGGACCTGTTCTCAAGAATCATCATGTGGAAATAAGCATGGGGTATTCGGGACCTGTTCTCAAGAATCATCACGTGGAAATAAGCATGGGGTATTGGGAACCTGTTCTCAAGAATCATCACGTGGAAATAAGCATGGGGTATTGGGGACCTGTTCTCAAGAATCATCACGTGGAAATAAGCATGGGGTACTGGGGACCTATTTTGAACTTTGTGCAACGACAACAAAACAAGTAGCACAATAAAATACAAATTTATTAATTTTTGGCAAAATGGGGGCTGACTCGGTTGCTGCTAATGAGAATGATGATTTAGGAAGAGAGAGCCACAGAGAGGTGTCGGTGTCCTGGGGTCGAAGACCTGGAGGACCTCTGCATTGTCCTGGGGTGCTCCTGACCCGGATTAGGGATATCCAGACCTGGGGTCACCACAACCCGGTCATCCCTGGGGTGCTCCTGACCCGGACTAGGGATATCCAGACCTGGGGTCACAGCGACCCGGTCTTCCCTGGGGTGCTCCTGACCCGGACTAGGGATATCCGGACCTGGGGTCACAGCAACCCGGTCATCCCTGGGGTGCTCCTGACCCAGCCTAGGGATATCCAGACCTGGGGTCACGGCGACCCGGTCATATAATCTACAGGGAGACAAGCATGGGGTACTAGGGACCTATTTTGAACATAATCTACAGGGAGACAAGCATGGGGTACTGGGGAAGAGAGAGATAGTCTTTGGCAAGTTGTCAACAAATACTAATTTTATCACATAAAATACAACAGACAACTTTGTCCAGCAAAAGACTGGGCCGTTTGTACAAGTGTCTGATTGAGACATAAATACTGATTGCCTGCATATTGTCAAAGACACAAACATAAAACATATTGGCCAATAAATTACAACTGGTATTATAGATTCCTGTTGGAATTGTGCTCAACTGGATGATGTCCTTGCCATACTGAAACATGGCATTAACAAATCTACAGTTTCCAACCTACCACTCACGGGTATAGTTAATATGTCAAAACTGGTAAAAAAACAAAATATAAATAAATATACTCCCTATATTCCAGCTATATACTGTAAATCATGGAATAAATGTGAATAGCCCTACCTTGGAAATTTATAAACCTATCCCACTATTCAGCACACAACACTAAAGTTAAGATTCAGAATACAGGCACTACAATATAGCATTGAGGAAAACACACAGTTCATGTTCAAGAAGTTAACATGACAGATTAGCTATAGTCCTATGAAAAAATTGTGTGTTCTTTAACTTCTTTTGAGTAGTATATGTCGTGTCTGGGTTGTGCCAGGAATCTGGTGTGATATTCAACTCTAGCATGTCCAGCTAGACCTGCTTCTCTTTATCAAATGCATGCAAGGGACACTAACATTTTGTAGATTAATTTTATGTTCTCATCAATTTCATAATTTACAGTAAATATCAGCATAATTAGACTTTCAGTACGGCTGTTGTGGTCATAAATATTTAAACAGAAATGACTTGAACAAACCTTGAGCAACCCCACTGATATGGGTTCATCCAAGTTTCAACGTCCTGCAGTTCAAGGGATTTCAGGGGAGATAGTTATACGTAATAATTGAATTAACCGTTTGTACAAAAAAGTAGAAACTACACATGACTACATTAAAATGTTTATCTATAGTTCCAATTGTGGGCAATACACTTGTTACCCCATACAAACACAGGTGTCATAGCGGCTCAGATAGTCAATGAGTGATATCTTTTCAAACCATATAATGCAAGGGCGAAAGGCAGCCACAGCCTACACCAAGTATTGATGGTTCTACGCTCTAGTTTGACGGGGCCTGTTACATACACAAGCAGACAGGCAGTAGCGCCAATTTCACGTCGGCTCACACTAAACACAGCATTCACTGGTCCTCACGATCAAATGAAAACACACAGCAGACTATGTTGAAGTTTGATTGTTAAGTAGTCAAGTAAAATTGCTCAAGCCCAGATTGATATGCTGTAATTCACATCACGTCCACCCATCACTCCATGCAACACACACACAAAATGTTTTGCAACCCCTCCCCCTAAAAGTTTGCTGCTCAAAGTGAGAGTGGGACCAGTGTAATCTCCAGTCTCTCCATCTATTAACATTCTGTATCTGGTGGAGTCAAGAGCGAGATTTGTTTTTGTAGACGTATCGCTTGATCCAATCTACTATTCACAGCATTGTTAATACTTGATGAAATTATTCACTGTTTGATTCCGATCATTTTAATTAGGCTCTTTTAGGATGATTTAACTGTTGATAGTTAATACTGATTGAAAATATGTGATTAATACTGGCAAAAGATAACGTGATAAAACATTACTATCTTGATCAGGTACTGCAATAAAAACCACATATCAAGATTTAAACCGAAACAAATTAACATGATTGTCAATTCCAAAATATTAGTCAGTAAACCCACTAAAATTAGGAGCCGCAAATTTGAAAAGAAAGATATGCCAGACTTTAATCATAATACATGTAATGCATGAGACATATGTTTCTTATCAACTGAATGATAATGCCTGTATAGTGTCCATCATTAAGCTGAGCTTTGATTGGCTGTTGCATAGTCTTGGACTGGTAGCATTCCCCGTGGTTGGTCAACGTTCTTAGGCACAGCGTGCGAGTATGTTCTGGGTGCTGTTCCATAGGCACTGATGGGTCCAGACTGAAATTGATAGGAGTTCATATACATATATGAGAATCTTTCTGTTACCACAAACAAATATCGCATTTTTCACAAAACAGATAAACAAATATACATTTGGAAAACAAGGAGTTTACGAACACTGAAACTCTGCTTTTACAAAATCTGTGAAGTCTAAGTTGTATAAAACAATTGTAGTTGTTTTAAGTAAAAGTATGCACTTGCTATTGATATTGGCCTAAAAATTATATGGCTAAAAAAAAAAAAAGTCTTAGTTCTCAGGCACCGTCTGCATCATTATAGTCTGTCGCATGTTTCGTTTTTATTTCCTGACCTCCTCCTCTCGATGCGATTCAATTTAGCATGCCTGACCGCACTATATTTTCAAAAGTCATTGCCTGAGAACCTATTCGTTTATTGTTTTTTAAGCCTGACATTAATTTTGGGTATGTTGCATGCAAGGCACGGAGAACAGATCAAGATGTGACTGTACTTAAAGGAACATATCACAGTCACTGAACACAGTTGTAAGACACAGGGGCACGACAGAGTTGTTGCAATCAAGAACACAGAAACACAGAACAGTACAAACAGTCCAGGATGGAGACTCATGGATGGATGGATGAAAGTTTTAACGGACCTGATGTACGTGTGTACAGGGATGAAAGTTTTAACGGAACTGATATAAGTATGTACTTTGGTCCGGGTCATACAGGGATGAAAGTTTTAAAGGAGCTGATATACGTTTGTACAGGGATGAAAATTTTAAAGGAGCTGATATACGTATGTACTTTGGGCTGGGTCATACAGGGATGAAAGTTTTAACGGAGCTGAGGTACCTGTGTACCTGGGTCATACAGGGATGGATGTTTAATTTGAGCTGAGATATGTATGTACTTTGGTCTGGGTCATACAGGGATGAAAGATTTATCGGATCTGATATACATATGTACTTTGGTCTGGGTCATACAGGGATGAAAGATTTATCGGATCTGATATATTTATGTACTTTCGTCTGGGTCATACAGGGATGAAAGTTTTAACGGAGCTGAGGTACCTGTGTACTTGCACATTGATTGATGAAAGTTTTAAGGGAAATAGCATCTAATATATTTGATGTACCGGTACTCAGGATTTGCACATTGATTGATGAAAGTTTTAAGGGAAGTAGCATCTAATATATTTGATGTACCGGTACTCAGGATTTGCACATTGATTGATGAAAGTTTTAAGGGAAGTAGCATCTAATATATTTGATGTACCGGTACTCAGGATTTGCACATTAATTGATGAAAGTTTCAAGGAAAATAGCATCTGATATACTCTGCAATCAGAGACGGTAGTCAATATTCCAGCATTCACACAGGAGTCTGCACTGCACTGACACACTTCTGTCAACATTACCCAATAAGCAAAGGTGAGATTCCTACGAGTGTTTCACTACGCCAGCTGGTCATATCTACGTGATGGGTCTAGCATTCAAGAAGCTCTAATATCAGGCCTAACAAACAAATACAGATTACAAATGTGTGAAATGTCCACACTATTCAACTATTTGGCACAAAAGTTAACAAAAGCACAATTATCTGAACACACTGCTCACTAATATTACTCTTAAATGAGCTGCGATATTCAAGAAAGCATCCTCTTATCCGAACAGAAATGTCACTTAAATGTAACAGATTAAAATGTGATTTATTGTTATTCTGTATGTCCCTTATGAATTCTAGTGCATATTATTTGCATCAGTTCAAACAATTTATGCATATAGGATACAACTATTTATGCAAATAGGATGCAATATTTATGTAAATAGTATTCAATATTTATGAAAATAGATTACAATATTTATGCAAATAATATGCAATATTTAAGCAAATAGGATGCAATATTTATGCAAATAGTATGCAATATTTATGCAAATAGGATCCAATATTTATGCAAATAGTATGCAATATTTATGCAAATAGGATGCAATATTTATGCAAATAGTATGCAGTATTAATGCATATAGGATGCAATAATTATGCAAATAGAATGGTGTCAACCATGTTGCTACCCAACAAATTTCTTATGCGGGACACTGACATAATATTTTGCACTAAGTCTACAGAATACAGTGCCTTTCACTGTTATTGCATGTAAGTGCCATATTGTGGACATTCTGTTCATCTTAAGTCTGTTAATTGTTTGGTCTGCCTGGCTACACACAGCAAGTAAGCTTTAATCCATCCAAACACAGCTACCCTATCGTTGTATACCACTCTCCAACGTAAGCTCTCCTCAAGGCTATGTTGCTGGCGCTTCTCAAACACAAAGTCCTGAGCTCGGCGAGCTGCTGCCCGCGCTAGGACCTGGTTCTGAGGAGAAAGATATGAAATGGGTGAGTGAGTGAATATTGTTCTATGCCATGGAGTAATTCTCAAGCTATATCACCCTTGGGCCAGGCTGACTGCATGAGCAAACAGTCCATGTTGTTGGGGCACTCTGCCAGGTCAAACACTGTAACCCCTAGTTCTCGGTATAGTTCTCTCTGCAAGTTGTGCTAGGAATCTCCATAGGTAGCACCTGATACAAGGGAAATACTTTCGTGATAAGAAGAAAAACCATTAAGCCATGACCTGTGTATGAAATTAACTACATGTATCTTTGACAGCCATCTATTGGAATGTCTACATATAATAATATACTACTGTCACTACAGATCTAATTGCTAAAAGCGGCGTAAAACCATACTCACTCACTCACTACAGATCTAAACATGCAAAACAATGGAAGGTACTTGGGGAGAAGTGGCATTACACTTCTCCCAGTTCTTCAATGACAGCACGTGGGTCTTCCCCTTTCAATGACAGCACCTGAGCCTTCCCCTTTCAATCACAGCACCTGAGTCTTCCCCTTTAAATCACAGCAGTGTTACCTGAGCCTTCCCCTTTCAATGACAGCACCTGAGCCTTCCCCTTTCAATGACAGCACCTGAGTCTTCCCCTTTCAAAGACAGCACCTGAGCCTTCCCCTTTTAATGACAGCACCTGAGTCTTCCCCTTTCAATGACAGCACCTGAGTCTTTCCCCTTTCAAAGACAGCACCTGAGCCTTCCCCTTTCAATGACAGCACCTGAGTCTTCCCCTTTCAATGACAGCACCTGAGTCTTTCCCTTTCAATGACAGCACCTGAGTCTTCCCCTTTCAATGACAGCAGTGTTACCTGAGCCTTCCCCTTTCAATGACAGCACCTGAGTCTTCCCCTTTCAATGACAGCACCTGAGTCTTCCCCTTTCAATCACAGCAGTGTTACCTGAACCTTCCCCTTTCAATGACAGCACCTGAGTCTTCCCCCTTTCAATGACAGCACCTGAGTCTTTCCCCTTTCAATGACAGCACCTGAGTCTTCCCCTTTCAATGACAGCACCTGAGCCTTCCCCTTGCAATCACAGCACCTGAGCCTTCCCCTTTCAATGACAGCACCTGAGCCTTCCCCTTTCAATGACAGCACCTGAGTCTTCCGCTTTCAATGACAGCACCTGAGTCTCCCCCTTTCAATGACAGCACCTGAGTCTTCCCCTTTCAATGACAGTAGTGGTACCTGAGCCTTCCCCTTTCAATGACAGCACCTGAGTCTTCCCCTTTCAATGACAGCACCTGAGTCTTCCCCTTTCAATGACAGCAGTGTTACCTGAGCCTTCCCCTTTCAATGACAGCAGTGTTACCTGAATCTTCCCCTTTCAATGACAGCAGTGTTACCTGAGCCTTCCCCTTTCAATGACAGCACCTGAGTCTTCCCCTTTCAATGACAGCACCTGAGTCTTCCCCTTTCAATAACAGCACCTGAGTCTTCTCCTTTCAATGACAGCACCTGAGTCTTCCCCTTTCAATGACAGCACCTGAGTCTTCCCCTTTCATTGACAGCAGTGTTACCTGAGTCTTCCCCTTTCAATGATAGCACCTGAGTCTTCCCCTTTCAATGACAGCAGTGTTACCTGAGCCTTCCCCTTTCAATGACAGTAGTGTTACCTGAGTCTTCCCCTTTTAATGACAGCAGTGTTACCTGAACCTTCCCCTTTCAATGACAGCACCTGAGTCTTCCCCTTTCAATGACAGTAGTGTTACCTGAGTCTTCCCCTTTCAATGACAGCAGTGTTACCTGAGTCTTCCCCTTTCAATGACAGTAGTGTTACCTGAGTCTTCCCCTTTCAATGACAGCAGTGTTACCTGAGCCTTCCCCTTTCAATGACAGCAGTGTTACCTGAGTCTTCCCCTTTTAATGACAGCAGTATTACCTGAGCCTTCCCCTTTTAATGACAGCAGTGTTACCTGAGTCTTCCCCTTTTAATGACAGCAGTATTACCTGAGCCTTCTCCTTCTGGAATCGTTTGACGACATCTTCCCGTGACATGCGACATGTTTCCAGCTCATGCTGCAACAAATATCCCCATAAGTATCACTAATCAGCCTATCAAAACACCCGCTGCCACATGCGGCTCCTCAAAACGGCAATAAACAATTGAAGGTAAGTGATTACCTTGATCCCATTTGACCCCATTTAACACCCTCAATTTACAATAGTAAAACAGTGATTAAGCTTTAGCCTTTGAAGAGGATAAATTCTGTTTCTAAATGCAACATCAGAGGAAGTTCAGTCGAAATGCTAATAGCGAACTACGGTTATAACAAACTAAAATTAGTGGTCCCTTTGACTTCGTTATAACTGTAGTTAGAAAGGGATGGGGTGTCTGTACATAGGATGGGTCATTTGACATTTACCGTATTTGACATAATAAGCGCCCAGGGCGCTCTCAAAATTAGAATGAGGGGGCTCTTATTAAAGTTGAAAGATTGTAAATTTCGTGGTTTATGCTAACAGCCTGATATGTTTATATACGACAGATATATTTTTCCAGAATTCAATTGCCCATAATTAAGGATGCATATAACAAACATATTATGCACAAATAAATAAGTCTTGTGTACATTGATCTATCGGAAGGGGTGCCAATTAGGATTGTTCACTAGCAAGTATATTAGCAAATATCGCCGTAGGCGCTTATTAGAGCAGGGCACTTATTACGTCTAATACGGTAAACAGTAATTCAACAGTTATGCTTAATCTATTTAGTTTCCTCTTATGACAAGCATGGGTGGGTTACTTGGGACTACACAGCAGTCAAACAGTCATTCAACAGTCAAACCATCATTAAGCAGTCATTCATCAGTTAAACGGTGAATACACATACTAGTATACTGTCTCTGTCAGCCATTGCATGTTTGGTTTTCTTCAAAAGGATTGCGTTGTCCTGACGTAACTTTACAATCTCCTTCCTTAGAGACTCATTCTCATCCACCAAACTCTGAAAATGATGATAAAAACTGTTTATTGTTTTAAGTTAATTCAAGTAAATCTTCTGTAAGTAATCACGTGATTGACATCATGAGCATCAACCTAGGGAACTGGGATACGATGACATGCATCAACCAAGTCAGTGAGTCTGACCACCCAAACAGCGACAACAATGTTAGCCGGATGTAGCTCTTTCAGAAGTAAGACACACATCTCATTAATTTTTACAAATAACAAAACTGTAAAACTGACGAACACAACCTCATTTTTCCGGATGACATCGTTGACTCTCACATTGTTTCCCAAGAGAGTGGAAGAGTTGGATAACTTGTGGCGTCCAGAGATGGACGGCATGGTCAGTCTGTCCGTCTCTTCACGGTCATCTGGGCGTGGGGATAGTGCCTTTCCACGGTTCCGCTGCCGTTCCTGATCATACAGGTCTTTGTATCGGAATGCCAGTCTGTTGGCCTTAGCCAGCTCCTCATCAAATGCCTTCAACTTCTTGTCAGCTGAAACAGTGCACAACAACAAACTGTAGTATACAGGTGACAAGTGACTGCAAGACTGTACAATAACACTTTTGTATACCACTCAGGCCACAGGTGTACTGAACACCCAGTTCTCAACACCATCAACATCCACCCAGGCAACAGGTGTCAAGAACACCCAGTTCTCAACACCATCAACATCCACCCAGGCAACAGGTGTCCAGAACACCCTGTTCTCAACACCATCAACATCCACCCAGGCAACAGGTGTCCAGAACACCCTGTTCTCAACACCATCAACATCCACCCAGGCAACAGGTGTCCAGAACACCCTGTTCTCAACACCATCAACATCCACCCAGGCAACAGGTGTCAGGAACACCCTGTTCTCAACACCATCAACATCCACCCAGGCAACAGGTGTCAGGAACACCCAGTTCTCAACACCATCAACATCCACCCAGGCAACAGGTGTCAGGAACACCCTGTTCTCAACACCATCAACATCCACCCAGACAACAGGTGTCTAGAACACCCTGTTCTCAACACCATCAACATCCACCCAGGCAACAGGTGTCAGGAACACCCAGTTCTCAACACCATCAACATCCACCCAGGCAACAGGTGTCAGGAACACCCAGTTCTCAACACCATCAACATCCACCCAGGCAACAGGTGTCTAGAACACCCTGTTCTCAACACCATCAACATCCACCCAGACAACAAGTGTCAGGAACACCCAGTTCTCAACACCATCAACATCCACCCAGAAAACAGGTGTCTGGAACACCCTGTTCTCAACACCATCAACATCCACCCAGGCAACAGGTGTCCAGAACACCCATTTCTCAACACCATCAACATCCACCCAGGCAACAGGTGTCAGGAACACCCAGTTCTCAACACCATCAACATCCACCCAGGCAACAGGTGTCAGGAACACCCAGTTCTCAACACCATCAACATCCACCCAGGCAACAGGTGTCTAGAACACCCTGTTCTCAACACCATCAACATCCACCCAGACAACAGGTGTCAGGAACACCCAGTTCTCAACACCATCAACATCCACCCAGGCAACAGGTGTCAGGAACACCCAGTACCCAACATAACGTCACATAAACACAGACAGGTTGCATTAGAGCTGTTGCTATTCTGACACACAGCATTTGGCACTTACTTTCCTTGGCCTTCTTCTCGAACCTGCTGAGGAGCTTGACAACGTTGGTGTGGGAGAGGTTGGACTCCTCCTGCAGCTTCTGGTTCTCGTTGTGGAGATGCTTCACCTCCACAATCTTCTCATGTAAAGTGATCTCTGCTCGTAGCTTGGAGTTCTGAGCCTCCACATTCTTCATCATCTGCGCCTTTAACTCATACGCCATCTCCGACTCTTCCGGGTCCAGCCTCCCTCTGGGGACATTATCAACATTATCTGCTAGGTGATTAGTCTCTTGATAACAGCCAGCCAGTGGAATATTCCTTATAATCCTTAGATTCCTCTTTAATGGATGCTGCTGCCTTAATTTATTTTATTAATCAAAATAATTGAAAATATTGTGCTTGATATGAAATGATTTTACATTTGACATAAATTCTATCTCACTTTTGTCTTGGGGCCTTTTCTTTACTGACATTGGTATTTGGTGAGGTCAGGTCTCTCTGTGTCTGTCCCACCTTCTCCTGGAGCTGTGGCAAGAACATTACTGTATTTAATGTAATTAATGCAACATCTCCTGGAGCTGTGACAAGAACATTACTGTATTTAATGTAATTAATGCAACATCTCCTGGAGCTGTGACAAGAACATTACTGTATTTAATGTAATTAATGCAACATCTCCTGGAGCTGTGACAAGAACATTACTGTATTTAATGTTATTAAAGCACCATCTCCTGTAGCTTTAACAAGAACATTTAATGTAATTAATGAAGTCTTTTCTGAAGCTTTGATAAGAACAATACTTTATTTAATGTAATTAATGCACCAACTCCTGTAGCTTTAACAAGAACATTTAATGTAATTAATGAAGTTTTTCCTGGAGCTTTGACAAGAACAATACTTTATTTAATGTAATTAATGCACCAACTCCTGTAGCTTTAACAAGAACATTTAATGTAAAGTCTTTCCTGGATCTGTGAAAAGAACATTACTGTATTTAATGTTGTTAATGCACCCTCTCCCACAGCATCTTCTCCTAGCAATGTTTGTTTGTTTGTTTGTGGTTTAACGCCACACTATATATATATGGCAGTCTGTAAATAATCAAGTCTGGACCAGACATTCCAGTGATTGATAATGCAACCAACGTTCGATCCACACCAATGACACCCATCAGGGACATCGGTCTACCAATTGGGATACGATGACATGCATCAACCAAGTCAGCGAGCCTGACCACCCGATCCCGTTAGTTGACTATTGCACAGTCACCTTTTATGGCAAGCATCATAGGATGCTGAAAGACTATTCTAACCCATATCTTCGCCAGGTCTCCTGGCAACGTATTACCTCTACAGCAGCTCTTCAGTTCATGATAAGATGACAATCATTGATTCTGGCAATATTCTTTAACCTGAAATATTGATAACAATGACAGCGACTTTCCTGCCTAACTCACAGTGACAGCTCGCCTAACTCACAGTGACAGTCCACCTAACTCACGTTCTCCAGTAGCTTGATGGCTTCATCCAGCTGTTTCCCTAGGCTTTCCTTCACCTGGGCACAGTCTTTCTCTTTCTTGGACGACTCAAGTTTTTTCAAGTTATTTTGAATAGATTTATTTGTTTCTGATAGTTTCTGGAATTGATCTTGAAAAGTCTGAAAAATGAAAACTATGCTATGACACACAGCTATTGATACATCTATCATGTTCACTGCTCAAATACTGATAGGGATGCATGCCTGCTGTCTGTCCAGGATCACTCAGTTCTTGTGACACAACATGGATTCTCTTCAAAGACCACAGCTTTACAGGGGTTTTGATTAACATTGTGAAACACAAAGAAAGTATCATATAGAATAGTCACTAGTGTACAATTTTGCTTTTCAATATTCACCTTCATCAACCCAGAAAAGACATCGAACATTCTAAATCACAACTAATTTAAGCCTTGTATTGTTGGAAATACTAGACAAAAGCTTTATGCCCATTATCTTAATTGCTATCCACGTCAACGCATATCTCAATAAAGTAACAGCAATATTTTGAGATTCCCCCGAACTCAGGTGCCACTTGCACCTGTGAGAATTCACGGGCCTGTGTGAGGTCATCACTTCATTACAGGTGTTAGGTAATTAGGCTACAGGCCGTTTCATACATGCATGACAACATGCCATTAATTTCTATGTTTATTATCATAGTTCCTGTAAAAGTACCTTCTTTTTTTTGTGTTGTTTTGATATATGCTATTTTCATATCCCTGTGATTCATATTTATTAAATGAAGCCAGAAAAGCATTTTTCTAGCATTTCTCACAGTTCTTCAGTCAGTTTGTGATGCAACCTGCACTCATAATTATTGTATGAATTCATTTTAACCTCTTTAAATTCATGTCACATGAAAATTCAAGGACATGGTAAACAGAGACAGCTTTGTCTTATTAGTTTTACTGAAGTCCCGAGCAGTCCTTGAGCAGTGTACACACACCATTTAAGGAAACTCTCCGTGGTTGTCAAACATAAAGCTTTATATGACACAGCACACACAATGAACAATTTTTTTCTATGTATCTAGCTACTAAAACAAGGATTTGCTCTAACTGAAAAAAAACACACAGCATAAGTCACAGATACATATTTAAGCATATTCAGGGAATAATTTACATTACAATACAAACATTTTATGCAAACAGTTTTCAATTGAATGTCTATTAAAACAAAATTCAATGTAAACTCTCACTTGAATTTTTTATTTATGAACACTTTTCATGCCAAACAGAATAACACTGTATACAGAAAGAATTAGATATGTCAAGATATATTGACGATCATATGAATAAATACTATTGAGTTTATACACCCACTAACACACTTTAAGTACAATGGTGTACGTGACATGAATTGCAAATAGCTGCAGCAGTAGTCTTGTGCAAATTGCTACACTACAATTGAAAAGATTATAAAATTTACAAACGGCAGCCAAACCAAACACAAAAGAATGACAACTTATGACAACCTTCCATGAATCTTTTGTTGACATTTTGGTCTACTGACGGAGGTTACAATTTCGTTTTGTGAACTTTAACAAAACATATGCAGATTTCAGAATAGATTTGTTTACACGGTCGGGAAGGACAACAGTTCGGCAAATAGTGCCAAGGGGAAGTCACTCTAACATGTTTTGTCACTGAGAATACCGCTGTTAAAATTATTCGTTTGCGATGGGCGTCATACTACTCAAACAAAACATTATATATTCCTAATTTGTTAATATCTTCCAACAGTGTAAATCAATGGTTATTTCACTCTAACCTGAATGACTGAAGGTGTAATATCTGATTTGCAAAAAACTTCATGTTTGTAGGTTGTTTACCTACACTAGCGGTATTTCGTGTGCAGGCTGTTCACACAACAAACGTACTTCCGGCGTCTTTTGGTTATTTTGATATCGAGAGAACTATTCTTTTCTTGTGTATGTAGTCTGTGTACATACGGAATTGTGACGCTGTAGTGTAATGAGATTGATGAGTTCAGCATAATCTATTTTGTGATTGTATTAGCGTGGTAGTGAAATACCGGGTTATTGCGAAAACGGTGTGTAAATACGGTCTGTATTAGTATCAGACAGGCGCCAGCGCATCATACCCAGGGAACCAGGCTGTACTAGTATATGGTGTCACTCCATGATCAGTGGTGATACCAAGATAATTATACTCGTTGACGATTTCATTTTATTTTCACCAACTATTACTATTTAATTTAAATCAATTTCCTTTTTCAGAAGTCTATAATTTCGTTATAGTTTTCGTTCTATTCAGGCATACGTATGTTAAGTGATCTCATACCTGTATACCATTGCAGGCTTGGTAAGGGCGTCGCTGTCCGTCTGCCAACTTGACCATGAAACAATCATTTACAACATTCCAACACACATTAGTATAAAGGATAAATTACAAGCTCCGAGGTGCATCTGTGTCCAGTACGTTGCTGTGAGTACCTCATGGAGTCCAGTAGATAGAGCGTCTGTTCGGAAAGCCGTTGGTTCAATTCCCTGTCGCGTCATACCAAAAGACATTACAAGATAAGGTACTTGTTGTTACCCTGCCTAGCGCTAGGCAGTAAGGGGTAAACATGGACTGGACGGCTCAGAGTCAGAACACTGTGTCGTCGTTGGGTATCCATGTTAAACTGCGGCTTGATATCTTAGTTTGCGAGCACTATAAAACCGGCACTAGTCTCACTGTTACAAGCCACCACACACATGCATGCACGTTTCTTTATAAGTGCAATAATTGTGAACGCGACCTTAAACCCCTTTTCACCTAACCTATGATTTTTCGGATTCTTACCTAACCAACATGGATATCGTCAATGTTGTGCTATACGTGGCTGGCATATTTGGGAAATATGAAATAGTGAAAAACTAAACTTATCTCAGTAAGGATAAGAAATTTATGGATGAACAACCTCTTTTTTACAATTAAGAGCGACGTTTCGGTGTAGGTTCTAACACCGTTATCAAACACTTGCAAGTGCTTGATAACGGTGTTAGAACCTACACCGAAACGTCGCTCTTAATTGTAATAAAGAAGTTGTTCATCCATAAATTTCTTATCCTTACTTAGTACTCCAACTTCTAAATGCCTATCAAAGAAGATAAACATATCTCATCTTGCAAAAAGGTAATTTAAATATAAAAAGATCAACTAGGAGGTTTGTTGGAAATATATCTGGGCATAATCTCTGCCCGACTTGTTCCTGATGTGTCTTCGACCCGTGAAGATTCCGGGGTAGAATAGGTCTTCAGCAACCCATGCTTGCCGTAAAATAGGCGGTAATACCCGCCCGGTGGAGTTGTTGCCTCGTAAATAACCGAACATACAGTTGGCTGCGACATATGTCTTATCAATAATCATTTTTCTACTGGCCATGTATGTAATGATCATAATCATATATATAATCAATAAACATACCTTTCGCCATTTAGATTAGTGCATGGTACTCGTCAACTGATATAACGGTACATGATTATATGTAAACCCATTCAAAAGATATATATTTCAGAGTTGCGGGTTTTAAATTTGAAAAGAATCCATTAAATAGTTTTCTTGTTATCGGGCGCACAAATGTTTAAGTAAAAAACATTCTCAGTAAAAAAATGAAAAATAGCTGCATTTACTTCAGAAAATCCAAATATTGAAAACAAACTTCACACTGCATCTCTCATTATGGTATAGAAACTGTACCTCCAACTGGAAAAAAATTCATGAAGTATAAATAAATCTTAGTTCACATGAAAAACATTCATATTTCTTTAGAAATTACTCAAACTCAAATTAAAAATATAACTTTGCACTGCATGGAAACTGTTCCCTAAATTTGAAAACATATATAGTTCGCAAAAATGTTTGGGTAAAATCATTCTAAGTAAATAATAAAAGAAAAGCTGCCTTTTTTTCAGAAAATCCAAATATTTAAAATCAAACTTCGCACTGCACCTCTCCTATGGGTATAAAAAGTGTTCACCAAGTTTGAAAAGAATCTCTGAAACAGTTTTCAACCTATAGGTCGCACAAAAAATGTCCCCAGAAGGACGGGCGGAATTCCTTGGTATAACTAGTATTCCCTCCTGAGACGCACAGGTAATGTTTGTTGTGACTGTCTAATGTCGAATGTAGTAATATTGAACCAAGGTCCACCGAGTCTCAGTTTCCGGTATCCTCTCAACTCTGGCTTTGGGGTGGTCGTAAGGCGGAGGACGGATCAATCGATTCCTGATGGGAAGGAGTGCCTTCAATGAAACGGTACAGTCGTAATATGCATATATGGAAGTCTTAAACTGATCAGTTAATGTGCATCATACTGAATTGTAGTTTGTTTGTTTGTTTGTTGTTAAACGCCAGACTCAGCAGTATTCCAGCTATATGACGGGGGTCTGTAAATAATCGAGTCTGGACCAGACAATCCAGTGATCGACATCATGATTACCGATCCACGCAATTGAGATACGATGACATGCTTCAACCAAGTCAGCGGAAAACGGACGGCTGACGGACGGGCGGGCATGCTGATCGCTTTATGGCCCCGTTTGTTTAAAAAAACGGGATTGGGGGTGGTGTGTGGTGTGTGTGTAATAATGTGGCTTTGATAATATAATAATGATAACGACGGTGATGCAGCAACAATGTTGACTGTATGGGGGCGGTAGTTCATATATTCTGACGCTGATATTAATGATAAAAAAGCTTGTGATCCAAACATTGTGATGACGACAATGATGATGATGATGATGATGATGGTGATGATGATAGCATAATAATGATGATGCTAGTGCTGACCAAAAAGACGTTTTACATACTCTGATTTTGCCTTGTACCCTGGGCGAGTCTTTCTCGAGATGTTTTTCCGCTACCCTAGGTGTAATGGTTGTTTGTACTTTCCCCCTCTGTCTCATCCGCTCCTTCTCCAGGTTATCCTGACCTGCCTTCCATTCTTTAGCTCGCTTCTTGTGGTCCTTTACTCGGCCCCGTAACTTCTCCTGTTACAGTAATAAATTCGACATAAGCCTCAATATATCCTTCATTCGTTTCCTTAACGATCCCACGTGTGCGCGCGTGTGCATGTGCGTGTGCGTGTGCGTGAGCGTATAACAAAACAAAATATCCAGAAATACAGGTAACATCTGTTGAATACGACGATGTTAATTATACTATTAAATGATTTATTTCTTGAGCCAAAGTCAACTTCAGTTTATTTCAGTTACTACCCTTTGGGCTCCATGAAGACTTATCTAAGCTCACCTTGATATCCTGGTATGTGGGTCCTACTGCAGCAGGTGCTCGGTATGAGTGAGTGAGTGAGTTGGGTTTAACGCCGCTTTTAACAGCATTCCAGTCATATCCCGTCGTTTCTCGGTATGAATGGTTACCTGTGAAGTAGTGTAATATTTGGCATGCAGAGTATATTATACCCGCTACTTTATATCAGTACTGTACCCAACATTGAAGCGGTAATACCGCTTTATTAGACCGGTTAGTTTCTTTAACAATAAAAGTAAAGAATTGCCGTATTTCCTCTAGTAAGGACAAAATGAGCTGCAGCTTATTAGTTCAACCCATAACATTTAAATCCCAAGTCAGTTTGTATATGTTTGTAATTCATCTACTCTGAAGGTAATAAGATATAAAATCAAGGTGAAATTAATCGATGTCAGGGTTCTCATATAAGGATGGGGCACGGGTGGTCCAGTCGTCTAAGGCGCCGCAAGTCGCTGTGCAGTGTTACGTCCCTTGGTCACGCCAGAAATATATGATTGTGGGTTCGAATCCTGGTTCGCCCCGATTATGTTTCTAGGTTTGTCACCAAAGTGGAAAACGTATGAGACCCGCGTCATTTCGGGCTTTCCTCCCACGTTAATCTGACACGTCATGATAAAACTGGAACACTGTTAAAACTCAACACTCTCAATTATATAAGGAAAATTTGATCGATGTTACATCCATTTGAACGACATCTGAAAATGTTGCTAAAATAATATGTTTAATTATCACGATTAGTATTATTTACATCGCCAGACAGTCACAAAAGCTTACCGTAATCCGGCTGATCCTTGAACCATTTTCGCAAACTCATCTTCCTAAATTTGGGAGCCTGTGGACAAAGTAAAATTTTTTGAACTTCAGCAGTTTCAATATTATATCTTAAAGATCGATAAGGTTAGTAAACAAAAGCGCTGCCAGAAAATGGGAGCGTAAAAAACATACGTTGATATTCACGGAACAAATAGAGAGTTGTTCTACGGTCAGTAAATTATTCAAGTCGTGTAGTGTTGGATTTTAACGCCGCTTTGAACAGATCGTGTCACATTAGTGTGTGTGTGTGTGTGTGTGTGTGTGTGTGTGTGTGTGTGTGTGTGTGTGTGTGTGTATGTGTGTGTGTGCGTTACAAGAAGGATTTCGTGTCGTTAAGAATGTCTCAAACAAAAATTGTGATGTACGATCACTATATTTGGTAATGTTATAAATACTCATAAACATATTTATGCAATAAACATATCTGATACTTGATCCACCCACTACTGTCGATACATATATGCCTGCTTAGACACGTCAGCATAGAAGAGTCCAAACTAAACGACTATGCATAGTAACAAACACTTTGTAAACAGTGGAATGTATAAGGCCGTTATTTTTACAGAAAGGAATGCTGTACAATACAACACAACACGGTGTTGTTTGTACTCCTAGCTACTTTCGGTTTAACTTTAAGAGGTTCACATATTATATGCCTTACCTAATACACTTGATCAGCGTTAGTGAATATATATCTAATATCGAACACAGTGTTACGTCGCGTACATAAATATGAGATACATGGGGCATATCGAGTAGAATTACAGCATATGAAAACAGTACCTGTTGCGCCATGTTAGTGGGCACCTGTCTTCTCGCACACAAGGCTGGCACAGTGCCAGGGGTTGCTCGAAGTCGCGACGATTCCGAACACGGACGTTACTCGAGATTCTTTTCTTGTGCAGTACTTCATGCTCTGTACTCTGAGCACTTAAATTAGAGTTACCGTATTTCCTCTGTTAGACGCCCGGGCTTCTATTTATTTCGGACAAGCCTTTGACCCGGCGCCAATTAGAGGTCCGCGTCTACTGGAGGTCCGGCTTCTATCAATACCCCCATTTCACTATGACCGCGAATGTCCCGAATCGCCACGAAATGGACATATTTTGTGTTCGTCGATATCCGTAGATATATCTCAATCAATTCTCGATTCTTGATCGACCCGGCGTCTTTTAGAGGCCCGGCTTCTATTTTTTGCACTGAACAATTGACCCGGCTTTTATTAGAGTCCGGCCTCTATTAGACTGACTGACTGACTGAGTATTGTTTTACGCCGCTTTTAGCAATATTCCAGCAATATCACGGCGGGGGACACCAGAAATGGGCTTCACACATTGTACCCATGTCGGGAATCGAACCCGGGTCTTCGGCGTGACGAGCGAACGCTTTAACCACTAGGCTACCCGACCGCCCCGCCTCTATTAGAGGTCCGGCGTCTAATAGAGGAAATATGATAATCAATAAAAAAAAAACCCATTAGAATTAAAATAGAATTAGCAGGTCTTTGAAAGGCATTAGCAGGACAACAAAGTGATGTTTGAGGACTATGATCAAATGTACCAGGAATTTGTGGACCGAACATACCATAGCCTCTAAAGACTCTTTCAGACTCACAACGAAGCCTGCTTTATCAGACTGGACCTTGGACGCAAACGTTTGTCTGTGCAGAGTCGTGGAAACGTTACTTTTCATTAATAATTAAGCTTTACATGTCCGTCATTTTCAAGAAAAGGACTGGACATGCTTTTCAACTATGCGTTTATTATGTATGTCAAGTAACGAAATATTTCTGTGAGAAGTGGGTGTTAAGCACCAGTCCTTGGCTTAAGCTCTATAAACACTACTCATACTACAACATGGCCAATGATTCGTTACAGCCCGTGCTTCAGAAATCGCTCTTCGAGAGCGCGGTTAAGAGTTTAGTCCATTAAGCTGGTCCTTAAATCTCTCTACGCAGCCGCAACTGCTAGAACGAATAAAGCCAGAGCCCAGTCTTAAAAGGTTGATGTGATGTCATCATTTACTGTGTAAATTCGAAGACCACAGTTCGGCAATCACTCCACGTGGGGTTTTGCAGTTAGTTGCTTTTGGAGTTACTGAAACGATTTCCTTTAGGTTTTGAGAAGGTACGTAATGTTTTATTTCTGTCCGAAAGCCTAAGTAATAGTTGAGTTCAATTGTTAACGGAAAAAAGTCGTCTGATATTCATTACGTAGTGTATTATTAAATTCCATAAATAATCTGTCAGCGATGGTTCTATTTTCGATCATTGACTTTTAAAAAATGGTGTGTCAATATACCCCGACATCGTCAACCGTTGCTCATGACGTCAAGCACTGGTTTTTCTGACCCTCACTCGATTATTTATAGGCAGTCATCGCAGCTGGAATAGTGCTGGCTGTCGTGTTAATCAAACAAACACAATCTAAATATTTGATATGAAATAACTGCAATCTGGTTAATTTTATCGTGATCTGCAGCTTACTTAACGTTTCAAATAATTGTAACCCCGAGGTGGATATATGTTATTTCCGTGTTTCCTGTCATTGGATAACGTTGATTTAAATCCAAAACTTAAAAAAATATGGAAAAAGATCCTTCTGTCCACTGACAATTATGGTTTGCAATATTTTGTGTGTGATCCATTTGGCATCTGTTTAAAATAAATTCAGACATGTGCATCACAACTTCTGAAAAGCCACATATTTGCGAAATGTGTTTTGCACAGGAACTCGATGTTATATGTAATATGTAATATATTATAATTACATGCCATTACAATATATTGGTTGTAATTTCTCATATGTTTATTAAATTCATACATTGTGTTTACACGCATGATAGGATAATAACTAATTCTCATCTTCACATCCAGATATCAAGTATATACAACACTCAGCAAGCCCAAGTGCTTTGCTGCTTGTCAGATTGTGTCGATTTATTTTAAAAACTGCAGCTTATTGTGACAAATAAATTGACACATAAATTTACTGCAGACCACAAGGACTTATACAAACTTGAAACCACGGGCCTAACACAGATCTGCCACGTGCCTACGGGCAGGCACTTGATTTGAACACTGTCCTCCATTGACGTTCTCTATGTATGTTTGTCGGGGACCCAACAATTAGCTTGATTAGTTGTGTGTGATTTTGTACTTCATTTGCCATATGATGATCTGATCTGTGTTTATCCCCAAACAGTCAGAACAACAGCTTCCTTGATCAGTTGATCAGCCTCTGAAATTCACACTAGTCAACTAGCCAGACTACTATATTTTGCTGAGGACTAGTAAAATCCTATGATGGTAGTCCTCATTGACTAGTGTTATTTAAGGGCTATGTGAATGATTTTTCTCCAAATTTGAACTGAATAAAACTGACAAAATGTAAACAAGTTTATCTCTTTCAAGCAGAATGAGCTTAACACACTGAGGATGATGGAAATGAGTTTTACACCAGTCCTCTGTACTACCCAAATTTCTGATTTTGACTGTTGATGCTGCTGTAATCCTGCTGATAGTGGCATGAAAGAAGATTTTGACTTAATCTTTCTAAACAAACAGTCACAGTATTTTACAGCCTAAATGGTTGCAATTATGTTGTTGTTTTTTGTTTAATGCCGCAATCAGTAATATTTTAGCTATATGACAGCGGTCTGTAAATAATCAAGTCTGGGCCAGACAATCCAGTGATTGACATCATGAACATCGATCCACGCAATTTGGATACGATGACCTGCATTAACCAAGTCAGCGAGACTGACCACCCGATCCCATGAGTCACCTTTTTCTACAAGCATAGTCGCCTTTTACGGCAAGCATGGGTTGCTGAAGACCTATTCTACCCCGGATCTTCACGGGTCTGCAATTTTGGTAGTTCATTTGTCAGTTTTCTTACTAGTAATGCTGTCACTGTAACCCACTGGGTTACCTCTTACAAGCCTGAATACACAACATCCTGCCGTCATGTACCTTCATTGTCCATTGCTTTTAGATGGCAAAGAGTTTACGCAGCAAATGGAAGCGCAAGATGCGCAACATTAAGAGAGAGAAACATGCAGTGAAGGAGATGGATCGTCTCAAGCGCATCTCCAACCTTGCCAAGCAGCAAGACGAGGATCTCAAAGAACTGTATGAAGGTCAGTGGTAATTGTATGTCATGTCAATAGCCAGTGCGTTATTATGGTTGAACTTGTTCAGCGTTCCCGTTTACCGGTAATAACCAGTTTTTTACCGGTAAAATTAGGCTTGGACCGGTAATTCATGTGACCATGGTGACTGCCAGTCCCTGTGGACCAGCAAAAGAAAGTACTTCATAAATCTTTGTTGTTTAACAACAGGTTGAATATCCATTTGTAGTGACTTGTCTCGAAATATATAAAAAAAGAAGAGAAAATTGTGACTTAAGTTTGTGTGAATGACGTATAGATCTAACTAAGTTACTTCAGAGATGACATCTTTGCATTGAACATGTTGCAAGAATTAAAACCAAATACTTTTCATACGTTTTTTTATTTGTTGAAAGTTGGGACTGGCAAAAATTAGGGGGGACTGGTAGTTTCAAAAGCCAGCGGGAACACTGTTGTTTTGACTTTGTCTTAGTGTTTGATGATATTAAGGGCAGTCCTTGGTTCTTGTGGTCTCCTATGATGTTTGAATCTAGGAATCCCCTAACTCTTTAACCATGTTAACTGTTTATATTAGGGTTAAGCTCTTGATTATAATGCCTAATTTTTAACACTGTGTTTAATGGGAGAGGAAAATCATTACTGATGCAGCTTGTGGAGGTTAATCGCTTTGGTAAAACTCACAAGCATTGTCACCAAGTGTCATAGTCTGGGATATAAACACCAGTGCATCCTGGTATTAAAGGGAAATGTGGAGTATAGACCACTGGCTGGCTGTGATAGTCATTAATTTATGGCATTCTGTTCTGTGATGATTAGATGTATCTTTTCTATAACCTACTTATTATTTACATGTTCTGATTGTTTGTTTGTTGTTTAACGCCGCACTCAGCAATATTAAAGCTATATGACGGTGGTCTGTATATAATCGAGTCTGAACCAGACAATCCAGTGATTAATATCATGCGCATCAATCCACACAATTGGGTTAGATGACCTGCATCAACCAAGTCAGCGAGCCTGACCGCCCGATCCCGTTAGTCGTCTTTTATGACAAGCATAGTCATCATTTACGGCAAGCATGGGTTGCTGAAGACCTATTCTAACCCGGATCTTCACGGGTCTACATGTTCTGATTAAGAACTCTAACTTGGATTTGCAAATTGCTTTATGCGCCGAGCCAAGACCCGATCAATATTAGACCACTGGGATATAACTGGACAATTGCTAACGTCAGCAGTAAACAACCGTTTTACTACCTGAAAGTGATGACTGATGTATCTCTCAACATACACATTGTCCTTCATTGCACTGCCAATCATGACACCACAGAAAATGTCAAAACATCAAAAAGAAGAAACATGATAAGTAGATCTACAATAATTGAAAATTTTTCATATTGTAAACTTTTCTTTCACAGTTAAAAAGGCAGCTGACATCATGAAAAGAAAGCCAAAGACAGATGGTATGTCAAGTGTATTTGTGTCAGTTCCTTTCTCCAACTTGCAGGGGTTTAAGACAACAAGACACAAATTTACTGTAGGGGTGTCACTGTTCCAGTCATACTTGGTGTCCTAATGTTCTTACATTGTAAATTTAAATGGTAAATTGAGACCCATATTCCCCCAGTCGGAGGTGGTTTATTTCTTGCCTGTGGTAAATACAGACCCATATTCCCCCAGTTGTAGGTGGTTTATTTCTTGTATGTGGTAAATACAGACCCATATTCCCCCAGTTGGAGGTGGTATATTTCTTGCATGTGGTAAATACAGACCCATATTCCCCCAGTTGTAGGTGGTTTACTTCTTGTATGTGATAAATACGGACCCATTTTCCACCAGTTGTAGGTGATTTATTTCTTGTATTCCTATAGTTGCAGATGGTGATGGTGAAATGGATGTAGACAAGGCACAGAAAAAGATCAACCCCTCGACATTGAAGGATGAGCATGGCAGCTACCCTGCCTGGATGAATCAGCGCGCCATCAAACGACTCAAGAAGAAACAGGTCAACAAGAAAAAGAAGAAAGGGGGAAAGAAATAGACTTGATTATGCGAAATGTGTAAATACTGTAAATAAAGCTCATCCATGTTGACCATCATTATGGTGATTTATGAAGCTTTTTCGACCTCATTCAAGTTTGATGTTTGAGCCTGAACATGATATGGTTTTACAAAAAGTTTGAAAGTCACATAGCATTTGTAATTAGTTATATCTTAAGAATTAAGAAAAAGGAGAGGACAAAGTAATTGATACCCCCTCCCCGGCAATGGTAAATACTTGTCATAAATATGTCCGCTATATCCATGTTGTGGCCATGGAAACTTGGAAATTTTTTTTGTTGAAAATCAAAACTATCAAAAGGCACCAGTTCACCAATGGACCTATCAATGTGCCAAGTCTGGTGGAGAAATATTGTATGTTTTTCAAGATCTGCTCTGAAAGCGAGCACTACTGCCATTTCCAGCCTTGTCGTGGAAACTATTTTTGTACGGTTTTCAAGATCTTCTCCGGAAATGACATCTTGCACGTACAGATGGTGTCCTTTTTAAAACTCCCACAAGCGCGTTGTTGGCGATAACAATGTTCTGGCCAGTAGAGCTAGTATATGATAGCCAGTTGGTATTAATACTAATGTCATAAAAAAGGACTGGATTTATCAACAGAAAACTATATGTATATGCGAGTATTGGGTATCCCACCGGCCACTGTCTGTAAATAAAAGGCTGTGTGATGATTTGAGTGAGTGAGTTCGGTTATCACGGAATGAGCTTCACATGCTGCAGTCTGTGAAATAGACTAACAGTTTGTCCCATAATTGTCATTTTCCCTAAAAGTATAGATGTAAAAAAATAAATGACATAACATTTACATGGAGCCCAGAACAATGCTTAATTTCAGGGACTAACCAACTCTGCTAGCTCTGATTTCTTGGAATTTCTGTAATCTTGTCAGTGTCGACCTTCATTTGTATTTTCATGCCGCTGCAACTCAGCCAGCATAGGGGCCACGGGTGGCCCAGTCATCTAAGGCGCCGTGATTTGCTGTGCAGAGTTGCATCCCTTGTGCATGCCAGAAACCTATGATTGTGGGTTCGAATTCCGGTTCGCCCCGATTATGTTTCTAGGTTTGTCAGCACCATACCCGTGCTCGTGGGTTTCACCGAAGTGGTAAACATCTAAGACCTGCATCACTTTGGGCTTTCCTCCCACATTAAGCTGACACGCCATGATATAACTGAAATAATATTAAAACTCACTCACTCAGCCAGCATATTATGACCATTTCCTGCCACTCCCCTTGGTATCCCTTCTCTCCCCTAGTGTGGCACCACTGACACAACCAAGCCTGTTGCTATGGTTGTGTTTTCCAGCTCTTTGTGTAAACATGATGCAGTTTCAGATGCTAGCATTTCCACTTCAAGTACCAAATATGGTGTATGGTGCTGACAAACCTAGAATCATAATCGGGGCGAACTGGTAATCGAACCCAGAATTGTAGGTTTCCAGCGTGCCCAAGGGATGCAAGTCTGCACAGCGAATCGCCACCCGTGCCCCCTTATGAGCAATGATCAACGCTGTCGGGATATGATGACACACAGTGAACATGGTGACTGAGCCTGACTACGGTACACTAAGTCGCCTCTTACTACCTTCACAGGTTGCCAGGAATCTACCCGAACCCAGCGTAACCACAGGGCACCTGCGAAATGACCGGACCACTGTTTTCCATCAGACAATTACCAAGTTAATAAAAGAATTGGTTCTCAGACAATAACTTTTGAAAATACAGTGCGGGCAGGCAGTGGTTTTTGTTTTTTTGCTTGTTCAATGTAACCAAATAAACAGTTGTATAGCATCAACCTGGGAAAGGGCCTCCCTACATGAGCATACAAACTGCTATTGCCGCCATGACCATAACTCGAGATGTGCACTAAAGCAGTGCGCATGTAAAGGGAAGTAATTGCATGCTATATTAGATCGCATTGTTTTAAAAGCATTAGGATTTTTATATTTTTATTGAAAATGGAAATAAAAATGAACTGTGACTTTATGCTGATGCAGGTGGTGCCTGAGAACCAAAACTATTATTTTTTTAGCCTAGTATGCACAAGATATATACCAGCGTAATCAGAGCTCCAGATAAGCTGCGTAACTGCGTAAAATACGCATCAGAAATGCAGAAATACACAGTTAAATATAATCCAAGCGTATCAAATAAGCAACGAACATTACAGATTCGCTACAAAAATAAAACTTGTGTGTATCATCAAAATATTGTGAAGTAACCCTGCGTATTCGATTAGCAAATCAGCAACCTATTTTGAAAAAAACGGGCATTCCGCCAACCTTGCCAAACTCCACGATGACAGTTACATCATGATCATTTGCCATCACACTTTCTTGTGGAAGTATCGAGGTATTTTTGAGTCCTATAAAGCTCTCGAACTCACACGACACCAGTTTGCAGGGACTAGATGAATAGTGTTTTTTAATATTTTACTTAAATACCCACATGTGTAAAAACTAGTGGGTAACAGAAATTTGAATACGCAGATAGAATTACTGATACCCAATGATTTTAAAATGCATGGGTAAAATACCCACAACACCAAAAGCTTATCTGGAGCTCTGGGCGTAAGTAACCACAGGGCACACGTGAAATGACCGGACCACTGTTTTCCATCAGACAATTACCAAGTTAATAAAAGAATTGGTTCTCAGACAATAACTTTTGAAAATACAGTGCGGGCAGGCAGTGTTTTTTTGGTTTTGGTTTTTTGTTCAAACTAGAATGTAACCAAATAAACAGTTGTGTAGCATCAACCTGGGAAAGGGCCTCCCTACATAACAAGCATACAGACTCCTATTGCCACCATGGCCATATCACGAAATGTGCACTAAAGCATTGCACATGTAAAGGGAAGTAATTGCATGCTATATTGGATCGCATTGTTTTAAAAGCATTAGGATTTTTATGTTTTTATTGAAAATGACAATAAAAACGAAACGTGACTTTATGCTGATGCAGGTGGTGCCTGAGAACCAAGACCGTTTTTTTAGCCTAATATGCACAAGATATTTACCACACCAAAACAATATGACACTTGCTGTAAATATCAAGATGAGGGCCAGACAACTGACTGATTGCACTCCAACATGAAATACCTGTATTGAGTAAATCACCCACGAACCACCCAATCTCCATTTAGGCCAGTTCCTTACGTCCTTACAAATTCTTTTTTCAAAATACATTTTTGAAGTGAACCTCATTATATCTCTATTTCGCACAATTAACTTGTGGCACTTGCCTGTCTACTATTTCAAATATTTGTTGTTTAAAGCTGTGACCCACTGCTCCGCCAGGGTAGGATTGCACACCATCAACAATGTCCCCGAGCATGACAACCCAATCAACAACCAGCATAGGTTGGTGGGGACCTATTCTAACCCTGAATCCCCATTGTCAATCAAAGACAACACACAGACCTCATTGCAAAACACATAACATGTTTATGTGCAAATGACATACTTTAATGTACAATGAATGAAAAATTTAACAACATACAAGAAAAATAACAAATATTCCTATTTTAAGTCTGCTTGTTGCCAGCTCTGACAACATGATGTTTGTTGTTTAACAACACACCTAGCAACATTTCAACTATATGAGGGTGGTCTGGAAATAGTCCAGACTGGACCAGACAATCCAGTGACTGACATGATCACTGATCTATGCACTTGGCTTGGTTTGTGGAGGACTGAAAGATGGGTAGTCTCAAGCAAATGTGCCAGGGCAGAATAACAGATCCTTCAAATGATGCATCACTCCTTAGCTTACTCAAGTATAAAAGATCTTATTTCTATTTCTTTATACAACTACACAGCACAGCCTAACCTTAATATCTAGGATCCGTCTCATTTTCACACGGTGCAATGTCCAGACCCTCAGGATTGTACATCACTTTGCAAGTTCAAGTGAAGATGGTTTTATTTGCAATAACTTGTATCAAAGAGTCTTGCATCCACAGCAAAGTCAACATTAGCAAAATAATCTTGCCATTACAGACTCCCTGATCATCCACCATGAATCAATTCTTTCCTCCTAATGAACTGTGAGTGAGTTTCGTTTTACGCCACAATATTTCACTTGTATCAAGGTGCCTCTTGTGAGTGGAGATCAGGAAGTGAGGTGAAATGGGATCTCGCATTGAAAGCACATGTATGTGCGGTTGCTTGCCCTTGTCTTTACAAATACCATCTTTTAATGTCTTTTGGTATGACACGGCCAGGGTATCGAACCACTGAGTGAGTGAGTTGTGTTTAACGCCACTTTTAACCGTATTCCAGCTATATCACGGCATGTCAGCTTAATGAGGGAGAAAAGCCCGAAGTGGTGCAGGTCTCAGACGTTTACCCCCTCGGTGAAACCCACGAGCACGGGTACAGTGCTGACAAACCTAGAAACATAATCGGAGCGAACCGGGATTCGAACCCACAATCATAGGTTTCTGGCGTGACCAAGGGATGCAACTCTGCACAGTGAATTACGGCGCCTTAGACGACTGGGCCACCCCTGCCCCCTCGAACCACTGACATCCCTGTCAGATGTTCTATCCACCATATCAGGGGCAATCCTCAATAAGTCATGGCAACATTACAGCTCTTTACAAGCCAGGAAATAATCAAACCAATTGTTGATAGCGTGAACAATGGCTACATACTTTCTGCGTATGATAACGCTTGATAGTCTCACATTGGAACCACTCATTCCCCAGTGATTGGCTCCAATGACAAGCATGATGTACGGGAGAACGGAACTCCAACAAGGCTCTCCATTAATCAGGGCCCCTTCTGTACAGTAGACCAGTACTTGTTAAAGTTGTATGTTGGAACACTAACGCAGGAAAGATGAGATCACCAAATGAAAGGTGCACGTTCTCGAAGCAGCCTGCAGCTGTACTGCTGCCACTCCTTGGGCCGAATCCAGAGTTCCTGAGTCGTGTCCAGACATGCCATCACTGCAGCCCCCTTCCAACAGGCCACACGGGGGTCGTTGTCCTGGTAACAAGGGAAGTGACATAAAACTCATTTCGCAAGACTTCAATACTATGAAATAAGAATCTTGTCAAAATAACATATATTTGTAGAATCTTGTCTTATAATATAGATAAGTGACCTCCCTGTCAGACTTTTCCCCATCACGACAAATGCCTCAGTAAAAATATGATGCATACATGATAAAAAAAAAAACATTGTTGAAGGTGTGTTTGTTTTTTATGCTGAAATCCTGGTTGAAAAGATTGCCAACCTTTGGGCGTGTGAGAACGTCCATATTCTCCATCATAAGGCGCTGATGGTTGGGCATCTGCAGCCACACCCGGTGCTGGATCCAGGACTGTGCCCCCTCGAACAGCGCCAATCCACCACCCACCACCACTATACAGCTGTACATCTTGCGCTTTAGATCCTCACTTCCTGTAAGGGAGCATTCATTTCATCACTGTTCATTATAGGCCTGGAATTAATAAGTGATGCAACACGATATGATGATTGTTTGTTTGTTTGTTGTTTAACGCCACACTCAGCAATATTCTAGCTATATGACAGTGGTCTGTACATAATCAAGTCTGCACCAGACAATCCAGTGATTGACATCATGAACATCGATCCACGCAATTTAGATACGATGACCTGCATTAACCAAGTCAGCGAGTCTGATTACCCAATCCCATTAGTTGCCTCTTATGACAAGCATAGTCGGCTTTTACGGCAAGCATGGGTTGTTGAAGACCTATTCTACCCCGGATCTTCATGGGTCTGATATGATGTAAACATATTGTGCCAGTGCCAGTGCCAATAATGACAATCTTACCGCACTGCTCTATACAGTGTAGTATAGCCTCGTCAACCCCCATCAGCTGAGCCACGGGTTCCGTGTCCTCCTCCTCCTCCTCCTCCAACTCATGGCGTCGTCCAGTCTTGGTTTCCGTCAGCGCCAACGTCTCTGGAGCATCGTTCGAGTCATCGTCCATCTGGGAGTGACTGAGCTGAGTGTCCTCCAGCTGACTGCTCTCCGTCACGTCCCGAGACTCCTGGTTCTCCTTCTTTGAACCCATCTTGGCCTGCAGAGTGATCAGAACGGCGGAGTATAACTAACCAGCTTCAATGGCAGAGAGATAAGTGATGTCATTTGATTGTGATGTCACTGTCATTGTAAGTCAGTTTGACGCCTAAAGCGATATATGGAGCCGGAAGACCTAATCTGTGAATCGAACCACCCATGTGGACATGATAGTGAGTGAGCGAGTATGTTTTTACGCCGCTTTTAGCAATATTCCAGCAACATCACGGCGGGGGACACCAGAAATGGGCTTCACATATTGTAACCATGTCGGGAATCAACCCGGGTCTTTGGCGTGACAAGTGAATGCTTTAAGCACTAGTTACCCGACCGCCCCTCAGGACATGATAGCAAATATTAGGGGTATGATGATACACTTCATAACATAGTTATACATACTGTATTGTGAAACATGTTCTATCATGTCTAAGAACTCTGACAGATTCAAACCCTATCTGGAATATTGCTGTTATTGTAGTCATTACAGTTCAGAGCATACTAGGTCTCTTTGGGCCCGCTGTGTCTGTCGGAGGTAGCTCTCATCATGGGGGTCGACGGCGTCGCCATCAAACCGGGACTGCACCCGGACCAGCTGCTGGCCCTGCACAGCGAACATGTCGGGGTAGAGCATCCCGAGAGGAGACAGGATCAGCTCATCCGCCAGACGCAGGTTGTACTTGATGATCGGCTTCTGGGGCTGCCGGACCTGTAGAAACTGGTTGACAATTCCGGATCTATCCTGGAAGAACAGGGGCATGACAGAGTGAGTGAGTGAGTCAGTGAGTGAGTGAGTAGGTGGTTGGAAAGTGGTTCATAATTCCGGATCTGTCCTGGAAGAACAGTGGCATGACAGAGTGAGTGAGTGAGTAGGTGGTTGGAAAGTGGTTCACAATTCTGGACCTATCCTAGAACAGTGGCATGACAGAGTGAGTGAGTGAGTCAGTGAGTGAGTGAGTAGGTGGTTGGAAAGTGGTTCATAATTCCGGATCTGTCCTGGAAGAACAGTGGCATGACAGAGTGAGTGAGTGAGTAGGTGGTTGGAAAGTGGTTCACAATTCTGGACCTATCCTAGAACAGTGGCATGACAGAGTGAGTGAGTGAGTCAGTGAGTGAGTGAGTAGGTGGTTGGAAAGTGGTTCACAATTCTGGACCTATCCTAGAACAGTGGCATGACAGAGTGAGAGTGATCTGTCCTGGAAGAACAGTGGGGTGAGTGAGTCAGCGAGTGGGTGGGGTATAGTGAGTGTGTGAGTGAGTGACAGAGTGGGTGAGTCAGTGAGTGAGTGTTTTAGCTACTGCTGCAGGTAAACAAGTGGCCCTTGAATAGACAAGCCAGTCATTGAGAGTCCACAGTGTCAGGTACAATGCCAGCTATCAATAAGCATCCCAGGGATGCACATTGTAACCACCCAATCAGCCAACTCCTCAACAAGCACACGACACTGGAGACCCACTAGTTGTCACGACAACATGTTATGTGACAGTCATACCACATCAAGTAGAAATTTATCACATGAATTGAGAACGCTTAGTAGTAGTTTTCCAACCATGATGTTGTTTGCAGAATAACACTTATGAAGATCTACCACAATGACAACACATTCTGCAGTGATGAAATGATATGCTGTTGTCATAGCCCCTCGTGATGCAAGGACGTGGCATGAGATATCAGTTAGCGAGCATTGAACCACGATACAAACAATGCTTCAACTATGTAAAGAAAACTGCCAACAGAATATCTGAGTGACATACAACGGGCAGTATAAAAAATCCAAAATAGAAACAGGTTGAAATTTAACGAAATGAAAGGACACTGTGTATAATAATCAGGCTAGGTATTGTAACGCAACAGGAAGCCATCACAATCCACACCTTCAACACATTCTGATTTTATTAATCAATGTTAATCAAAAGCTGGAGTGAAAAATAACCTCCGCCACATTTTTTAGACATGGAATAAAAATGAAATACTTTTCACTTGCCAATTACTGTAAATCATGTCCATCAAAGTGAAATATTCAGAGCTACAGATAAGCAGCATATTTGCATGAAATACCCCTCAAAATATGTAAAACCCAATTACTTTAAATTTACTTGCGTTCAGAAACTCATGCTTTAAATCAAAAACTCAAATGTAAAACAGCTCACGTAACTACCAATAGAAGCTTTTTCAGCATGCATACAAATTGCACACATGCGCACAATTATGAGCTAATTCACTTTCTGATTCAAGCCCATATATTTATTTACAGAGCGCCGTCAAATAGCTGAGTGCAGCGTAAAACAACAAACAATCAAACAAATAAAAGAACGTGGAACTCACAACATCCATGTGGCAGAACGACTCCTTCAGCTCCTGCATCAGCAGGATGTCAGTCGGCATGGACAGATCCACCTCCGGCAGCGACACACCACTCTTGCGCAGCATCCAGCGGAAACACCGAGTCACATCCGAACCACCATACTCCATCGTCAGTCTGAAGACAGTTGCAACATCTCATCATGTAGACTAGGTGAGGTGAGGTGCAATGTGGTTTAACGTCGCGTCCAAGGTTATTGCACATATATAGTGATGTGCATGCAAGTGTGTGTGTGTGTGTGCGTGGGCGCGTGTGCTAGTCCGGACTAATGCCGATTTATAGTCCTAGCCCACTGAGATGCCATGCCGCAGTTTAACATGAATACCCCACTCAGACACAGAATACGGAGACACCGAGCCCACCAGTCCTTGTTTTAGCCCCTTAATGCCGATCACCTGGCAGGGTTACAACAAGTACCATCTTTTAGTACCATATGGTATGACGCGACCTGGGATCTAACCAACCTTCCACTTTCCAGGCAGACGTCCTACCACCAGGCCACAGAGACAGCCCATATTGACAAAGTCGAGTATGCATCGTCAATCATGGTCTACTGAAGCATGTTTTAAGTGATATAGTGGCTGGGGCACCACTAAGAATTTCTTAATATAATACCAGTTTGAGAATGTCTTAAACGCTTTACCCACAAGACCACCATACTACCCTCTTGCCTCATGACACTCGGTACAGAGGTCTTTGTCGCTATGAATGCATGTTATACTGTAAGCCATATACAGATGTAGGCCACTGACATGGTATTCTGAAATGGTACCTAGAGTTATCTCCCTTGGAACTCTTTGTTAACAATCCAGAAGACAACAAACACTCACTGTTGCTTTCACAACAATAAAACTAGTTAATTGAGCAAACTGCATATAAATTGACACATGTCAATGTTCCATTCTACAAATGCGTGTACCTGGTAGGTTTGTGTGAAATACCATCTTCCACACATGATATGCTGGTCTTCTGGTCCCCAACATCAACAACACAAGCACACGGAACCCCCGTCCCGTAGGTCGCACACACAGACTCCTGAAACAGAAACACTACATCGTGGAGCCACTGCTTAGCTGAGGCAAGGATCACAAAGTTTAACGCCATTCTTAACAGTATTCCAGTGATATCACGGTGTGTCAGCTTAATGTGGGAGGAAAGCCCAAAGTGATGCAGGTCTCAGACGTTTATCACCTAGGTGACACCCACAAACATGAGTATGGTGCTGACAAACCTAGAAACATAATCGGGGTTAACCGGGATTTGAACCCACAATCATAGGTTTCTGGCATGCCCAAGGGACGCAACTCTGCACATTGAATCGCGGCGCCTTGGATGACGGGGCCAACCTGAGGCAAGGATCACAAAGAACATACACATCATCAGTTTCTAAGAATATGCAATCTGTGCAGGTATTGTGGACATCATGGATTACAGGTTAACATAAAGAAATCAATATTTATTTGATCATCATTCTGTACATCTAGCCATTCATTCATGTTTATGAAATATATGCTTTAATATATGCTTTAATATATTGTGGAATTCTACCCACAAAAACTTGATTTGCTTATAGACAAGAAACTCGTGATTCATTTGAAACTTTTTAAAAAAAAATTAATATTATATTTCAAATTCATTTCAAAATTACTTATTCAAACTTGAGAAGCTAAAATCTGTGTTGATAAAAACTATTGCCGACCCAGCGATGCAGATTGCATGTGGACTTAGGTCTTTGACCTCTGTGAAATACAACACAGGTCCATTATTACAAATTTCTGGAAGTCTGGCCCACTGCTGTCACAGGTAATGGGCTACTTGACCTATGAATATGCCCATCAACCTGAAGCCCTGCTGACCTGATGAATGAAGGCTGCACCGAAGCCGAGGGTGTCGAGGAGCAGGTTCATGAGGGCCTTGACATGCTTGTGCGTGTACACATCCGGGATCAGCATGATGGCCTTGTAGTGCTGGAACAAATACAAGTAGTCCTCAGGCATGTAGTTCTTTATTAAACTCAAACATAACCACATTTTCAGCAAAACGTTTCAGGTAAAAATTTACAAAACCTGTTAACGTGGTTTAGGAGATTCAGACCAGTTGACTTGATCTTTAGATTAAGCCCCAGTCAATAACCCTTAGGCTTAGTACTGCTTCAACAACATATAAATGATATGATGGCAGTTTAGACAGATAGACATTTACCACTTTGATGTAACCACAACTGAATCCTGGCACAGCTAAGGGACAAAACTCTTCATGGAAAATTTGCAGCATGAAGTATATCAATTATCATACAATGTAAAAACCTGCACAACATATACTATAGATATCAATACCTTAAGATCCCTGATTGGTATGTTGAGATATGTTTCCAATGCCTTGCTCCAGATGATCTCAAGGTCAGCCATGACTGATGTTAGAGATCCACATGGTCCCCCGTGGAGGTTTAGGCGCCCACGCCGCATCGGCCAGTGCAGGGTGTAGTTGTCTGATGGATGCACATACAATGCCTTCAAAGAGAGGCAATGTTGATGATCAGTATGTTATTTATAAACGGATCTCCTTTAAAAAACGAAGAAAGAATAATACATCTAACGGTTATTTATTAACCAATCACTGAATTATGACGGAACACATTTACTGTTGCGTCCACAAGGCTCTGAAGCTCACCTGAATTTGGAAATCATAATGGTGGCCATGTTTGAAACCAGAATCAGAATTCTACGAGCACAATTTAGACCGGGTTCAATTTTCCTCATACAATGTGTGAAGCCCGCTCTACATGTCCCTGCTGATATAATTCTAGAATCTTACACCAAACTCTCTCCAAATGAAAAGGCTACAAACCTCTTCTCCAATGATACAGGCAGGTTTCTTGTCTGTCTGTGTCCATTTCAAAGGACAAATCACATCAGTCCTTTCTCCATTTGATGACTGGTTGTATGCAAAATGCTGAAATAAATCTTCATAGTGAACAGTTGTGTGGGAAATATATTATTAAATATATCATATCAAATAACACTCTTTACACTTAAATCACAACTACCAATCATCTACTTTAAGGAAAGAAATTAACAGATAAGAGTATTTCTACTGCAACTTCAAGATGTCAACTTGAGATCATGAGTGTATTTATCACTGATTGTATTTACCCATTTCGACCTACAAAAAAACAACCCAATAACAATTGTTCATGAAAATCTGCTTTCAGAAAAAATTCTGCATGTTATGAATATAATTCTTGTCTGACAGACACAATACACTGCAGACCCGTTATCTACCTGTCTGTTTGAAGTAGTTTGTCTGTAACCACCCATTGAGTTGGGTTTGGTGAGAAGAGCCTCCTCAGCATTTTTCAAACCGGTTTTCATCAGATGGTTAGCTTCTGGATGCTGAGCAACAGAAATTGATAGACTCCATCACATATCATCATGATCATATGAACCCTAACAACATGAACATGATGCATACGCACCAAAACCTTTAAGACTTATGTTGTTCACTAAATGCAATTTTTGCATAACACAGATGTCAAGAAAACAGAGTTACTGAACTTGTTTGGTGTGTGTCTCCAGATATACCTCTAATAATAATGAAATAGAAACAGAGAATTTACAATGCCAAGAATTAGAGGTAGCTCAACAGGCAAAATTAGCAATTTATAACTATAAAAATGAACGAATATAAAATTCAAAATAAGACTTCATAAAAGTGTATCCTTGAGGCTTATCATGTGCACAATATGAAAATGACAGCAAATTTTTCTTGATCTGCCAAATATTAACCCATTAAATTAATTACCAGTCAAACTCTGTGTTGTGAATGGCATGTATCCAAAGCATATATTAAAAATCTAATGAACGCTGAAACTCTCAACATTGTTTTCCTTACATTACATTCTGGGCGCAACAACCAGGACTCTGGAACTCTGGGAATCTGTACCTTCTTCCTGCGAGCAACACAGTGAGGCACCGTGATTGGGTATGGGTCAGACGCACGGCCAAGTCGCAGGTTGTAGGAGCCAGGGTGAATAATTACCACCGTAGCAGGCTGAATTGGCTAAAGTCAAAACAGCATGCAATTAATTTATTACAATCAACTTGAAATACAATGTATTTATAAAAAATATAACATGTATCATATTTATATATTATCCATTTTTACCAAATGTTTTTATTGGTGTTTCGACATGCATCTAACATATTTTATATGTTCTATTGTCATTATTAATAGTTCAGCGGTTCAACTTAAAATATACACGTCCATTATCAGTGTTAGATACATCTACCTACATCACACTAAGAAGTACAGTAAACTACGGTTATAACGAACACGCATATAACGAACTGACGGATATAACGAACTTACTTTTTGGTCCCGACTACTTGCTGTAGTCATGCCGTATATGTACTTATAACGAACTACGGTTATAACGAACTAAAATTCGTAGTCCTTTTGAGTTCGTTATAACCGTAGTTTACTGTATGGGATTTGGTGTTATTGTCACTGATGAAAATGACCTAAACTTTGTTACTCGTTCTGTGGCAGATTGCTTATATTAGTGAACATCCAAGTTTACACAGTGGGGTAGTTACCTCGATTATTGGGTCAGGTATTGGTTGAGCAAAAGGCTTCTTGGCTGAAGTAGGAGGCATTCTTCTTGAGCTGTTCAGCCAACTTCCAACAGTGAATACATGTGCTTGAGTACTACGTCACGATTGTCAGTGTTTACTAAGGGGGACAACGCGTTCATCTACTGCGTATGCGTACCGCTAATAATGCATTTACACCCAGTTCAGGGTCTGAATAAAAATCTTTTGTAAGCTGAAGATGAATCCTTATGAAAATCAGAATACACAATTGTATCGTAGCTTGGCAATATATGGCATTAGACCAGGACGAGTTTTCAGTATTCAACAATGTACGAAACAACTCACAGGAAACCAAAGTGCTATGCAGGCTTGCCACCCTCGTTTATCCATTACAATATATCTCTATATACACTGAGTAATCGCGGATGCTGATTTGCATAGTTTATCCTTTCAAACCGATTTCGTAGACAGATAACGTGTCCACTCCGGAAGAGCAAACAACACTGGATCGAAAAAGTCGTATTGCTTGAATAAAATTATCTACCATTGATAATTCTAGGCCAACATTTTCAAATACAATGAGGCATTTTAAAATTGTGCTGTATGGGCGTACCTCGGGAATATTTGAACTTTTCATATGAAGGGCCCATGTCAGAAACTTCCTTGAGTGAACCCTCATCTACTGTATCTAAAAATGTCAATAAAAAACTTAATCGATAGTATCTTCAATCAAAAGTTGTCAATCGAAACATTTTACTGTGCATTAATGATTCCTATAGCAATGCATGGGACTTTGCACTATCTTTTTTAATACCTGATTGTCAAATCGTATTTTCTGATCTACAAGTCATAAGCCGTATTTTTTGTCACTTAAATCCTAGCAGAAATCAAAGACGCAAATGTATGTGCATCCGTGCAGAAATCAAGAGAAAAAATGCACGGGTAAAGTTTCCAAACAGAAGCAAATTTCGATGACAAAACCAAACCAAAATGAATAAACATACAAATCTCTCTCCATAAAAATATACAAATTTCTGATCACAAACGATCGTATTTTAGATGAGATTCGCCTAGACTTTAGATAAGACATCACTGGTTTTCATGTACCTATACCCTCTTGCAAGAATGGCCAACGTTCATGAATTACGAATTTTGAACTATTTCTAGTATCCAAATAGCAAGTTGGAGATTTTTTAGAATATGCTACGATATGTTTGCTTCCAGATTTGTCCATATTTCATTGAAAACTGTGACTTAATCATTCAAATGTAACTCATAAGCATTGTGAATGTCAACAATTTTTTCAACTTCCGATTAGTCGTAAACATTTTCTAACATGCTGCCTTCTGCAGAAAGAAATGACTTATTTTTGCTAATTTAAACAAAAGGGTGAATCTGGAGCAAGAATCATTGTATAATGAACTTTCACTTCTAATTAATTAAAAAAAAAGTCCACATTGATAAGATTTCATTTCATACGGTGGTCAGACACCCGGTCTTTGATACAGTACACACTACTGACACTACAAGACAGCGAAATTGACGAATGCACTGGACTGTAAAATATATATTTTCTGCCAACAAACTGTACCATCTACTGTCGCTATTTCATGTCATCGCTTTAAATATATTAAGTTACGTTCCTAACAGACATTTCGAAGACCTAGAAATTGTTTGTTCCCCGCATGCCAACGAAATGAACAGGTGATGGTGGTAAACATCTATAATTATTCTCGCAAATAATTCCTCCTTAAGTAGAAAATGAATATATATACTAATGCATTTTTTCGCTGATACTAATGCTAATATTTTTAAATATTCACAGTGCAAAAATGATTAATGTTCGAAAATATCAATATAATCTAGTAACATTAATTGCAACATACTTCGAGTCACAAATACGGAATATCAAATACAGTTTCCACTGTGGGAAGACAAAATGTTTTTGAAAATTTGCAAAATCTCATCACACGCCAAAAAATATCATTTCTTTTAGACCAGGGGGGATGTTCTCTCATTGGTGAAACATTCCAGGTTAATCCTTGCCAGATGATAAAACAGAATTCCAAGAGTTTGAAAAGCGAGATGGATCGTCTAATATGCGTGAGGCCAAATTGACAACATTCTCATCTTATAAAACGTCAAGGTTCTCACATTCACATTCTTCTTCCAATCTCATTAAAATCAGATCTTAGTTTTCGCTACCGCTAAACATTTGTTTAGCATAGCCAGAACTAAGATCTGATTTTAATGAGATGGATTTTTCCTCTTTCCTCCTAAGTTTACCATTTTTTAAAGTTCTATTCTTGTTTTGAAGTAAGATGCCATCGTACCAACATTGCACCGAGAAAGTTAAAACAGACTGAATACAACTTTTATGTAATAACAACATTATTGTAGAGACAGTATTACAAGATCTCAGTTTCCGTACAAAGTGAAGGCGCCATAGAAACTTGCTGTGTATGGCACATGACAGAGATCTGTGTATTGATTCAGCTTGATGTCAGCCTCTTGTTTTGTCACGAAAGAAGTCTTGGTCAAGTATAGCTGGCCATGAGAAAGCTATGCTCTCTTGAGAGTCGCGTTTTGGAAGTGTATCACCTTGTGAAGATATTAATTTTATTTTTGGTTTGTATGGTGTTGATATTTACAGTGGGTTGACAAGGGGCGGCGCTGAAGACAAGCGCATGTATGTCATAACCTCTGATTACCGTCCGACCTGATTGGATGGTGTTGTGTCAGGTATGTTATTGGTACTGTATTCATCAGGAATGGATTCTCGTGTATTTGGCAGAGGGTTGCGCCAAGATCCACCCCGTTTATATAGGCGTCACACCCAGGGAAGTAAAGCACTTACCCTCCTCATCCTCTGTGACTGGTATATGGTACAGAAGATACCTTAGAGTCTTACTTGAAACGACCGTAGGTAGACACATTTATTGGTTCAATGTGATGCTTTATTTGTGATATCAGTAAGTATCTACGTACTGACAGTTAGTGGGGTACATTTCTAGGTACCGACGCTACATCTACCCGTTGGTCCCTATTCTGTCTAAGTGGGTTTTCCAAAGGGATTGAGTTGGGAATGTAAGGTCGCTTTACTTACTGCCCAAATCAACTGAAGATGCATCTAACTACATGTAATTGATAAACCATTTATAGGTTCTTACTCACTCACACATTCACTGCTCTGGGTCAAATACACAAGAATTCATTCCTGATGAATACAGGAAGGACGCAATCACCTTCCTGGACACAGCATCCAATCAAGTAGCACGTAATCAGGGGTTATGACATTAGCCTGTGTTCAGCAGCGCCCCTTGTCAATCCTCTATAAATATCAACACCATACAAACCATAACTACAATTAATATCATTACAAGCTAATACACTTTCAAAACGCCACACTCACCAGAACATAGTTTTCTCGTGACCAGCCACTTGACCAAGACATCTTTCATGACAAGACAAGAGGCTGACATCAAGTTTAATCAGTAACTTCATGAATAAGTATTGAAAGAGGCATCATATATTTTCAGAATCATTATCACTATGTTCGGAGTTATATGTATCTGTTATAGTGCAAACCAATTCAATACTTTTATTTAAAATAGTGCAAACCATTTAAATACCTTTATTTAACATTTTATTTATCTAAATGCCTAACTGGTTCAATATGTTTCCAAGTGCACCGAAATTCTATACCCTTTGTCTGTTTAACATATTCAGCAAACATTCGGTGTATCCCCTTTTATCATAAGCCCCTCCGAGCAGGACCCTTAATCTCAAGCGCTATCTATAAATTTAAATTAACACCTCCTTACGTCCCCGGATCTTACGTATATACATACACGTGGGACATTGACCTTGCCACACGTTACGTAATACCTCGCTCTACAAAACAAGACTGACATGGTCAGTCAGGGAGACAGCCAGAAGGTAAGTCACAGAGCGAGTCTCCACCCGGGAACATTGCCCACTCGGTCACGGTGTGCGTTCTGTCACGTTATTATCAACATGTACCTTTTTGACTTATTCCAAACCATCAACAATAAACATGGATTCTGTCGTCTTAAACTTCACCCCTGAGTTTTGTCATCAACCATCACACTGAGCTACCACCCGAGGGCCGAAAACCTACGCCCTTGGACCTATCCATACATTATGTCATGAACAACTGTTATCGCTTTTCACTAATCCAATTATGTATCTCATTTCTAATATGCATTTAGAATGATTTAACAGCTAGTTTTGGTTAAACCTACTAGAGCAGCAGCCCAGAGCACTTTGGTTAAACGAACATTGTACCAATATCGGAACACAGGAACATTTACTGTGTAACCCAACATATTCATATATGGATGTCTGCCGGGGACCCCCTGCTGCGTGTGGCTCCTGGTCCCCCAAAAGAAGGTACCATTCAAGGGCTGGATCAAACATTGGAGGTACCACATGAAAGTAAGTGTAAGTGAACTGGTTCATCTCACAGAGTACAGAATGGGCCACACCAGACAAATCTTCCTCTGCATAAGGCCTGCCAGACACCCCCAGAGAGGGTCCCAAAATTTGGGCTGGGTTAAACATTGGAGGTACCACATGAAATCAACATAAAATGAACTATTACACTCTACTAAGTATAAAATACCCATTGCCAGACAAATCGTCTGCTGCATAAGGCCCACCACACCCCACTCCACCCCACCCAAATGTTGACCCATAATGCACTCAGTGGACACTCTGGTAAAATTTGACTTGAGTATACATTCAAAGTACCAGATGAAAGTAATTTTAGATGAACAGGTACATGTTACTGAGTACAAAACGGCCCATACCTGACAAATTTTCCTCTGCATAAGGTCTGCCATACCCCCGAGAGAGGGTCCCAAAATTTGGGCTGGGTTAAACATTGGAGGTACCACATAAAACCAACATAAAATTAACAATTGCACTCTACTTATTGCACAATACCCATTGCCAGACAAATCATCTTCTGCATAAGGCCCGCCAGACACCCACATTAAGTTGATCCTTCAGGTATATAGAGTTAAATTGGGCTGGAATATATATCGATTGTACCACATTAAGGTAAGTTTAAATGAACAGGTTCATATCACACAGTACAGAATGGGCCACACCAGACAAATCTTCCTCTGCATAAGGCTTAAACATTGGAGGTATCACATGGAACCAACATAAAATGAACTATTACACTCGACTTATTACAAAATACCCATTGCCAGACAAATCATCTTCTGCATAAGGCCCGCAAGACACACCCTCACCCCACCCTACACAGTTGACCCTCTGTAATCCCAGTGTGCATAATGAAACATAGGAGGCAGAAGAGCATTGGACATCAGCTCTGAGAGTCAACAATTGGTCAAATTTATGTTTTGTTCTTAAAGATGGAAGGATTTTATTGAGATTAAAATCACATATTTATAAAATTAGGTCTCTGAATACTAGTATTGATATCATAGATTAGGCCTATCGTTGAAATGTAATGAAAATGGCATGAATCTGATTCTTGTGAACATATATCTGATCAGCTATGAAGTTCTCAAACCCTGCTATAGCCTGATAGCTTGGCTATGGATTCCTACAAACCCAAACATGCTTAGGTAGTCCTCAAAGCCTGCTATAAGAATGGTTGGCTAATGATAGTCCCTAATACCATTTGGAAATCTCTTGGTGATAATTGTGTTTAAAAACCTATGATCTCCATTTATTTAGCAAGTTTTATCATCTAAAATGCTGAATTCCGGCCAAATATGTCCATACTTATCAATTTTACATAGACGTCCTCTCTTCGTTGACCAGATACTATTGCGTCAGGAAAGTCAAGTCTAACTAATGCAATGTAAATGATTGGTTATACATCGACTATGTCAACCAACTGTACAATGACATCTACCTGATGGTAAAAATGTCAAACTTCAACAGTGAAGTGAAAATGCACCATGCGGTATAAACATTTTTTAAGAAATCTGTGTGTACGACTTTTGCAGGCTTGCTTCAGCTTAGACTGGAAGCAGTCCCTGTTTTCTATATCAATTTAAGAAAAACACCAACAATAATCCAAGGTATCCATTTTATTTATTTTAGAACAATGTTTCAAAGTATTTTGTTTTGTTTTGTTGCATTTGGTTTGTTTGCTTATTTGACACATTTTCTACATGATACAATGGGCGGACCATTTGACCAGCTCATAATTGTGTGTAAATAAAACACCTAGCCTCTATCTGCTTACATTTTTTTAACTCAGCCTCAATAAAAAGTCCCAACTGCAATGTAGCTGTCCTCATCAATACAGAGTATTTTGTGAGCAAAGCCATAATCTTTGACTCAGAGACATGACCATGAGGGACAGTATGCCTGCAACCCTTATTTATTTATAATTTATATTTCAAATCTTCCATTTCAAGAGGCCATAACAGTTGTTGACTGTGATGGGAATCAGAAGGTTGTGTAGATGGGAAGCCATGCCAGAAAGGTTTGCTACGAATTTGTGATAATACAAGGCCCAACCTAAGAAAGACGCACGTCATGGACATTTTTACAGGGTGGGATCTATGTGACTGAATCTATTTTTGAAGGATGGACATGGATGCCATCTTTGCTAAGGATATGCTAAAAGTTGGTGACTTGTTCTGTGGCTAATTTACATTTGCTTGGAATTAGATTGATTCCTGCTTGTTTGATATTTTGGAATACTGCCTTGTCTTTTCTTTATTGCCTCTGAAATGGTTTGCTGAAATGCAACTGAAGCATTTATGAGGCCGAAAGGGAGGCGATTCAATTCATAAACACAATCAGTTGTAATGAAGGGCCACTTGTGTTTTGTATCTGGAGTGGTATTTGCCAAAAGGCACTAACACAATCAAGGACACTAAATATTTGACAAGGCTGTCGCCTACATCATCAACGACATCTTCAAATCATGGTGGAGGGAAACATTTAGGTTTGGTTACTGCGTTGAGAAGTCTATAATCTACGGCAAAGTGGGAAGAGCTGTCACATTTTTAACCATGACAGTGATAAAGTGCCATTCAGAAGAACGGGGGTGAATGATATTTGCTTCTTTCATTTCTTGCACTTGTCTGGAACATTCTTTCCTTGTGGGTGTATTTTGCCTATAAAAAGTCTAATGGGTCTGGTGTCACCTGTTTCTATATTGTGACGATGTAAGTGTGTCCTAATCCTGGCCAATCAGAGGAAAAAAAACCAGTTCTTTGTGATTGGAGAAATGCATGTTTCTGTATACTTGGACTTTCAATATTTTAAAAATACTTTTGGGGACAAAGCTCCATGACGTTCAGGGGTATTGTTATGGTGCATGGCTAGTCGTGGCGTGGGTTAAGGCTGCTACCTTACCAATGACGTTGACTATGAGGAATTGCCTGTCTCCCGTCCATCCAGTGTGCCTCTCACGTACCATCAGACTGGTGACTGACATGCATTCGGCTACAAGGCGCTGCGATTCGTTGTGCAGAGTTGTGTCCCTTGGGCGCGCCAGAAACCTATGATTGTGGGTTCGAATCCCGGTTCGACCCGATTATGTTTCTAGGTTTGTCAGCACCATACCCATGCTCGTGGGTTTTACCGAAACGTTTCTTTTGTTCATCAGTTAACATCACAAGTTTGGCAACTTCTGTCCATCATCCACAATCTTAGTTATTGAAAACTACATTCGTCCAGTGGATGTGAAATTGACTGGGTCTTGCTGCACATTGTGTTGTACAAAATGTTATTTTTATTTCATTAAAAATGCTTTTTTATACTGCTATTTTCATACACCTGTACAGCTATTATCTTATCAGTGAACAGCGAGAAAACTTCTTTCTTAAAAAGAAGAATTCTTTCCATATGTTGAATTTTAAATGTGACGTAAAAACAAATGGTAGTGTATAAAATTACAGACATATAGGGCCAATAAACCTACGAGACACCAAAATCATTTAAATTTTTTAAACATTATCAAAATTTAAAGTTACAGCCATTTGTTGGCATAGATGTTACAGAGTCACGTTAAAATGTAGATTATGCAAATGGTTTGGTTATTCCATAAAATAAAAAATAAATAAATTTGCAGCTGTATGAGTAACAGCTGGTTTTACTGCCAAATATTAATAGTAATAGTAATATTATACCAGTCAAATCACTGAAAGAAAAGGCTGAACACAATGTTTCCGTATGCATGTGGTAATTGAACTATTTGCTTGACTTACCACTATACATGCCCAACAGTACAGCATCTGTGTAAATTAGTACAGGGCAGGTAAGGGATATAAATCAATATTGGCTGTGACATGAAATGAAAATGTCATTAACCCCAGTATTTACATGCATATTGCATGCACTAAGTTTTGTAAGTTCAAAGGTAAAGAAAGAAAAACATGCTCTGCTCTTGTTCATGTAGAGGAACAAAATACTTTTTATGAAATTATTGATGATAAAAACTTCTCACTCACTTGGTAAGTTGGTAACAATGATCTATTGGCCATTCATGCAGTGTTTATGTGAGTGAGTGAGTTGGGTTTAACACCGCTTTTAACAGTATTCCAGTTATATCGCGGCGTGTCAGCTTAATGTCGGAGGAAAGCCCCAAGTGATGCAGGTCTCAGACGTTTACCACTTCGGTGAAACCCACGAGCACGGGTATATGGTGCTGACAAACCTAGAAACATAATCGGGGCGAACCGGGATTCGAACCCACAATCATAGGTTTCTGGCGTGCCTAAGGGACGCAACTCTGCACAGCGAATCGCGGCGCCTCAGACGACTGGGCCACCCATGCCCCCCTCATCGGTCAAGAAGTATAAGATAAGATATCTTAGAGCAGGCCTCAGATCACAATTATTTTCCTTCTGTGCAACAGTGTCGTAACAGTCCACAATAATTAATATTGGTCATAGGCTGTTCTCCTGTTGCATGCTGTCTGACCTGCCACGTGTGACTTATACACTAATATCACCACCCCATCACTGTACACTTAAGACCTTCTGTAGCGTTAAGGTTTCCTATAGGAGGTCTTAAACCTACAGGAGGTCTTAAGTGCACACAATTTCCTTGAAAACAGGACAGAGAGAAAAAGAAGGTGGATTTGATTTTTGACCAGTCCCCTTGGGTGCATGGGGCTGTATGAACCTGGCAAGCTGGCAGAGAACTTCAGAGGTGCACACTGACTGTAGCCGTGGGTAGTGTCTCTCAGACCCTAAAGAATAAATTAAGAAAGGAATCCAACTCAAGTCTAGAGTGATTTGTCAAGTCCAGATTGTCCAAGCCCTAGGCCTGATTAAAAAGCATTTTTCAGGGCTCTATTTTTATCTTTTATAATTTGTATATTTATATTTTAAATAAGATACCTTTATTTCTGGGACTAAATGTTAATTTCATCTACTCCCTGGGTGGAGTTTTTGCATATTTGCATCAGGGATTCTAAAATAAGAATTGATAACTGAAAAAGGGAAACATTTCTTGCAGCTGGCTGAGTTTTGCCATACGCCGAGATTGCTTTGATCTAGCACATGACACAGTCGGGTTGAGTTCGGTGAAAAGAAAGTGTCACGTGATCACATAAACTCCTCCCATCAAATCACGTGAGCACCTTGATTAAAAACTTGAAAAAGATTTGGAAAATATCTGTTGACAACGAGTTGGTGGTGCACATGCTGTGCAAATCCTGGAATCGATCGAAATCTGCACGACAGTTTACAAACCGGATTTCGATTTCGATTTTGATTGGACTATGCATATAGACTCGTTAGCCCAGCCAAAATGTAACTCCATAATGTCAGCCTAGTTCGGCAAGGGTGGAAACTGGACTTTATAGTCAGTTAACTCTCTTGCCTCGGGATGATGGTTTCGAAGTTCCTGGAGGGTCTGTGGAACACGTGGTTGACGTCGAAGGCGCCGATCCATCTCATCCCACATGTGCTCGATTGGTGAGAGATCAGGGGAGCGAGTCGGCCAGGGGGTGACATTTACGTTGTTTTGTTGAAGGGAATCCTCAACAAGTCGAGCAATATGAGGCCGGGCGATGTCATGTTGAAAGGTAATCCCTGGGCCATGACGACGCAAAAACGGTAGAACAACAGGGCAGATGATCTCTACCACTATCAAACGGGTCCTCTGTCTTGCTGTTATCTCACCCCTTACCATAACGCTGCCGTCCCCGAACCGATCTGACACAATGATTGACGTAACGTTCACCTTGACGTCGGTACACTCGAATCCGTCCATCGCTGTGGCTAAGGTGAAAACGAGACTCGTCAATGAATAGAACTTGTCCCCACAGCATGGCCGTCCAGCGTAGACGCTGTCTCCACCACTGTAGACGTGCTTGACGGTGGTTTCCTGTCTAAATGGGACGTCTTGCGGGTCTTCTGGCGACAATCCCCGCACATCTGAGGCGACGACGTACGGTTTGTGAAGATATTCGTCGAAGACCACGGATGCTTTTTGCAGTCACTGTTGCTGGCTGGAATCGATTTCGTAGGTGTGTTGTTCGAATCCAGTTGTCTTGTCGATTATTGGTTACGCGTGGCCTTCCACTCCGAGGATGGTCTCTGACTGCATTCGTCTGTTGCCAACGTTGCCATAACCACCAAATGGTGTTTCTGTGGACGTTAAATTGTCTTGCTACATCACGTTGACTCGATCCTGCTTCAAGCATACCGATGGCTCGCAGACGCTCATTTTCGGACAGGCGTAGCATTTCGTAGTGTTGAATAATTGCATAATTTTGTTGTTTTTCTGAGTGGTTGTTGTCAGCACGATGCTAAACAATGCATATGGAATCCCGTTGTGTTTGTATACCCATTCTTGGGTAGTGAAATGCATGGGGCTTGCATAAAAGTCAAGTTTTGCATGGAATGCATGCTTTTCTGTAGCAGTTGCGTTTTTTATGACTTGATTCAATACATGTACTACAATATTGAAAAACAAACTTTGCTTGTTTGAAAAATACACTAAAATATTGGTGTCACAGGAACTTTTGTTGTTGAGGATATATATGACTGCGGTCAATTTTGTTTTGGCGTCAAAAACATTGAGCAGACAATTTCAACGGGATTTTTTTTATCGGTAAATTTAACTCGCCGAAAGTTCTCAATGAGTGTATACTTTGACATAAAAGCCATATGTATATCATCGTTAGGATATGTTGTTTCCAATGACATGAATTATTGGAGGTCTAGATTTCAAATAAGGGCGCTTGCTAGACTTTATTTGCCACATTCGGGTGATTCAATATTACAGTTAAAAGTAAAAATGAATAGCAAACTTAGAATCCCGGCACTTCCATCGATGGCTAGGCTATTTTGAATTAAGATACTTTTGGGATCCGTGAAGATCCGGGGTAGAATATGTGTTCAGCAACCCATGCTTGATGCATGGCATCTATCCCAATTGCGTGTATCGATGCTCATGATGTCAATCACTGGATTCTCTGGTCTTGACTCGATTATTTACAGACCGCCGGCATATAGCTGGAATATTTCTGTGTGCGGCGTTAAACAACAAACAAACAAGATACTGTTGGCGAGACGATCAACTCTAGTTGGATGTTATACAATTTGGTTACTGTATGTAGAAGTAAGATCGTTGTAACACTTTCGATACAATGTATACATTTTTGAAACCGCGATGTCATCACGGTGCGGCACAGAGCGGTGTATAAAGCCAGCTAATGCCCAGGCACCATGAGGGATAAACCACATAACAGGACCGTGTTAGGCCCCGTACGCGAGATTGTTTGTTAATATTAGTTACATGGTCCTGTGGGTTAAACATAATATAACACCACTGAAATGGGTAGAATATGGTTAAAGTCACATTGTATTATCCTTATAGTGTCTGATTATTCATAATCCCATGCAGCAATAAATATGTTTTACATTTAAGTTTTTTAAAATTTTAATTTGCTTCAGTTTGATCACATGACTCGAAACATTCAGTTCATTGTTGGGCCGAGCTCACACATGTAAACAAATCCGACGTTCAGTGTCGCTTTGTTTCCACCACTAATGAAATAGTGTGTTTTCGGTGTGTTTACGGTAACATCACAGGATACCGTAACCGACGTTAATCGACGGCCCGGGACGTGATATGGCGCCGCCGTGCGACAACACCGGGAAAGTAAAGCAACAGTGGCCATTTTGTTCGACTGCAGTATGTCGCTAATGGGGCCTTAACACAGGATGGCGACCTTTGTGCCTCCCGTGTGCGACCATAGAATTTACCAGGTCGTCGTTGGAGGCTCAAAGGAGGCAGAATGGTTGCCAAGGTCGTTCCAGGGTGGTACACAGGAGGTTCAGACATCGCCATGGAGGCCATGGTTGCCGTGAATTTTGAACATGTTCAAAACAGTCGCACAAAGGTCGCCGAGGAGGTTGGTTGCTCAAAGGTGGCTCAAAGGTGGCAGAATAGAGGCACAAGCATTGCCGTTGTTGCAGAATGAAGGCCCAGTGGTCGCCCAATGGTCGCCAGGTAATAGATGCGTTCTGCTTAAATATTGTCCCGTACATTTGGGCGATGCTTCTGTCTCCCTTGTGCCATCTTTCGGCGACCAACAGCGTGCATTGAACGATGAGTATGGCGACCGCCGTGCCTCCATTCGGCGACCATGGCAACCCTTGAGACACCATGGCAATGCTTCTGCCTCTTTTCTGCCTCCTTTGAGCTACCTGTAGTGCCTCCTCAGTCTGCCTATAAATAGAGGGCTTGTATACCTGCAGTATTTCATTGTGGTTGCAGACGCTGAACAACTCGAGCAGTTACTGCTGAACAACTGCAGCATGAGGCAGTTACATAAAAACATGATTTTCTGGGTTAAGGCGACCATTGAGGGTCCTGGCCAGTTTTTGATCGCTCGAAGGTGGCACAAAAGTCGCAGCCCTGAGTAATGGGGCCTTATGTCATACACAGAGCAGCTGGTGTAAATGTGGTTATGAAACTCTTAAGTATTGCTCATGCCTGTGTCCAGACATGGGCGGATACAGCTTTTTTTTTAAAAGGAGGGGTGCACAATTAAGATCTATTTATTTTCTCTGGTAATTTATACAGAAATAAAGATTTTTTTCGAAATAAAAAAAAGTGTGTGTGTGTGTGTGTGTGTGTGTGTGTGTGTGTGTGTGTGTGTGTGTGTGAATATGTTTGGCAAACCCCGCGGCATGATTTGGTTGGTTTGTTGGTTTGTTGTTTAACGCCGCACTCAGTAATATTGCGGCGGTCTGTAAATAATCGAGTCTGGACCAGACAATCCACTGATTAATATCATGAGCATCGATCCACGCAATTGGGATCGATGACATGCATCAACCAAGTCAGCGAGTCTGACCACCCGATCCCGTTAGTCGCCTTTTACAACAAGCATGGGTTGCTGAAGACATATTCTATCCCGGATCTTCACGGGTCGCCATGAGAGATGGTTGGCATCATCTGTGCCATATTTCTAACAGGTAATAATATTCAAATATTCGAAAGTTTTAAGAAAATATTCCAGCGATAAATAATGCGAATGTGCCCTTTTGATTGACAGTTATAAAAGAACGATGTTACCAAGGATACTTAGATCACGAGGGAGGTAATTTGAACAGCGTCATGACGTTAGCTCATTATGACGTAACTCAAAAAGTGTACGTTATCGCAGGATTAAGTACAGTCGGAGTCTTTGATCTTTTAGCGAAACATCTTAGAAAGTTAGATACAGACAGATGGAAAGTATTTGATACGTTTCAAATCCTATTCATTTGACGGTTCCTCGTTTACACGTAACTATGCATGCCCAGGCACAAAAACAACGCTCGACATCCTAATTTGCTGGCGATCTTCTCTCAATAACTTAATTATTTGGCACATTCGTGGTGTGTGATTTCTTATTAATGTCACGTGTATACGTTGCATCAATAACATGCAGGTATGTTCGCCGATAATAGAGTTGGCTCAGTACGTCTTTTGGGCAGTTCAATTCCAGAGTTCGAATCCCATTAAATCACGTTTTCAATCAATCAGATTGCTGACCACACTCACATTCGTTTTACAATGCAAAATAAATTATCTCAATTTTCAAACTCGTGTTAAACTATTTGTAGCTTTTGATAATTATATATAATTTTGCATAAGTAGATCTAAATCCTTTGTACGAAAGCCCATTGGGATACGATGACATGCATCAACCAAATCAGCGAGCCTGACCACCCGATCCCCTTAGTCGCCTCGTTCATCCAATCGCGTGGATCGATGCTCATGGTGTCAGTCACTGGATTGTCTGTTCCAGACTCGATTATTTAAAGACCGCCGTCATATATATCCTCAACAACAAAAGTTCCTGTGACACCAATATTTTAGTGTATTTTTCAAACAAGTAAAGTTTGGTTTTCAATATTGTAGTACATGTATGGAATCAAGTCACAAAAAACGCAACTGCTACTGAAAAGCATGCAATCCATGCAAAACTTGACTTTTATGCAAGCCCCGTGCATTTCACTACCCAAAAATGGTTATAAAAACATGTGCAAAATTACGCCACGCCTGTCTGAGAGCCATTGGTATATGCTTGAAGCAGGATCGAGTCAACGTGATGTTGCAAGACAATTTAACGTCCACAGAAACACCATTTGGTGTTTATGGCAACGTTGGCAACAGACGAAGGCAGTCAGAGACCACCCTCGGAGTGGCAGGCCACGCGTAACCAATAATCGACAAGACAACTGGATTCGAACAACACACCTACGAAATCAATTCCAGCCAGCAACAATGACTGCCAGAAGCATCCGTGGCCTTCGACGAATATCTTCACAAACCGTACGTCGCCGCCTCAGATGTGCAGGGATTGTCGCCAGAAGACCCGCCAGACGTCCCATTTTGACAGGAAACCAACCCCAAGCACGTCTACAGTGGTGGATACAGCGTCTACGCTGGACTGCCATGCTGTGGGGACAAGTTCTATTCATTGACGAGTCTCGTTTTCACCTCAGCCACAGCGATGGACGGATTCGAGTGTACCGACGTCGAGGTGAACGTTACGTCAATCATTGTGTCATGGAAGAAGATCGGTTCGGGGGCGGCAAAGGTTATGGTATAGCGTGGGATAACAGCAAGACAGAGGACCCGTTTGATAGTGGTAGAGGGAAATGGACAGCGCTACCGTGACGAGATCATCGGCCCTGTTGTTCTACCGTTTTTGCGTCGTCATGGCCCAGACATTACCTTTCAACATGACAACGCCCGGCCTCATATTCCTCGACTTGTTGAGGATTCCCTTCAACAAACCAACGCGAATGTCATCCCCTGGCCCGCTCACTCCTCTGATCTCTCACCAATCGAGCACATGTAGGATGAGATGGATCGGCGCCTTCGACGTCAACCACGTGTTCCACAGACACCCCAGGAACTTGGAAACATGCTCCAGCAGATATGGACAGATATCCCACAGGACTTTGTGCGACGCCTGGTCCATTCCATGAGACGAAGATGAGCTGCTTGCATCGCAACCAGAGGTGGACATACACGCTATTGATCTGTAAATTGACATTTTGGCATGTTCATGTTTTATGAAATCACGCATTTTCTAAAGTCAGTATGGCAAATTAAACCATTTGAACACTTACAGGAGTCTTTTATCCGTTGCAAACCGAAATTGTTTCAGATTTGGTAAAAAACATAACATTACATTAAATCTTATTCAATGTCACAGGAACTTTTGTTGTTCAGTATATATACATCCATAGTTTGTAGCAAACAAAGAGAGGTATGACAATTGTATACCCATACGATGGGCAAACGAAAACAGAACTGTTTCGGGTGCAGTGACTCAACAAGTTACATGTGGAAGTGGAAGAATCATCCTTTTATACTGCCTTTTATAAGCATTTTTCTCTCGGAATAACGACTATTTAAACTTTAAAAACTCGTAATTACGACTTTTTAAACTTTCAAAACTCGTAATTACGACTTTTTTGTCGTTATTACGAGTTTTGAAAAGTCGTAATTACGACTTTGATTTCATAATGACGACTTTATTCTCGTAATTACGACTTTTTAAAGATCGTATCTACGACTATATTCTCGTAATTACGAGTATTAAAAGAGAAAAAACAAAATACAAATATGGTCCTAATGGGCTTTCCTTTGGACTGTGTCCAATAACTTTTTTACGATTCTTTTCATTTGGTATGGATACAAATTTCGCTACGCAAAATTAAAAAAATCCATTGCTTTTTGATGTGCAGAAAGTTATTGCAATATATATTTAACTATTATGGAATCATGCTCTACGCTTTGTGTAACTTATTGAGACTTGTTCACGCGAAACTAATGAAAAATATAATTGATATGATGGTCATCGCGGGGAAAGGGGGAAGAGGTGTGTGCCGTTTCAAGATACTTGATTGGCTGAAAGAGATGGTCACGTGACATGAAACAACAAACTCAGGTTGCCTCGTGGAAGTTTGTTTGCAACTTTGACCGACTTACACGGTCTCATGTTTTCTGGCATTTCACACGAAAGGTTTGTAGTTGCAGCTAGATATGTATGAGATATAGCATATACCATATATTTTCTCTTACATGTTGCATTTTTGTTGACTTGAGAAGCGTGTCAGGGGATTTATTGACTACATAACCTTAGACGAATTTTTCCAACGACCTTGACACTCAGATACGTGGTGCCAGCAAACTTGTTTGTAGCATTTTTTTGCGTAATGAAGAATTTTCTGGAACGGGCATTGTGTGTGTGTGTGTGTGTGTGTGTTGGGAACGGGTCCACTTGTCATTCTAAAGAATCGGCAAAAATGATTAAAACACTTTTTTCCACTGACAACGATTTATCTAAATATAGGCAGGCTCTCCCAACCTTGTCAAGCACTGGCTTACTGCCGAAAAGTTCACTCGTGAATCAGGTGCTCTTTTTCGTTATGCAAAAACCTCACTAGTTTTCGAATTGTGTTCTAGTGATGTGTACATGTAGTACTGCGTATTTTGATTGATAACTTATCATTGTTTTCTTGAGAGGCAAACTGGATATTAAATTTAAAGTACTGGGTCACTTGAGTCATTTGCTTAATTGTAGATTATCATTTAGTCCAGGCATTTTTCTTTTGTGAATTCCTCTGCTCTTTTTAAGAATTAAACAAAACCCTATTACATTCTTTGCCAATTGAACTTATGTAGACTTGCCTAATTCAATCCTCTAGACTTGCTAAGAATACATGCACTGATATATTTGGTAATGAAATTATTCTTATAATATTAATGTCAAAATTATGAACCCATACACCAATATTTAACCTATAAACCCATTATTTTGACTCCCATGTTAAATATATGTCACCTTCAGTGGGTCTCTGTTCAGAAAATATTTTTTTGGTGTAATAAGTTATCAGCGAGATAAAAATGACTTTGCAAATGTAGATATTTATTTTTCTATTTTTTACCAAATTTAGTCAGCAGATCTGTAAAGCATGTAAAACAATAGTGTGGCCTTAAGTGCGAAAAATTCAATGACTCATCACATCTCAACTAGGCAAGCAATAACTTTCTGCATTATCATCAGTCACTTGCCCAAGGAGACACCACATGTGTTGCATGTGCTTCAGTGTAGGGCAGGACCAAAGCCCCAGAAACTCTCAGGAGCCAAGGGGGGCACGGGGGGCCCAGTCGTCTAAGGCGCCCTGATTCACTGTGCAGAGTTGCGTCCCTTGGGCACGCCAGAAACCTATGATTGTGGGTTCGAATCCCGGTTCGCCCCGATTATGTTTCTAGGTTTGTCAGCACCATACCCCTGCTCATGGGTTCCACCAAAGTGGTAAACGTCTGAGACCTGCATCACTTGGGGCTTTTCTCCCACATTAAGCTGACATGCCGCGATATAACTTTAATACTGTTAAAAGCGGCATTAAACCCAACTCACCCACTCACTCAGGAGCCAAGCTGCAGAACATGATCACCCATCCAACACTTACCTGATTTGTGACCTGTGCGCTGTGCACAGGACCACTATTCCCTCAATGGTACACCCTTTTTGGGGTAGATGTCATAGCATTTAGAAAGATGGTGTATAAAATATCCATGACACTTTAACAGTGCAAACTTTATTATTGTCTATGAGAAACTGCCCATTTGTTCCTTTTCAAGACACAGAAATCAGTTAATGCAGCTCTTAATTCTTTCTCAGTTAAAATCTTTACACTTATTGGCTGATCAGAAAGCTCACCAGATGTGATTTCCAATGTAGATCCCAACTATTCTCTGGTTGTTGTATAAGGCGACTTGGCAGATGTTTGAGATCAAGCTCAGTTACTTGTCCACAAACCCTTACAGCGTGGATCATTGCACGTAGTATCAACAACTGTCCTGACTTGAATATTTACAGGCCACTTTCATATAGCTGGACTATTGCAGAGTACTGTGTTAAACATCAAACATGACATTCTCGTAAGATGTCATTTAGCGGTTAATGTCAGTATAATTTGAACTATAACATGTTGCACATTTTAAGACATAACCAGGTGAGCTACAGAACTCCCCATCAAAGTCATCTCATCAAACCTAAAATATGTAATATCTCTTTTTCAGACCGCATGCAGTTTTGAGTCCATGATATTGAATAAGGAGATTAACGATCAGTGAGAGCTACAAAAGAAACATTTTGGACACACTCATCCCAAAGGGAGACACGGGACTAAGACTCACCAAGGCAGTTTGAGACAAAGTTTCGGAGATCAGTCACTTGATATCGGACCATGCTGCACCATGCGTGCCGTCGCCATGAGGCATGTCGCCACATGTTCAAGCGTGTAGGTGGCGCTGTGTGCTCCAATTGGCGACACATGAGTGATGGTCAGAGGGTAGTTGCCATTCGACGTGAGACCATTAATGTTTGGGAGAGAAGAGCACCGCTGTCCCCTAGTCATGTGGCGAAACTTGTCAAAGATGGGGTAAAGGTCATTGTCCAGCCGTCCAACAGGAGAGCCTACAGCATGCAGGTAAGAAGCCATGTCACGTCCTGGTGAAGGTTTTATTTGCTTGTTTGTTTGTTGTTTAACGCCGCACTCAGGAATATTCCAGCTATATGACCGCGGTCTGTAAATAATCGAGTCTGGACCAGACAATCCAGTAATTGACAGCATGAGCATCGATCCACGCAGTTGGAATACTTTAATGTCATGCATCAACCAAGTCAGCGAGCCTGACCACCTGATCCCATTAGTCACCTCTTACGACAAGCATAGCGCCTTTTACGGGTACCCCGGATCTTCTCGGGTCTCTGGTGAAGGTGTCTGTCTTAGTAATCCTCAAACCACTAGCCGTAATGCTGTCACAAGACGGATGAGTGAATTGAGATTATCATTGCTTTCTGAACAGTATTTCAGTTGTATCTGGTGTGTTGGGTTAGGGAGGAAAGCCTGAAGTGAGGTCACATACTTTTACCACTTTGGTGGAACCCATGAGCAAGTGATTGGTGCTGACAAACCACGAGTCATTATTAGGAACGATCATTGATTCAAACCCAAATATCAGATTCCCTCACAACTAGGGGATGAAACTCTCCTGATGTCCGAACGCCTCTGTGGTCGAGATCATGTGACAAGAATATTTTCGTCCATGACATATTATGATTCTGCATTCCGATTGGACTGCCAGCAATATTAAGTCAAGTCCATAGGTTACCGCCTCTGTGGTCTAGTGGTAGAGCGTCTGTCTGGATAGTGGAAGGTCCTGGGTTCAATCCCTGGCTCCGTCATACCAAAAGAAGATAAATTTGTGATGTATAGTAATCAATAGTGTTGTGGCCTTGCAGAAAGTACATGTATTTCACTGACAAATGTGAGAAATTAAAAGAACATTCTCCAAAATTGGCTTATAAGGGCACTTTGGAATCCTAGATAAATCCCTGCTCTATATTTACTGAAGTACTTGAGTTCATGGAAAAGCAATTTGTAGTTCTAGACAAGCACGTGCTTATTCAGATCTTGGTGAGATTCCATTGGTTAAAAAATTACATTATTTCAATTATAAAGTTAAACAAGGTTTCATGGTTTTGTCTTGTCGTTCCTGGACACTTATGCAAGGTGCTCTGAGCTCATGTTGTCCATGGCAACTGAATGGGGGATTGCTTATGTAGATTTTGGAATTAAGTACCACTGGTGCACAGTCCGGACATTGTGGTAATTAATATGCATGTGACCTCTTAAAAACATGTTAAATTAATACTTAACTTTTAAGTGAAGTCAGCCTGTACAATCTGAAAACAGTAGATAACTTCAGTGAGTGAGTGTGTGGGTTGTAACACCGCTTTGAACAGTATTCCAGTTATATCATGGCATGTCAGCTTAATGTGGGAGAAAGCCTGAAGTGATGCAGGTCTCAGACATTTACCACTTTGGTGAACCCCACGAGCATGGGTGTGGTCCTGACACACCTAGCAGGGTTAGAAACTAACAGTTTTTGTCCACTAGTTCTTATAATGATAACATATAACAAACCTTTAAAATGGGCCAATTTCTACTAGTCCTTATGATACCTTTACTGTTGGGCAGTTTGGTAAGGACTACAGAACTAGTGCCAATTTCTAACGCTGCCTAGAAACATAATCGGGGCAAGTCTGAATTTTGAGCCCATGTTCCTATGTGTCTGGCGTGTCCAAGTGACACACTTCTGCACAGCGCCTCCTTAGACAGCACCACAGATGACTGGGCCAATTGTGCCCCTTCAGACTGCTGAGAACCTTGTTATATCTTCTCTTATGAACCTTAAAAATTCATCCTTCAATTTAGTGTTGATATTATGTGTGTGTGTTTGATCTGTTGCAGGAATATGCTAACAGAGGTGCTGTCATCCAGGAAGACCTGAGTGAGGCATCCCTGGTGATCGGCGTGAAGCAGGTTCCCATTGACCTCCTCATGCCGGAGAAGACATATGCATTCTTCTCCCACACCATCAAGGCGCAGGAGGCCAACATGTCACTGCTTGACGCAATTCTGGAAAAGGTGGGTACACATGACACATGACATTGATGGAGGAGGTAGCAACATGGCGCAGGTGGCCATTCTGGAGAAGGTTTGTCACATGACACATGACATTGATGGAGGAGGTAGCAACATGACGCAGGTGGCCATTCTGGAGAAGGTTTGTCACATGACACATGACATTGATGGAGGAGGTAGCAACATGGCACAGGTGGCCATTCTGGAGAAGGTTTGTCACATGACACATGACATTGATGGAGGAGGTAGCATCATGGCGCAGGTGGCCATTCTGGAGAAGATGGGTACACATGACACATGAAACATGACACATTGATGGAGGAGGTAGCAATTCTGGCCATTCTGATTGCTTCTGTTGGGAGTTGCTTCCCTTAGCTGTCTGGACATTGATGGGTTTGAATCCCATATGATGATGCTATTAGTGTCATAGGAAATGAACCTCTGTTATTTATGGTTGCAGAATATTCGCCTGATCGACTACGAGAAGATGGTGGATGAGGAGGGCCAACGTGTGGTTGCTTTCGGGAAGTATGCGGGCGTGTCAGGCATGATCAACGTGCTGCATGGGATGGGGCTCCGACTGCTGGCTCTTGGGCATCACACTCCATTCATGGTAGGTGGGATTCTTGGTGCTGCTCTGTTCATGGTAGGTGGGATTCCTGGTGCTGCTCCGTTCATGGTAGGTGGGACTCTTGGTGCTGCTCCATTCATGGTAGGTGGGATTCCTGGTGCTGCTCCGTTCATGGTATGTGGGATTCCTGGTGCTGCTCTGTTCATGGTAGGTGGGATTCCTGGTGCTGCTCCGTTCATGGTAGGTGGGATTCCTGGTGCTGCTCCGTTCATGGTAGGTGGGATTCCTGGTGCTGCTCCGTTTATGGTAGGTGGGACTCTTGGTGCTGCTCCATTCATGGTAGGTGGGACTGTTGGTGCTGCTCCGTTCATGGTATGTGGGATTCCTGGTGCTGCTCTGTTCATGGTAGGTGGGATTCCTGGTGCTGCTCCGTTCATGGTAGGTGGGATTCCTGGTGCTGCTCCGTTCATGGTAGGTGGGATTCCTGGTGCTGCTCCGTTTATGGTAGGTGGGACTCTTGGTGCTGCTCCGTTTTTGGTAGGTGGGACTGTTGGTGCTGCTCCGTTTATGGTATGTGGGATTCCTGGTGCTGCTCCGTTCATGGTAGGTGGGATTCCTGGTGCTGCTCCGTTTATGGTAGGTGGGATTCCTGGTGCTGCTCCGTTTATGGTAGGTGGGACTGTTGGTGCTGCTCCGTTTATGGTAGGTGGGACTGTTGGTGCAGCTCCGTTTATGGTAGGTGGGACTGTTGGTGCTGCACTGTTCATGGTAGGTGGGACTCTTGGTGCTGCTACGTTCATGGTAGGTGGGACTGTTGGTGCTGCTACGTTCATGGTAGGTGGGACTGTTGGTGCTGCTCCGTTTATGGTAGGTGGGACTGTTGGTGCTGCTCTGTTCATGGTAGGTGGGAAGTGTTTGACGCTGATTGTAAATATCACTTAGCACGATCAGTTGCCAACTTTTGTAGTCATGGATACACGGGAGATAACAACTTGAGAAAAAAGTCACTTCCCCATTTCTGCTGTTTGTTAATCAGTTTAATGAAACAGGGGTTCCCTTTGATTTACAAAAGTCGGAGACCACGGCATCCCCCAAAGTTATTTTTAAGTTGGTTAGTTGGTTTGATGTTTAACGCCACACTCAGCAATATTTCAGCTATATGATGGCAGTCTGTAAATAATCGAGTCTGGACCAGACAATCCAATGATTAATATCATGAGCATCAATCCACGCAATTGGACCAAGTCAGCAAGTCACCCAATCCCGTTAGTCGCCTTTTACGACAAGCATAGTCGCCTTTCACAGCAAGCATATGTTGCTGAAGGCCTACCCCGGATCTTCACAGGTTTATTATAAGGGTCCTTTCGTGCAATATGAGGGCCCTGTAAGGTAATGGAATGCTGGAATGTACTGTATGTTTACATAATTACTTCAGAGCCTGGAATGAATATAAAATAAGGTCGACAGTGGTCAGGATTGATGGATGAAATTACAGACCCCGATAACTGAGCATGATGCGCTGTAGATACAGTGAATATTATTGTGCGACCCCTGAAGCATCATGGTGGGCAGTTCCTTTCAGCTTGTACTCCTGTACACCCTTCTAAGGCCCGTGAAGTTCCGGGGTAGAATAGGTCTTCCGCAACCCATACTTGCCATTAAAGGCGACTATGCTTGTCGTGAAAGGCGACTAACAGGATCGGGTGGTCAGGCTCGCTGACTTGGTTGATGCATGTCATCGTATCCCAATTGCGTGGATCGATGCTCATGCTGTCAATCACTGGATTGTCTGGTCCAGACTCGATTATTTACAGACCACCGTCATATAGCTGGAATGTTGCTGAGTGCGGCGTTAAACAACAAACAAACAAACAAACACCCTTCTAATCCCACGACATTCTTGTTGAACTGTTTTTTGTCTGTGCAGCACATCGGACCCAGTCATAACTACCGGAACACCGAGATGGCCCGACAGGCTGTGCGGGACGCAGGCTACGAGATCGCTCTAGACAGACTGCCTAAGTCACTTGGTACTCTCACATTCGTGTTTACAGGCTCTGGAAATGTCTCCAAGGTAACACTTCAATCATGTCATAGTGTAAAACTATATCATTTTAATTACAGTTTAAGCCGACTAGTTTGTTTGAGTCAATCCAGTGCGGTGCCCAGACAAGAAGATCTTTGTTGTAATAAAACAGGCCTTACCTCGCAAAGTGGATGAAATTACTTGAGCACCTTGATTAAAAACATGAAAAGATTTGGAAAAGGTCTGTCAACGCCGATATCATGGTTTACATGCTCTGCAACTGACCGAAATCTGAATGGCTGTTACCATGTTGTTTATGTCCTGGATGTGGATTTCATTTTGTGATTTTGATTGGACTATGCACAGGCTCATTAGTCCAGCTAAAATATTACTCCATAATTCCTGCCTAGTTCGGCAAGGGTGGAAACTGGACTTTTACAGTCAGTTAACTCCTTTGCCTCGGGAAGATGATTTCTGGTGTCCCCTGCTATGACTATGCATATTGCTAAAAGTGTTGTAGAACCATACTCACAAGATTTCTCTCACTCACGTCTGCAGTTGAATTGGAAAGGTATTTAAGCACATTGAGTCCGATGCTATGGTGGCAAAGTCCAGGATATTTATCATTATAAAATTGAGACGTTAGACACTGGGAAATTGAGGATGAGATCTGCATTACTTGTTGAATATTGCTAAAAGTGGCGTAAAATAATATTCGCTCTCTAAAGTATTGAGTTAAAGAAAGAGTCCATGCTATGTTTCAGGGTGCTCAGGAAGTGTTTCAGGAGCTGCCCCACGAGTACATCGAGCCAGAGTATCTCCCCAAGGTGGCCAGACATGGAGGTCAGTACAACCTGACCGGGGCTGGGGATCCTGCTGGACACCCTCATTCTGTCCTCCATGAGTAAAGCCCATTCTATATGTCCACTGAGGGGCACGGGTGGCCCCGTCGTCTAAGGCGCCGCGATTCGCTGTGGAGATTTACGTCACTTGGGCACGCCAGAAACCTATGATTGTGGGTTCGAATCCCGGTTCGCCTCGATTATGTTTCTAGGTTTGTCAGCACCATACCCGTGCTCGTGGGTTTCACCGAAGTGGTAAACATATGAGACCCGCATCACTTCAAGCTTTCCTCCCACATAAAGTTGACACGCCGTGATATAACTGGAATACTGTTAACAGCGGCGTTAAACCCAACTCACTCACTCACTCAGGAGCCAAGCTGTCCACTCATACGGTATGGCTGGAACATCAATATGAGTTCCCTGTGCTTGTCAGCACTCAATACTCACTCACTCACCACTCACTCTCTCTCTTTCTTTCCAGCTACAAACAAGGTGTATGCTTGTGTTGTGAGCCGAAATGACCATTACGTCCGGAAGGAAGGCGGACCATTCGACGCAAATGAATTTGAGGAGCACCCTGAAAGATATGCCTCAGCTTTCAGTCATAAGGTTTGAACAGTGGAGATCACAAACAAAAAGTTTACCTTGTCTGTTTGTTTCGTGTATCGAGGTGGACAAAGTGTCCACGTGTTCCTTTCACACACGACTCAATCAAAGTGTGACATCTATTCTAGTGCCCCCATGCACAGTGATAACACTGACCCGTGAAGATCAGGGGTAGAGTAGGTCTTCAGCAAGCCATGCTTGCTGATAAAGGTGACTATGCTTGTTGTAAGAGGCGACTAATGGGATCGGGTGGTCAGACTCGCTGACTTGGTTGATGCATGTCATCATGTCCCAATTGCGTGGATCGACGTCATGATGATGTCAATCACTGGATTGTCTGTTGCATATAGCCAGAATATTGCTGAGTGCACCGTTAAACAACAAACAAACAAACATTATACTGAAGTGTAATAATTTGTCCAGGTTCGCCCTGATTATGTTTCTAGGTTTGTCAGCACCATACCCGTTCTCGTGGGTTTCACCGAAGTGGTAAACGTCTGAGACCTGCATCACTTCGGGCTTTCCTCCCACATTAAGCCGACACACTGTATATAACTGGAATACTGTTAAAAGCAGTGTTAACCCCAACTCACTCACTGTAATAAATTACTCACTTCCTCATTCACACAAGTTTGGACAAAGTACCTGTATGACAATTAACTGTTGAGATGCTAATCAAGTAGGAATGCTGGGAAATCTTTGCTAGTGATGTCTGAAGCTATTGCCTGTCTCTTCTGGGGGTGGTGTTATGGTCATGATTCAAGCATTAGCTTGTCACACTAGGTTTGATTCCCAACATGGGCACAATTTGCCTCTTACAGAACCTGCAGTATATGTTTTTTTAAACAATCATCCCCATTCCATGTTTATCTCTCGCAGCATTTTCTCTACCGCTTTTCAGCTCTGGGAAATTATGACTCAAGAGTTCTTAAATTGAATTTTATTAAACCTTTTACATAATTTATTTTGGAATGATGTGTTATTCGAAGACACATTTTGTAAAGCTCATTGTATTTTGTCCACTGGCATCATAGTTATTGGAATATTGCTAAAAAGGCATAAAATCTAACTTACACACTCACTCCAATCATCACCAGGTGGCGCCGTATGCTTCCTGTATCATCAATGGCATATACTGGGCACCGAATGCTCCTCGTCTCCTGTCCATCCCAGACGCCAAGGTGCTTCTACGACCACAGGAATCCCCGTGGATTGCGTCGAGTGCGGGATGTCCTCAACTCCCCCATCGACTCGTGGCCCTCTGTGATATCTCCGCCGACCCTGGCGGCTCCATCGAGTTCATGAAAGAATGCACAACCATCGACTCCCCGTTCTGTTTGTACGATGCGGAACAGAACATGGAGACAGAGAGGTAGATATCTTTGTACTGTTGTATAGCCATGGGGATATCATACTGGTATTGTGCAAAAACAATAACTATGAGATAATGTTTCCTTACCCGCCAACAATGACCATACCCCAGCAAGTTGACTCTGCCTTGAATCTGTAGAGCACCAGGACTGGGGCCATGTGAGCCTATGGCATGGCCTGTCCATCTAGACGTTCGTCTGACTGTAACTTCATTAACTTTCTGACCCCCTCTATGGTCTAGTGGTAGAGCGCCTGCCCGGAGGGCGGAAGGTCCGGGGTTCAATCCCCGACTGCATCATACCAAAATATGTTAAAAGATGGTACTTGTTGTTACCCTGTCTGGAGCTCGGCATTAAGGGGCTAAAACAAGGAATGGTCGGCTCGGAGTCAGTATAATGTGTCTGAGTGGGGTATTCATGTTAAACTGCGGCATGGTATCTCAGTGAGCTAGCACTATAAATTGGCATCAGTCCTGACTAGTACAAGCAGCCACACACACACACACATACATGCACGTCGCTATATAAGTGCAATAATCTTGGATGCAACATTAAACCCCATTTCACCTCACCTCACCTCATTAACTTTCTTCTATTAATCAGCTGATGGCCCTAGCATGAAACTTAAGGAGGATGTGCAGCTTGATGATAAGAGGCTGTACCATCCTAACATCACATGCTTCTATACCGTTCATTAGATCATCCAAAACAGGCTTCCGCAGGAGATATTGCTTGGGTGAGATTCTGCATTGCAAGCCATTGTGATGTCATCGGTTACCATCACGTCACAGTCAACACCAATCCCTGCCACTAAGGCTGGTTCCAGTTCTTTTTACATCCAAACAAACTGAAAAGGTTGGAAGAAGGATTTTGTTTGATAATTAGAATCTCACCCTCGTGTCTTTTTATATCAAATATATCAACACTCGTCGATAACAATTAACACTCCTCTGCAAGCCTTGGCTTGTGTTGATATTTTTTATATCAAGTCACTCGGGTGAGATTCTCTATATATTGAATTTTTTCCCATGAGGGAGTTCATTCACATGAGGTACACGCTTGTCGTCTGCTTTTCTAGTTTCGCTGGTGATGGTGTCCTGATCTGCTCAATCGACAACATGCCTGCCCAGATCCCACGTGAGGCCACCGACTTCTTTGGGAGCCTCTTGTTGCCGTACGTTAAAGACATGGTGAGCTTCACACAGATCTCGTTGTCCTGATTGATTAGCATATGCATGGGTCATGTGACCTGGTCACCTTCGTATTTCATTTTCCAGTTTATCATATCTCCATTCCAAACTGAAGTCCATTCAAAAGTCAAGTGAAATACAGGTTACCTCTACAATGCCATAACATTAGTAATTAGTTACATATAATACCGTATTCGCCGTAATAAGCGCCTCGCTCTAATAAGCGCCCACGGCGATATTTGTGGATATATTGGCTAGTGAACAATCCCAATTAGCACCCCTTCCGATTGATCAATATACACAAGACTTATTTATTCAGGTATAATACGTGTGTTATATGCATCCTTAATTTTGGGAAATTAGATTCTGGAAAAATACATCTGTCGTATATAAACATTTCAGGCTGTCAGCATAAACCATGAAATTTATGATCTTTTAACCCTGTTGTTTTTCACCAAAATAATATTCTAATAAAGCCCCCTATTCCTATTTTCGAGAGCGCCCTGGGCGCTTATTACGTCGAATACGGTATATAAACTAGGAAACGTGTACTCCTTGTAGGGCTGGGACGAGTCACTACCCAGGTACCCACCACCCTATTACCTGACCTTACCCGAGTTCCCCCTGTAGACATTAAGAGATCGGTACAAACTGTCCGATTTGGAAAAGTTTGACCGTAGCCCTGGCAAATTGTGTTTAGATACGCGTGTAAAATGATCTGATCATGCATACACTGAAGTTTACTGCATGAAGTTTTATCCTTATTCAAACATAAAAAAGTCTGGAGTGGGTGCATTGTCAGAAACAAATGGAATAATTAGTGACTCATAGTGTAACAATAGAGTTTTAGATACTTTTTGTCATTACACAATCTTTATCACGTGACTAACCATGGGTCTGGGCAGTCCTGTGGGTACCCGGGTCCTACTCCCGACCCTAGTGCCCGAGTTACCCGTCCCAGCCCTAACGCCTTGCCTATGAGTCGGAAATCAGTGATCAGGAATCCAGGCCCTCCTGCAGACTGAACTCTTTAAATGAGCCTTGTCTGTGTAATCCTGAATCTCTTGTTCACATTACTTTCACAATGATGTGTTAGCTTGTATATTGGTGGCTGTGCTTTTTGAGACTTGACCTCAACATTAACGATTAAACTCTCATTTTGCAGTTGAAATCTGAAGCCAAACATTCCTTCGAAGAGTATGACTGTTCTCCTGTGGTCAGAAATGTAAGTTGGGTGGAAACAGTTGGTTAGAAGGTTTTACACGACGCACAATTATGCGTCCAGTAAGCACAAATGTTAAGATTGGGCACAGAAAAAGAAAATGCTGCGTCCAGAGGGATGTACAATAATAGTCATTGTACCTACAGCGCATCAAGAGCAGTTATGGGTGTCAGTCATTTCATCCATCAAGCATGACCACTGTCCCCATGATCATTGAATCATTCCAGGCTCTAAAGGAATTCTGTAATTATACAGTATACTACACCATGTCATGACTTTACAGGGCCCTGGTGACCCATGAAGATCCGGGGTAGAATAGGTCTTCAGTAACCCATGCTTGCCGTAAAAGGTGACTATGCTTGTCTTAAAAGGCGACTAACGGGATCGGGTGGTCAGGCTCGCTGACTTGGTTGATGCATGTCATTGATCCCAATTGCGTGGATCGATGCTCATGATATTAATCACTGGATTGTCTGGTCCAGATTTGATTATTTACAGGCCGCCGTAATAGATGGAATATTGCTGAGTGCGGTGTAAAACAACCAACCAACTAACCAACCAACAGGGCCCTGATATTGCCTGCAAGGACCCTTAAAATTAATCATTGGCGGTCCCCTGGATCCCCACTTTTGTAACTCAAGGTAAACCCTCCATCTACCTTGCGACTGAATGGGACAGATTACAAACAACATCCTGTAGCTGCCATAGCCATCTAAATGAGGATTGGGTGGTTAAAATGCATGACTTACATGTCATCATGGCCTGACATGTGGATTGGCGTCCTTGCTGTGTCCTCGGCCTGACCAAGGTTACTTACAGGCCACCATGATGTAGCTAGAATATTGCTGAGTTTGGCATAAAGCAACCTTCACTCACTCACTGACACGATCTTTGAAGGTCCAGGTTAGAATTTGTCTTCAGCAACCCAGCTTGTCGTAAGAGGCGACTAATGGGATCAGGTTGTCAGGTTGATGCATGTCACCATATCCCAATTGCCCAGATCGATGCTCATGATGTCAGTCACTGGAATGTCTGGTCCAGACTCAATTATTTAGAGACCGCCATCATATAGCTGGAATATTGCTGATTGCAGCCTTAAACAACAAACAAACAAACTAAACTCATTGACACAATGACCCTTACATGTGGTGTTTTTTAAAATGTAAACTGGAAAAGTATTGCAAAACGTACCAAATGATGAACTGATTACTACCAGTGCCATTGTTGTGACCATGCTATTCTGAAGACTGATGTTTGATTCCCCACATCGGTACAATGTGTGACACACATCCCTTGTGTCCCTGCCATGATGAAGATCCGGGGTAGAATAAGTCCTCAGCAACCCATGCTCGCCGTAATAGGTGACTATGCTTGTCATAAGAGGCGACTAACGGGATCGGGTGGTCAGACTGGCTGACTTGGTTGATGCATGTCATCGATCCCAATTGCGTGGATTGATGCTCATGATATTAATCACTGGATTGTCTGGTCCAGACTCGATTATTTACAGACCGCCATCAGGCTGGAATATTGCTGAGTGCGGCGTTAATCAACAAACCAACCCTGCCGTAATATACCTGGGGTAGCACTTGCCAAGTGTCAAACAACGGAGGCTACTCTAATCAGTCAAGATGATGTTCAGCTTATCAAAATTATCAATATGTTAAAATGACATCTGATTTAATAGCGGTTAAAACATTTGTTTAATTTGTCATAATATGATCACTTCTTAAATAAATGTTCTCTGTTTCTTGTGTCTTTCTAGGCAGTGATAGCTTCCAATGGATCTCTTGCCCCAAATTATGAATACATAGATGTTCTCCGACAAAAAGCTAAGTAAGTGGTATTGAATGTTGTCTTGTGTGTGTCACCATGGTAATGCTATATGTGCAGCATCTTATTTCCAGTTGTTTCATATCAGAGCTCTATTTCTGTGTTTATTGTGGGAAACAAACCATGACCATTTATTTATTACATGCATGATTGAAGTCATAGGGAGTTAAGCAATAGTAAAATCTAAAGGGAAATGATTGCAAATAGAAATAATATTTTCATCATAAAAGTGATGCAGTGCAAATACTGCCAGGAACCAGTCTATGTAAGAAGTGCTATGTACTCACAAACTAGTGTATCATGATCAGTGGTCTGAATAAACCAATGAGGGTATGTGCCTAGCTTTATGTTAAAACCAAACTTAGAGGTCTCAGCAATAATCTTTAACAACAGAGAGTATGTCTATTACTCTCCGTCAGATGATCGGCCAATGCTATTTTCAAAATACACATAGGAAATGGAAGACAAATGTAAATGTGTTCTTGCACCTTTAAACAGTGGTAAAGAGTATTGGTGGTGCCGGATGTGCCATGATTATCTGATAATACTCATCTGTAACCTGTTGCCATTCACCTTTAGATGAATGAATGTTTGAATTTGATAAATATTAGTAGATAGTATGGAAATTAAAATCTGCAAATTGTCATATTTGTAAACCATTGTTGATCTCAGTGGTATTTGTTAAGTATTCTTTGTAACATAAAAAATAATAGTTTTGTTTTTCAGAAAATATTAATGGAAATTAGAAGAGGTTTTGTATGCAGTATGTTTTGTAGATGAACGTATCGTATCACAGCAAATATTGAATGCAGTGATAGAGTAATTATGCTATTTCCATTGTTACTTGGTAGATATAGCTTCAGTGGGTATTTAGTCATGTCACTCCTCAATGGTGCTATGGCAACAGTCGGCTGTATATGTAAGGCTAGAACATAAAACACAATTGGTCCTGGACTATAGTTTCACCATACATATATGGTGATAAAAACCATGATGTGCTGCCCACTGACCATCAATGTCCTACTGCCACCCCACCCCACCCCGCCCCGCCACACCCCGCCACGCCACGCCCCGCCCCACCACACCACACCACACCACACCACACCACACCACACCACAGCCCACCACACCACACCACACCACACCACACCACACCACACCACACCTTTAAGGGCAAGTAAATTCAACATAGGAACTTTGCACATTTTAATTCTTTAGAGCAGACATAATCACACATGTTTTACCAAAATTAAATTAGAAAAACAGAAATAGTGTAAAACAGAGTATAAAAAATGACAGGCAAAATTGTCCCCAAATGAAATGAATCTGCCAGTGGGGGGATTCCCCTGACAGGGGTTAAAATGGGTTCCTGGTGTTTGAAGCGCTGCACACTTTCAACAATCTGGCCAGCATCTACTCTACCTGCTTCTGCCTTGGATTTTTTAATCACATTATGTCAACTAATCCCTTATTGGAATTTGGGAACAACTCTGCATGAAAATGTCTTCAGTTGTCCCTGACAGGCATTCATTGTGTGGAATAGGGCAGGGGGCAGCTAGTGCATTATGGGATGCATACAGGATGCATACAGGATGTTAGTCATAAAAAGATGGTTACAGAATGTTAATTGTTATTTTAATTATTCACAGTGTCAAGATCAAAGCCCATTTCACTCATTAACCAAATCCTACTAAACTCCCTCACTCACTCTGTATAACGGAAACAATGTTGAAACTGCATTAAGCCAAACTTTCTCTCGATCTCTGGAACAGTAACCATGCTTTGGACAACATGTTCAACAAGGTCGTCCGTGTCTGACCACTTAGTTCCATGTTATTTTTAGGGACAAGAGGAGGTAAGACCAGTTCTTTGTCATTTCAAGGGCCATAGTCTGTCGTACATTTTATGTGATCCACCTCATTATACGCACACGCTGTCATAGACACACCACGCTTTCTTCAGCCAGATCTACTTCAAACACGTGACTAATTTCCCAGTGTATCAAATACAACTGCTGCTCACTGTGCTGGTAACTGATTTCATTCAGAGATAAATCACTCTCACATATTTCCCTTTTTTATTTCCATATTGTTTTGTTTTGTGCACATGGCATTTTGTTACTTGGCTTGTCGATTATTTTCCTCATACCATAGGCAAAATACAACTAAAACATTTCTCTTCAAATAATTGGGCGGTCAGGTAGCCTAGTGTTTTCTCGTCATGCTGAAGACCTGGGTTTGATTCCTGACAGGGGTACTATGTGTGAAGCCCATTTCTGGTGTCCCCCGCCATGATGTTGCTGGAATATTGCCTAAAGTGGGAAAACCATACTCACTCACTTCAAATAATTGCTTAAAGGTTGGATGGGAGAAATTAAAGAAAAAGATGAAGAAGTGGTATTTTTGTCCAGTGAAAATTCTAAGGGTTTTCATTTTCAACTTTACATACTTGGCAGGAAGAAAATGAGACGCCTAAATAATATCTATTCCACATTTGTAAAGATTTTCATTTTGGATCTGTAGACAAAGTAATGTTAATAAAAACTGCCTAACTTAGGTTGTGTTGCTGTGATCATTACCCTGCCCTACATATTTAGATGTGTGCTTAATTCATTTTTTCCTATCAGAGTATTTTTCCATTCAGTACTACTACATTAGTAGCGCTAGTCTCTTATTATTGGTTGTAGTACTAACGTGTGAGGTTCTGTATCTGTAGGTCTACTAAAGCAGACAAAGTAAATTTAACTTCAAAATACTAAGATGTATAAGAAGTGCATTTCACTTTCTTAACCTTGCTTGACACATTTGACACAAGTATTATAATTTCTTGTTTCCACTGTCAGCACCCCTGTGTACATTACACAATCTTGTTGATAAATAAGTAAGTTTGAAATGTTCTTATCCTGGAACCAGTTATTTGTGTGGGAATATAGAAAAGGTCCCCAGTATCCCATGCTTGTCTCCCCGTGGTGATTCTGGGGCAGAAAAGGTCCCCAGTATCCCATGCTTCTCTCCCCGTGGTGATTTTGGGGCAGAAAAGGTCCCCAGTATCCCATGCCTGTCCTCATGTGGAGATTCTGAAGCAGTAAAGGTTAACTATAGAAATATGACCCTCACTTCTTTTGTAGGCCATGATATAGCTGGAATATTTCTGACTTTGACTCACTAAATACTGTAAATCGTGAAATTAATGCGTCTCCAAAAGAATGCGACCACTGGACCCTAGCCAAAAGTGCGACTCAATATGAATGCGACACCCAACCTCTCAAGCGTCAGTGGATTTCTATCTAAAGATGTCCTCAGTCAGGTTTAGAATCCTCACCTTAATCCAACCTTACATTAATCCAATCACACACCAAATAGCACTGCTTATTAGCGCTGAGTAAAGTACTTCCGGAAAAACAATACATGCGTGCTGGCTCGTGTCGGCCTTTGACGCAGTCGCAAAGAACAAAGGGTGGCGTCTGTCTGGACTTGCAGGTGTGATCAGTGATGACATAAGTGAGTAGAACTCTTGTCTTGACCCCAGCAGTGACAATTCACAGGACGTAATTAGTGTTTGAATGACATTGTTTATATACTTTATATACAAGTGCTAAACAGTGGTTTGGAATACATCAGCGTATGGCTAAGTTGGTATTTTTGCTATCCAAAATGTCTTGTTGTTGATATATATGCGATGTTTAAAAACACGAGCAAAGACCATTTTTCGCATTTAATTCACACTCGCGTTAATTTCAAGATTTACAGTAATTGGGCATCTGATCTTTATGTTTGTGAGATAATATGTGACATAATTGATGCAGTAAAATCTTCTTGTTTCTGTGAAGATTGTGTGAGGCGACATCATGAGATGTGTTGTTCACCTCCAGCATGGTGTAGCTTGGCTGCGTGATGGCTGTGTTGCTTGTGTAATATGCTTTAAATATTTATGTTCTGTAATCCTAATAATAGGTTAGATTAAGATTAAACAATAGGTAAAAAATGTGGAAACTTTAGCCAAACCTGTCTCCAGTAAAAAGTCATTGAGCCTTGTAAGGTCAGCTAAAAATTGTCCATAATTATTCCAATTTTCTTCGAATGCTGAACAGTTAAAAGGTTTTTGGCATACACCTCATTGTACTGTAATGTATAAACTGAGAAAGAATACTGCTAATTTATTCATCTTGTTGAAATTTGTAAGTAGATTTATTTCATAATCTGTCTCCCTTTGCTCTGTTTGGCTGTGCTTTGAGTGTTGTTTTCCAGAATGTTGTTAATGACCTGTTGATTGTTGTTTCTGGTGTCCAGGGCAAGTCACAAGGCCCAGCGGACCTCCAGTGGCATTGAGAAACGGGTGCTGCTTCTTGGTGCAGGCTATGTTGCTGGCCCGGCGGTAGACTACCTGTTACGCGACAGCTCCACACACGTCACTGTGGCATCCCAATACAGCGAGGAGCTTGACGCCATCAGTCAGAAATGTCCGGCGGCGGACTGTTTGTTGATGGACGTGCAGCGGAGTCAGGAGGACCTGCAACGCCTTATCCCTGAACATGACTTGGTCGTCAGGTGCGTAAACATGTCATGGTCGTCAAGGGGTTGTCAGGTGCATAAAAAGGGTGCGGTTGTCAGGTGGTTATCAGGTGCATAAAAAGGGTGCGGTTGTCAGTTGGTTATCAGGTGCATAAAAAGGGTGCTGTTGTCATGTGGTTATCAGGTGCATAAAAAGGGTGCAGTTGTCAGGTGCATTAAAAGGGTGCGGTTGTCAGGTGGTTATTAGGTGCATTAAAAGGGTGCGGTTGTCAGGTGTTATCAGGTGCATTAAAAGGGTGTCGTTGTCAGGTGTTATCAGGTGCATTAAAGGGTGCGGTTGTAAGGTGCATTAAAAGGGTGTGGTTGTCAGGTGGTTATTAGGTGCATTAAAAGGGTGCAGTTGTCAGGTGCATTAAAAGGGTGCGGTTGTCAGGTGGTTATTAGGTGCATTAAAAGGGTGCAGTTGTCAGGTGTTATCAGGTGCATTAAAAGGGTGCGGTTATCAGGTGCATTAAAAGGGTGCGGTTGTCAGGTGCATTAAAAGGGTGCGGTTGTCAGGTGGTTATTAGGTGCATTAAAAGGGTGCAGTTGTCAGGTGTTATCAGGTGCATTAAAAGGGTGCGGTTATCAGGTGCATTAAAAGGGTGCGGTTGTCAGGTGCATTAAAAGGGTGCGGTTGTCAGGTGGTTATTAGGTGCATTAAAAGGGTGCAGTTGTCAGGTGGTTATCAGGTGCATTAAAAGGGTGTGGTTGTCAGGTGCATAAAAAGTGTGCGGTTGTCAGGTGGTCATCAGGTGCATTAAAAGGGTGCGGTTGTCAGGTGGTCATCAGGTGCATAAAAAGGGTGCGGTTGTCAGGTGGTTATCAGGTGCATAAAAAGGGTGCGGTTGTCAGGTGCATTAAAAGGGTGTGGTTGTCAGGTGGTTATTAGGTGCATTAAAAGGGTGCGGTTGTCAGGTGTTATCAGGTGCATTAAAAGGGTGCGGTTGTCAGGTGTTATCAGGTGCATTAAAAGGGTGCGGTTGTCAGGTGCATTAAAAGGGTGTGGTTGTCAGGTGGTTATTAGGTGCATTAAAAGGGTGCAGTTGTCTGGTGCATTAAAAGGGTGCGGTTGTCAGGTGGTTATTAGGTGCATTAAAAGGGTGCAGTTGTCAGGTGTTATCAGGTGCATAAAAAGGGTGCGGTTGTCAGGTGCATTAAAAGGGTGCGGTTGTCAGGTGGTTATTAGGTGCATTAAAAGGGTGAGGTTGTCAGGTGTTATCAGGTGCATTAAAAGGGTGCGGTTGTCAGGTGTTATCAGGTGCATTAAAAGGGTGCGGTTGTCAGGTGCATTAAAAGGGTGTGGTTGTCAGGTGGTTATTAGGTGCATTAAAAGGGTGCAGTTGTCTGGTGCATTAAAAGGGTGCGGTTGTCAGGTGGTTATTAGGTGCATTAAAAGGGTGCAGTTGTCAGGTGTTATCAGGTGCATTAAAAGGGTGCGGTTATCAGGTGCATTAAAAGGGTGCGGTTGTCAGGTGCATTAAAAAGGTGCGGTTGTCAGGTGGTTATTAGGTGCATTAAAAGGGTGCAGTTGTCAGGTGTTATCAGGTGCATTAAAAGGGTGTGGTTATCAGGTGCATTAAAAGGGTGCGGTTGTCAGGTGCATTAAAAGGGTGCGGTTGTCAGGTGGTTATTAGGTGCATTAAAAGGGTGCAGTTGTCAGGTGGTTATCAGGTGCATTAAAAGGATGTGGTTGTCAGGTGCATAAAAAGTGTGCGGTTGTCAGGTGGTCATCAGGTGCATTAAAAGGGTGCGGTTGTCAGGTGGTTATCAGGTGCATAAAAAGGGTGCGGTTGTCAGGTGCATTAAAAGGGTGCGGTTGTCAGGTGGTTATTAGGTGCATTAAAAGGGTGCGGTTGTCAGGTGTTATCAGGTGCATTAAAAGGGTGCGGTTGTCAGGTGTTATCAGGTGCATTAAAAGGGTGCGGTTGTCAGGTGCATTAAAAGGGTGTGGTTGTCAGGTGGTTATCAGGTGCATTAAAAGGGTGTGGTTGTCAGGTGGTTATTAGGTGCATTAAAAGGGTGCGGTTGTCAGGTGTTATCAGGTGCATTAAAAGGGTGCGGTTGTCAGGTGTTATCAGGTGCATTAAAAGGGTGCAGTTGTCAGGTGCATTAAAAGGGTGTGGTTGTCAGGTGGTTATCAGGTGCATTAAAAGGGTGTGGTTGTCAGGTGGTTATTAGGTGCATTAAAAGGGTGCGGTTGTCAGGTGGTTATCAGGTGCATTAAAAGGGTGCGGTTGTCAGGTGGTTGTCAGGTGCATAAAAAGGGTGTCGTTGTCAGGTGGTTATCAGGTGCATTAAAAGGGTGCGGTTGTCAGGTGGTTATCAGGTGCATAAAAAGGGTGCAGTTGTCAGGTGGTTATCAGGTGCATAAAAAGGGTGTCGTTGTCAGGTGCATTTAAGGGTCTGGTTGTCAGGTGCATTAAGAGGGTGCGGTTGTCAGGTGTTATCAGGTGCATTAAAAGGGTGCGGTTGTCATGTGGTTATCAGGTGCATAAAAAGGGTGTGGTTGTCAGGTGGTTATCAGGTGATATGGTTGTCATGTGAGTTCACATGTGGACATACGGAGCCCTCAATGGTATGCTTTCCCAGGGTTTAATTGTACCGGTATGATAAGTAGCTCCAACTCATCATTTATTTCTTAAATATCTTCATGTATTTGATGTTTCTGAGTGAAGTTTGACATTTTTAGCTTGTTGCCGTATGCGCTGCACCCCGACATTGCCAAGCTGTGTATTGACCACAAACGGAACATGGTGACAGCCAGCTACGTGTCTCCAGCCATGCAGAACCTCCATCAAAGGTATATGTCTGTCCACAATTAGCAGGACATTATTTTTTGAATTGTTGGATTACAGATATTTTTTGTCAAGGTTTGAAGTCGGAGGAGCAAATAAAAATAGCTGACATCAGCTTCTTCTTTTTGTAAACTGGATCACAGAATGCTTTTACATATTATTATTGGGGGGTGGCAGTGTGGGGTGAAGAAGAAAAAAAATAAAAAATTCACCATCTGTAGCACCGTCTGCTGGAAGTTTTGGTTTTTTTTCTCTTGTGCATCAAGAAAAGGGACATAACTCTAGAATTTGAGCATCACCAGTTTTAGAGATGATTTTTAATAAAACAGTAATCTCGAACTGATTTTGAATGTATGACATGTAGGTGGGAAAAATATATGTGTAAACTTAGATTATTATTTTTTTTCCAATTTTGAAGGAAATAGTGTCAGCGGATTCGTTATTCAACTTATAAAAAAATAATGTCCCGGAGAAAGATAAAATCATGACTTTAGTATTGTGACTGCTTGTAGCTTGTGCTGTTATCCACTGGTGTGCTGGGCCAGATAGTCTCTTGTATGTGACTGGACTTTTCTAAACATCACTCACTGTGTTGATGTTAAATTGATGGATGCAGATCAGGAGTACATATAATTCCAGCTTACTTTAATATCAAGGAATTCTCTACATGTTAACTAGTTATGATACATGTAGTATCCAGCTGATAGGTTCACAATTCCCCATGCTTTTCTACTTGTGGGAATTCTGGTTAGAATAGGTTCACAATTCCCCATGCTCGTCCTGTGGGAATTCCGTGTAGAATAGGTTCACAATTCCCCCTTTTGATAATTTGGGATATTTCATAATTATTTTTTTTGAGTTTCCATGGCAACAACTTTGACTTTGACTGAAAATGTGGGTATTGGCAGGGGATATGAGTATTTTATGCTTGTTGTAATAGAGTGGAGATATAGTTGCCTGGACAATAGAGGATGAGGTTTCCTGTACCCCTAGTCAGAATAGTCAGAAATGACTGATTATGTGTAGGCAGTTGAAGTAGCTGGAATATGGTGGTCACTGCAGAGTAACATTCACTTACTCCTTCACTGACAAGACCGCCTCCGTGGTCTAGTGGTAGAGCGTCCGCCCAGAGAGCAGAAGGTCTGGGGTTTGTCATACCTAAAGACGTTAAAAGATGGTACTTGTTGTTACCCTGTCTGGCGCTCAGCATTAAGGGGCTAAAACGAGGACTGGTCGGCTCGGAGTCAGTACACTGTGTCTGTGTGGGGTATTCATGTTAAACTGCGGCATGGTTTCTCAGTGAGCTAGCACTATAAATCGGCATCAGTCCAGACTAGTACAAGCAGCCACACAAACACACACACATACATGCGCGTCGCTATATAAGTGCAATAATCTTGGACGCGACATCAAACCCCATTTCACCTCACCTCACCTCACCTCACCTCACCTCACCTCACCTCACCTTCATCGAGAGGGCCATGTGTTTCAGTGCCGTGGATGCAGGTGTGACCATCATGAACGAGATCGGTGTCGACCCTGGCATTGACCACATGATGGCAATGCAGTGCTTTGATGAGGTCCGGAACGATGGAGGAAAGGTCAGATACAGCATCTTTTACTTCATTATGATTTTTGATGTTTACAGAATATTACATTGTGATCATACTGTCTTCCCACATCAAACAGATCACGTTAAAGAGCCACACTTTCCTGAATGGATAGCTAACGATTTCTCTGCATATGTAATTCAGTTCCGTTTGAATATACCTGTAAGCAACAGTGTTTAAAAGTAAAAAAATATTTTTAAAAATGCAAAACAATTAGAAGCACTTTCAATATTCTTTTCCTTTCTTCAGTGTATGTTTTGTTTGAGGCATTTTGTGGATGAGTTTATATTTAATTGCCAACTCTTGTAAAATTTTGTTGTATTGAGGGTGTTCCCAATTACTGTTGTGCAGATCACTTCCTATGTTTCCTGGTGTGGGGGGTTACCTGCCCCTGAATATTCGGACACACCCCTTCACTATAAATTCAGGTAAGTATCAGATATATAGAAAGTCTAATGTTTTGCTCCCCACAAAATAAGAAACATTATCCTAGTATGTTTCACAGGAAATAACTAAAATGTGCAAGGAAAATTAATTCAGTCAACAATTTTGAGTAATGAAATGCAACGTCTGAAGGTGAAATATTTGTAAATAAGTTCACAACACATTAATTATTTGATTTTCCTTCAATCTTTCAATTGTTTGTTTGTTTGTTTGTTGTTTAACAGTGCACTAAGCAATATTCCAGCCATAGGACAGCGGTCTGTAGTAATTGAGTCTGGACAAAACAATCCAGTGATTGATATCATGAGCATCGATCTACGTATTTGGGATAGAATGACATGCACTATGAATGTTGTCACAATGGGACTGTTGTCACTGTTGCCACTATGGGACTGTTGTCACTGTTGCCACTATGGGTCTGTTGCCACTGTTGCCACTATGGGACAGTTGTCACTGTTGCCACTATGGGACTGTTATCACTGTTGCCACTATGGGACTGTTGTCACTGTTGCCACTGTTGCCACTATGGGACTGTTGTCACTGTTGCCACTATGGGACTGTTGTCACTGTTGCCACTGTTGCCACTATGGGAATGTTGTCACTGTTGCCACTATGGGACTGTTGTCACTGTTGCCACTGTTGCCACTATGGGAATGTTGTCACTGTTGCCACTATGGGACAGTTGTCACTGTTGCCACTATGGGACTGTTGTCACTGTTGCCACTGTTGCCACTATGGGACTGTTGTCACTGTTGCCACTGTTGCCACTATGGGACTGTTGTCACTATTGTCACTGTTGCCACTATGGGACTTGTCACTGTTGCCACTATGGGACTGTTGTCACTGTTGCCACTATGCGACTGTTGTCACTGTTGCCACTGTTGTCACTGTTGCCACTATGGGACTGTTGTCACTGTTGCCACCCATAATAGTCCCCCAATACCTTATTCTCATCATGAGAGTAAACCTGGAAAGAGGTTGAAAATGTTCAACTTAGCTACCAGCAACAGAGTATTTAAAAATGATTCCTTTGTCAATGAGAATTTTTCTCACTGTTGCAGTTGGTTTCCAAGGGGTGTTTTGATGAACTGTCTCGCAGGGGCCAAATATATCAAAAACAAACAGGTAGGAATGTTTACGTCTTGCTTGGAGTGAAACATGTAGCCTTAATTGATGGGTCCGATCCCAGACCCCCTCCCTTCATCTTTTGAAGGGGGCACGGGTGTCCCAGTCGTCTAAGGCGCCCTGATTCGCTGTGCAGAGTTGCATCCTTTGGGCACACCAGAAACCGATGATTGTGGGTTCGAATCCTGGTTCGCTCTGATTATGTTTCTAGGTTTGTCAGCACCATACCCGTGCTCGTGGGTTTCACCGAAGTGGTAAACGTCTGAGACCTGCATCACTTCGGGCTTTCCTCCAACATTAAGCTGACACGCCATGATATAACTGAAATAATGTTAAAGGCAGCGTTAAACCCAACTCACTCACTCACTCATCTTTTGAAAATTAATTTCAAAAATATGTCTACCTAAAATAATATGTGCCAGTTTACATCACCAATGTGTAAACACCACCACGTTAATTGTTAACGATTGTATTTAGAAATATTAGATATTACGGTTAGAAATAATAGATATTTTACTGAGAAATATTACATATTATATTCAGAGGTTCACCACCAAAAGAAACGTGAACCATAGAAACATATAGAGAAATATGTACATTAAGAAGAGATGTTTCCAATGTATATTGTTAAATGACAAAACTAACAATCAGTAAAGTGTTACCACAGAGAGTCTTTATTCTTATCACGATATGCTGCATGAGATTTCCAAACTGTACACGCTAATGCATGAGACAAATGTGCATCTGGAGTCAAGGACCTTCCCTCCTTTCCACTTTCTCATCTATCTTATCTTTTTCATACTGTATGATATCGCCTACTTTTATTTCCAATGATTGAAAATGTCCCACCACCCCCTGGTCACATGGGGGTGTATGGGCTACATGTATGTCGTGGCTATTTATCTGAGAAAAAAGAGAGAAAAAAAGAAGAAAAAAAGGACACACCCAAGTCATACTGCACTCGGAGACAGGTCTGCCGCAGTGGCCATTTACAGCTGTATTCACCAATTTACATTACATTTATTTCTAAATGTAATATCCAATCTCATTAAAATCAGACCTAAGTTTTCGCTGCCGCTAAACAAAGATCTGAGGACATCCCATTAGGGGTCACGTCAGAACGACCTTTCATGAACTTTGACCAACCACTGAAATTGACTAACAAGAATTTGACATCATCCAATTAGAAAGCAGCTTACTCAAGCTTTACGGCACTTGTTTTAACCTGGCAACTTCCATTTCAGACTACGCTTGAAAAATATGTTGACACAGTTCTCGATTAAAATTTTGAAAACTGCTCAAACGAACATTCCGGGATGTCTAATATATGGTTGAGATTCTATGGCAGTGCTTCCCACGTACTGTGCAGTGCCTCCTCTGTTCAAATGTCTATCCCACGGAAGCGAGTGATACACAATAATTTTGACGAAATCAGTCGTACGGGCTGTAACTGTCGTTCGGAATACCCTGTGTTAACATTTTCGAGGTTGCATGATCAGAAAATACATTCCGACTGTCACTTCCTTGATCTGGTAAGCGACGCTTTGATTGGTCGGATGAAAGGTCATTCTGACATGACCCATAAGGGGATGTCCTCAAATCTTTATCTAAATATTATTATGATATTATTATAAATTTTATGTTCCTAAACTAATCACCGCCAAAAGAAACACAAAGTTTCTAAAAATGCAGCAATAATGACCATTTCATTTGAAATGTCTTATAGCACCCATGTAGGAATTTTTTAATATTATTAATTTGTTTTATCATTTTCTGCAGCTGAATGATATTCAAGTTAGTTTCCTTATATTTGCATGTATATATGTAATTCTTTATAATCATGAATAAGTGATAAAGTAGAAAGCTCTGGTTGAGAAGACTGTTTTGTGACTCATACACAAGTATCGATTTGTGTTTCACACCAAGTTTGACATTGATTAGTAAAATTTCCAACTTTATGACAATCATAGAAGAGATGCTCCAGCATCTCAGATTCGTCATTGCAGAAGTAACTTTTAAAGTTTGTAGATATTCCTATTTCATATAAAAACGATTGTGTTTTAATATGATGAAATATGTTATAGTGATAGTTTCTAGTTTTGTTGTCAGTGCTGCATTCATTGATACATTTAAAACATATGGCGAGGTGTTCCCTGCTGCAGATGGTGGAGGTGTCACCCGGGGGAGGCCTCTTGGAGGCAGTGGAGCCCCTCCACTTCATGCCGGGGTTCAACCTGGAGGGCTTCCCTAACAGAGACTCTACAGCCTACATCAACAAATATGGTATTGAATCTGCCAATACTGTGCTCAGGGGCACCATAAGATACCAGGTAAAGTGTGCCCCGTGTATTGTCAGATATGAGGTAAAGTGTGCCCCATGTATCAAATACGAGGTACACCTTCAAGTACGAGATAAAGTGCTCGGGTACGCCTTTATGTATGAGATAAAGTGCTCAGGTACACCTTTATGTATGAGATAAATTGCTCAGGGACGCCTTCATGTATGAGATAAAGTGTTGAGGAACACCTTCATGTATGAGATAAACTGCTCAGGAAAACCTTCATGTATGAGATAAAGTGTTGAGGAACACCTTCATGTTTGAGATAAAGTGCTCAGGTGTCCCTTCAAGTATCAGATAAAGTTCTCAGATACACCTTCAGGTATGAGATAAAGTGCTCGGATACACCTTCAGGTATGAGATAAAGAGCTCAGGTATCCCTTCAAGTATGAGATAAAGTGCTCAGATACACCTTCAGGTATGAGATAAAGTGTATGAGGTAAAGTGTCCCCCAGGTGGTATCACATATGATAGAACTATGGTATTATGTAATGGTATTATGAGGTCAAATGAGGGTTTGGAGGAACATGAGATAAGAGGTAATATGGGGTGAAGGCACGGTGGCCAGGGATAGTTCATAAATGTGTGCTTAGCATGATATTAGAAGTAAGGGCACTGTGCTCTGAACGCATGATATTTGAGGTAATGGTTACGTAAATTTGTGCTCAAGAGTATATTTGTGGTAAAGGAACTGTGCCTAGGGATAATATGACATAACTATTTTCTCAGGAGCATAGTATGTGAGGCAAGGACTTGTGTCACACTCACTAAATGTATTTGCTTCAGGATACTGACAGACACAAGTAAACATCAAGACAGTGTAGGCAGTAGGCAGTTGGCAGTAGGCAGTAGGCAGCAGGCAGACTCTGGTGTTATGGACATGAAGCAGCAGAGTTATGCATGATATAATATATATAATCTCCAGTGTCAGCTGTCATTCTGTTTGTACACAGTGGAATTAACAGCCAATGTAGTCAGTAACTCAGGATTCCATTGACTGCAGGGTTACAGCACAGCCATCAAGGGTTTGATGCAGCTTGGGCTGATGGACTTGGAGCCTCATCCTTCACTGCATCCTGGTGGACCAGACATCACATGGGTAGGTCATAGGGAGTCATATCACATGGGTATGTTATATGGGGTCATATCACATGGGAAGGTCATAGGGGGTCATATCACATGGGAAGGTCATAGGGAGTCATATCACATGGGGAGGTCATAAGGGGTCATATCACATGGGTAGGTCATAGGGAGTCATATCACATGAGTATGTTATATGGGGTCATATCACATGGGGAGGTCATAAGGGGTCATATCACATGGGTAGGTCATAGGGGGTCATATCACATGGTAAGTCATAAGGGGTATTATCACATGGCTAGGTCATAGAGGGTTGTATCAAATTGGGGCTGGGGGATGGTCGGTCATATCACACAGCATGGCCATACACAGTCACAGAGCTCCAGATAAGCTGCGTATCTGCGTAAAATACGCATCAGAAATGCAGAAATACGCAGTAAAATAAAATCCAAGAGTATCAAATACGCAACGAACATTACAGGTACGCTACATAAATATAACTTGTGCGTATCATCAAAATATTGTGAAGTAACCCTGTGTATTCGATTAGCAAATCAGCAACTTATTTTGAAATTATAAACGGGCATTCCGTCAACCTTGCCAAACTCCAAGATGACAGTTACATCATGATCATTTGCCATCACACTTTCTTGTGGAAGTATCGTGGTATAAAGCTCTCGAACCCACACGACACCAGTTTGCAGGGACTAGATGTATAGTGGTTTTAAATATTTAACTTAAATACCCACATGTGTAAAAACTAGTGGGTAACAGAAATTTGAATACCCAGACAGAATTACTGATACCCAATGATTTTAAAATGCATGGGTAAAATACCCACAACACCAAAAGCTTATCTGGAGCTCTGCAGTCATATGACATTGGTAGGTTAAACAGGTTGTATCACATTCGGGCTGGGGGATGGTTGGTCATATCATACAGGTAGGTGATAAGGGGTCTTATCACATGGGTAGGTCATACAGGGTCATATCACATTGGGGCTGGGAGATGGTTGGTCATAACACAGATAGGTTGTACACAGTCATATAACATGGATAGGTCATATGGGGTCATCTCATGGATAGGTAATGGTGTCATATCACATGGTAGGTCATTTGGGGTCACATGGGGTCACGCCACATTGGTTGATAAGAAGATAATTAATGTAACCAGAATGTTGATTATGCATTGGTCATTTGTTTCCCGTGGATCTGTCAAAGATAAGAACAACGTACCCATGGTGATCCTGGGAACAATGTTTTCAGAGATGTATGTACTTTGGATTTGATTTACGTAAAGTATGTTACAAAATACATGTTTTATGTTTTGCAGAAGGGCTTTATGAGCAACATGTTCGGCAAGTCACATGACATATTTGAGGACAGTCTGAAGGACCTGGTGTATGAGAAGTTGGGGCGTAACAAGCACATGCTTGACACTATCATCAGGTAGGGAGGTGGTTAAAGCGTTCGCTTGTCTCGCCGAAGGCCCGGGTTCGAATCCCCACATGGGTACAATGTGTAAAGCCCATTTCGGTGTCCCCTGCTGTGATATTACATGAATATTGCTAAAAGCGGCGTAAAACCATAATCACTCACTCACTCACTCACTGACTGTGTGGATCGTTGCTCATAGTATCAATCACTGGATTGTCTGGTCCAGATAGGTTGCTAACACATAGATGGAATATTCCTGAGTGCACCATTAAACAACAAATATGATTTTGAATTTTCAATCATTGTTGGCCTGTGATGGGACAGAATTGGATGTACGTAATACAGGATTACACAGACATGATACACAATTGCTGGACACGGTCAAGGACGTCCATGTTCTCTGTGTTTCAGACTTGGCCTTCTAATGGATGAGATCATAGAGAAGAAGGGCAACCCCATGGACACCTTCAGCTCCTACCTAGCCAGGAGGCTGGCCTATGGTAAGACGGGTTCCACTGACGAGCGGGATGTGGTGGAGTTGATGATTACTCTCAGAATGAATATGTGGTTAATTTAGGAAGTTAGGGCTAACTGAAGAATGTCCAATAATGCTTACAACTCAGAAGGTGTACCCTTTTACCACCAGCCATATTTTCATGTGTCAGCCATATTTTATGGGTTAACATCTGGTCTCTAGCTGAGAACGAAAACACAGAAAAGAATATGGGAACAGTGAAAAGAATATGGAAACACTGATCAGAATATGGAAACACTGATCAGAATATGGAAACACTGATCAGAATATGGAAACAGTGAGCAGAATGTGGAAACAGTGAGCAGAATATGGAAACACTGATCAGAATATTGAAACACTGATCAGAATATGGAAACAGTGAGCAGAATGTGGAAACAGTGAGCAGAATATGGAAACAGTGAGCAGAATATGGTAACACTGAGCAGAATATGGAAACAGTGAGCAGAATATGGAAACACTGATCAGAATATGGAAACACTGATCAGAATATGGAAACAGTGAGCAGAATGTGGAAACACTGAGCAGAATGTGGAAACAATGAGCAGAATATGGAAACACTGAGCAGAATATGGAAACACTGAGCAGAATATGGAAACACTGAGCAGAATGTGGAAATACTGATCAGAACATGGAAACACTGATCAGAATATGGAAACACTGATCAGAATATAGAAACACTGATCAGAATATGAAATCACTGATCAGAATATGGAAACACTGATCAGAATGTGGAAACAGTGAGCAGAATGTGGAAACAGTGAGCAGAATATGGAAACACTGATCAGAATATTGAAACACTGATCAGAATATGGAAACAGTGAGCAGAATGTGGAAACAGTGAGCAGAATATGGAAACAGTGAGCAGAATATGGAAACACTGAGCAGAATATGGAAACAGTGAACAGAATGTGGAAACAATGAGCAGAATATGGAAACAGTGAACAGAATATGGAAACACTGAGCAGAATGTGGAAACACTGAGCAGAATGTGGAAACAGTGAGCAGAATATGGAAACACTGAGCAGAATATGGAAACACTGAGCAGAATATGGAAACAGTGAACAGAATGTGGAAACACTGATCAGAATAGGGAAACACTGATCAGAATGTGGAAATACTGATCAGAATATGGAAACACTGAGCAGAATATGGAAACACTGAGCAGAATGTGGAAATACTGAGCAGAATATGGAAACACTGATCAGAATATGGAAACACTGAGCAGAATATGAAATCACTGATCAGAATATGGAAACACTGAGCAGAATGTGGAAACACTGATCAGAATGTGGAAACACTGATCAGAATATGGAAACACTGATCCGAATATGAAATCACTGATCAGAATATGGAAACACTGATCCGAAAATGAAATCACTGATCAGAATATGGAAACACTGATCAGAATATGTAAACACTGATCAGAATATAGAAACACTGATCAGAATATGGAAACACTGATCAGAATATGGAAACACTGATCAGAATATGGAAACACTGATCAGAACATGGAAACACTGATCAGAATATGGAAACACTGATCAGAATATGGAAACACTGATCAGAATATAGAAACACTGATCAGAATATAGAAACACTGATCAGAATATGGAAACACTGATCAGAACATGGAAACACTGATCAGAATATGGAAACACTGATCAGAATATGGAAACACTGATCAGAATGTGGAAATACTGATCAGAATATGGAAACACTGAGCAGAATGTGGAGACAGTGAACAGAATGTGGAAACACTGAGCAGAATATGGAATTCTTGGAGAATTCACAAGTACTGGAACTTAGTATTAGTAATGATACTTACATTTTGTATAAGATAGTGATTCTAAACCCCACAGAATGCATTGTGTAAACACTTAAAAATCTGTCGACAACATTGAATCATCACCCTTCCAGGCCCAATGGAGCGTGACCTGCTACTGATGCGTCACGACATCGGCATCTCGTGGCCAGATGGATCCCTGGAGCAGCGGCAGCTCAACCTGGTGGTGTATGGAGACCAGGGAGGCTACTCCGCCATGGCTAAGACTGTCGGGCTACCCACGGCCATCGCCGCCAAGATGATCCTAGAAGGTCAGTGCTGTAAAGTCAGGCAGAGTGAGTGAGTGAGTGAGTGAGTAGGTCAGTGAGTGAATCAGTCAGTGAGGGTGAGGTGAGCGTAAGGTGAGATGAGGTGAGGTGAGGTGGAGTCACATCAACACCAAGATGATCCTGGAAGGTCAGTGTTATAAAGTCAGGCAGAGTGAGTGAGTGGGTCAGTGAGTATGTGGTGAGGGTGAGGTGAGATGGAGTCGCATCAACACCAAGAGGATCATGGAAGGTCAGTGCTGTACAGTCAGGTAGAGTGAGTCAGTGAGTGGGTCAGTCAGTGAGTGAGTCAGTGGGTCAGTCAGTGGGTCAGTCAGTGAGTCAGTCACTGGGTCAGTCAGTGAGTCAGTCAGTGAGTCAGTGAGTGGGCCAGTCAGTGAGTCAGTCAGTGGGTCAGTCAGTGGGTCAGTCAGTGAGTCAGTCACTGGGTCAGTCAGTGAGTATGCGGTGAGGGTGAGGTGAGATGGAGTCGCATCAACAACAAAAGGATCATGGAAGGTCAGCGCTGTACAGTCAGGTAGAGTGAGTGAGCGAGTGAGAGCTGAGGTGTACTCAGAGGTAATACCAAGACAGACCCGTGAAGATCCAGGGTAGAATAGGTCTTCAGCAACCAATGCTTGCTGCAAAAGGCGATTATGCATGTTGTAAGAGGCGACTAACAGGATCAGGTGGTCAGGCTCGCTGTCTTGCTTGATGCATGTCATCGTACATATCCCAATTCAGGGATCGATGCTCATGCTATCAATCACTGGATGGTCTGGTCCAGACTTGATTATTTACAGTCCACCGTCATATAGCTGGAATATTGCTAAATGTAGAAACCTATGATTGTGGTTTTGAATTCCGGTTCGCCCCATTATGTTTCTAGGTTTGTCAGCACCATACCCATGCTCATGGGTTTCACCGAAGTGGTAACCATCTGAGACCTTTCCACTTCAGGCTTTCCTCCCACATTAAGCTGACACGCTGCGACATAACTGGAATACTAGTAAAAGCGGTGTTAAACTCACTCACTCACTACAAGACTACAGTTGGCACAGTTCAGAACTCATCGGTTTTGCTCTCATGTGAACATGTTTTGACATGGTGCCATACAAGAGTTGTGTATTTATGAGTGCTGCAATATTTTCCAGGCGAGATTCAGGAGAAGGGCATCGTCATACCACTGTCCAGGAATGTGTACCAGCCCATCATGTCCCGCCTCAACCAGGAGGGCATTCAAGGCACCGAGAAGATCAGATTACTGTAATGTGTGTTAGGATAGCACTATTTTCTAGAGTGAAGGACATCTGGTACACTCTCTACCCAGAAATAATATATTCACCGATAAAAGAAACATGAATACCATACATGAATTAATATATGAAGATTTACTCACATTCAAGAGATCTTAGATTGGTTTGAAGCACAAACGAACATACTGTCAAGTTGTGTGTACCGACGCCCATGAACGCTTCACATGTGACAACATAGATCCATGACTTGAGAGTGCCATTTGTCTCGTGCATGATTGGCGTGTAGAGTTTGAAAATCCTGTGTAGCACATCGTGATAAGAATACAGACACAGTGGTAACACTAGACTAGTTTTGTCATTAAGTGGTACACATTGGCAACATCTCTTCTTAACGTACGTACTTCTCTATATGTTTCTATGGTTCGCGTTTCTTTTGGTGGTGAGTATACTTCTTTCTTAGGTGGAAGTATCATGTTGAGGTTTATCAAGAATGTAGAATCTGACATGTTTTTAACGCTACATCTTTGTAAATCTGTGGTGTGTCATGTGACAGGTCAAGTGATGGATCAGAGCCCCAATTTGAGGACTGCAGATTTCCGTTAGGCTGGAGTTGATAAGAGCATGATACTGAATGAAGGTGGAAGTACAAGGCTTAGATCGCTTCATGATTTTTCTTGCCAAGAATATCTTACCATTAATGTGAGTTGCCGTTCATGATGAAGTGTAATCGAGTGATAACATTATCTCACCTGGCTGTTACCAAACTTGGTTATATATCACCTTATTCTTCCATATTACTATAGTTACTATGGCAATTGTTTCATATTACTGTACTTACAATGGCGATTCCTTCATATCACTATAGTTAACATAGCAGTTCTTTCAAATTACTATAGTTAATATAGGGATTCTTTCATATCACTATAGTTAACGTAGCAGTTCTTTCAAATTACTATAGTTAATATGGGGATTCTTTCATATCACTATAGTTAATATAGCAGTTCCTTCATATCAGTATAGTTAACATAGCAGTTCTTTCAAATTACTATAGTTAATATGGGGATTCTTTCATATCACTATAGTTAATATAGCAGTTCTTTCATATTACTATAGTTAATATAGCAGTTCCTTCATATCACTATAGTTAACATAGCAGTTCTTTCAAATTACTATAGATAATATGGGGATTCTTTCATATTCTATAGTTAATATAGCAGTTCTTTCATATTACTATAGTTAACATAGCAGTTCTTTCATATTACTGTAGATAATATGGGGATTCTTTCATATCACTATAGTTAACATAGCAGTTCTTTCAAATTACCATAGTTAACATAGCAGTTCTTTCATATTACTATAGTTAGTATGGGGATTCTTGCCATGACAGATTATCTATATGAAGGATTTGACATTTTGTGGTTGACATTTTGTAAGTGTTTCATAGAATGAAGAGTAAGCATCAATATTTTCTTTCCGAGGAAATGTTGCAGTTTGATACTGATGATATTTAAGTGTAGGTGATGTTTATAATGCCAATAAGAATAAACCAATCGGTGTTCAGGTAACTGATATCTTATATATCACATAGATGAGAACCAGATGATACGGGATATTATTATCCCTGGGGATGCAAGAAGGGATGCTGCTTTGTGGGAAGGGAAGGGTACATATGTGATAAGTCCTACAAGTGCTGGATAATCTGCAAAGCAATATACTCTTGGTAGTTGTGTTATTATCCCCGCCACAAAATGGAAGGGGAATATAGGAATGGGTGCTGTCCGTCTGTCCGTCACGTTTTGTTTCCGGACAGAACTCAAAGATCATGAGAGATATCTTAACCAAACTTGGCACATGGATAGGTCTATTGGTGAACTGATGCCTTTTGGTAGTTTGGGATTTAAATTTTTTTTTAAAAATTGGTTTCCATAGCAATGACTTTGACTTAGACTGAAAATAGCGGTGTTAGCGAGGGATATGAGTATTTCGTGCTTGTTTTGTTTAAGACATATCACTAGGTGAGTTGTTCTAGTGTTTTGACACATTTACACAAATGTTTCCAAAGATAAAAATGTTTGCTTCCAAAACCAGGGTAATGCACCTCTCCAGTAAAATCTGTATTATAAACCAAATTAATCAACCCAAACAAAAATGGTCATTACCTCACATAGTATGTTGAAAATTTTGATATTTATGTTAATTTATGTAAAAGAGTATGATTTGACATAAGCTGAGAAGAAATGATTCTACAAGACGGTAGAAACAAGAATCAGTTTTATTATTTTTTACAAAATGTTGATTTTGAAAGAGCTGGAGGTTTACACATATCTGTACACGTAATGGGAAGATGCAGATGCAGATGCAGATGCTGAGGGGTTTGTTTAAACAATGTCAATGTCAGCGTTTGTTGTGAATATCTCAGCAATATTTCTTAACGCACAATGTTAATTTCCAGGCATTAAATTATCAGTCTTCTATATATATAATAATAATTAATATGGAAGTGGATGGATACAAGAACAGATTTATGATATTCTTGAAACTTTGTATCAGGAAGATAGTTTCCCCAATGTTTCGATACATCTTTTCCAGTTGTACTGGACTGAAGTTCAAAATCAGGTTACCAACCCCAACCTCTTTGTGTATCCGACACACCACTTAATTTGCCTAGGCATCCAATTTAAGAACTCTTGAGTCATGTCAGTGTACACAGCTGGTACAAGAAAATTAGGCTGGGATGTTCACATAGAATGCATGACCATGCGTTCTCATAAGCTATATATTTTATTGATTTGTCACTCTTTGCAAGAAAAACAAGACAAAATGAATTTCAACATTGCATATTGACATCTGCGTACGAGATAAACATTTCATAGACTGCATTGCATTACCAAGGTACCATTTGACAGGGCCTGGCATCGGTATCAGGCGTACCAAAGGGGGGTTGGCACCCCCTGAAATGTCTGGGAGAGTAGGTCAAGGGAAATGTTGTTTAGTACCGCCCTTTTTGAAGTTATGGTATTTAATATCTACATATTATACACAATATTTATGTTATATATTACCTCACTTGCTTCAGACCAGGGCTCCGTTATTCCATATGCAGTGTCTGTAACTATGGAGATGGATGTGAAGCCTTGATGCCTCAGTTTCTAACAAACTTTGTGATTGAAGATCTTATGATGTGAGGTGGCTGTTGTTATTCTGACCATAGTACTTATAGTTTGAATATATTCATGTTTCTTGTTAGTCACAGTAAAGTGCTATTGTTATACAATTTATCTTATATTTTTGGAGTGGTGCACAAGTTTGAAACGATGTCATTTTACCTGCATATAGCATTATGTATTTAGAATTGTTTTGTACATCCACAGGTAGTGTTCAGTCGCCATGTTTGCAAATATATAACCTTTGCATAACATGCTATTGAACAAGTAAGTAATTTTGTATTTTAATGAATTGCATACTTGAGATACGTGTCCACTATGCACATTCCCTAGGGCTGGAACGAGTCCAAATGTACTACCCAGTTATTACCTGACCTTGGGTACCCACTGTAGGTCTCAAGAGATAGGTACAAAATGTCCGATTGGGATTTTATTTTACCATAGCCCTGGCAAAACGTATTTAGATACATGAATTAAACGATCTGGTCATGCATACACTGAAGCTGACTTAAGTTTTATCTTTATTCAACCAGATCAAAAGTCAGAAGGAATGGGTGCATAGTCAGAAAGAAATGCGAACATCAGTGACTTGTAGTGTAACCATAGAGTTCAAGATAATTTTTGTCACTGAACAATATATCAGACTAACCACGGGTCCGGGTAGTCCTATGGGTACCCGAGTTACTCGTCCCAGCCCTAAGTCATTCCCATTAACGTATGATGTGCCCTGTGATTTAGCTGCCCAAGATCGTGGCCACTGCATCCCTTCTAGCAGATCTTGTCTCTTTGCTAGGGTCTCCTTCATGTTTTAAGCCAGATAATTATCATCCTTCTGTCGTCTAAATCAGGTAGAACTTGCTGTTAGACATCCACCGACAATCTTCGTCTTGTCATGGCAACTGCATACTGTTTTCCCCTGCAGTATCACGAGACGTTGACCTACCTTACGAAATCCCAAATTCTTCAGTCATAAAAGGGCAAAATTGCAGGAAACAGTCATGAATAATTGCCAACATATCACAGTATTAGTAAGAGACCCGGCTTTTTTTTGTTGACAGACTGTATGACCCAGTGTGTATTGGGGGCCCGGTGTCAAATAGTGGAAACACTGTAACTCAGTTCTTTATATTCAAGGAAATATGTAGTGGTTTGGAAGGTATTATCAAAACAGCATTAATGAGCAGGTGTCTCTGTCACCATAGTAGCATTGTGTGATATCAACTGTTGGATCTGAATCTAATTATATTTCAAGTGCTATAATACTCCATGGTATTAACCTGAAAGTTGTTTTACTTGAAAAGGGTAAATGACACCACTTTGTTTTTGTGATATCTTTACATCAAACAGGGGGCACGGGTGGCCCAGTCGTCTAAGGCGCCATGATTCGCTGTGCAGAGTTGCGTCCCTTGGGCACGCCAGAAACCTATGATTTTGGTTCGAATCCCGATTATGTTTCTAGGTTTGTCAGCACCATACCTGTGCTAGTGGGTTTCACCGAAGTGGTAAACGTCTGAGACCTGCATCACTTTCCTTCCACATTAAGCTGACACGCCCCAATATAACTGTAATGCTGTTTAGAGCGGCGTTTAACCCAACTCACTCACTCACTTTACATCAAACACCTATGCAAGAATCTCTACCTGCTATTGACCAATCCAGTATTTAACGTTGCTGTTGTTGTTTACATGAAGCTCTTCTTCTTTGACACGACTTGTTGCAGTATTATAGTAGTGTTTTTGCTCTCCCTGTCATGTATAAATACCAAGCCTTGACGGCAATGGACATCTCAGTTCTAGAATACATCAGAAAAAAAAAAGAGGTTTTTGCACAAATGCCTAAATTTGACAAAAAATAAGATATGTTGAATTTTTCTTTTTCTATTTTTTATTTAAATTTTTCTGTAAAATTTGATCATATTCATATTTCACATTTGTCCGTCTAAAGGGTTATATAGGAAACTTCTTATACCCAGGTCTCAACTTATTGAGGGCTAGACTCCGATAATTGACGGGTCTCTTTCAGCAATCCCTTAAAGACGGGCGAAGCATTTACTTGTGGTACACATTTCCAAGTTTAGGTCTAGGTGTGATATTTTAATAATCACTGATTATTTGTTATACATAAATAAACTTGAGTTTGCAGACAAAGTAAGCAGTGTTTGAGCCATTAAGGACGATCAGCATATTGTTTCATTGTTTTAGTAGATGGTTTATTCTAGATTCTATATTGTTTTGTCTAGAAATTGACCTAAAAGTTTTTGAGATGATCCCCTGATCCAGAGACCCTCTGTGAACTGTTGTTTACAATCTGCCTGTGCTGTTAACACCAGACTATGACAGCAAAGGAATACATGCAGTAGATAGGTTTTGACCTACATTCAGTGCTAATCATTATAAAGTTACATATACACCAGTGTGTCCGACCTACATTCAGTGCCAATTATTATTTAAGAAATAAACACTGAGTGGGAGTTGTTTTTTGTACAATAAAGCACTGCAGGGAGAATAAACCATAAGGGGTGCAGCCGTGAGTGGTTTATCCTTCCTGCAGTGTTTTATGGTACGATAAACAACAACAAAGTTGTTTACTTCTTATATGAGATATTAATATATTGTACAGCCTCTTTAAGAATGTTAATAAAATGTACAAGCTTTAAAGATATTTACTCGTATTTAAATACTGATTACTTCCTGAATAGAAACCGACCTGGCAATGTCGGACAAGTCCATTTTATAAACAGGGGGGTTAAATTTTATCTTTCCCACATACTCTCACATTATTCATGTTGATTATCTGAACCTTTTCTCCCTATTCCGATTGACATGTCTCTCCCACTTTTGTATACGATTGTTCGATCATTGGGCTTATCTACGTTGCCCAGCTGCATCTATGGGGAACAACTCACTAGACACTCCCCTCTAAAAAACATAACGTCGTCCATTTTACAACATCATCAAGTTGCGAGTGCATGTTCGAATCTCCCGAAATGACGTCATGATAGAACAATGTTTTATCGTGAAATGAAACACGCTTCATTCTTCATTGTTCTTTATATGTTACTGTCTTATATAGTGACATATACACTGGTATGTCATGATGTTGGTTCTGTATGCTGTGTAAGACATAGTGCCTAATGCTGACTAAAGGTTTGGTGAATGTAACCTATTAGACTATATATGTATGTATATGGATGGTGAGTTGCTTTGATTAACTGGATTTGTTTTGTGGAGATGGGATGAATTCTCCAATCTTTGATAGTCATGGATGATAACAGTATTATGTTGCTTATACCTGTAGTCACATCTTCCCGAGGCAATTTAAGACTTTGATAAGGCTAAAAAAATAAGTCTTGGTTCTCAGGCACCGCCTGCATCATCATAAAGTTCGCTGCACGTTTCGTTTTTATTTCAATTTTTACAAAAAACAAAAAAAATCTAAATATTCCAAGGTCAACAATAGTCAAACACTGTTTTCCATTTATGTAGGGAGGCCCTTTTACCAGGTTGATTGTACACAATTGTTTATTGGTTACATACTAGTTTGAACAATAAAAAAAAATAAAGAAGACACTGCCCGCAGGCACACACGCATGCACTATATTTTAAAAAAACATTGCCTGAGAACCATTTCTTTTATTTTTTTAAGCCTAAAAAGGCAAGTGGACACTCATACCTCGGAAGATGCCATAGTCAGTGTTCAGTTGTCTTTTGTATTGAACATATTGTTAGAATAAAAGGTTTCCATACCAAACTGTGGATGTGGAGTTTTGTGTGTGGAATGTTAGTACTAATGTTAAAATTCATTTGCTGGTGTCAGGAACACTTCATTAGTTGGTGAATGTGGGAATGATATAGTGAGTAAATGAAGGAGGCGACCCATGCTTGCCGTAACAGGCGACTGTGCTTGTCGTAAGAGGCGACTAACAGGATTGGGTGGTCAGACTCGCTGACTTACTTAAAAATGCGTGGATCGAGGCACATGATGCTAATCATTGGATTGTCTGGTCCAGACTCGATTATTTACAGACCATTGTCGACGGGTGAAGATTCCGGGGTAGAATAGGTCTTCAGCAACCCATGCTTGCTGTAAGAGGCGACTAACGGGATCAGGTGGTCAGGCTCGCTGACTTGGTTGATGCATGTCATCGATCCCAATTGCGTGGATCGATGCTCATGATATCAATCACTGGATTGTCTGGTCCAGCCTTGATTATTTACAGACCGCCGTCATATAGCTGGAATATTGCTGAGTGCGGCGTTTTACAACAAACCAAACCAACAGACCATCGTCATATAGTTGGAATATTGCTGAGTGCGGCGTTAAGCAACAAATAAACAAACAAACGAAGGAGTGAGTGCATGTGGGAAGACAGGAAGGGGGGAGAGAGCAATCTGGTTTAACACCACCTTGAACAGTGTGTTACCACTTGGGTAAAAACCTGGAGCTTGGGTATGATGCTGACAAACCTGGAAGCATTAGCAGAGCGATTCTGTGATTTGTGACCATGATCAATGGTCTCTGACATGCCTCTGTACATACAGAAAGGTTTTAGATGACTGGGCCACCATGTTGCCTGTGGATCTATGAGTTCTACATTAGCAGAATCACTCAGTGCATGGATCTGCAAATATATTTGTTTGTCATCATAGTGGTATGCACATGCCCATGCCACCTGAGAACCAGGTGGGTGGGGTGGGGGGAGGTAGGGCTTGGCTGGGGTGGGGTATACAGGGGTGTAACTAGGGGTAACTGAGCAATGTAAGCAAACATGTTACAGTACCTTTTTTTCTGAAACACCTATAACACAGTCGGGCCTGGACAATATTTCTGAAACAGAAATCACAAATACACTCTGGAGATAATACATTGTAAGTATAAACAGACATGTGAAGATCCCGGGTAGAATAGGTCTTCAACAACCCATGCTTGTCGTAAAAAAGGCGATTGTCTGGTCCAGACTTTATTATTTTTAGGCCACCATGTAGCTGGAATATTACAGCATTAAACAACACCCCCTCATTTTTACATCTCTGTTTGGACCATTACTTCACATGTATGCAGGTTACCATGGTAATTTGGTATGTATGTTGATTGTAACCACAATTTGACCATTGAACAATCTTAAAACTGTTATTGGTATATCTAAATATAAGGTTCTGAACATACAAAGTTAGTGCCAAACACTCAACTTTCCACAACTTGGCTCTTAGCATCAACTTCAGTAATTTTAAGTGTTATCTTGTGGATGGTTAGACCAACTAGACTGAACACTTTTTACCTAGAATATGGCTTCTAGTACTCATATTAAGTATCCGAGTGAAGTCTTATGCTTTTTAAATACATGGCATTTGTTTAGCTATAAGATCGTTTCCTTAAAGCTCCTAACAAAAAAGGGCACGCCCACTGTTGACTATTGTTCTTTGACTGACAACAGGGTGGGCGAGGCTTGTGTTGTTGTCCTGAAGGTTGTCAATATATTGGTGTTGTCCAGTGTTTTGTGTTAATGATTAAATGAGCATTACCATTGCTGACATGTTTCTTTATAAAATTTGACTTCAAATTGTCTTTGCGTTTATGGAGGTGTAAAGCGACATAAAACTGAAAAAAAATATTGACGTCAATTCATGATTATCTCCCTTCAATTCAGTAATTATCTACCTTCCTCCATGTTGAGCCCTGAATAACATTTGTAATTTGATGCCCATCTGTTTCGACTGTGGTGCAGCTACACGTGGAAAGCCTTGCTACAGCATTTAGTGTACCACTCATTGGAAGTGAGGAGTATTGCTGACTGCAGCATTAAGCAATAAAGCACCATCAGTTGAGAACAGTTCCTTCAGGAAATCTGGTTTGGAAGCACTTGAACCTGTGCGTACGACCTTCATCCATGACCATGAAATGGCACACATTTGACAATATTACAGACAGCCCTGCGATGCAAACTACAAACCCACCAAATGGCAAGATGTTCACCCCATTTTTGCCAAAGATTAGCGGCAACAAACTCTTTAAAATGCTTTAGATCCGGTTAGACGAAGCGGCAGTAAACTGGCACTGCAGTATTTAGTATGCATAATGCATGTCTTGTTTGCTGTTTAACGCCGCACTCAGCAATATTCCAGCTATATGACGGCGGTCTGTTAATAATCGAGTCTGGACCAACCAGACAATCCAGTGATTGACATCATGAGCATCGATGTGATACAATGACATGCTTCAACCAAATCAGCGAGCCTGACGACCCGATCCCGTTATAATAGTCACCTCTTACTACAAGCATAGTCGCTTTAAAAATACGTCAAGCATGGGTTGCTGAAGACCTATGCCCGGAATTTCCCGGGTCGCACAATGCATGTGTGTAAATGTGTCTTATTTATTAAAGAACGGTATTTGAGTTCTACGACAGCGTGTCTGCTTATTAATGTGGCATTTGCATATCGCAGACTTTTACCACTTTGACGTTTGGTGATCTTTTCATGTCATGAATAATTTTGTACATAAACTGTGGAATGCAGTTCAATAAAGTCAAGAGATAATTCTGTAACGATGGTAACCGACTGTATGATGCATACTGTGGACTCGCAGCTTGTCGATGTCACGTGAATAACTTTCCTGATGTCAAATGAGTTGCACCAGGTAGTACTTGTCTTGTTTGTTCCCAACCCGTGGGTGCCTTTATGTTAACCATTATTAATAATTTTACTTTAACAATCAAATCAACACGTTATCGTGGTAGGAACAATGCATACAAAAATGTCATCAGATGTAAAGAAGTTGTGTGTGGTGTGTGCCATATTCTACAGCCATAGCAGAGTGTCACATCAACCCATGCTTGCCGTAAAAGGCGACTATGCTTGTCGTAAAAGGCGACTAACGGTATCGGGTGGTCAGGCTCCCTGACTTGGTTGATGCATGTCATCGATCCCAATTGCGTGGATCGGTGCTCAGGATGTCATTTACTGGATTGTCTGGTCCAGACTCGATTATTTTACAGACCCCCTACATATAGCTGGAATATTGCTGAGTGCGGCGATAAACAACAAACAAACAAAACATAGCGGAGTGAGACAGTTTAATGTGTGACTGTGTGTCCTTGTGTACCAACCACATGTATGACTGCACGAGCTCTCAAACACTTCGCCCCACATACCACTAAAAGATTGTCTTTTCTGGCCACGGTTGGATCGTTTACGGGTCATCGTGACATTTTGCTCATACACGGCTGACAGTGCCGTTTACCAACCCTCACTCACTCACGTCTTCCTTCCCAGCTGATGTCCGCACAGGGCAATCTCCGCTTGGAAAAATCACGCATGACAGCACCATTACCAATTGATTGCTGTCGTGCATACGTGCATTTTGGAAATACAGTGACTTCCAAAACAAACACACGCGCACACACACACATACTCACCACACATACACACACACACACACACTCTCTCTCTCTCTGATTTTCTTTGTTCGCGAAACATACATATATGCATATATATATACGAACATGTCTGTTTCGCGAACAAAGAAAATCATTAATATTTCCGTGTTGCATGTGTCCTTGAGAAGACCTTATCATGTGTCCATATGTCGAGAACTGCAACAATAAGTGATTTGTCTCATCTCCCACCAACTATCCATGCACGTGCTTCACAGAAAGGGGGCGTGGCCTGGCGACGCTTGTATATTTCAAATTGATCGATCAAACGCTTTGCATAATGAATGAATGAGAAGAGCCGCGATATCGAAGATTGCTATTTGTGACATACCAGTTGCTGTGAACTGACACAACGAGCGGACAGGAACAGGAAGGAAAACAACCAACATATTGTACACTTGAGGCGGCCTGGGGTCGGCTACAGACAGCCAGACATGCCTCCACCACCGTTGCCGCGGCATGGGTATCGTAAACTCAACGTCGACATGGCCCTGGTTCCAGCGAGCCGACACAGCGTGTTCGTGAGAGGTTTACCCAGAAACGCATCGCCAGATAATGTAAGGTAAACATCAATATCCAGATATGGCTGATCGATTTTTACAACAGCTTGAACAAAAAAAACCACATGAACCAATGATTTGTATTCATGTCGCCTGTAAATAGCGTTCTGGAGATTCTGATGTGTATGGATTATACAGCTTTATCGGCCGGGTGGCCAGTGTGATGGAGGATACATTGTGCAACCATGTCCTATCTGTGTGCTTATGTATGTGAAAACAGGAAATGTTTCTACCACAGTTACACACACATTGTCACGTACGATTGTGTTTGGTTGTTGAGTCAAAGTTACTGTATATTCACACGTGAGTTTAATCAGTGTGCAATATAGTAAGTTTAATCAGTGGATTTTTGGTAGGTAGATATTAGTGGATTACTGCATGGTGGGTGGATACAGGGTTTAGTGGATTATGGTGGGTGGATACAGGGTTTGGTGGATTACGGTGGGTGGATACAAGATTTGGTGGATTATGGTGGGTGGATACAGGGTTTGGTAGATAATGGTGGGTGGATACAGGGTTTGGTGGATTATGGTGGGTGGATACAGGGTTTGGTGGATTGTGGTGGGTGGCTACAGGGTTTGGTGGATTGTGGTGGGTGGCTACAGGGTTAGGTAGATTATGGTGGGTGGATACAGGGTTTGGTGGATTATGGTGGGTGGATACAGGGTTTGGTGGATTATGGTGGGTGGATACAGGGTTTGGTAGATAATGGTGGGTGGATACAGGGTTAGGTAGATTATGGTGGGTGGATACAAGGTTTGGTGGATTATGGTGGGTGGATACAGGGTTAGGTAGATTAATGTGGGTGGATACAGGGTTAGGTGGATTATGGTGGGTGGATACAAGGTTTGGTGGATTATGGTGGGTGGATACAGGGTTAGGTAGATTATGGTGGGTGGATACAAGGTTTGGTGGATTGTGGTTGGTGGATATACAGGGTTTGGTGGATTATGGTGGGTGGATACAGGGTTAGGTAGATTATGGTGGGTGGATACAGGGTTTGGTAGATTATGTTTGGTGGATACAGGGTTTGGTGGATCATGTTTGGTGGATACAGGGTTTGGTGGATTATGTTGGGTGGATACAAGATTAGGTGGATACAGGGTTTGGTGGATTATGTTTGGTGGATACAGGGTTTGGTGGATTATGTTGGGTGGATACAGGGTTTGGTGGATTATGTTGGGTGGATACAGGGTTAGGTGGGTTATGGTTAGGTGGATACAGGGTTTGGTGGATTATAGTTGATTATGATGGGTGGATACAGGGTTTGGTTGATTATGTTGGTTGGATACAGGGTTTGGTGGATTATAGTTAATTATGATGGGTGGATACAGGGTTTGGTGGATTATGTTGGGTGGATACAGGGTTTGGTGGATTATGTTGGGTGGATTCAGAGTTTGGTGGATTATAGTTGATTATGATGGGTGGATACAGGGTTTGGTGGATTATTGTTTGGTGGATACAGGGTTTGGTAGATTATGTTGGGTGGATACAGGGTTAGGTGGGTTATGGTTAGGTGGATACAGGGTTTGGTGGATTATGTTGGGTGGATACAGGGTTTGGTGGATTATGATGGGTGGATACAGGGTTTGGTTGATAATGATGGGTGGATACAGGATTAGGTGGATACAGGGTTAGGTGGATACAGGGTTTGGTGGATTATAGTTGATTATGATGGGTGGATACAGGGTTTGGTGGATTATGAACTTGTCTGTGCAGGGTTTGATGGATAAGTGATAGAACTCTATGGATTTGGTGGATTATTGGCAGGTGAAACAGGATTTGGTTGATTGTCCCAATAACCCACCAGACTATATAACCCATATAACTCCGGGACAAAATAGATCCCTCACGTTTGTCATAAGACAGGAATATCTGGTCAGAATGGGTCCACACTTCCTCAGGAAACTGGTCAGATTCAGTGAATGATTGTATGTTATTGTACTGTGATGGGCTGGCCATTTATCAAGTGACTGACCACTTGCCCAGACTTGATCATTATACAGATCTTCATGACCTTGGAGGATTCTTGCTGACTGTGGTGTATCCCAACAAACCCACACCATGTACAAGACCACTTGACCACTAGGAAACATATCCCTTATAGCTTAAGACTTTAACATCGCTTATTTCTTTCAGAGATATGTTTGCTGGTGAGTGTGGGCATTGCTCGATCGTGATTCACAAAGTGCGTCCCAATGGCATATTCCTTGTGTTACGCTTTGAAAAGACGGAGGAGGCTGAACAAGCCATAAACAAGTAGGTTCCATGTGTATTCTTGAGGAGCAAATAATCTTTCAATCTCATTAAAATCAGATCTAAGTTCTCGCTACCGCTAAACAAAGATCTGAAGACATCCCATTAGGGGTCACGTCCGAACGACCTTTCATCCGACCAATCGGTACATCGCTTACCAGATTATGAACGTGACAGTCGGAATGTGATTTCTATTCATGCAATCTCGTAAACTTTAACATGGGGTATTTCGAACGATAGTTACGGGTTTAACAGCTGAATCCTTATGATCTAGACCATCTGTTAGCCATTCCGGGATGTTTTTTGTTCAGGTTTCAAATTTGTAATTGAGAATTTGTCAAAATATGTTTCGAAGCATAGTCGCCAATTTGAAATTTGTGCCATAAAGCACGATGAAGCTGCCTTCTGATTGGTCATTCCATTGGTCGGTCAAAGTTTGCCGAAGGTCGGTCTGACGTGACCCGTAATGGGATGTCTTCAGATCTTTGCTTAGCGGTAGCGAGAACTAAGATCTGATTTTAATGAGATTGATAATCTTTGGAATGAAAATGAATATTGGTATTTTTGCATGAGTTCTTCATATTGCAGGGCAGGAAATAACAATCCAGACTCAGACCCCTTGTTCGACCATCGGCCAAGTAGATGTTTGACCTGTATTTGTCCATGGATGTGTAGATGATTGACCTGTATTTGTCCATGGATGTGTAGATGTTTGACCTGTATTTGTCCATGGATGTGTAGATGTTTGACCTGTATTTGTCCATGGATGTGTAGATGTTTGACCTGTATTTGTCCATGGATGTGTAGATGTTTGACCTGTATTTGTCCATGGATGTGTAGATGTTTGACCTGTTTTTGTCAACTTAGCAAATTAACTTATTGATGAATATAGTTTCTTAAATGAACAAGGGAAGTGTTCATGTATATGTATATATGGTAAGGTATGTGTGTTTAATGCCTGCCCCTGGTTATAGTGCCATATTTTTCTCAGAACAGATTTCCACAGTGCAAAATACCCTGGTTATAACATGTACCATATATGTACCCTAAATTACTGGTTCGTGTTTTGTATTGCTTTCAAAATTGTGAAAGATATTTGCGATACATATAATATAATTTTAAAAGTTTTGCACTTCCATGGAAACAAATATTGCATCCTAATACAAGTAATATCAAAACTGGATATGAAATGTTTCCTGCACTTTGTCATATCTTTAAAAATCTGTAAAGGGAATAATATAAAGCAATGGCCTATATTTTGTTTACATTTCAATGTATTCCAATGTAAACAATCACCCACGAAATATTATTCCCTAAAAATATTTTTTAGGAACAATTTGCAGTTTTTTTTATTTTGAAGATTATAAAATACTTTATGATCAAGTAACAAGTTTATGATTTAAGTTAAATTACACAGACAAATATAAACACCACTTCAAATGAATGTAAATGCGCTCATCATTTCTTCTTTCGTAGAAATCATATTTAAGATCCACCCCAACATACGTATGTTATATTCTCGGAGTTAATAATCTCCTTTAAGATTTTTCTCAAAATATAACTGAAATCAACTGCTCTAATTATTAAAACATTACCATGATCACCTTATCAATAAAAACAGCACAACTGTGTTCAATGGAGTGCCAAGGTTTCGTTGATCAGAGAGCAGGATGCTGGTATTTACATGGGTATTGGATGTGTTGTTGCCATGGCAACCGGTAATTTACCCATATATGGAACAAAGAAATAAATAGATGGTTTGATGTAAATAAGGGTAAAAAGCAACTGAATCTAGTGAATGTAATCGGGTCAAACAAAAAAGCCCCGATGTTTAAACTAATTCGTTAAAGGTTTGTTTTGTCTGAACTGAATAAAATTGTTTGAGTGGTATTTTTTTTATGTTGGCACGTGACAAAGTGGACAGAATTTGGTATAGATCCTTAAACTGTTGTCAAGAACTACTGCTTAACAATGGTATAAGGATCTGCATCAGCTCAATCAAACAGCTGTTTTCTATCAGTTTTGAATTGGTGTTACCATATTTGACGTAATATGCGCCCAGGGCGCTCTCAAAATTAGAAATAGGGGGCTCTTAATAGAATATAATTTGGTGAAAGAGTTGAAAGATCGTAAATTTCGTGGCTTAAGCTGACAGCCTGAAATCATACAAAAGAAAAGTTTGTGCATATTATACACGAAAGATATATTTTTCCAGAATTTAATTCCCCCGTGATTAAGGGTGCATATAACACACGAGTGCGTATTATACACGAATAAATAAGTCTTGTGTACATTGGGAATTGGGATTGTTCTCTAGCCAATATATGAACAAATATCGCCTCGGGCGCTTATTAGAGTGGGGCGCTTATTACTTCGAATACGGTAATACTTTTACAATGTCACATCAAAACATGTCGGTAAGATAAATTCGTTGTAGCAGGATCAATCAGGGTACATGTGGTTTTATGTCCATCCAGCTCGTGGTATAATACTTGGGAGGGGGGGCACGGGTGGCACGGGTGGCCCAGTCGTCTAAGGCCCCGCGATTCGCTGTGCAGAGTTGCGTCCCTTGGGCACGCCAGAAACCTATGATTGTGGGTTCGAATCCCGGTTCGCCCCGATTATGTTTCTAGGTTTGTCAGCACCATACCCGTGCTCGTGGGTTTCACCGAAGTGGTAAACGTCTGAGACCTGCATCACTTCGGGCTTTCCTCCCACATTAAGCTGACACGCCGCGATATAACTGGAATACTGTTAAAAGCGGCGTTAAACCCAACTCACTCACTCACTCTCTAACTTGGGATGCATAAAACTCCATATACCTCTCATGATCCTGCCACAACTTATAGTACTGAAACATCGCTGTAATAGTACATTTAAGAAGTTGTTATCCCTACACTATGTCCACTCTGTCAAACTGTCAAAATACGAAATGTAAAGAAGTTATGAAATAATGAAAAAAGACATGTTTATTTTCCCCCATCTTCTCGTGGCGAGAACTAGACTGGAATTCCTGGGCTCCATCGTTACTTGGTACCAGGGGCTATTTAGGAGATAAACATACTGTGTTTTCAATGTAGAGCTGTGCTTTCGGTTCCAAATTCAATTTAGCGGGGTTAAATCTACAGGTAACCTAGCTCTACATTGAAAACACAGTATGTTTATCTCCATTCTACCATGACTAAATAAAACGCGAACTCTTTGGTGTTAGAAAATATACTGAGTGAAGTGGAATGGGTTGAGTTCAATGTTTTGAGTGGGTTATCTATCTGAATTATGGAATCAGCGAATAAAATATGGTTCTGTATATACTCAAGCAGTTTGTTTACTCCCAAATACTTCACTCGAACATATGACAGGCATATAAGCACGGCAACTTGGTAAGCTAACATGAGGTGGCCATCTCAAGGCTTTTGCTCTACATCTCATGTCACAATTATGACGTCATATCACTCATTGTGACGCAAAATATGTGACGTCACAGTCGTATATAGAAAAGCGCCAAAATTTCAAGCCCTCTGTTGTCTCCAAAACGTAAATACATTCCCTTTGTTGATTTCTGTCGTGTTTTTCTGCACGAAATGTATTGCCACACATCCTTTGAATATTGTAGTAACGGCATCTGTGCATTTTGTAACCTGTAATTGTAGATATAGTAATTTAAATATGCCTACCGACAATGACTGAAAATAGTACTATTCTATGAATATTAGCTTCCGCGGTGATGCGGCCGTCAAACCATCTGTTTCAATCAGAGGGGGTTTATTGTGATTTTATAGCCTCTGATTGACCAATCAGAATCGAGTAAATTCCAAATTCATGGTAGAATTAGTTTTATGTCCCTGTCATAGCAACTGATTTACGACACCCATTGTCTTAAGAACATTTAATTGCAAAGGCTCATTACCCTGGAGCCATGACATCTATATGCCTTGAAACACTTAATTGCTGTTATTTATAAGATGCTAATCCTATTTGTTAATCCCCATTTTTGTGTACATCGACCATCTGCCATCCTGAACGAGATGTGCAAGTATGTCACTGATGATTTACTGTTTACATTTATATTTATTACTTACTAAATGTCAGGTGACCTTGGCTATATAAGCCTTGGTCCAGTGAGGAGAGAAAGAGAGGTCTTATCCTTAGCCTAGCTAGGGTTAGGCTGGCTGCTCTGGGGCACCAAGACAACAACCCACCTCTCGTATCACTTGCAATTGTTTCAAACAAAATGGCTTTGCCCACTCAAGACGATCTGATTGAGAATCAAGATCTATATTGTGATAAAACGGGTCTTACATCGCGAGGTGCATCAAATCACGTGAGCACCTTGATTCAAACATGAAAATATTTGGAGATCATCTGTTGACAACGAGTTGGCGGTGCACATGCTTTGCAAATCCTGCAATCGTCCGAAATCTGTACGACAGTTTACAAACCAGGTTTCAATTTTGTTGCGCGATTTTGATTGGACTATGCATAGACTCGTTAGTCCAGCCAAAATGTAACTCCATAATACCAGCCTAGTTCAGAAAGGGTGGAAACTGGACTTTAACAGACAGTAAACTCCATTGCCTCGGGAAGATGGCTTTCCCAATGTTGCCCTTCTTTGCAAGTTTTCATTACTGTAATTAGAAAACATACTTGGTGAAAAGAAAAATAGGTCGTTCTAAAATTATGTTTTTTTCGAATTTGTGGAATTTTGTGTTGGAACAGTATAAGCATGTTTTTAAAAATTAAATGCCTAATTATGAACCGATGTTGATGTGAGGGATGCATCACAATCAGGTTAATTTTGTTTAATCTCTCTCTCTACTCCAATATGATATCTACTGGACAAACTTCTGTATTCAGAATACAAACTTTTAGATTTCTGTTTGTTAAAAGTGAACATAATTGGGCATTTCCAAATTGAAATAATAAAGCCTGTGCAATTGTATTGTTGGGATATTTTGTACCCCTGGTCGTTTCTAACCACCAGGCACCTGCTATCATGTTATCATGGCAGGAAATGTGCATACAAAGTGTCATCAGATGTAAGTCCCTCTCCGTGGTCTGATGGTAGAGCATCTGTCTGGAGAGAGGAATGTTCGGGGTTTGATCCCCGGCCCCGTTGTACCAAAAGACGTTAAGAGATGGTACTTATTCTTACCTTACCTGGCGCTCGGCATTAAGGGGCTAAAAAAAAAAGGACCGGTTGACTCGGAGTCAGTATACTGTGTCTGAGTGTGGTATTCATGTTAAACTGCGACATGGCATCATAGTAGGCTATCACTATAAAATCGGCATTAGTCAGCCACACACACACATGCGTGGACGGCGCTATATAAGTGTAATAATCTTGGACACAACGTTAAGCCCCATTTCACCTCAGCTCACCTCATCAGATGTAAGGCAAAAAGGGGGATGGCTACCCCCAGAAATCCCCCTCTGGATCTACTACATTCACACCACTTGCCCCTTTCCGTAACCTGCCTATCTCTCTATCAATGAATGTTATGTGCGAAATTACGACAAACTAATCAAAATGCGCCTATGACTTCATGTTCTGTCAAAGAATCCTCAGGATTTTTTTTTAGTTTACATATGTCTTGCATCTAAAATATACCCAAGATGCGGTTAAATGTGTTCAATCATACTGTATAAATCGCATGTCCCGATATGCTTTAAATTTCATCTGAAATACATACAATATATGGGGAAATATACATGCTTTACTCTTAGACGGAACCCGGTCGCAAAGATGGCCACGACAGGGGCACGAGTCGCCATTCGGCTTGTTGCAGAAAAACACGAGATGGTCACGAATGGATTCACCACTGCTCTCAAGGACACAAGTGTTGCTCATAAGACTATTGAGAGGTCGGTGTGACAAGTTGATACCAGATCTCTTAGCCGATACACACACATATCCATCATACCAGCGGACCTCATAAATAGTCATACGGGTTTAATTGTCACAACTCAACTTATCCTGGCTTACCAGAGATATGGCTGTCCTAACAATATCATATATGACTGTCCTAACAATATTATATATGACTGTCCTATCAATATCATGTATGGCTGTCCTAACAATATCATATATGACTGTCCTAACAATATCATATATGACTGTCCTAACAATATCATATATGACTGTCCTAACAATATTATATATGACTGTCCTATCAATATCATATATGGCTGTCCTAACAATATCATATATGACTGTCCTAACAATATCATATATGACTGTCCTAACAATAACATATATGACTGTCCTAACAATATTATATATGACTGTCCTAACAATATCATATATGGCTGTCCTAACAATATCATATATGACTGTCCTAACAATATCATATATGACTGTCCAAACAATATCATATGTGACTGTCCTAACAATATTATAGATGATATCATATATGACTGTCCTAACAATATCCAATATGACTGTCCTAACAATATCATATATGACTGTCCTAACAATATCATATATGACTGTCCTAACAATATCATATATGATGGTCCAAACAATATCATATGACTGTCCCAACAATATTATAAATGATTTATGAATGTAGTAGTTGCAGATTATTACAGTGTCAGAGAGGAAGCGTATTATTGTGAAGAGAGGTAGGGTTTATGTGCTGTATTATGTTACATTTGATGTTAAGATTAAAGTATAGAGGCTAAGGTTGCCATAGCAACTCAAATATACCATTGTAATGTCTAAAACTTTAACCAGGGGGCACGGATGGCCCAGTCATCTCGGGCGCACAATTCACAGTGCAGAGTTGTGTCCCTTGGGCACACAAGGAACCTTGATTGTGGGTTTGAATATAGCACTCCCCAATGTTTCTAGGTTTTGTCAGCACCATCCCTTGTGGGTCTCACCAAAGTGGTAAACGTCTGAGACCTGCATCACTTTGGGCTTTCCCCCTACATTAAGCTGATACGCCACGATTAAACTGGAATACTGTTAAAAGTGGGGTTAAACCACAACTTTGATGATTTGGTGATTTCCAAAGATAAAAAGTATAGAAATATTGGAAAGTAGAAAACTGAATTCTCAAATCAGTAAATGACTAATATTCACTCACTCATTCACTCTGTAAACCACTGCAGGCAATGTCTAAGGCACCATAGTTTGCCAAACATGCCAGAAACGTATCCCAGAATTGCCCTGATGATGTCTCAAGATTGTCAGCATCATACCTGTGCTTGTCAAGCTGACACAATGGATATGAGTGAAAGTCTATTCAAAGTGGATAAAAACCAATTTCACTGACTGGCTAACTGATGGTACTTGTTGTTTCCCACCCTTGTGCTCGGCATTAAGAGGCTAAAACAAGGACTGGTCAGCTCGTAGTCAGTATACTGTGTCTGAGTGGGGTATTCATGTTAAACTGCGGCAAGGTATCTCAGTAAGCTAGTACTATGAACTCGTGATCAATCCAGACCAGTACAAGCAGACACTCACGCATAAACGCCTTCCTATATAAGTGCAATAATCATGGATGCGAAGTTTAAACCCATTTCACCTCACTCGTTCCCTCTGTCCCTCCCTCACACTCACTCACTCGACAATCAATGCTCATGACATCAATCAGTGGATTGGCTGGTCCAGACTGTGATATGGTTGAAATATCTGACTGCAATGCTAAACAACATATTTCTTATTTCTAGTCACATCATTTCATTTCACCTTCTTCCAGTTCCTGCCAATACTGTATAACTCACGTCATTTGTAGAGTGACTTGTATGTCACTGATAAGGGGTGGGGATAGGGGTGGGTGGCATGGGGGACCCAGTTGTCTAAGGTGCCGCGATTTGCTGTGCAGAGTTGCGTCCCTTTGGGCACGTCAGAAACCTATGATTGTGGGTTCGATTCCTGGTTTGCATATTATGTTTCTAGGTTTGTCAGCACCATACCCGTGCTCCTGGGTTTCACCGAAGTGGTAAACGTCTGAGACCTGCATCACTTTGGGCTTTCCTCCCACATTAAGCTGACACACTGATATAACTGGAATACTGTTAAAAGCGGCGTTAAACCCAACTCACTCACTCACTCACTGATAACGGACCAGTGAAGGGTATGAGGCTTTGGTCAACATTATTGTTTTGAATGTTATATGAAAGTACATTATTCAAATACCTCTGACTTAAAACAGAGCCAAAAAAATCTCAATTTTGAACATAATAATGATTTTCCCCCCAGTTTGCCTGCTAAGGGCACTTAGTTTAGAATATTAGAAAAGAATAGATGTGATATTGATTTTCGGCATGTGTGGAGGTGATTCCAGTCCGAGCAATACTTTTCACGGCAATGTAAGGTAGGTCACCCTGGTTGGATATGAAATATGATATTCTATAGTTTCCGTGTCATGTAGTTTTGAATAAATATACACCAAACTGTTACACAAAAACGTTTTTTCGTGTGTCATGTGTTGGCTAAATGATAGTCTGTCTTACAGACCCTGATAAAAAATTTATATCAAATACAGCCCATGCAAGTCTATAGTGTTTGGCAAGTCTAGATCACTCCAGTATCTGAAAATGAAGAGAGTCACTGGGCTCCTTTTTATTATATTTTTATTAAGATAACTGAACAACTGTTTTTATGTACGATATGTTCATTTCAGAGACTAGATTTTAGTCTAGCTAAATGAGTCAGAGTCAGTATTGCTGGATTAATGCAGTATCCATTTGAAACAATATATATTGTAATTTAATTTCTTTATTTATTAGTCTGTCTGTCTGTCTGTCTGTCTGTCTGTCTGTCTGTCTATCTATCTATCTATCTATCTATCTATCTATCTATCTTTATTTATTTATTTATTTATTTATTTACTATTATTATTATGCTTAAAACCTGCCCATTCTTAAAGAACACATCTTACAACAGCTTCTATTGTATTTTATTTGAATTTTATTTAATCATGCCTGTCTGGAAAAATCAGAAACTTATCAGTGTCATCTGTAGCAATATTTTGTTATTTCAAATACTGAATGCTGAAACCATATTTTCTTGATTTTTAAAAATATTTATCATTACCGCCTACTTTATCCTACTTAGAGTTGTGTTTTATGAAAACTACATAGTGTTGGTAGAACGTGTTTTATTAATTATACATTGGTACGAGACCACATTTATGACCAGAAGCTTGAATCCTTGGAAAGACTTATGAAAAGGGCAAGCAAACTGAAAGAATTGATTTTGTTGTGAATATCAATTTTCCTGGATACTTTTAGTCAATTTCCGAGAGAGAAAAATTAATTTTGTTCGTAGAAAGTATTTGAATATTCCAGAGAAAGTGCTTCATAATCGCCCAAACAAACTACAGTAAACTACTTTTGAAACAAACGTGCTTATGACGAATTGATTGCTATAACGTTTTGGTTTTTTATCCCGGGCATTTGCTGTATATAAGCTGTATACATTCTGTATATATGCTTATTATGAACTACGGTTATACTGAACGAAAATTAGTGGTCCCTTTGAGTTCGTTATAACCGTAGTTTACTGTATATGGCACATGACCTAAAGCTACTGGCACATTGGTGCATGACAAATGTTTTGACAGACTAAAATGTGGACTTGTTTGCCCTGTTTAGCTATTTTGTGAATTTTTGCTGCTAAACACGTGCAGTTTCTGCTATTTCTGTTAATCCTTCAAAAATAGCAGGATTGCCAACCTTTGATCTAGACATTGTGAATAATTAAAATAAAAACTGACAGTCTGTGATTAGTGTTTAATGACTAGCATCCTGTTTGTACAACAAACTCTGCCTGTTCTACATTTGTATCATGTGTGTTATATCTTGTATCATGTAACTTGTATCATGTCTGAACTTTCTTCGGGTTTTACAGCTGGGAGTATAAGGGTGAGAACCCTCTGCAAGTAGACTGGTACAAGAATTATCCTGTATCATGTGTGTTATATCTTGTATCATGTAACTTGTATCATGAATCTTGTATTCTCAGGTTTGATGGCTGCAAGTACAAGGGCCAGCATCACTTGCGAGTAGACTGGTACAAGGATATACTCAAGTACCACCTGGAGCAGAAGAAGAAGCAGTATCCTGGTACGTTGTTACAGTGAATGTTACATTGTTACAGTGTAATGGTATGTTGTTACAGTGAATGATACATTGTTATAGTGTAGTGGTACGTTGTTACAGTGCTGTGGTATGTTGTTACAGTGTAGTGGTACATTGTAACAGTGTAGTGGTACGTTGTTTCAGCGTAGTGGTATGTTGTTACAGTGTAGTGGTACATTGTTACAGTGTAGTGGTAAATTGTTACAGTGTAGTGGTATGTTGTTACACTGTAGTGGTACATTGTTACAGTGCTGTGGTACATTGTTACAGTGTAGTGGTACGTTGTTACAGTGAATGATACATTGTTATAGTGTAGTGGTACATTGTTACAGTGCTGTGGTATGTTGTTACAGTGTAGTGGTACATTGTAACAGTGTAGTGGTACGTTGTTTCAGCGTAGTGGTATGTTGTTACAGTGTAGTGGTACATTGTTACAGTGTAGTGGTACGTTGTTTCAGCGTAGTGGTATGTTGTTACAGTGTAGTGGTACATTGTTACAGTGCTGTGGTAGATTGTTACAGTGTAGTGGTACGTTGTTACAGTGAATGTTACAGTCTAGTGGTACATTGTTACAGTGCAGTAATACATTGTTACAGAGTAGTGGTACATTGTTACAGTGTAGCAGTATGTTGTTACAGTGAATGTTACAGTGCAGTAGTACATTGTTACAGTGTAGTGGTACATTTTTACAGTGTAGTGGTACATTGTTACAGTGCAGTGGTACATTGTTACAGTGTAGTGGTACGTTGTTACAGTGAATGTTACAGTCTAGTGGTACATTGTTACAGTGCAGTAATACATTGTTACAGAGTAGTGGTACATTGTTACAGTGTAGCAGTATGTTGTTACAGTGAATGTTACAGTGCAGTAGTACATTGTTACAGTGTAGTGGTACATTTTTACAGTGTAGTGGTACATTGTTACAGTGCAGTGGTACATTGTTACAGTGTAGTGGCACAGGTGTCCAATTGTTTAAGGCGATGCTGTTCGCTATACAGAGATGGTGTGCCATGATTGATTCTGTTTGAGTGCCAGATTTACCCTGGTTATGTTTCTAGGTTTTTCAGCACCTTATCTAAGATCTGCATCACTTCAGGCTTTCCTCCAACATCAAGGTGACTCCTCTAAGCAGTGTTAAACCCAACTCACTCTTCCAAGCTAATCACCGTTTTGTATTTTGTCTGTTTTTCAGATAGTCTGTTTGGAGCTCGCGCTGTCAGTCGGGCCAAACGATGGCAGTGGCAGTTCAGACCCCTGTCAAATAAAACTGGAGGCAGAATACAGCGGCCATTTAACAGGACAAATGACTGGCAAAGAAACAGATTCTACAACAAGTCTTCTAATGCTTGTACCTCTTACAAAAACTCACAGGAAAGATTTGACAATACATCTTGGGAGAGATCTCGAGAAAGTTCATCAGATGGTTCAAGTGATACATCCCAGGGCAGATCCAGTGATCAGTCTCGTGAGAGGTCAAGAGAGAGGTCACAGGATGGACTGAGAGAGAGGTCACAGGATGGACTGAGAGAGAGGTCACAGGATGGACTGAGAGAGAGATCACAGGATAGACTGAGAGAGAGATCACAGGATGGACTGAGAGAGAGGTCACAGGATGGACTGAGAGAGAGGTCACAGGATGGACTGAGAGAGAGATCACAGGATAGACTGAGAGAGAGATCACAGGATGGACTGAGAGAGAGATCACAGGATGGACTGAGAGAGAGGTCACAGGATGGACTGAGAGAGAGATCACAGGATGGACTGAAAGAGAGGTCACAGGATGGACTGAGAGAGAGGTCACAGGATGGACTGAGAGAGAGGTCACAGGATGGACTGAGAGAGATATCACAGGATAGACTGAGAGAGAGATCACAGGATGGACTGAGAGAGAGGTCACAGGATGGACTGAGAGAGAGGTCACAGGATGGACTGAGAGAGAGGTCACAGGATGGACTGAGAGAGAGGTCACAGGATGGACTGAGAGAGAGATCACAGGATGGATCCAGTGATCGGTCTCGTGAGAGGTCAAGAGAGAGATCACAGGATGGATCCAGGGAGAGGTTGCAGAATAGATTGAGAGAGAGATCACATGATGGATTGAAAGAGAGGTCACATGATAGATCAAGAGAGAAGTCACATTATGGATCCAGGGGGAGGTCGCAGGATAGATTAAGAGAGAGGTTACAGGATGGATCCAGAGAGAAGTTGCTGGATGGATCTCAAGAAAGATCTTCAGAAGGATCTCGTGATCAGCATGGCACATCCTATGATAGGAAGCTCATGAAAGCACAGGAAAAACCATGTGATGTTCAAAGGGATGTGCTGCATTCTGATTCCACAGTAAGGTCGGGAGAGAGGCCAAGTCCTTCATCAGAAGATACGTACAATGACAGGCGAGGGGCAAGTGAAAAGACATCAGACAGGCCCGATATAGGTTCAATGAAGACACAACCATGTGACCCCCAAACCCTCATAAGAAGTAGGTCAAGGTCAATGGTGAGTATGGAACACCAGGATCCAATTGCATTAAAAAAACAATTCCCCTACTCAGTCTATTGTGTTGTATTTCAATGAAACAAATCAATTCATGAATTACTGAGGTATGAGGTGACATGGTCTCACATATCTGACATTACAGCTACTACATTAAAGACACTCTGTTGCCCAATGGTTTTTCGGATTTACTCATACATTGTTTGACGTGTCCAAACAATCTTTCAGTGGATCATAATTGGCTGCATACTAACTCCTTTGTGATTGTCTTTCACTCCGTATATTGAGAGAGGTTTAAGTATGAGTACATTATTTTGATCTGAACTGTTGGTCCGTTTGGTGACATCTGTATCATCCAACAAATGCAACCTTGGCATTCAGTGTTAACATGGAAACAAGGCAGTCCTTGCAGCACAAAGTTGAAGTCAGTGTCAAATTAAGTACAAAATGGCGCTTGGTTGTTGATGGCAACATATAACGATCATTATGAGATTAAAAAAACCCACGAGAAACAGCTTCCCACATTATGAAAGTGGATGACTGGTTTGTTAAATCTTTATTAGAAATAATAAGGACTTTTTCAATATAATTACAACGTTTTTCATCTTATATTTTTGAATATCTGCGAGTACCGGCACATGTCTTGCAGTCCGACTTCGCAGTGTTTTTTGTCTTTCAATTCCTGATTCGGCTTATCTGCGGGTCATATCATTTTCTTTCGTATTTCATTGGTCAAATTAACACCTCGGCTTATCTACGGGGTCGGCTTATCCGCGGTCATATACGGTACGTGGCACAATGAAATGTCACTTTGACAATATATTTAAACTTGTTGAAGGACAGAAAGCACTCAGGCTGTGTCATCACTAGGGATGGGATGGGTTACTGTGGGTAAAAGACGACTCTGCTAGTCGTAAGAGGTAAGGACTAACAGGATTGGGTGGTCAGGCTAGCTGACTTAGTTGATGCATATCATCCATCCCGATTACGTGAATCGATGCTCATGATATTAATCACTGGATTGCCTGATCCAGACTCAATTATTTACAGACTGTGGTCATATAGCTGGAATATTGCTGAGTGCGGCGTTCAACAACATTGGATGGGTCCTGAGTAGGACACAGGTACTCACAGGATAAATTGTTAAATGACAAAATTATCTAGAACTCCATGGTTAAACTACAAGTGGCTAATGTTCGCATTGCTTTCTGACTATTCACACATTCCATGAATCCTTCATATGAATGACTTTCATATGTGTGAATAATGGTAAAGTTTCAGTGTTTGTCAGTGTACCTGACAAGATTGTTTATGATATATCTGAATACATTTGCCAGGGCTCAGGTCAAACAATTCATTTTGTATCCAATTCTTAAGACCTACAGCAGGTACCAGTCATCAATGATACAAATATACAAATATGGTTTTGATTGTGTATTGTACATAAAATAGCATATAATCATTACAGAATCAGGGGGAAGGTGTTTTTTATGCTCAAGTTAAAATTATCTGTAAGCAAATAAGCAAATATTGTAACATCTAGCATTAACAGAACAACAGAATAATTTCAATGTTGGTTTTCTTGGTGCATGAACAAGTTAACGAGTTAACAAACGTAACTATATTTATGAAAATGGCTATGAAAATATATTTGAAACATGAACTCCAGTTTTATGTACCTTTTGAGTTATCTTTTGATGTAACAGATGTTACTCAACCCAACACAGCTGTTGGGGCATCTGTCCCACGGCACAGATGTGACACTAGTGAAAACAACAATGAAGGCTCTAATTGGAAATCGCACTCACTTGCTCACTCACTCTCCCGTTCACTCACCCATTCACTCACTCACTCACTCACTCACTCTCCCGTTCACTCACCCATTCACTCACTCACTCACTCACTCACTCACTCACTCACTCACTATGTTTTTATCTTTACAGGAGCTCAACCCTGGTCTACAGACTCAGTCTGAGCAAAGGTAAGATTTAGTACATTTATTGTGAGCATCACAATATGAAAGAGATGTGTAGGTCTTCTATTCACCTGGTTGTTCAAGGTTGTCTATACCTGTTCTTGTGAGTCCCCCCCACCCCCAAGGTTGTCTATACCTGTACTTGTGAGTCTATTTGTGCAGGTTTTTACTCACACCGTTCCACAGTTTCAGTTGATGAGAATAAGGAAGGTCACCATCTAAGCCCGACTGATGTCATCTTCCCGAGACAGGAGAGTTAACTGACCATAAAAGTCCAGTTTCCACCCTTGTCGAACTAGGCTGAATGCCTGGACTCGATCATAGCGCCACCAGTGTCTATTACAAGTTATGTCCCTTCAATGCCTCTCCTATGGTCCAATCAGATTCCACCTCTCGTATCACTTGCAGTTGTTTCAAACAAAATGGCGGCGCCCAGTCAAGACGATCTGTTTGATAATCAAGATCTATATTATGATAAAACAAGTCTTACATCGCGAAGTACATCAGTTGACCGAAATCTGCATGACAATTTATGAACCAGATTTCGATCTTGGTGCGAGATTTTGATTGGACTATGCATAGACTCGTTAGTCCAGCCAAAATGTAACTCCATAATACCAGCCTAGTTTGGCAGGGGTGGAAACTGGACTTATATAGTCAGTTAACTCACTTGCCTCGGGATGATGGACTAATGTTCTCAAGTTCTCAGTTCCCTATTTAAGGAAATCAATGTCTTATAATGATAATTATGGAATAAGTGATTCAAGTTTTCTGTTCAAGGATGTTTGTTTTTTTTGAAGGAAAGAAATCCTTTATACATATAAAAAAGAATTTTCAGCATAAATATTGTAAATAATTATTTGTTACACATATATGTTTAATAAAAAGATGTAATGAAGAGAAAAATCTTTTGACATTATTTAGTCAACAGTGAGGATCTGTCAGACAGTTACTGATTCTTTAGATTATATTAAATTCCTCCCGATATTTTGAATAGTCAAACTTTCACTTGATGGATAAGCTGACCTCGTAGATAAGCCGAGGTATTAACTTGACCATTGAAATATGAAAGAACATGATATGACCCGTAGATAAGCCGAACCAAGGAGTGAAAGGCAAGGACACACCGCGAAGTCGGACTGGAAGACTGTACTGGTACTTGCAGATGTTTAATAATATCAGATGAAAAACGTTGTAATTATATGGAAAAAGTCATTATAATTTCTTATAAAGATTTAACAAACCAGTCATCCACTGAGAAGCTGTTTCTGTTGTCTTTTTATTCTCATAATGATTATTATGTTGCCATAAACAACAAATCTTTTTTTCTGGTCATCAAAATTCAGCTCATCTGCGGACATATACCGTACTTGCTTCTTATGGCCTTACTATACATCATGGCTTCCTGGGGAGACTTCATTGTCAAAATGTTTTTTAAAAATCTATATATGATGATAGGAATATCATAAAGTCATTAAAGAAGGTCGTCACACATTAGAATGCAGGCTACACACTCACTCACTCACTCACTCACTCACTTACTAAGGAGTGTTGAAATTAAAAGTGGTCTTCTTGCCCCCCTTCATTCTACATCAGGAGAACAGAATCATTGATCTACGAAATCAGTGAAAACCTCACTAATACATTTATATGGATTTTTAAGCTGATATAATGATGTGTGATATCTAAACCTATTCTTCAATCAACATTCTACAGAAAATTGGTCAACTTCTCTACTTCCCAGATTTCAACACCAAATATTTATTGTAATTATTTCTTACAGATCATCAAGATTTCCAAAATCAGGAGCTCACCCACAGCATGAGAAACAGGAAGAAGCACCAAAGAAAGTTCCATCATCAGAGAATGTCAATCAACATGGAACCAAGACATCCTTGTCAACATTGGCATCCAATCAAGACATTGCAATGGATGACCTAGATTCACCATGGTCACCACCATCGCCAACGTCTGAGGACTCAGAGTTGGAACTGGCACTGGAGCCTTCCCTGAAACCTGCAAACGACCTTGAACCTGGAGAGCTAGCGAGTGGTAGTTCTCCTGATGATATTGAAGACTGGTATGGCCCAATGCCACCAAAGAAAGTTCCTTCTAACCTGTCTGCTTTACATAAATCTACAGGGGTCAAAGGGATATCAGAACAGCAATCAAAAGATGAACCAAATCTAACCAAGCCAAAAGCACTGCCCCAAGAGTCCCCCTCTATGACCAGCACATATAATTCTTATAGAGGTTGCTGGATAGAAGTTGGAAAAATATCCAAAAAAGGGCCCAAAAGCATGACACCTCAGTATCGTAAATTTATGATGGGCAAGCATACAAAATGTTTAAAAAGTGAAATATCCGATAAAGAGCAAGATTCAGGGATAAATTCAAGTCCAGATAAAAAGGTGAAAGTAGATAAAAGTGACAGGAAGTCGACCAATGATTCTGATAAATGTGCTGGCCTGAAGTCATCTGATGACGTAAGGATGCGGAGGCTGGAGGAGGCGTGCACTATGTCCCTCCATATTGTCCCCAAACACGGCTTCACCAGAGAGATCCTTGAACCCCGGGGTCCTGGAACTGGTACTCCAAATATCAAACCACATCAGATGTCCGACAAGAAGTCCGTCCGCAGCCTGGAAAGAAATCGAGCTGAGGAGACCCTCCAGCTTGACACAGAGTCCAAGCTGAAATCTCCAAAGAAAACCCTGAAAAAAATTCCATTGTATATCAACCCTGAAGAAGACACCCCCAGCAAGGATGAGCATGTCGATGCTGGTATTGAGGGGGACTCTGCATCTGGTTCAAGGCCCTTCTTCCTGAGGTTCACTCCTCATCGCCTCAGCTATCAGTCTCCTCTAGCTGTGTTCACCAGTATGGAAGAGTCCCGAATTGCTGCTGACTCTAATCCAAGCAAGAAGAAGATGTATCTGCCATCAGAAGACATCCCAGCTGCTGTTGTGTCCAAACTGACCGGGATGAAGAGACTGGCAGAGAGGACCTCTTCAAAAATACCTTTGGAGGATAGAAATGACCTTGACTTTATTGATTCTGAGCTTGAGAAATCATATGATGAAAAATGTCCAGACTCAGGTGAGTGAGTGAGTCTGTGTGTGAGTGTGAGTGAGTGAGTGAGTGAGTTGGATTTAAAGCCACTTTTAACAATATTCCATGTCGCGGCATGTCAGCTTAATGTGGGAGGAAAGCCCGAAGTGATGCAGGTCTCATTTACCACTCCGGTGAAACCCACAAGCACGGGTATGGTGCTGACAAACCTAGAAACATAATCGGGTCAAACCGGGATTCGAACTCACAATCATAGGTTTCTGGTTTCTGGGAGGTAACCCTGCACTGTGAATCGCGGCACCTTAGATGACTGGGCCCCCGTGCCCCCAGACTCAGGTGATGTTTTGAGACCACATAAACATATCGGTAATTACGTTTGTTCATTCCGTTTTCTTCATTTATTAAAACGACCTACTTTATTTTCTTACATGACATATATCATGATAATATTGGACCTACTGACAGGTTTTGAAATTATAGGCATTTTGATATTTTGAACCATGAGCTTAGTGTTTGTGAGTACATACCCAATATGAAACAATTATGTCAGAGAATGTGTTTATAGTAGAGAGAGGATGTGAGCAACATACATTCTACCATGACAGTTTATGATTCTGCATTCCGATTGGTTTGCCAGCAATAATAAAACTAGTCCATGGGTTACTGAACGCCTCTGTGGTCCGCCTGGAAAGCAGAAGTCTGGGGTCGGTCCCCGGCTGCATCATAAAGACGTTAAAAGATGGTACTTGTTGTTACCCTGCCTCGCGCTTGGCGTATTATGGTGATAATGATAAGGACTGGTTGGCTGGCTATACATGCACACTGAACACATGCACACACACGCAAACCTCCCCCCTCCACAAACACATGTTGCTATATAAGTGCAATAATCTTCAACATGGAGTTAAACCCCATTTTACCTCACCTCAGGATACTGGAATTTTGCTGAGTGTGGCATTAAGCAAAACATTCCACTTTTAGTCAATCCCAGTACTCTTATCATCAACAGATTCAAGGACAAAGAAGGTGACACCCCTTGTGCCATATCTAGTAGGTGACAACTCCTATACCCAAAGTGTGTCAGAATCCAGTCATCTGAACCTAGATCCAGACGATGATCCCAGGGGGCGACATGGATCTGGGGGCCACATGACTGTTCGTAGGGATGGCAGCCGGAGCAGGTCGTTGACGAAGATGAGAGACAGCAGCAGTTTCTCCACTGACCAATCTTCTTCCAGCAGGATGACCGACAAAAGCACCACTTCAGACACCACAATGGAGACTAGTGATTCTAGCTTCAATTCTCCAACCAAACTTCTAAGACATGGCAAACATCATAAGGGCCGCCATCTATATTCTAGTAAGAGAAAACTATCTTCATCTCCAAACAGAAGTAGTCTGACGGAAACATCAGAATCACAATCATTTTCTTTGAACAACAGGTCAAAATCTACAAAAAAGTCAAGGTCAAGGTCAAGGTCTATGTCTCCAAGAACAGGCTCCAGATCTCCATCACCAAGTGCATCATTGTCGCCTAGAAGAATTAAAAGAAATCTTCAAAGGTCAAGGTCTTCATCTCGGTCTTCATCACCTGGCAAAAGATCTCCCCTGAGATCACGATCCACATCACCTACCTACCTTCTACCTTTTCCTGCTGCATCAAGGAAAAGGGTACGATCACCAAGTAGGCCACAAAACAGGTCTAGGTCGTCATCACCGAGCAATAGATCTGCATCTCTGAACAAACGGAAAAGATGCAGGTCTCCTAGACGATCCAGGTCAAGGTCACTAACCCCTGTCTACCCATCACAAACCCCTGACTACACATCGGTCTCGTCTGGCAATCACTCGAGGTCTCCTAACAACAGCCAAAGACTAGAAGATGGGGAGGCCCCATCTCGAACCAGTCAGACATTGAACCGTAGGAAAAGTATTCTCACCTCAACACCCAAGTCTGTACCTCGGCAGAGGAAGGCCTTATCTCATGGACAGATGCAGAGGGTTCAGCAAAAGAAACAAGAACTAGAGGCGGTATGACACATTTTATATTCATTCATAATTTATTTTATCATATTATAGTTTTTCAAGGTGAAAACGGGGGTATATATAATGAGGCAGTAAATGATTGGTTATTTTGTTTCCTAAAACACTCAACTCAACAATTGTAGGTTTTGGTTGTACCTTCAGTAATATTAGTTCAGATTTGTTTTAAAACTTTGTATACAAATCCACCGAATCCCAAAAAATGAAATGTGAAGAAAAAGAAGTGAAAACAGAGTCTTTGTCTATTGGCGGTTCGCTCAAACATTGTTTTCATACATGGTTTGTAAAGTTACTTCATTCAGAAACATTACATCTTAATGTTGCTTATTTAAAGAATGACATTATGTGATAAAGAAATTATTACCAAGGTTTAGTTGATGAATCAGTGATGAACTGCACGGCATGTTCAGAGTTTGTGTGGCAGTGGACATCACTACTAGTCTTTGTTGTAGCCTTCAGCTGTGAACAACAGTACTAGTCTTTTTGTTGCCTTGTTTACAACAGCACTAGTCTTTTTGTTGCCTTGTTGACAACAGCACTAGTCTTTTTGTTGCCTTGTTGACAACAGCACTAGTCTTTGTTGTTGCCTTGTTGACAACAGCACTAGTCTTTTTGTTGCCTTGTTGACAACAGCACTAGTCTTTTTGTTGCCTTGTTGACAACAGCACTAGTCTTTGTTGTTGCCTTGTTGACAACAGCACTAGTCTTTGTTGTACTCTGGTTGACAACAGTACTAGTCTTTTTGTTGCCTTGTTGACAACAGTACTAGTTTTTTGTAGCCTGGTTGACAACAGTACTAGTCTTTTTGTTGCCTTGTTGACAACAGTACTAGTCTTTGTTGTACTCTGGTTGACAACAGCACTAGTCTTTTTGTTGCCTTGTTGACAACAGTACTAGTCTTTGTTGTACTCTGGTTGACAACAGCACAAGTCTTTTTGTTGCCTTGTTGACAACAGTACTAGTCTTTGTTGTACTCTGGTTGACAACAGCACTAGTCTTTTTGTTGCCTTGTTGACAACAGTACTAGTCTTTGTTGTACTCTGTTTGACAACAGTACCAGTCTTTTTGTTGCCTTGTTGACAACAGTACTAGTCTTTGTTGTACTCTGGTTGACAACAGCACTAGTCTTTTTGTTGCCTTGTTTACAACAGTACTAGTCTTTGTTGTACTCTGGTTGACAACAGTACCAGTCTTTTTGTTGCCTTGTTGACAACAGTACTAGTCTTTGTTGTACTCTGGTTGACAACAGCACTAGTCTTTGTTGTACTCTGGTTGACAACAGTACTAGTCTTTTTGTTGCCTTGTTGACAACACTACTAGTCTTTGTTGTACTCTGGTTGACAACAGCACTAGTCTTTTTGTTGCCTTGTTGACAACAGTACTAGTCTTTGTTGTACTCTGGTTGACAACAGTACCAGTCTTTTTGTTGCCTTGTTGACAACAGTACTAGTCTTTGTTGTACTCTGGTTGACAACAGTACCAGTCTTTTTTTTGCCTTGTTGACAACAGTACTAGTCTTTGTTGTACTCTGGTTGACAACAGTACCAGTCTTTTTGTTGCCTTGTTGACAACAGTACTAGTTTTTTTGTAGCCTGGTTGACAACAGTACTAGTTTTTTTGTAGCCTTGTTTACAACAGTACTAGTCTTTGTTGTAGCCTTATTGACAACAGTACTAGTCTTGTTGCCTTGTTGACAACAGTACAAGTCTTTGTTGTAGCCTTGTTGACATCAGTACTAGTCTTTGTTGTAGCCATCAGCTGTGGACAACATTCCTAGCCTCGTTGTAGCCATCAGGTGTGGACAACAGTCCTAGCCTCGTTGTAGCCATCAGCTGTGAACAACAGTCCTAGCCTCGTTGTAGCCTTCAGCTGTGGACAACAGTCCTAGCCTCTTTGTAGCCATCAGCTGTGGACAACAGTCCTAGCCTCGTTGTAGCCATCAGCTGTGGACAACAGTCCTAGCCTCGTTGTAGCCATCAGCTGTGGACAACAGTCCTAGCCTCGTTGTAGCCATCAGCTGTGGACAACAGTCCTAGCCTTGTTGTAGCCTTCAGCTGTGGACAACAGTCCTAGCCTCGTTGTAGCCATCAGCTGTGGACAACAGTCCTAGCCTCGTTGTAGCCATCAGCTGTGGACAACAGTACCAGTTTTGATTGTTGTTGCACCGGACAGAATTGCAAAAACATCAGGTGAAGAAACAAGGAAATAAATAATGTAAAGTGAGTTTATAATTAGGAGGCAAATAGGGATGAAAGTGTTGTAGGAAGTGTTGTTGTCTTCAACCACTGGTGGGTTTCTGTTTCTTTATTCACTAAGTGGGTGTTAGCCTAGTTGAAAATGTGTTTGCTTGTCACCCTGAATGTCTGGGCTCGATAACAAGTATTCTTAACAATATCTCTCACAGTGCTAAACAATAAAACATGTAATGAGACTGCTTCTGTTTTTGCATATAATGCATGCTGTTTCTGGTTAATTAATTACATTTCTCCATGCAGGCTTTCAAGAGTGATTGTGAGACCATCTGTAACGTGACCAAGGTCCTGCTGAGGTGAGTGCTGCCTGCTGCATACAGATAAACCCTGTCAATCCAGAAACCCCTCTTTCCGGATAATCTTGTTTAGCAGGTCTATATAACATAGATGAGATAATACTTGATCATCCCAAAGGAAATTTTGCTAACATCGTAAAAGTATAGAGAAACAAGTAACAGGTTCATGATTTTAGTTAAATACACACATATAAACACCACGATAAAACATTTATAAAGCAATGAAAAAACAAGTCTTTGTAGTCCCTTTTTGTAAATAATATCTGTATATGCAATCCATGAAAGTTTAGAGTCAGTAATACAATCACTTGTGCATAAAAAAAATAATATATGTTATATAACACAACCTTGAGGAGCCCCTGTTGACACATGGCCAAAAGACAAGCCGGTTCCGTGGTCAGTTAACAATAATATTAAAGGGACTTTACTCCAAACCCATGATTCGTTAATCCAGACATTTGATAATGTGAATGATTTAACCGGTAACTGTGTTTTCTGGATAAACAGGGTTTCACTGTTATTCAACTATTGATGCATTTCAATTGCCCAGAGTCCAAAACCAAACTCATTCACTCTTTCTTTAATTGATATTTGTGCACTGTGCCAAGTCATAAAAGTCAAGTTTAAAACTTATCCTATCTCACACTATGCGTTTCTTCCTTCTTCTTTTGATCCTTGTGTGGAAATGTCCTAAAACAAAGTTTCCAGCTTCTTAAAAACATTTCGCCCGAACACATCCCAGCATCACCATAGTCCCCACCCAAACAAATGGCACACTCACTGTGACCTTACACAACTTGATCACCTGACTACCCCTGCCACATCATTCTCTTTCTTATTGCCACTGTGTGGGGACGTGTATTGAGTAAAAGAAAATTCATTGGGTTTTTTTAAAGAGTACTTCCTCTGCAATCGTATCAATCTCATTAAAATCAGACCTTAGTTCTTGCTACCACTAAACAAAGATCTGAAGACATCCCATTAGGAGTCACGTCAGAACGACCTTACATCCAACCAATCAGTGCGTCGCTTACCAGATTATGAAAGTGACAGTCGGAATGTGATTTCTAATCATGCAATCTCGATAAACTTTAACATGGGGTATTCCGTACGATAGTTACGGGTTTAAGGACTGAATCCTTAGAATCTAGACCATTCAAGAATGTTTTTTGTTCAGGTTTCAAATTTGTAATCGAGAATTTGTCAAAATATGTTTCGAAGCAGTTTTCAATTTGAAATTTGTGCCGTAAAGCACGAGAAAGCTGCCTTCTGATTGGTCATTCCATTGGTCGGTCAAAGTTCGTGCAAGGTCGATCTGACATGACCCGTAATGGGATGTCTTCAGATCTTTGCTTAGCGGTAGCGAGAACTAAGATCTGATTTTAATGAGATGTCAATCGTATCAACATCCATTATTTGAAGAAGAGTATGGGAACACATAATGAGAACACAGAACGCCCAGCCTGTAGAAGTTGCAGACCAGTTGTGACTGCTATAGCCTTTGCAAGCTGGACTACAGATGCTCACAATGTTCTCAACGCACAGAGGAAGCTTTTTTATGTAAGAAACGTATTATCGACAGATGATCTTAATCCAAGGACACTGATAATGGGCCTTTGTCAGCCAAGAAACCAAAGCATGTAACCAAGCCAGCCCATCAAACCATCTACCATGTCTTCAATATCTGTAGAAAATGACAGTGTTTCTGACAGCTTCTTACATGATGTTCCTGCCAAAACGAATCCGTCGCCTGTCCAGAGTGTCACACACCTAAGAGGACACCTGCAGTATTGACTTCACCGAGGATCGCTAATTCATCGTAGCTCTCTCCTTCGAATACGAAAAAGGAAGAACCAGGATCGATCACGCACCTTGAAGATCGTTGTCACTCGTCAAAGAGTCACTAGATTGGGAGATCGACGTCGAGGGTGACCATCTAAGGATTGACGTTAGAGAGACTGATGTTCCAGGTCTACCGATTGACATTCAAGGGATCAACACTCAAGGGATCAACACCTGAGAGATCGATGTTCCCAGGATCAACGTTCTAAAGATCAACATCACACCAAAAAGAAGTCGAAGAACACTCAATTTCAACAAGACGATCTCCATCCTTCTGAGGACGATTATCACTCCCATTCAGCGGATTGATCATCAGGACGGAACCGCTCTCCTTCTACTAGCCGTTCGGATGACAATTGACATCAGGATCATTCCCGTTCCAGCGATGTAACTATCGACAGTTGTCCATGGATCACCATCGATATCAGGATTGTTCCTTCCTCAGACTTACAGCGATGTAATTATTGACAGTTGTCCGTGGAATCCTAAGAAGCTGGAGAGTCTGCCCGATGGCTTTTTACCCTTATTACCAAGCCAATCACGAAGTTCCTGCATGTTCAAGGGATCATCTTCGAGGTGTATATAAACACCTGCATTCAAGCCCATGCAGATCCAGACACTTTCATGGAACACCTAGGGTTCACACAGCAGCTTCTTCATCAGCTAGGTTGGCTCGTCAGTGTTGCAAAGTCTGAAACATCTCCCACTCAATGTCTGCTCTATTCGACACAAAGAAGCGCATGATGTTTGTTCCCAGGACAGATGGTTGAAGATACAAGGTTTAGTGCTGTTGACACTCAGACAGCCGCTACCTGTACGCCATTGGCAACAGCTGCTAGGTCTTCTGACGTCGGCACAAACACTCGCAGAGAGCGTCAACTCCAGCTACGACCGATCCAGTGTTCCCTGAAGCCCTTCCTCCATGCAACTGCCGGGTTCTGATCAGCCTCCCAGTATCAGTATCTCCAGTGGTTGCTGGGGCGGTAGAGTAGCCTAGTGGCTCGATTCCCCACATGGGTACATGCTTATCAATTTGAATATTATTTAGGGACTGGTCGTGCATGCGTGCGTGCATGCGTGCGGTCATGTTAAACTCTGGCATGATATCTCAGCACTCTAAAAGCAGCATTAGTCCTGACTAGCACAGACAGACAGGCAAACAGACACACACACACAGACACACACACACACACACACACACACACACACAGACACACACAGAGGTAGACAGAAACACACCCACTTCAGACTTTAGATTTTCCTCCCTCATTGAGCTGACATGCCATGATGTAACTGCAGTATAACATAAAACCCCGTAATTCACTCACTCACTCACCTTTGTTCCAGTAAGGATCCTAGTCTTGAAAAACAGCTGTGCAACAGTGCGAAGGACACTCTGACAGACCTTGGTGCCAAGTTCGTCAACCAACTCCAAGAGTTCATCGATGCACTAAGCTCCCATGTTCCAAGGTCAAGACTGAAGGTCCTTTAGCAAGGTTGAGATGTCCAGATGGAGCTGCCCTGACAACTGACAATCTGACTACTACCCAGACAACCTTACTTATTGATAATCATGACCACAGATGGATGATTATCAAACTGTAATATTTTGTTTTTATTGTTTATGGTTATGGTTTTTGGCACCACAATTTGCATTTGACAAAGAAGAGGGAATTACATGCTTGTGCTTGAAGTGAAATTAAAACTGGCAAAATCTGTCTTATAGCGACTAGAGTGCTATGAAGTATGAGCGTGTGAGAGGATATTGATAAATTATTAGATTTTTTAAAGGCTGAGTGTGCTTGAAGGATGTGTGTGCTTGTAGGATGTATGCTTGAAGGATGTGTGTGCTTGAAGGATGTATGCTTGAAGGATGTGTGTGCTTGAAGGATGTATGCCTGAAGGATGTGTGCTTGAAGGATGTGTGCTTGAAGGATGTGTGTGCTTGAAGGATGTGTGTGCTTGAAGGATGTGTGCTTGAAGGATGTGTGCGTGAAGGATGTGTGTGCTTGAAGGATGTGTGTGTGTGCGTGAAGGATGTGTGTGCTTGAAGGATGTGTGTGCTTGAAGGATGTATGCTTGAAGGATGTGTGCTTGAAGGATGTGTGCTTGAAGGATGTATGCCTGAAGGATATGTGCTTGAAGGACGTGTGTGCTTGAAGGATGTGTGTGCTTGAAGGATGTGTGTGCTTGAAGGACGTGTGCTTGAAGGATGTGTGTGCTTAAAGGATGTGTGTGCTTGAAGGACGTGTGTGCATGAAGGATGCATGTGTGCATAGGAAGGGAGTACTTCAAGAAAATTATTTACACATAGTTTTACCTGTAATGGCACAGTGGGTGGTGTGTATGTCTACCTGTAATTGCCCGATAGATGGTTTGTATGTCTACCTGTGAGGACCCAGTGGGTGGTGCATATGTTTACCTGTAATTGCCCGATGGATGGTGCATATGTTTACCTGTAATTGCCCGATGGATGGTGTGCATGTTTACCTGTAAGGGCCCAGTGGGTGGTGCATATTTGCCTGTTCTGCAGAATACCCACGTTTGATGCTAACATAATCAAACCAATGCCACCTGTTTTTCATGCCTCCTGCAGGAGCGCTGGATGCATGTGTATTGTGGTACAGTAATTTATGTTGAAGTTTCCGAAGTTTGACCACATGTGTCCAGGGCTGTTCTTAGTGTTGTATGCACTGGTGTGCGGTCTTTACGAAGTACTGACTTCTTTATCAACTGTTTTATCAGTGTTTTATCTTTGCATTTATTTTGCCTGATTGTTATGTGCAACATGGACTTTTAAATGTAAATACGTTTTATTCTTCTAACTTACTGTTTTACTGCTATAATTCAATCAAATGCATAATTGGTGTGAACAGAAGTGTTTACTGTTAACGATATTTCTCAAAAGTGCTATTTTTGTAAGAATGTAAAAGGATATATTATCACTGCTGCCTATGATGTTATGGTTCTTATTATCCCACGCCACAACTGATATGAGGGGCGGTCGTGTAGCCTAGTGGTTAAAGCGTTCGCTCGTCACGCCGAGGTCCCGGGTTCGAATCCCGACATGGGTACAATGTGTGAAGCCCATTTCTGGTGTCCCCCGCCGTGATATTGCTGGAATATTGCTAAAAGCGGCGTAAATCCAAACTCACTCACTCACAACTGATATGAGATATGGAAGCTTTGTCCGTCCATTCCTTAGACCAGATATTAATTATTTCCTTTGTGTTCTGCTCTGTAGATGAGTACAAACCAAAAAAGACAATTCAGATTATTTTTGCAAATCAAATAAAAAAAATCAAAGATGATCAAGAAGAGAAAAAGTACATGTAACGATTTTGTGAATCAAAAACCATTTAGTTTATGACCTCTATGTCTTTCTTTTTTTCCAAACATCTTATTAGCTCACCTGACTGATGAAGGGTAGTAAAAATGTTTCTCTGAGTCTTGAGGTGTTCAGGACAAAGCAATGATGGTGCTGGTTTTGTTCTTGTATATAATGCAATCACTATTCTTGTTGCTGAAACTGTTTTTCAGATACTGTTGACTAAAATATACTCATACTAATTATGGATATTTATCACCATTATGAAGTTTAGCATCTTTAATTTGGTAAAAAGGTGCCAAGATTGAAAGTTCATCTTTTGAACCAATAAACCTTTTGCAATCAAAGCGCATAAATACGGTATTTTCTGCTTCGTTCTGTGATTACGTGGCAATGGACACGCTAAAGATTAAAATGTTTACTGTCAAACTCCTCATTGTGGGTGTCATGGCGACAGCTCAGTGTGTTCCAAATCTACATTCCCTAATTACAAGCTGATTACTGACAGAATGGGAGTCAAGCAGCGTTCAGGTTGGGAATGTTTATGTCAAGAATTTCTTACACAAAGTAAGAAGAATTGAGTGTTTTATTTGTAAAAGTAAAATGTTTTATGCATATTTTTTAAATACATAAATCTTCAAAAGAAATGTGTTTTTAAGATGGTGTATGTTTTGCTGTATAAAAGTATGAAAACAATCGACAAGTTTCACTTTTAATTTGTACTTTATCTTTTTTATTTATTTTTATTTTATTTTACCAAACCAGAGCATTCTGTGACTGATGTTAGACCAATACTACACAGATTATAATGCAAGTCATGAGTGATAGAAAAGATACCAGATAACTGGGATGATTCTCATTTCGATAAGGCTGGGGGGGCACGGGTGGTCCAGTCGTCTAAGGCGCCGCAATTCGCTGTGCAGAGTTGCGTCCCTTGGGCACGCCAGAAACCTATGATTGTGGGTTCGAATCCCTGTTCGCCCCAATTATGTTTCTAGGTTTGTCAGCACCATACCCGTGCTCCTGGGTTTCTCCAAAGTGGTAAACGTCTGAGACCTGCATCACTTCGGGCTTTCCTCCCACATTAAGCTGACACGCCGTGATATAACTGGAATACTGTTAAAAGCGGCGTTAAACCCAACTCACTCACTCACTTGCTCACTATGGCTGTTTCTGTGTGCTGCAGGGGAGAGTCAATCTCATTACAATCAGACCTTAGTTCTCGCTGCCGCTTAACAAAGATCCTTTCTTAAGCGGTAGTGAGAACTATAGGTCTGATTTTAATGAGATTGATGAGAGAGTATTCTAGTGTTTGGGTTCTGTGTTAGTTCCTTGGCTTTGTAATGTGCCATGATTCTTTCTTACTGCAATGAAACCTCTTTAACTGGACAGGATTGAGTCTATGCAAAACAACATTCAGCTATCCATAGTTCCAAGGCAAGAAGGGTATTGAAATCAAAGCCAATAGGTTTCAAGTGGGTATTAAATTTTCTTTGGACTTATGTTTTTTATAAAAAATTAAAATGACTTTTGAAAAAAAAGCAATTTAGACAACTCCAATTAAGGGAAATGGAAAAGAACATGAGATTTCATCACAGCATTCTGTAAGAAATGGTAAATAATCTGTATACAAACCTTTATTCTAACCAAAAACAAAACCAATCAACTATCTTTCGGTATCTTGCCATGTTAAAACTAACCTGGAAGTTTACATTTGAAAACTAAATAAATAAAAAATTTGACCACCTACATGGACTTTTAGGCCCAAACCAACAAAATGTAAGGTTTCATTGTCTTACAGTTACTCAGTGTTATATAGACTTCTCCATCTCTGGCAAGTCATGCCAAATAAGCAGGTGTTTCAACACTGACTCAAGCATGGAAGCATCCATTTGAGTTTCTGGTTGAGGGCTGTGATTTTTTCTACAAAAATAATCAAGCCGCTGTTTCTCTGAAAAAAAATACAATTGCCTCACATTGTAGGAAAAATAATATGCCCTTTTGTTGCAGTCTCCAAAGAACACAGTTAAATAAATTTCGGTTTTTTTATTTAAAAAATTAATTGAGCCCCTCACTCACTCAGATAACGATGTTTTATTGTGATTCCGCTTATAGGGCTTTTCTACATTCAATTTGATGGTGCTGTTTTATTTTAATCACAGATATTTTTCAAAATATATTTTATGCATTCATAGCTTTCTGAAAATGAATTAGATACTTTTGATGGAATGTGTTCCTAATTTATTTGAAGGATCAATCACTTTAATCCGAAACAAACTGTCAAAATGAAACTTCTTTCCTGCGCCTATATATTAATTTTCATGTGTTAAACCAGCATGATGATGTCATGCTATTGTTGCAATCTCATTAAAATAGGATCTTAGTTCTCGCTATTGCTTGCGGCAGCGAGAACTAAGATCTTATTTTAATGAGATTGGCTATTGTCGTTACAGTTGATTCTGAGCCAGGAATTCACTGGACATTCTGAACCATTGTTTCAACAAATAAAACTGCAAATATTGGTCAATATGCACAATTATAGAGAAGTTCTCTATCAGCCATAACATTAGTTTTAGTCTAGAGAAATCATTCTAATCTGTTGATTCCACATTCGCCCTTCACAGCACCATTTATCCTACAGAATCAAGTGCTACAGTAGAACTTGTCAGCCTTTCTGTGACCTGTAACAATGTATTTAAAATTGTATATCCAGACCAATCAACTGAAGATACCCAGTCAAATTTGTTGTTAAACAATGTTATGTTTACAAAGGGCAATAAATAATGCTATGCATGATGTCACAATGGGTTTTTTCATTTTATTTTGTTCAGTTTCTGTGTAATTTGTCTATATATACTAGTATATAAACTATTACCATCAATATAAATATTTGCGCTACTGTCAAAAAGCCAAAAGGAAACTAGAGCAAATTGTCAGTCCAAGCAAGTTTGATTCAAACTGTAGTTGAGTGGATAAAGCATCTGCCAGCAGAGTGGATGGTTGGCTAGGAGTCACAGTATACTGTGTCTGATTGGGGCATCCATGTTACACTATGGCATGGTTTGTTTGTTGTTTAAGGCCGCACTCTGAAATACTCCAGCTATATGACGGCGGTCTGTAAATAATCGAGTCTGGACAGGACCATCCAGTGATTAACATCATGAGCATCGATCCACGCTATTGGGATGCGATGACATGCATCAACCTTGTCAGTGAGTCTGACCACCAAGTCCCGTTAGTCGCCTTTCACGTCAAGCATGGGTTGCTGAAGACCTGTTCTACCCCAGATCTTCATGGGTCCTGTGGCATGGTATCTCAATGGGCCAGCACTATAAAACCGGCTTTAGTCTGGAATAACACAAAAAGTATCACTGTATATGGGGTAAGGCATCAAAGAGCGATACAGTTCTATTTTTTCAAATATAAAAATTAAAAGTTTGAATATTAATTTTGGACTGGCCATGTGTGTTGGGGTGATGAATAAATGTTACATGTGATGGGGGAGACAGTGGTTGGGGAAGCATAACCAAACGTTGCATAAAATGGGGGTGGCGTGGTCAGCCTTGTAATGGTGCTTGGTGCGACGTGGAAAGGCCTGGGTACGGCCAAAGATGATTCTCCTGTCTTCAGTCGGCCGATGGCGTTGTTGCTTGGGCTTCCGTCAGTCTTCTGTAACTTACTGTATGATTGTGATGGCATGCAAATGAAAAACAACATTTTTATAGCCCAACAAGTGGTGTTGCACGTGCACGTGATGCTAGTGTGTTTTGGTGAAGGCTGTCACGTGGTTGTCTTTTTGCGATATTCCCATCTTTTCACCAAATTTCTGCAGATCGTCATTATTTCCACACAAATCGATCCCAATCCATGCAGAAATAACACATTCACTTTTGGTATTTCGTACTACTTTTGCGTTTCTTTGTTTGTTGAGTATATGATACAGTCCCATTCCATCGCCCCACACATACCTATAATGAATTTAATGAATTACAAATACCCCGCCTACCGGAAGACATTGATGAATAACGTATGAATATTTGGCATACTTGTCATAACTTAATGGTATTTTCCTACTTTGGACCTATTTTTTCTAATATATTAATTAATAACCACTGACCCAAAAAGACCAAATGCCCAAATGGGAATTCAAGACATACTTAAAGTATATCGTTAATATATGGCCTCTTGTGGTATTGGACTTGAGATTATGGTTTGAACCATAATTCATCTTCTACATGTCAGCGTTTTTGTTTTCATGAGCTTTCGTGTGCTGGTAGCGTTCGCTCGTCACGCCGATGACCCGGGTTCGATTCCCGACATGGGTACAATGTGTGAAGCCCATTTCTGGTGTCCCCCGCCGTGATATTGCTGGAATATTGCTAAAAGTGGCGTAAAACCATACTCACTCACTCACTCACTCACTCGTGTCCTGGTACAAACGGGACTGAATAACTTGCAGGAGCCACACTAGTGCATCTTCCCGAGGCAAGGCCGTTAACTAATTTTATAAACCAATTCAATGGGATCTCTATTACGTAAGAGAGTTCTTTCTATAGGCATTAAAACCTATTGTGAGGTTTTACTTTCAAAGAAAAACCTATTATGAGGTTTTATCTTCGTTCGGGAGGTTTTACTTTGAATGAAAAACCTCAAATCCCAGGTTTAACCAAGTAACTGAAAAAATGACAACAAGTAGCAATTCAAAATTTAAATTCAATTAAAATTGAATGTCATGTGTACAGTTCCGCGTGGAAATTTAAAAGCGACATCACTTCAGAGTCTGGTGAAAGGACAGCGAGGTTTCAAAACACGTGCTTTTAAACAAGTGCTTATCAATGCTGCACAATTTGCACGTGCAGTAACTGCTAGCCGTTACGTCACAATTACCTCTACGTAACAGTTTGATTGTTTAAAGTCGAAAATCTTGTAAAGCCAAAAAACACCTTTAAAATTTGCGAATTCTCGTTTTGAAAAGTTTAAAAGAAGTGGAAAATTGCAACGCAAACATTTAGAAACCGAAGATTTCACTTTCATTTAAAAGTAAGTATTTTAGTTGTGTTTTGTTGTTGACACATCCAAGTGCTCTTGGACGCCTGGCAAGTCAGCGAATTTCACGTGCAAGTTATGATATCACGTCTTCATGGAAGCGCTATAATGAAGCGCCTCATTTATAGATGCTCGTTATAACATTTAATCAATTTAGACGGTTTATAAGTATGGAAAAACACGTTCCCTCGGTTTTGGTAGACAGAGATGCCCTGGGGGTCGGGAAAAACCGCGGGGCTTCGCCCCCTTGGTTTTTCCATCTCCCCAGGGCATGCTTTGTCTACCAAAACCTCGTAAGCGTGTTTTCTCCAATACTTATAAGTTAAGGTGAGTGGAAACTGCACTATTATAATCAGTTTAGTCCTTTGCTTCTGAAAAATGTACCGGGGGCACGGGTGGCCCAGTCGTCTAAGGCGCCGCGATTCGCTGTGCAGAGTTGCGTCCCTTGGGCACGCCAGAAACCTATGATTGTGGGTTCGAATCCCCGTTCGCCACAATTATGTTTCTAGGTTTGTCAGCACCATACCCGTGCTCGTGGGTCTCACCGAAGTGGTAAACGTCTGAGAACTGCATCACTTCGGGCTTTCCTCTCACATTAAGCTGACACACCGCGATATAACTTGAATACTGTTAAAAGCGGCGTTAAACACAACTCACTCACTCACTCTGAAAGATGTGCCAGTGTGACGGTCAGAAATACCATATATATTGACTTATGAATATTTTTAGTCCAAGGGATACAATTTGGTTTACCTTCATGTAATCCAGGAAGTGTCATGATGAGCATCGATCCATGCAATTGGGATGCGATGACATGCATCAACCAAGTCAGCGAGCCTAGGCTAGGGCTGGTTCCACATTTGCTACCCAGGTACCTGTCCCCCTATTACCTGCCCCCCTATTACCCGTCCCTACCCGGGTACCCGCTGTAGGTCTCACGAGGTAGGTTCAAAATGTCCGATTGGGAAAAGTTTGACCGTACTCCTGTCAAAATAAATTTAGATACACGTATAAACCGATCAGGTCATGCATACACTGAAGTTGACTGAAGATTTATCTTTATGCAAACATAAAAAGTCAGAAGGAATGTGTGCATTATCAGAAAGAAATGTGAACATTTGTCACTATTATTGTAACCATTGAATTCTAGATAATTTTTGCCAGTAAACAAAAATAATCATGTGACTAATCACGGGTAGTCGGGTCCTACTCAGTAACTACCCGACCCGAGTTACCCCTCCCATCCCTATAATTACGACAAACATAATCTCCTTTTACGGCAATATGGGTTGTACATGCACAATAACGACAATAAGCTGAGAAAGCTGCAGACCCGAAAAGAAGGGGCTGGTGAGACCTACCCAAGCGAAGACACAAAGCAGTCGATGCCGCGTTGTTACGCAACATTGGACGGAATGACTGCTCGGGAACATACGTACGTTCATAGCAGTTGAATGAATATACAGGTAGGCTGACTATTATATTTATATATTCATTGAAACAATAAGTTAAAATACTTTTAAGGATATTGTCAAAGCACTCTTTTATCCAACAGGCTTAAACATATATGTTGTATATCAAGTGTATTTAACATCTATACACTCTGAAAAGTTCATTATGTGTTTCTTGCTGACTACATAAATGAAGCCGAATATATGAAAATTGGGCCAATTTTTTCTAATCTTTTTTTTTCAAAACCCTAAAGGGTGCCACAGTGGCATCCATTAGTTTATTCATATGTAGTGTCTCAACAAATGAAATCATACGCATGACTGACGCAAAATCACGCACAACGACAATGGTATTTATCGGAATTTCTGATTATTTCGGTTTGTTTCAATGAAAATTATAACAACAAATAACAGTACATAGCTTGTCAGAATGTTTCTGATTACTTACATGTCACATTTATGTATATACTATCCCTGAATCAACGAAAGTCCCCTCGTAAAAAAATCCCGCGTACCGTTGACAGTGAACACGCCATTTTGTAAAAGTCGGTCACAGGTAGTGATGTCATACGTCAACATTATTCTACATATTTGGTAATTTCTTTGAGGTGAAGGTCCTTGAATGAGAGTGCACACGATCATTGTATCATGCTATTTACAGTTTTAGTTATGATGTAGATTTTGCATATCTGTTATACAATTTTTCGCACAATTAATTTTACTTTGGATATTTGTCAATGTTTAAAATGATTTCACACGTAGATATATGCCACAACATGTATGAACCTTTGATAATCTCCTGTTTGTTTGAATATTGTTTACATAAGAATTGATAGGTTTATAGTGTCGAATACGACATTTCTTTCCTTTGGACAAGTGTTACAAGATGAAGTGTAAATGTAACTGCAGCATGTACGTATTTCTTGGGATGTGTAAAAGTCAATATTATAAGTTCATATAACCAATGTCCACGAATAGCCGTTTCATTATGATTTATAACTAAAACTGAATAAAATACTTTAACAAAATGGATAATATTTTTCGTTAAAATATATGCACACATTTCTAAAAGAATTGTCTTGGTCTTGGAATTGTTTTTATGTCGTTTGATACACAGAACAGTGATATATCTAACGATTCGCCAGGTGCGCGCTAGTCACAAACAATTTACGAATTATTCCTCTCGTTTTGAATATTATATAATCAATGGGTTCATTTTTCAATATTGTGATCACAGGACATTAAAACCCATACCAGGTACCCCGTCGGTTAAACCTTAAACGATTATCCTGATAATTCTATACCAATAGGGCTTTCTTCGCATCTTTTAGTGTGTAATTCTGAGACGAGATGAAGAGAACTAATAACATAATAATGAACAAATATATGTCCAATACTGAAGATAATTTTTGTTGTTTTGAAATATTCTTTTGGGTATTTCATTACATTAATTGATGCCAAACAGGTGCGTGTCTTGCCCATTTCAGATACACGATAAACTATCTAATTGTTTACATATTCAATACATTATTTACTTGGTGAAAGCAGTCATATTTTCTTTTGTCGAAAAAAGCGTCAAATTCCGTTTCACACATCGAGATTTTCCATACCATGAACGAAAATTAGGGGAGGTGTATATTAATCAAAATACCAGTGCCGTCCTTCTCCGACGTTATCAAAGACATAAAACCGTCAAAAAGAATGGTGTTATTTTTTGGTATTTCATTACATTTGATGAAAAGTCTAGTTGTCAATTAATAATGCTGCAACATTAGTCAAATTACACTTACGCAATCAGGAGAATGTTGGAATCTAAGGACTAAGTTATAGGTTAGATAGGACCATCCATTTCTCTATTACCTGTTTTTTATGAAGTACGATTTCATCATTTCTTATGGTGTGTGTTTTTTATAACTAAACGTATACAGTTTCAATATCGATATTTGTGTTGGAATAGTTTGGTTCCTCGTGAACAAAACACCACGAAAATATATTGTCCTTACCCACAGCTGACTCTCACCAAGTGTAGGGGCGGTCGGGTAGCCTAGCTGTAGTGGTTAAAACTTTCGCTCGTCACGCCGAAGACCCGGGTTCGAATCAAGTACAACATGTTGGGTAGATAATTTGTGAATCTCGAAGAAACAGCGTATACGCAACTCATTATAAAATCAGGTATGTAAAATAACATACCCCTCTTCGGAGCAAGGACTAAATGTATCTCTACGCATAATGTACCGTACGATTTCAACACTTTCGGGTCATTTTCTTTTATCTAAATTGGGAAAACGTTCAGGCAAAAATGTTAAATAGAATTTACCCCTCCTGTATTTTTTAATATGATGATTTACCTCGTCACGTTAATCGGTATTTGTCTCGCCAAAAGGTCGGCAGATACCGATGAACTAAGACTCGGTTGACATTTCCCATTATTAAAATACACTCGTAATGAATAATCTATTTTCGTCTCTACCCCGCTTTACAGGTTTTCTTGACAAACCTGGGCTCAACCTGGCTCGATTACTTACAGGTTTTCTTGACATACATGGATTGAACAACGCTCCATTATTTACAGGATGTTATAACATACCTGGGCCTACTTAGACCCAGCCATTTACAGGCTGTCATGAAATACCTGGACTGAACCAGGGTTGATTATTTGCTGGATGTCATGACACACCTGGACTGAACCAGACCCAGTCATTTACAGGCTGTCATGAAATACCTGGACTGAACCAGGGTTGATTATTTGCTGGTTGTCATGACATACCTGGACTGAACCAGGGTTGATTATTTGCTGGTTGTCATGACATACCTGGACTGAACGAGGGCTGATTATTTTCTGGGTGTCATGACATACCTGGACTGAACCAGGGTTGATTATTTGCTGGTTGTCATGACATACCTGGACTGAACCAGACCCAGTCATTTACAGGCTGTCATGAAATACCTGGACTGAACCAGGGTTGATTATTTGCTGGTTGTCATGACATACCTGGACTGAACCAGACCCAGTCATTTACAGGCTGTCATAAAATACCTGGACTGAACCAGGGTTAATTATTTGCTGGTTGTCATGACATACCTAGACTGAACCAGGGTTGATTATTTGCTGGGTGTCATGACATACCTGGACTGAACCAGGGTTAATTATTTGCTGGTTGGCATGACATACCTGGACTGAACCAGACCCAGTCATTTACAGGCTGTCATGAAATACCTGGACTGAACCAGACCCAGTCATTTACAGGCTGTCATGAAATACCTGGACTGAACCAGGGTTAATTATTTGCTGGGTGTCATGACATACCTGGACTGAACCAGGGTTAATTATTTGCTGGGTGTCATGACATACCTGGACTGAACCAGGGTTGATTATTTGCTGGTTGTCTTGACATACCTAGACTGAACCAGACCCAGTCATTTACAGGCTGTCATGAAATACCTGGACTGAACCAGGGTTGATTATTTGCTGGGTGTCATGACATACCTGGACTGAACTAGGTTAGATTATTTAAAGGCTGTCATGACATACCTGGACTGAACCAGGTTCAATTATTAACAGGCTGGCAGACCTGGATTGAACCAGGTTCAATTATTAACAGGCTGGCATACCTGGACTGAACCAGGTTCAATTATGAACAGACTGGCATACCTGGACTGAACCAGGCTCGGTTATTTACAGGCTGCCATGACATATCTGAACTGTTACTCACTGTGTGGTTAAACATTGTTATTGTACTACTGGCCGCATGTCCACCCATACAGATGTACTTCTCTGTCGGTAGGTCAACCTTCTGTGATAAAATTAGAGCATTTTCTGAAACTCTCTGTAATATGGGGATTTCCAATGAACGATTTCATGCCCCAAATATTAATATTTCTAATTTCTACCCACAAGCAGTAATGACTAATGCTCACAATAAATGCAACTGTCGACTATAACAAAGTTGGTATCGACTATTCATGAATGTGGTTTTTGTTCCAGGATGGTTAGCATGATCCACTGTCTGGGGAGGTTAAGGAGGAACCCATGGCAACTGATGCTAACCCTGTGCCTAGCGTATGCTGTGTTTGTGCTGGGAAGCAGGTACGATTTTACGACTGCTTCTGGTGGAGCCGATGTTGCACTCCTGTCTTCTTCAACTAATGGAATGACGACGGCGTCCCCAATACTGCGATATCTCAGAATTGCAGATAATAATGTTGATGTTTGGGATAATTTACATCAGTACAAATTCGCAATGAACTCCAACAACTGTAAGGACAGGGCCTCCATAGTGGTGATAGTGCATACTGCCATGTACAACTTCAAGAAGCGACAGAAAATCAGGAAAATCACAAGTGGATCGGACGCTAAACATGGATCAGTACTGACTGTTGTTTTCTTTGTGGGGCAAACTAACAATGCTTCATTACAGACAGAAGTTAAAAGAGAATCACAGAAATATCGCGACATGGTGCAAGGGAACTTCATAGATTCTTACCACAATATGACCCATAAACACATCATGGCCTTTCACTGGGTTCTCACCTACTGCAAAAATGTGAAGTACGTCATCAAAATTGACGATGATGTCATTTTACATACTAACAACGTCTTGAGGTACCTGTTGTTTAACCCTATTCCTGCGGGGAATATATTATGCTTCCTTATCGTGCGGAGCAAAAGACTTAAAGTCGGAAAGTGGGCCGTGGCTGAGAAGGATTATCCGTTCCCCAGGTATCCGCCATATTGTGGAGGGTTTGCCTACATGACAACACTTCCTGTTATCAAGAAGCTATACAGAACCTCAGCTAACATCCAGTCAATATGGATTGATGATGCGTATGCTACCGGGATTCTAGCTCTCGCATCAGACACTAAACTAATAGAATTGCCTAAAGGGACAAGAATGTAAAGGGTTGACCAAACCACTTAATGAGTGAGTGAATGAGTGAGTGAGTATGGTATTACGCCGCTTTTAGCAATATTCCAGACACCAGAAAGGGGCTTCACACATTGTATCCATGTCGGGCATCGAACCCGGGTCTTCGGCGTGACGAGCGAACGCTTTAACCACTAGGCTACCCGACCGCCCCTAAACCACGTTATGAAACAGATGGGATGTTCGTATTGTACCGTCATTAACTGTCAATCAGCAGATGGTGGTGCTAGAACAATGAGAGATATGAACATAGGGGGGCGTTTGATTGGCATTCTAGAAGTTGGTGAGTAACAAAGACAATGTACAACTTAATGGATACCATCTTCACCGGCTCCCCATCCCTTAGAACCATATTCCAAGCTAATGGTCCCACATCCTCCTCTCCAACAGGCACCATGGCCCGTGTTGACCATGACTTTAGGAAAGTAATTGAGTGGTTTAGTCGAGAGGAGTCTGATGGTAAAACTGATCGGAATGGAAATTGGGGTTCATAGGGAAGTGAGCGTTAGGACTCATTTCTCATGATGTCAAAAGTATTTCGGTGGGAGGAGCTAAAATTATCATCGATAGTATTTTGTTAGTTGTCTCTGTAGATTGAAATTCCGGGTCAGTAAAGTAGTAGAGTTAACAGTGGATCAGAGTGAGTGAGTGAGTGTGGTTTTACGCCGCTTTTAGCAATATTCCAGCAATATCACGGCGGGGGACACCAGAAATGGGCTTCTCACATTGTACCCATGTCGGGAATCGAACCCAGGTCTTCGGCGTGACGAGCGAACGCTTTAACCACTAGGCTACCCGACCGCCCCCAGTGGATCAGAAAAGCTATCAGGCTCGTCAATGCATCATTTAGGTATGTGTTGTATTTAAGTAATACAGTCAACAAGATAATAACTGAGGACCTTGTGTACATTTGCCATAACTTCTATCTTCAATAAACGCACTGGAGCACCCTAGTTGACTTGTGATTTGAGAGCTACATATCCCCAGAACCAAGGAGTGGTTAACCAGAGCAAGTGACCAAAGGTAGAAGGGTACAGTACCCGACACCTAAGGTTACACATCGCTTTATGCAATAAACCCGAAGCTGTTATCAATAAAGTTTACGTTTTATGAATGAATGAATGAATGAATGAATGAATGAATGAATGAATGAATGAATGAAGTTGAATTTCTTACATAGACAAATACATTATTTATAATACATTATTGAGATTTCTTGACTATATAAAATGAAATTATGTCATACAGTGTGATGAATACACAGTTTATCATGTACAATTTGTGAGCAGTATGGTATAAGTGTCAAGTAGATATACATAAGGTATTTCTTCAAATTCCATATAAAGTGGCAGAAAGACAGTTTGATGTATTCCCAAGTTTCATCATCTGTTTCGTCAGTCATGAGCGAGCGAGTAGAGTTTTACGCCAGTTTTAACAATAACACGGCAGGGGACACCAGAAATCGGCTTCACACATTGTACCCATGTGGGGAACCGAACCTGGGTATTCGGCGTGACAAGCGAATGCTTTAAACACTGGACTACCCCACCGGCCCAGTCAAGTCATGAACATCTGCACCGAGAAACACTGTCAAGCATATATATTTTCACATATACATCAACATCAATATTATCAATCAGCAGTGAAAAGAAATAATTTCTGTCAGACATAATACAAAATTCACAGTGCTAAAATATATGGCAATCACATTCATAGCAATGTCTCTTACAATGGTTACCTTCTTTCCAAACTTTTCTCTTGATCCGATTTTGATAAAAGTTGCAGTGGCTGTCTTAATTGTGGACAGAGATGCATTACATTATTAAGAACATGCACTTTTACCATGTATGAATTATATGGTACTGTGACAGATCAGGGCCCGCTTGCACAAAACGATCTTAGCGCTAAGATGATTGTAGCTCCCATAGGCTTACGACAGTCGTAGTGCCTGTCACTTTGAGATACTCATCCAACAATATACAATCAATATGAAAAACATGTTTCGATTCCCCACATGGGTACAATGCGTGAAGTCCATTTCTGGTGTCCCCTGCTGTGATATATCTGGAATACTGCTAAAGAAACTCAGTAAACACCAACTCGCTCACTCTGAAGCAAAGTGATTCACAGGACTTTTCCTGGAAGATTCAATCAAAAAGCTGAAACAGGACAAAGAACTGCCTCTTTATTGTTTGTTTCTTGTTTACCGCTGTACCAGAGACCATATAATATCCGGACCAAGGCAGATGAAGAACCCCCTGAAAGAAGATGTGGGGTGAAATGGGGTTTAACGTTGCGTCCAAGATTATTGCACTTATATAGCGACGTGCATGTACGTGTGAGTGTGTTTGTGTGGCTGCTTGTACTAGTCCGGACTGATGCCGATTTATAGTGCTAGCACACTGAGATACCATGCCGCAGTTTAACATGAATACCCCACTCAGTATACTCAGTATACTCAGTATACTGACTCGGAGCCGACCAGTCCTTGTTTTAGCCCCTTAATGCCGAGCGCCAGACAGTGTAACAACTAGTACCATCTTTTAATGTCTTTTGGTATGACGCGGCCGGGGATCGAACCCCGGACCTTCCGCTCTCCGGGCGGACGCTCTACCACTAGACCACGGAGGCAGCTCTGAAAGAAGAACTTAGTTTCAATTTAAGGACACAATAAAACTTTTTTCAAGTTTAGGCTAATCAACATTTGAGGTAGGTGACATAATATTTCTGAAATTCTGGTCCTCTTGAAATGACCATCTCATACCTGGACAACCACCTTTAAGCTGCACAGTCACAATGTGAACACATTTCAAGGAAAGCCTGAATGGGTAAGTGACTGAGTAAGGCTAATTTATGTTTGCAGTACTTCAGAATTCTCATGCCAGGGTACACCAGAAATAGGCTTGACACGTATCATTTTAGGAACATAACTTGGGTCTAAGGTTTGACGAGCAAACACTTTAACCGCTAGCCTACACTACCGTCCCCAAAAGTTTGAGGGAAGTCTGGTTGGTTACTTTTAATTGAATTATCATGGCCTCAAACAACGTAGGCCTACTAAAACAGGCGACTATTCTCCATGGTAAAAGTGCAAGGGTTGCCCTGAATCATTTGAGGCTTCTGTGCAGAGTAGTGTCCCTTGTCATGCCAGGATCCTATGATCATGGGTTAGAACTGCAGAATCCCTCTGATTTTGATCTTTGGTTGGTCAGCACAGCATGCTCATGCATGGATTATACCAAGGTGGAAATGTCAGACACCTGCATCACTTCAGGCTTTCATCCCACATAAAGAACACATGCTATATTATAGTTGAAATCAAAGCAGCGTTCACTACAGCATATCCCTACAACAGCATAAACATCAGCTTCATCACCAACTTCAGCTACAACACCATATAAAACTGCATCTATATGTATAACAGCCCTATAAGGCTAAAAAAATAAGTCTTGGTTCTCAGGTTTCACCCGCATCACCATAAAGTTCGCCGCATGTTTCGTTTTTATTTCCATCACATACAAAGAGAATCCTTGAATATTCCAAGTTTAACGGTAGTCAAATACTGAATACATATATAAAGGGAGGGCCTTTCCCAGGGTTGATTGTACACAATTGTTTATTTCCTTACATAGCTGTTTTGTTACATACTAGTTTGAACCCTCCCCCCTCAAAAAAAAAGAAAAAGGAAAGAACACCTCCCGCCTGCACTATATTTTCAAAAGCCATTGCCTGAGAACCACTTCTTGTATTTTTTAAGCATAACTGGTCCAAGGTAATAATCTACGTGCCTATGTGTTTCAGGCTTAAAGGTAACTTCCACATTATTTTTAAACAGTTATTCCTCATCACAACATTGATGCAGAAATAAGTCGGATACAAACCCAAATTCCTCATCTTGAGAGTTTTCCAGCAAGAATTTCACTGTACGATCCAAGTCCTTCTCAATATCAACCAGAAATGACGGCAGTTTTTCTTTAATTGACATAGTCTGAAAATTCACACCGCTTTTAGCAATATTTCAGCAATATCAGGGCCAGGGACACTGGAAAATGGACTGTACACATTGAGCTTTATAAAATGCAACAACCTTTTGATAATCGGGGAGGAGGGAGAATTTGTATAGAGATCAGATATTCTTTCAGCTTCAGCTACAAAACCAGATATTATATAACGAGGAGCATGAAACCTTTTTAAGAAAGACGCCTTGCAACAATGTACTATTTTGTGGCAGGCAATTTCTTTTTTTGAAAAACAGTCTGAAACATAATTATTTTTTTCAAGAAATTTCGGAAAAAAAATATTTTTTTGGATAAAATCTCAGGCCCCTGCCCAGAATATCAAATGGTCGATACTAGGGCTGGGTAACTCGGGTACTCGGGTCGGTCGGTCCTGAGTAGGACCCGGGTACCCACAGGACTACCCGGACCCGTGGTCACATGACCCGGTCACATGATATATTGTTTAATGACAAAAACTCACAATATAGCCCAGCGGTTACACTATAAGTCGCTAATGTTCGCATTTCCTTCTGACGATGCACATATTCCTTTTCAGTTGTACATGTTTGAGTAAAGATAAAGCTTCAGTCAACTTCAGTGAACGCATGATCTGATTGCTTGATACATGTATCTAAAAAGCTTTAGCCAGGGCTGCAGTAAAACAATTACCAATAAGACATTTTGTTCCCAACTCTTGAGACTTGCAGTGGGTACCCGGGTAGTAAATTTGGACTCGTCCCAGCCCTTGTCAATACCTTACTGGCTTGAATCCTTTGGTTGGAATGTCTTGTTAGTTTACCCCTTGCTGCATACAGGTACTAAAGTACTCACGGAAATGGAAAAAAACCCGTTATTCTCAATTTAAAAATCGACACAAAGTGTTACGTCGCTGTAAATACGAAATAACAAAACAACTCGAAAAGTACTAGTCTGGATTTGCTAGTTTGATCTCAGTGAACAATACAAAATGTACTTTACAGGAGGTAATTTGTCGGCACTTTCAACATTCAAAAATAAAACTAAGTCTAAATTGACATAGCAGAAACAGACTATAGGCATTATGCACCTGTCGTCTCATCTGTCGTCGAGGTGTCATGGGTCATGGATATTCACCTTGATCTACTTACACCTGGTTATGCCCTGTTTCACAATAGTCTGTTTTATTCACATTTTTACACACTTTTACGTGTAAAAAGGCATAAAAACCTTTGATACGCTGTATTTGTGCCAAGGCCCAATTAGTACTAATTGAGTATACATATTTTGTATATTAACTGCATTTATTTAAGATCTGAGGTCGAAAAAACAGGTTTCTTTCATTTCCGTGAGTACTTTAGCACCTGTACAGAAACATCACACTGACAGAATAAATATCACTACTGGGTCCACTTTCGAGACATCAGGCCCACTTAAGCATAATAGCTAGAACATGGAGATCACAGTTTAGATGTATTCAGGTAAACATCAATGTAGCAGAAATCCATTATTGTCTTTTCGTGGCGTGGCTTGTAGGGTGACCTTCTGTTTATTTGTTTGTTTGTATAACGCCGCACTCAGCAATATTCCAGCTATATGACGGCGTTCTGTAAATAATCGAGTCTGGACCAGAAAAACCAGTGATTGACATCATGAGCATCGATCGACGTAATTGGGATACAATGCCATTCATCAACCCTGTCAATGAGCCTGACCATCCGATCCCGTTAGTCACCTCAGCATTTTACGACAAGCAAAGTCGCCTTTTACGGCAAGCATGGGTTCCTGAAGACCTATTCTACCCCGGATCTTTACGGGTCGGGTGACCTTGTGATTAAACATAGTCACACTGATGTCACGGGACCTGTTCTCCCCATCAAAACCTCCAATCAGTTTGTTTATTTGTTTTGTTGTTGTTTAATGCCACACTCCAGAGATTGACAGAATGAGCATCAATTTACGTAATTTGGATACAATGAACCATGTCAGCGAGCATGACAACTCGATCCTAATAAACAGTCGCCTCTTACGACTCTCATGGGTTGTTGTTCTATGCTGGTCATAACAGTGACTTAATGAATCGGTTGGTCAGACTCGGTGACTTGGTTGATTGCATGTCATTGTACACCCCCAGTGTGGATTGTTGCTCATACTATCAACTCTTGGTCCAGGTTTTGTAATTTACAGACTCAATACAGATAAAATATTGCTGTGTGGTGTTCAACAACAAACACAAACAAGTAAACATTTCAACACAACACAGTATAATTTACAGATGGATATGTCATCTAAGTATGTCACGAGACAGACACATTGCTGATATTACATCATTACGATGAAGCAATATCCACACACTTTAACCCTGTATCCATTACAACAAAGGCAGAATCTCATCTAACAGCTCTGCAATTCTTCAAATGAATGAGACAAAAATAACACCGTGAGTGAGTGAGTTTAGTTTTATCGCTGCTTGGAACATTATCTCAGTTAGATCACGTGTGTCAGTTTGATGTGAGAAAAAGGCATGCAAGTCTTAGATGTTTACCAATTTGGTAAAACCCTTGAGTATGGGATTCGAACTTATGGTCATAGGTTTCTGGCATCCTAAGGGAAGCAACTCTCAACAGTGAATTGTGACACCTTCAGATGACTGGGCCACCTGTGCCCCAGATAACTACTGCACTGGGTACATACTGTTTTGACATGAATATCAGTTCAAATTAGTGAGTGAGTGAGTTCGGTTTAATGTCGCTTTTAACAGTATTGCAGTCATATCATGGCGTGTCAGCTTAATGTGGGAGGATGCAGGTCTCAGACGTTTTTACCACTTCCGTGAAACCCACAAGCACGGGTATGGTGCTGTCAAACCTAGAAACACAATCGGGGCGAACCGGGATTTAAACCCACTATCATAGGTTTCTGGCATCCCTAAGGGAGGCAACTCTGCACAGCGAATCGCGGTGCCTCACAAGACTGGACAACCCTTCCCACCAGTTTACATTAACACTCTGTCAAAATTCATTGGAAGCATGTGGCTATATGTAAGCCTATTGTACCTTTGATCAGATGACAAGTACCGTTAGTGACTGGCAGAGAGAGTCCCGCAATGCTCCGGCCGTGATAAACAAGTTACACCTTCCCGACCTTACGTCAAGGCCACAGCAGAGATAACATGACCTCATAGATGTAATCTACTTAAGACATTATCCCATTACCAATGCAGAGTTCAAAAGTCTGGCCAAAATGAATTAACCGTCAGATTTATATCCAATTACTTTAAAGCTCCGAGCCATTGACGCATATGATTTGTTACTGACTTTTTAAATTTTTATTATTTTTTATTTCAAATATTGTTTTTGCAAATGTCCCTTATTCTTGAAAGTGTTACACATTCTTTTAATTTCCATATATTTCATATCTGAAATGAATCAACACTGATCATGATAAACCTCTCCATTCTTCCATGCAGTTATTAAAATTTACTTGAATCCTTGAAAGCAATAACGTCAGTGTTCAATCTCTATTCACCTACTGTGCAGATAGCCTACAGTAAAGCTGGTATTTTAGTGGACTTTGCCTATGCTATGAAAAATGCACGCCTTTCATCAATTGTGGACTAGACTTTTAATAAACTATGGGTTTTTTATAACTTTACTCTCTGGATATTGACAAATCTGTGAGTTGCTTCGAAACATGTTGTTGTTTATATATTTCTCTCAACACCCAGTAGATGAAAGGGGAACTCTATGTGTTTTCATTAGTAATTAACCCTTTGTAGATCAAAAACAAAGGTTGAAAATGTAAATGAGTGAGTGAGTATGGTTTTACGCTGCTTTTAGCAATATTCCAGCAATATCATGGCGGGGGTCAGAAATGAGCTTCACACATTGTACCATTTCGGAAATCGAACCCGGGTCCTCGGCGTGATGAGCAAACACTTTAACCACTAGGCTACCCGACCGCCCCCGAAAATATAAATGAATGGTTATGTAGTCTAATGATGGCTAACCCACAGTGTGTTGGGTTAATAGAATCACAGAGTGGAGGTAGACTAAGATTGTGATCAATGTCTGCAAACAGTGTTTAATGTTTATCAGTGTAAGTGATAATTAAGTATTTCAAGGGTTTTACAATGTAAAATACTCTTTAGTGTTAAAAATGCATTTAATATTTTCATTGTAAGGATTTAAAATTGTCAAATGTTTTCATTATCAAGTATGTATTTAAATATGTAATAACATTACAATGTGAGAAATGTTGATCATGTCATTCTGATCAACTGTCAACCATAAGATTTTACATTGTGATATGCGTCAAATGTTTATTATCAATGTTAATATATACATACATATATACAATAAAATATAAGTATAAAATTATTCCTTGTTGGTTGTTACGGATGAAGGGATTTGCTATTGTAAGCCCTGAACCATGAAATTGTTCGGATAACACTGTCGGCAAAGTGCACTGTCAGCAATAGGAGAAGTTAGGTAGTAAGAAGAAGAAGAAGAAGAAGAAGAAGATTTTATTAACGTCTAGCTTGTATACCACATTTGTGTTAAAACAAATTAAAAATATAGTTACATAAAAGTAATTTATGAGCGATTTATGAGAGACGGTACATTGTAAACAGGCACATAATAAATATTTTTTTAGCAAAAGCTAAATATTAAAATATACATACATTAATATACAATACAATGTTTAAGACTCAATGATATAAAATATTCCTCCGGGTATATAAAATGTCATGGCAGGTTCTGGCACAGTAAAAGGTGAGGTCATCAGTTGATAGAATCCTAAAATATTTATCTTGCTCTGTCAAGGAAGTAGAATCTATCCATAAACTATTGCACATGTTGATGAGGCTAAAACGTATTTCGTCGTAAAGGGGACAGAATAAAAGGACATGCTTCTCATCTTCTATGACATTTTTGCAGTTAAGACACAGCCGCATCTCTCTGGGTATGTTCTCGTATCTGCCCGTTTCGATCCGCAGAGGGGTAGGGCAAGTGGAATGAACACTCGATCATGATTGACTCATGATTAGGTAGCCATGAACTATATATCTCTATGTACTTGTTGGTTAGATTTGGTAGATTATCTCAAGCAAAACTGCAATCTGATATGGAGAAACTTCAAAACACATATATGACACAACAGCTACAAGGACGGAATTCAAGCACTCAGACTTCCAAACTTTGTTTTGTAAAGAACATTGTATGAATAGGAAGTTCCCAATGTTGAAAATACCTATGAAGATATATTATCTTTGAAATACTGTGCCAATATCCTGAACAAATCTTCTTTTGAATCTAATATTTTCATCACACTATAAATCACTCAACACTTAATGCCAGTTTTCACCCCTAAGTTAGATTTGACAAATATTGACTTGGCTGTATTGGCTTAACATTCAAAATGCAATAAAATATATACGGGGGAGGGGGGCAGTACTAAACCCTTAAAAAGTATTTCTTTTATTTGAACTTAAAAACGCATATAGTCACTTTACAGCTTTAAAATTTAACACTTAACTTACATTTTGACACTCTTTCTCCTAATTATAACATGTAATTCAAATATTCCAGTTCAGTTTTATTGCAGTGTAATCTTACACAGTGTAGCCCCACCTCCCCTTGTTCCTATGGGTCTGAATATATATTTTATCTTCATACTTAGATCTATATAACTATTGCTCAATGTTGAATCATTACATGGACACTAATACGTCTCGAGTCCATGTTCATGATGAAACTGTTATAAAACAAATCATATAAAAATAAAGCTCAATAAATAGTTGTCATTTGTATCATTTAAATATTCGAATAATTATTCTTCAAAACAATTGTATGCTGTTATGTCAAATCATGTGCAAAAACCATGAACTGTCAAAAACCCAAACACGTGTGCAAATCCTGCGTTGTTTGGACACGTGACTATTCATTGTCGTGAAAAGGTAATAGTTTGAAACAGTAGTCAGGGGTTTTAAACTATTCAGTTATGTTTCTTTATAAGTTTGGTATGGATCCGTTTAAACCATTGCAGATTATCATTAAACACCAGCTGACGATGACATAAACGTATGTCGCAAAAGTAGTCGTAAATCAGTCTGTCTAGATTGATTTCTGGCAAAATGGCACCGCCCCTTCAAAACGAAAACAAGAAGTGACCTCCTGACTGCTCCCGGATTCTGTTGAACCTAATGTTTTAAATGTCGCCATAGACCAAAATGGCGGATTTATTTGAGAAGAAGACTTCGGCGAGGGTGTCTTTGGATGACACGCAGCTTTTAACATGTGTGATAGAGACTGCTCAGAAAAATGGCGACCATATCGTGAGTAAAGAACAGTAGATCAGCTGGTCATGCATTACGTTGATGTCACCGAGGGGGAGGACGTCCGTTCATATCCCCGCCAAGTTTTGATTTGGCTCACCTTTCTGCAGGGAACATGTTAAATTTTAAATCTGGTGAAAAGATGAACGTCAGCATGTTCATGAAATTCTAATTGCCACTTGAGCTTGAGACTGGTGAGAGATGTTAAATTTAAGAGAACATATTGTATTGGAACACGGTCGCTATAACACATTTACACGTTTGCCTGTACAGTAGTGTAAATATTTCTCTGGTTTACTCATGAACAAAAGTACTGTGATAAGAAAATTTGAATAGATTGCCTAAGTATTGAGAACTATCAATTGACTAGATAAGATCAAATTTTGTTTGAAAACATGTCATCCCAAAATATGTCAATGATGGTGTCACTAGTTATGTTATTATAACCCAACAATGAGAGAATAGAAACATAAAACACTTCACGTCTTGTCCCTGTTATGATCATGGTCATTTATAAGAAGTTATGGGGTTACAATGGTTACATACCAAAACTCGAGAGAAGCGAACATTTTTACGGATTTCAATTAGCACTGTGTTGTAGATCAAACTCACATTACCAGCTTGAAGCTAATCTAGGCTACCATCCGAATACAGTACCATAAACATCTCAAACACGTGACAATACCCTATGGCGTAACTTGTAGTGTTTTGTTGCAAGTCACATGGCCCTGGGACGTCAGGGGTCGTCGAATGTGCATAAGCTCCTCCCAGTTATCTATCATCTCTAAACGCAATGTCATTGAATACGCCTAGCAGTGTTGAGAGTTTTGAATATCTGTTTACTAAATATAGCCATTCTACAGCAAGGGCTAGTTTACAAAAGCACTTTTATTTTATATATATTTTTTATTTCGTTTTTCTCGTAATTCAAGTGGCTAAAATGGTTATAAATGGGAACTAATAATGGGAAGTTTATTAGGGATATTATATTGGTGCTGAACACATCCAAATGTCGCCAGTGTTGGGGTAGGTTACCCCGAACTCTATCCTTAGCCCTTGGATCCCCTTTACGATCATTAGGGTTAAGCAGATCTACCCGTTTAGTGGCTATTATAAATTCTATAGCGGTTCCTAATATTCTCCACTCAAAAACGTCAAGTTAAAAGGATGAAATGGTTTTGTGTCAAATACTTTGGCTACTGGAAACTGTCCTGTAACATTCACACAAGCCACTTTCACCGGCTACATTTTTTCAGTATTGATTCAAAGGCGAACTCACTGTTGTGTCGTCACTAGCCATGCTCATGCCTCCCTCGTCCTTACTATTATCCACATCATCCTTACAGTGTTCCCTGCCACAATTTTTTTTTTCACAAAATCCACTCGAGTGTGTCAAATGGCATCAGGATCATTTGTAAGTGTCCGTAGACTAAAGTCACGAGACACCATGCCTACCCGTAACCTTTGTAAGTGTCCGTCACGCATTCGACCCTTTTCGTTCAGTTCCGTAACGTCGTAGGTTTGACTAGGTATATTTGCACTTTGGTTCACAGTGTGGACGTTAGCTCAGTCGGTTAGCTGTCGGGCTAACAATCCAAAAGTCGCGAGTTTCTCACAAAAACTGGTTGCTTGTCTTTGAGACATGTGACCTACGGCAGAGATCGTCCTCACGAGAAGTTGTGGTACTGTATTCTAAAGGTGCTCCCCATTTTCTTTGGGATACTTGATAACAATTGAACGGAATTTCTTCAAATTACATTGAATTAATTCGTTAAGAGAGATAGCTAAGCCATACTGTACCTCACAACTGACCCTAAGGATCATAAAGCAGTGTGTGATCGGCAAGAGGTTCCCAACCCTAAGGATCATGCAGGTGTGTTTGATCTGAAAGAAGCACTGACTGTCGTAAAAGGTACTTATGTGAAATGGGGGGCTAAGGATAGAGTTAGAGGTAACCTGCCCTAACCACAACTAACCCTAAGGTTCGAAGAGGCACGCAGGATCTGTGAAGCAAGAGCCACAGTTGTCAGCCTGAGCCACATTAGTGCTATAGTAAGCTTCCTCAAATAAACTTCATTGTTACCAAAAACTCTTCTTGGAGCAAATTTAAACTGTCAGTCTAGGACTATGGCATGTATGCCAGACATTTTAACACCCATTAATTACCAAAGGCTACCCACTTAGGTGCTCAGTTGCTAGCTGCCGGTCAGACCTTGAAGTCAAGGAAGGATTATGTTTCAGTCCATCCAATTCCCAATAATGCAAGAATACAGGCCCAATAACTGACTATTGCACATGGATACATTAAGGCAGAGCTCCAGATAAGCTTTTGGTGTTCTGGGTATTTTACCCATGCATTTTAAAATCATTGGGTATCAGTAATTCTGTCTGGGTATTCAAATTTCTGTTACCCACTAGTTTTTACACATGTGGGTATTTAAGTTAAATATTTAAAAACACTATTCATCTAGTCCCTGCAAACTGGTGTCGTGTGAGTTCGAGAGCTTTATAGGACTCAAAAATACCACGATACTTCCACAAGAAAGTGTGATGGCAAATGATCATGATGTAACTGTCATTGTGGAGTTTGGCAAGGTTGACGGAATGCTTGTTTATAATTTCAAAATAAGTTGCTGATTTGCTAATCGAATCAAAGGGTTACTTCACAATATTTTGATGATACGCACAAGTTTTATTTATGTTGTGTGTCTGTAATGTTCAGTGCATATTTGATACGTTTGGATTCTATTTTACAGCAAATTTCTGCATTTCTAATGCATATTTTACACAGATAAGCAGCTTATCTGGAGCTCTGATTAAGGGGAACCCTTTGGTAATTAGTGGGAATCAAAACTGGCTCCCAGTTGGCAAATAGTGGCACTGTCATAATACAGACTCATGTCAACATGATCAGCTCACTTTTGACAAACTGTTTAGCTTCCTGTTCTTCTGAATCAGTATGGAGGTTGGGGAATCGACTGTCGCAACCAATACGGTTATCCTTGAGTCACCTGCTTTCTTTTCTGTTGTTTGCTTTGTAAACAACACCCTTTCAAGCACCTGCATGAAAACATTCTGTTCGAGGGTTATCCTATGCCAGGTATTGCAATCAGGATAGTCTAGAATTACTGCTCTTCACTTCGTTGTTGCCTCTGTGGGTGAGTGAGTATGGTTTACGCCGCTTTTTGCAATATTCCAGCAATATCCCGACGGGGGCACCAGAAATGGGCTTCACACATTGTACCCATGTCGGGATTCGAACCCGGGTCTTCGGCATGACGAGCTAACGCTTTAACCACTAGGCTACCAGACCGTCACCCTCTGATGATGAGGGTTATGAAGGTGTCCATCTTGGGATGGATCTTGCTTCATATGGAGGACTTGATTTAGCTACATAAAACATGCACCAGTGCAACTTCTTATTGAAAAATGCAACATAATATTTATCATCTTTATGTCCACATACACCAAGTGCATGTAAAAAATTTCAAAGTGTAAACTCTTTCTAGTCCAAACACAAATTGATATCAAACTGTGGGTATTTCAAGATCGTGTGCTCATGTTCCTATTACGCGAGTTGGTTTTATCTTGAAGCAATTTTATGTGCATTTCATACTTTTGATGTGAAATTCTGTTGTATTGGAAATGTCATGCCATATGTCAATTTTCAAAAAATGTTCAAATAATCAAAATAGCTTGGGACTTATATGGTTGTTTTCCAGGAGTACATTCTCCGAGTTCAGAGGGGGCCACTGAAGGAGAACTCCTGGCAGGTGATGAAACGCTACAGTGACTTTGATAATCTTGAGTCTCAACTGCGTCAGTCCAACATAGAACTTCCTCTGCCACCAAAGAAAGTGTTTGGGAACTTTGATAGGGAGTTCATCGCTGTCCGGCAGAGAGGGCTAGAGGTGTGTTCAGCAGATATATTACTGGCATAGACAGTGTTAGAAGATAACGCTAATCTCTGGCTTGTAAAATTCTTAAAAGGCTGGGCCCAGTTCCGAAAGGGAAAGGCGACCGCAGTGCTCAGATGAACGTAACTCCCATACTTTAACACAGTCTTACGGTGGCCCATAAGGGGCATGGAGTCTGTTTTTCCATATTTTTATATTTCACTTACTTTTGTCGTTACCTTTTGCAAATTAACACGATTTGTCTTACAAATATGTGATAAATCATGTGTAAAGAAGATATTGAATCGCTGAAAAGTGAAACGAAAATGTCAAAAACTAAAAAGAAAATGCTAAAAAACAAAAACGAAAATGTTAAAAACTAAAATGAAAATGTCAAAAACAAAAGCGAAAATGTCAAAAACTAAAATGAAAATACAGAAAACTTTTATTCGCTTTTATTTTGACACATTTCCATTTTAGTTTTTGACATTTTTGCTTCACATTTCAGCGACTCAATAGCTACCTGAAAGTACATTTTCCATGTTTTCGGTTGTTTTTATACATGATTTATCACATATTTGTATGACAAATTGAGTTAATTTGCAAAAGGTTAAGATAAAAGTAAGTGAAACATCAAAATATTGAAAAACAGACTCCATGTCCCTTATGGGCCACCGTACAGTGTTTCGACAGTCATAGTGCTGCAATTGTTTTATGGAACAGAGCCTTGGTCAAAGACCACAAGCTGTACTGGCTGGTTAAATCTGACAGAAACCGTATGAGCATGTTGAGTGACATTAATATCTGCGATAATTAAGTTATACTTATTAAAAGCAGTTGTTTGTGATTCACACCTTGTGCTTTACGGCACTAATTTCAAATTGGCGACTATGCTTCGAAACATATTTTGACAAATTCTCGATTACAAATTTGAAACCTGAACCCAAAAAACATTCTGGAATGGCTAATAGATGGTCTTAATTGTAAGGATTCAGTCGCTTAACCCATAACTATCGTTCGGAATACCCCATGTTAAAGTTTTCGGGGTTGCATGATTAGAAATCTCATTCCGACTGTCACTTTCATAATCTGGTAAGCGACGCTCTGATTGGTCGGATGAAAGGTCGTTCTTACGTGACACCTAATGGGATGTCTTCAGATCTTTGTTTAGCGGTAGCGAAAACTAGGGTCTGATTTGAATGAGATTGCACATTTATGTACAAGATGTTGAGTGAAGTGGCATGTTTTGAGTGGGTTTGTAAATCTGAGGTAAGAAAACATTATGATAGCTTTTGAACAAAGTAAGGTGCTCATAAATAGGGTTGTTTGGGAAATCAGAAACAAACACGTATGTATATTGTTCGGTCTTATACAGCAGAAATATTTAGCCCTTTCAACTTGACCATGTTTGCAATTGTTATATCTGATTGCAGCAATTCCTGGCGATATTGTTGGGGAGCAACCTCCTGTCAAGCAGTATCATGGTGAAGAGATTCCTCGACCCCAACAACTACCAGGCCAATCACCTTGGTAACATCTACACTATTATCTACATAATTTTGCCTGTGAAGATCCGGGGAAGAATAGGTCTTCAGCAACCCATGTTTGCTGTAAAAGATGACAATGCTTGTTGTAAGAGTCGACTAACGGGATCGGGTGGTCATCATATCCCAATTGTGTGGATCGATGCTCATGATGACAATCACTGGATTGTCTGGTCCAGACTCGATTATAAGACTGCTGTCTTATAGCTGAAAAATTGCTGTTTTCAATGTTAAAAAACAACAAACAAACATAATTACATCCTCAAAATAATCTTGATGAAAATGATTTATTGATCATTTTTCTTTGTTCATGATGTCAATCATCATGATCACAGCCTTTTGAATATAACTTAAAGTAATTGGAACAATTACAAACTGGTTGTGACATTTGAGTGAGTTGTTGGTTGGGTAGTCTAGTGATGAAAGCGTTTGTTTGAAATGGTGAATATTTGTGTTTTAGTTCCCAACATTGGTATAATGTGTTTGGCCCATGATTGTGTCACCCACCTATATTTCTAAAAGTGGGGTTAAAATTTACTCCGTCCCTGAAACATTTGAGCTGTACTTAAGATTCAATTCCACAGACCGATCTAGCCATTTGCTTCTAAATATCTTGGCTATGACCTTCCCCTGCCTGTTTCAGAGGTTGCCCTTCAACATGTCTCCATGATCATCCGCTCGGAACCCAACTGGGATGTTGTAGAACCATTTCCTGATGCAGGTAAATAATTATCACAATCATCATAGACAGCAAAGACATTATTGTATATGTTGTGTACATGGTGTATTTATCTTATTTCGGAGGGGTGGTTGGGTAGCCTAGTGGTTAAAGTGTTTGCTCGTCACGATGAAGACCCGGGTTCGATTCCCGACATGGGTACAATGTGTGAAGCCCATTTAAGGTGTCCCCGCTGTGATATCGCTGGAATATTGCTAAAAGCGGTGTTAAACCATACTCAGTCAGTCGGTGTCTTATTTTGCATTAAGGCATAAATACATGACACTTTTTTGTGAGTGAGTGAGTGAGTGAGTTTGGTTTTACGCTGCTTTTAGCAATGTTCCAGCAATATCAAGGTGGGGGACACCAGAAATGGGCTTCACACATTGTACCCATGTTGGGATTCGAACCCGGGTCTTTGGCGTGACGAGCGAACGCTTTTACCACTAGGCTACCCGACCGTCCCACTTTTTTGTGGATAACAACTTCTTTTATTCTTTGTAATGACGTTTCAGAGCTACTTCCTGCTTTATTCATCAGGTGAAAGAATACTAAGCCTATTCAGTTAATATATATGTTCTTGATGATATGGTTGAACAAGGTGGGATTAATGTAGAAAGAGGTGGTCAGGTAGACTAGTGGTTAAAGTGTTTGCTCGTCACACTGAAGACCCGGGTTCGATTCCCGACATGGGTACAATGTGTGAAGCCCATTTCTGTTGTCCCCTGTCATGATATTACTGAAATATTGCTAAAAGCAGCGTAAAACCATATCACTCGCTCACTAATGTACAAAGATAACAATATAAACCAATGAGATTATCAGGAGAGAAGCCAAATACCATATTCGACGTAATAAGCGCCCAGGGCGCTCTCAAAATTAGAAATAGGGGGATCTGATTAGAATATTATTTTGGTGAAAAAACAACAGAATTGAAAGATAAATTTTGTGGTTTATGCTGACAGCCTGAAATATTTATGTACGACAGATATATTTTTCCAGAATTTAATTGCCCATAATTAAGGATGCATATAACACACGAGTGCTTATTATACGCAAATACATGTCCTATGTACATTGATCAATCGGAAGGGGTGCTAATTGGGATTGCTCAATAGCCAATATCTTAGCAAATGTCGCCATGGGCGCTTATTAGAGCGGGGTGCTTATTATGTCGAATACGGTAAGTACAATGAAAGTGTAGTTATGGGGCTGGGTGTAGTGACATGGCGCTGACTTTGGCAACACTAACAATAAGGCAGTCAGCATGTCAATCAGCTCAACATTAAGGGACTAAACAAGGACTGGTCACCCCAGAGTCGGTATACTGTGTCTGAGTGGGGTATCCATGTTTGACTGCGGCATAGTTACAGTTAGCTAGCGCTATATAAGACCAACTTTAGTCTTGAAAAGTACAAACTGACACACATAAACACACATGCATACTCGTCACTGCAATAATGAAATAATCTTGAATGGGACATAAAACCTCATTTCACTCTCTTCTTCATGATCATGAGTGAGTCAGTTTGGTTTTACACAGCTTTTAGCAATATTCCAGCAATATCACGGTGGGGGACACCAGAAATGAGCTTCACACATTGTACCCATGTGGGAAATTATGATCATGATGAAATCAGATGTACATCACTGATGTTTGGCCCCATGAAGATGCTGGGTAGAATAGGCCTTCAGCAACTATGCTTGTCGTAAAAGGCGACTATGCTTGTCGTAAGAGGCGACTAACTGGATCAGGTGGTCAGTATAGCTGACTTGGTGAAACATATACTTGTATCATCGATCAATCAGTAGATTGTCTGGTTCAGACTAGTTTATTTACAGACCGCGATCATATAGCCGGAATATTGCGGAGTGCATCATTAAACAACAAACAAACAAACAAACAAACACTGACGTTTGCTTCACCTTGTTCCAGGGTGGAGGATTCGGAAGAGCTACATCCTGGTGAAACCACTCAGTCATCCCAAACAGAGGCAGATGCTCACATGGGTAAGTCTGGAGACATTAAGTTCTACAGTAAAAAGATGGTCACTATCACTCTTCAACATTGGGCCATGGCTGGCATAGTGGTCTAAGCAACCACAGATTGCAGAGTTACTTCCCTTGCCTGCCAGGATCCTCAGATCTCAGAACATTGGTTTTACAAAAGTTGTAAGCACCTATTGCCTGTCTTAGATTAGACTTTTCTCCTACATTAAGCTGACATGGTTGAAACAACTAGAATATAGTCCAAATTGTTTTCAAAGCAAATTCACTGACTGAAAAATGGGTACGTGATCTAGACTACCAGTTGTCAGACTTTCATTTTTGTGGAAGCCTTGGTGGCTGAGTGGGTTAGACCGCTGACTTTGTGTGCTGGTGATTAGGTGCCTCTCTCTGGTGGAGGGGGGCTTCGATTCCCAGACGCGACTCAACCCCAAAAAGTACGAGAATCTCTACTTTATCAAGAAAGTGTTATCCCAAATATAACATTTATTACAGGCCTCATGTTTATTCATGTACATTAGTGAGGAGAGATTCATCCCTATACAAAAGTAATACATTGTAATTCTTATTATAAAAATTAGTCTTTATCTATTGGGATGTCATCCTGAAAAATATTCAAATGTTTAAAAAAATGTTTCACAGACCAAGATGACCAATCAACAAGTCAAGCGGCCATGTGATCATGGAAATTATGCCAAAGAATCATTATTGTCCAAGCCACCACTATTTTGCAACGGGATATTTTGAAAATCGCGAAACAAAACCCACTTGTCCCATGCTGCTCTTGTCTGAGCCAGGCAGACCTGTTCTTGCAGTATTAATCTGTCGACTACTGGATGTGAGAGCTGAGTATCGCCTGGTGTGTGCCTCAGTATCTATGATATCGTAGGTATCGGTGAATCGCGACATCCCTACTGGAAGTACATTTGTTTTATACCTGTACTCTGCAGAGTGACTATGGCCCAGACAGCACAATAGGAGAGAAGGAACTGGCAGCATTGATGAAAGTGTTAACTTCCGTTCAGGTGAGGCTGATATTGAATGTAAATCACCTTGTTTGGATCCTGGGAAGGGAGAGGTCCCTGACACCTGGTGTTCATCAGGAATATATGGCTTGCTTCCCTCGGTTAGTGTTGACTGCTGGGATATTATTGAAACAGTGACTGATTTCTCGCAAGTCAAATATCACCAACAATATTCCATGACAATAATTTCATCTGAACAACACAAAACGTTTATTATTTGCAAATGGTCCCAAAACTTCCTGAAAATCCCTAAAAAAATAACATTTGCTTAAGATTCAAGAAAATGGGCATTATAGGATGTTTTTTGCTGAGAAAAGCGTTCCTGGCCAGCCAATTTCCAAATCATTTTACAGGTAAAATAATTCGATAGTAAGTGATTAATTATAAATTTGGAAGGTAAAATGCTTCAAAAGACTTGTTCATTTTGTATGGCTTAAAAAAATAAAAGAATTGGTTCTCAGGCAATGGTTTTTGAAAATATAGTGAGGGCAGGCTGTATGTAACCAAATTTTGTTTACAATAATTTCGGTGAAGTCATGTTGTTTTTAAGTATTGTAGCAATATTGTGTTCAAGAAGTGGAATATTTAAAGATTTTAAAGTAATTTTAAATTAAAATGAAAACGAAACGTGTAGTGCACTTTATGATGATGTGGGCGGTGCCTGAGAACCGAGACTATTATTTTTTTTTAGCCTAAATAAGATGAATGTCAAGGAAAGAATACACTCATCAAATTAAGGAAAGTTTCCTAAAAACACTCACAAGAAATTGTAAACCTCCTGAAATTTGATTATGTAGGTGGGTTTCAGATGAACATTTTTAAACCTGGTAAATGATTATAAGTAGAGCCCTTTAGCAATCCTTCGTTGCATCGAGCCAGGTCATTGCGGTCCCCTGTCACAGCTTTTTTTACCATGGAATATTTTTCTTGAAAATATTAGAAAAGTATTTCATCATTGTCCTTTAAGATCTGCTGTACTCTGATTTAATCTGATCTTATTTAAGTGATTCTAACATCAGAGTTTGTAGTGTTGATCAAGCACACATTTAGCATGTACTGTAAACTACAGTTATAATGAATTCAAAGAAACCACTAATATTAGTTTGTTAAGACCTGAGTTCGTTATAAGCATTCTGACTGTCCGAGATCTGAGATCAAGTCACTTGCAGTTCAATCTCAAATTCAGCATCAGAGTCGGGGAAAGGTGAGGAGAGGCGGGAAGTGTTTTCAGTTTGTTACACTTTGTTGACAATGTGATCTTCCTTTCTTCCCGAGGCAAGTGAGTTAACTGACTATAAAAGTCCAGTTTCCACCCTTGCCGAACTAGGCTGGTATTATGGAGTGTCACTTTGGCTGGACTAACGAGTCTATGCATAGTCCAATCACAATCGCACAATGAAATCGAAATCCGGTTTGTAAACTGTCATGCAGATTTTGGTCGATTGCAGGATTTGCAAAGCATGTGCACCGCCAACTATTTGTCAACAGATATTTTCCAAATCTTTTCATGTTTTTAATCAAGGTGCTCACGTGATTTGATGCACTTCGCGATGTAAGACCCGTTTTATCACAATATAGATCTTGATTATCAATCAGATCCTCTTGACTGGGCACCGCCATTTTGTTCGAAGCAAATGCAAGTTACGAGAGGATGGAATCTGATTGGTCCGTAGGAGAGGCATTGAAGGGACATAACTCGTAATAGCCACTAGTGTCTCGAGCCCAGGGAATCCAGGCAGACACTCTACCACTTGACCACGGAGGTGGTGTGTGCAGCTCAGGGATTAACAGTTCATTATAAACATAAACATTGATAGATTCTAGTAAGTTCCCTCTATCCGTTATTTTGTTATAAGCGTAGCTTACTGTATGTTAACCTTTTAACTTTTACAGCACCCTTACATACATCCGACAATATTTGCAACAGCCAATGAAAATGGAGGAATGCTGATTCGTCAATTCAGTGAAAATGGCAGTCTAAGAGATATGATTTGCAAGTGCAAGCCTAAAGGACACTTTTTAAAAAAATATGGAAATCCCAAGAACTTATTGGCTCTTAACATGGGGACGATAAGAACATTTGGAAAACAGATATTGGAGGCTTTAAAATTTTTACATGACAAGGGATTTCCTTATGGTAAGTAGGTTTCTTGATATTTTGTATTTCTGAAGTAAATGTTTGGTATGTTGTCAAGGTTAACATAACGTTCCTCATCAAAAGGACATTTGATTTTGTCTTGAAAACAACCTGGGATGGGTAACTCGGGTACTTTGGTCAGGTAGGTACTGAGAAGGACCCGGGTACCCACAGGACCACCCGGACCCGTGGTTAGTCATGTGATATATTGTTTAGTGACAAAGATTATCTGGAACTATGGGGGTTATATTACAAGCCACAAATGTTCGCATTTCTTTCTGACTATGCACCCATTCCTTCTGACTTTCATATGTTTGAATAAAGATAAAACTTCAATCAACTTCATTTTGTCCGGGGCTACGGTCAAACTATTCCCATTCGGACATTTTGTACCTATCACTTGAGACCTACAGTGGGTACCCGGATAGGGTCGGGTAATAGGGGAGTGGGTACCCGGGTAGTAAATTTGGACTCGTCCCAGCCCTAATGAAAACACTCTTCAGCTCCTTAACTTCTTTCTTGATGTTTTGCTGGAGACAAAGTAACCGTAGGGTTCTGGCAGAATCCTTGTCAACACTACATGTATGACCTTACTCAATCTCATTAAACTCTGATTCTAGTTCTTGCTTCCACAAAATAAAGATCTGAGAACGTCCCATTACGGATCATGTTACAACCTGTCATCCAACCAAACAGTGTATTGCTTACCAGATAGGGAAAGCCTGAATGTGTTTTCCATTCATACAACCTCGGAAAGGTTAACGACCCGTGAAGATCCGAATAGGTCTTCAGTAACCCATGCTTGCCATAAATGGTTGACAATGCTTTTTGTAAGAGGCAACTAACAGGGTCGGGTGGTCAGGCTCACTGACTTGGTTGATGCATGTCATCGATCTCAATTGCATGGATTGATGCTCATGATGTCAATCACTGGATTGTCTGCACTGGGTATTACACTGGGTATTCTGAATGACAGTTTCGGGCTGTACGATTGAATCCGTCAAAATCATCATCTCTCTCTCTCGTTTCAATGGGATAAACATTTGAAGCATAAGAGACTTTCCATGGCCAGTGGGAAGTACTGCCAAAGAGTCTTGTCCATCTGTTAGACATTCCAGAATTTTATTTTGTTCAATCATCTAATTTTGAAAGATATTCATCAAATGGAAGTCGCCAGTTTGAAAGTTGTGCCATAAAGCTGAAGAAAGCTGCTTTCTAATTGGCTAATGTTGACTTCCTGTTAGTCCTTTCATTTGTCGGTCAAGGCTCGCAAAGAGTTGTTCTGAGGTGACCTGTAAAGGGATGTCCTCAGATGTTTGTGTAGACTAACACTTAGTCAATGAAAACATTTCTTTAAAATAATTCTTTCTTTTTATCTTCAAAAGAGCCACTTCCGCTTCTGCTGTTTTCATGTTTGTGGAATCAAGGAAACTTGCCAAGGCTTTATGTAAAACAAATATCTCTCTATATATGAATTCCAAAGTCATGGCGCGGGACAAATGTGTGTAGAGTGTGATGATGTGTTTATTGCAGGCCACCTCCATGCAGGCAACATCATCATCAATGGCAGCACGTGCCAGCTGCTGGAGCTGGAGAACTGGCTGCTCGGTCTGCCTTCGTATCATCGACCCTTCTTCACTCAGTTCAAGAAGATCCAAGTATGTCACCTAACTGTTTCTCCCCGTGAAGTTTCCTGGCTTAGACTTGGTCAGCAACCCATGCTTGCCGTAAAGGCAACTATACTTCTTGTAAGAGGCGACTAACGGGATCAGGTGGTCAGGCTTGCTGACTTGGTTAATGCACAAGGAATCCTAATTGTGTACATGGTGTAGGTCAATGATCATGATGTTAATCACTGGATTGTCAGGTCCAGATTCGATTCTTTACAGACCACCGTCATATAGCCGGAATATTGCTGAGTGCGGCGTTAAACAAGAAACAATAACAAACAAACATATAGCGGCAATATTGCTAACCAACCTACCTTGCAGACTGAGGATGCTTGTATAAACCAGTCCAAAAATTAGCTGTTGCTATGATGCCAACTGTACATATTAAATGGATAATAAACCATAGAGGTACTTCACAATACAGCGATGTACCTTTGCACCAAGAGCTAATTCATTGGAGAAAATTATCTACGAAATATTTGCTGATAATGTTCAGGTATTCTAATGCTAACACTGCAACTTGCTGTGCAGAGTTGTTTCCCTTTGATGTGTCAGGGTTCTATGATTAAGAGTTCTAATCCTACATTCAGACTGATTGTGATTATATGTTATCCCTAGTTTGTCAGCACCATACCTTGCTCGTGGGTTTCAACAAAGTGGTAAATATCAAAGAGCAGCATCACTTTTGTTATTCATCCCACATTAAGCGGACACAATGCCATGGCAGAAATACTGTTCATATATCAACTCCATCACAAACTCCAGCAAGGAGGGAGGGAAAGATTTTGAGATTTTATGAGTGCTTCTGTTATTGCTGGGTTTGCACTTGGGTAGTGCCATTGCCTTTACCTATATTTGTTGTACTTACAGACTACAGAAGCAATCGATGTGTACAGCTTCGGACATCTACTGTACGAGATGGCATTCGGTAGACAACTCAACACAGCGTCTTGTGACAGCTTCCCTCCAGACTGCCCGGCACAGATACGTGAGTCTGGACAAACCTGTTCTCATGGACTCATACCCTGACTGCCTCCGTGGTCTAGTGGTCTAGAGAGTGGAAGGTCCAGGGTTCGATCCCCGTCCACGACATTCCAAAAGACATTAAAAGATGCACCTTTTGTGGAATATGCACCTATTTAGCAACAAGAAAACAAATTAGGCATGATGTTTTCAAGGGTAGCTGGTTTTGGCAGCTCCTTACTTTGCTTACCCTTTTGTTGTACAGTGCATCTTTCTCCCACTTTAAGTATTTAGGTGCATACTTTCATTTTGCGGGGTGGTCGGGTAGCCTAGTGGTTAAAGTTTTCGCTCATCACGCCAAAGACCCAGGTTCGATTCCCGACATGGGTACAATGTGTGAAGCCCATTTCTGGTGTCCCCTGCCGTGATATTGCTGGAATATTGCTAAAAGCTGCGTAAAACCATACTCACTCACTTTCATTTTGCTGTTGCACTTTTTGAGAGAGTTTGCATGGATACAAAATTTATCTGCAAAATTATTTTTGTTAAGTGCGAATCCCTCACAATTTGTTCCTTCTTTCAGGATCGGTGCTAGAATCAATACTGACGACTGAGGCCTGCAAGAATGGGCTGCCCAGTGTATCTGACCTCATGTCTCATCCGTGAGTAGCACCTTTGACACATGAACTATTCTGTGTAGCCCCTTTAACACATGAACACAGAGAGCTTCTGTGTAGCCCCTTTGAAAGAAACAGAGGGAGCATTCTGTGTTGCCCCTTTAACACATGAACACAGGGAGCATTCTGTGTAGGCCCCATAACTCAGAAACGTAGGTCTCGCTCTTGGGGGTTGGTTATATAATTCTATAAACAGTTGATGTTACTATTTCCTAAGGGCAGGATTATATGTCAGTGGAGAAGATGAGTCCATGTGGCTTTAGTGTCAAAGATACACTTCAGAATAAGTGACTCACTGTCTTAACTTCCACCCATGCTGTTGTGGGTCTTGTCTGTTGTGTGACAACCAGTAAAGTGATGGTGTAATTTCAGGCTGTTTGCTGATGTAGCTCTGGGTGTTATGGAGAAACCACAGCTGAAGGTTCCCAGCAAACTGAAGGAGTTCGTGCGTACAGCTCGAGACCTGTTTGAACAAAGGCTCAAAGAGGAACAAAAGCTGGTAAGGATGGAGAATCTCGACCATGTGTCTTTTGATATCAAATACAGTAAAATATGTTCATAACAAACATGCTTATTACAAACTATGGTTAAAATGAACTAAAATTAGTGGTCCCTTTGAGTTCGTTATTACTGTAGTTTAAAGTCGATAAAACTTGCTGAGGAATTTTAAACTTCTATCGACATGTGTAGATAAAGACACTGAGACGAGATTCTATTTATCATCCAACATAATTTTTCCAAATTGTTCAGTTGGTAAACAGTATTCTAAGAAGCTTCGCAAAAAGATCGAAGGCACTGACTGTAGTTTATCCTGCGATAAAGTACACTTTTTGAGTTACATCGTAATGGCCTGATGTCATGATGCTGTTCAGGTTACCTCCCCTATGAACTATCATATCCTTGGTGAAATTGTTTTTTTATAACTGTCAAGCACATCCACTAAGGCTTGGACGAGACACCAACTGTGCAATCTGATACACATCACGATACCTTGTCACGATCCAATACGTATCACGATAATTGCATGTGTAGGGTGGTTCACTACTCATTTTCACTAGTAATTAGTGTTTGGCGTAACATTTATTAATGCATCCATTCAAGGTAAAAATCTATACTTTTACTTAGTGTGCGATGTCGGTCAATACTTGTATTGAGTAGTAAAATATTGCAATCCCACTAACATCTACATCAATTATTGATCCGCGAAATAGTTTCTTTATCCTTGTTGAATAACTGAATGTTATCACCCTTTGTTGAATAATTGAATGCGATACCCGTGAAGATCCCAGGTGGAACAGGTCTTCAGCAACCCATGCTTGACATATGAGGCAACCGTCCTTGACATAAGAGGCAACTATGCTTGTCGTAAATGGCAACTAACGGGATTGGATGGTCAGGCTTGCTGACTTGGTTGATGCATTCATTGTATCCCAATTACGTAGATTGATGCCCATGATGTCAATCACTGGATTGTCGGGTCCAGACTCGATTATTTACAGACCATCATATAACCCGAATATTGCTGAGTGTGGCGTTAAACAACAAACAAACAAACAAATGATTACCTGGGAGAAATATAGCATATATGACATCAACCATCCCTCATGCAGTGGGGGTTTCCCAAGCAGATTCCAACAACTACGCTGTCCGTATGAAGATGCAACCAGCTTGTAAGCGCAATACTTCATGACTTGTAGTTAGGATTATTGATAATCACACACTGAAAGGATAATAAAATATTACTTTGTTAAACTATAAACAATCTATTTTACCGACGTTTTGTTTTGTTTATAAATACTTTGTCGCTTAACGTAAGGGTACAGCCTGTCAGTTAGCCCTGTGAGAGCCAGCCACCTGAAACTAGTCACTAAAACCTGACATTACTCTTGGGATTTAGCACAACACTTCTTATCAAGGATTCTCAATTTAAGGCACTGTTAATTTCAAGTTCTTTTTGAACCCATCTCTTATAAAACACAGGTTTTAGTCTTTAAAAAGCACGAAGACCCTTGCAAACTTTATTTCTTTCTAAGCAGTGTCTGGAGTACAGCTAACCAGCTTCAGTGGCAGAGAGCTTAGTGATGTCATTTGATTATGACATCATGTAACAAATGACATCACACTGGTCTGCAAAGCATTGTGATGCAATTTCATTGAACATATCACTTGATTTCACCCCAGAGATATCTCCTGTGGAAGTTTGGGATGATAAATTAACATGTTATTTGACAAGTACAGATATCTTCTTTATATTTTGCTTGCAGATTTCCAAAGTGAAGCGCATCTCGAAGGCAAAAGAATTCCACATGTCAGAGGATGAGAAGAAGAAGAGGCGGAAATCAAGGAAGGTGAGACAGTGATGCAATATTGTTTTGTCTGGAATGGATATTAGATGTCCACAATGGCTGTTGTGTGTACATGAACACTGCAAAGACCAAACCAGGGCTTGACTCACTTGCTTTATTGATATTTCTGTGTAATGAATGGGATGTAGCCATGCTAAAGATTTTGCATATTCAATTTATCCAGGCCATCTGCCCGAGACGAATGGAAGGACAATTCTGTAATTGTCAAAGATTTCAAGATTTACATTGTCGATGCTTCATGGGTTTGTAAGCACCCATGAATACATATGCATGCTATGAAGTGTAATAATGATATATGACTGTTTGTAGTCAGGTGGTGACGGGGGCACGGGTGGCCCAGTTGTCTAAGGCGCCGTAATTCGTCAGAGTTGCGTCCCTTGGACATGCCAGAAACCTATAATTATGGGTTCGAATCCCGGTTCGCCCCGATTATGTTTCTAGGTTTGTCAGCACCGTGCCTGTGGGTTTCACCGAAGTGGTAAACGTCTGAGACCTGCATCACTTCAGGCTTTCCTCCCTCATTAAGCTGACACGCCGTGATATAACTGGAATAATGTTAAAAGCGGCGTTCACTCAACTCACTCACTCACTCAGGTGGTGACATTAGGCCTGTGCACAGACTCACACAAGGTGCATGAGTAATAGTGCTGTGACTTGATGCGCTGGTGTATTCATGAGTGATGGAGGAACGACTTGTTTGTACAAACTGATGAAGTAGGGGCAGCATCCATTCAGGACAGATTAACTGATAAGTAATATGAAAGAATCGGGTGTTCTTTGATTTCTTTTTTGTGCTGCATTTTGGAAATGGGTTGCAGTTCTGATTGGTTCTGAAAATAAAAATAGCCACCCCTGCATCTCCATGGTTACATCCAAAAGCTAGGTCAATTACATGCCTCTCATGCACGCAGTGCCTGCTTGAACTGACCACGTGTGCGCCTCTACCAATTCATTCTCTTTCTCATCGCCACTGTGAATGTGAGATAGGATAAGTATATAAACATACAATTTATACTAAAATTTCCAATTTTGAAAAGATGGATTTTAAATCTTGTTAGTGAACCAACCATAAAGATAAAAATATTTCTGATAACATTTGATAATAATTCCTTTTGTAAAAGTCATTATCTGAAAACAAAAAGTTTCAGAAAATTATAACCCTTTCGAAAGTCCAGGTTTGAATAGGTCCCCACGATTGTATGCTGGTTGTAAGAGGCAAGCACATGGATCAGGCTGGTTGGTTGGTTTGTTGTTCAACGCCGCACTGAGCAATATTCCAGCTATATGATGGCAGTCGGTAAATAATCGAGTCTGGACAAGACAATCCAGTGATTAATATCATGAGCATAGGTCCACATAATTGGGATCAATGACATGCTCGACCAAGTCAGTGAGCCTGACCACCCAATCCTGTTAGTTGCCTCTTACGACAAGCATAGTCGCCTTTTACAGCAAGCATGGATTGCTGAAGACCTATTCTACCCCAAATCTTCACGGGTCACATTGATCAGGTGATCAGACTCATAATTGACTTGGTTGATTGGTTGAATGCATGTCATTGTGGATCAAGGGCATGGATCGTTTGCTCACAATATGAATCACAGGATTGTATGGCCCAGACTCTGTTATTTGCTGGTCGCCAATAACTGGAATATAGATGAGTGTGGTGTGAAACAACAAACAAATAAAACAAATTATCATTCTTGATAATTTTCATTTTAACAGAAAGCTCTAGAGAATGGTGATGCAGAACCAACATCTCCAACATCACCAACATCACCAACTTCTCCAACATCGTCGTCATTCCCGGCTCCCACATCACCTTCCGCAGCTAGTCCAATGTCCACCACAGGGGCAGGTGGGTACACAGTTGTCTCCCCTTACACTGACTCTGTCAAGCTCCTTCCCAGCGCGTGACACCTTCGTTACACTCCCGGTAACATCGCTGCCACCAGTGTGGGCGCGGCCATTTCAAGAATCTTGAAATTTGCCCTCCAACCCCATATGTAGTAACGTTTATACTTTTGTTTATGTCTTTGGGAATGCCATCATATTTCAATTTGAAAAGGTTTACGACTGACCATGTTTTCCTGATGAATTTACTTTGTTGTTTTGATAATCAGATTGGTTCGAGATTGCAGACTAACGGAAAATAAACCAACTTCTCCCTTACATTCTTACTATATCAATAACACGATAGTTTTAATGAAACAGAAATTCAAATTGACAAACGAAGAAAGTAATTTAGCAGCGATAAGTGTATTCAGCGTCACGACAGTCGTCACTTGTTTTGTAAACATAACGGTCCTTCGGTTGCGAGTTCAACTCCAAGCATGGTTGTGGCCACCTATTCACAGTGGGGAGTTTTGACTGGTGGCAGCGATAGTATAGAGAGCTCTGGGAACGTACTATCGCTGTGAGGAGCTTGTGACTCTGTGATTTGCCTTCTATTCTTGTTCCTGTCTGATTTCTGTAGGCACCAGGGATTAATTCTTCCTTGTAGCAAAACTGTATCATGCCTTTACTCTTACTGCTTTCTTAACATGTTTGATGTGTGTGGTTAAGGAAATGTTATTGAATAATATTCCACGTAATTATCAAGATGGAGTTTGATTAAATGTGTCATGCTTTGTGAGCATGATGACTATTAGCTGTAAAAAGAGAAGCCCTCAGGCAAAATTAATAAACCATTGGAGCAGTAGGTGTAATATTTTGTATTACATATCCAAAATTTGGAAACACAGGTGCCAGATTTCTTTTCTTTTAAAGAGAACAAGTTCACTTGAAGAATAACATTTTGCCTGTTTATTTTGGAGGATAGTTTTTATCACAGAACAAATTTAGAAAATGAACGTGATGAAGAAATTATATCTTCCAGTTGTTATTTACCTGAAACAAATTCCCATAATTAGCCCACAATAAATTAATTACCGGTATTTGATTTTCATCCAAATTTATTTTAAAAACTGAGGTTTGTGAGATTTAAATGTTACATTTTGTTAGGTTTATAAAAATAAAAGAATTGATTCTCAGGCATTGGCTTTTGAAAATATAGTGCGGGCGGATGGTGTTTGTTTTAAAAAAATTTGTTGTTCAAGCTAGTATGTAACCAAATTTTCAGCAAAATCATGTTGTTCTTAAGTATCGTTGCATTTCACTGCCAGGGTCCTGTGTTCGAGACATGGAATATTTAAAGATTTTTTATTTCTTTTGAAAATGGAAATAAAAACAAAAAGTGAGGCAGACGTTATAATGATGCAGATAGTGCCTGAGAACCAAGACTATTATTTTTTTTAGCCTTATGTTTATACAAACTCATCCAGGCATCTGTGGTTAACTTTGGAAAGGTGTGATTTACATGAAGCATGAACGTTTGGTTTGAATACAGTGTGGTGTGTTTCATCAAGTAGTAAGACAACACTCGAAGTGATTTCTTTGTTGGCAAAGGTGGACATTGAAATGACAAAAGGTTTTTAGTAGTGGGGTAGGGGTGAAAATCTAATAATTAGGTTGGTATTACCGCAGGTGCATTTAATGTTTTGTGTTTGTTCAGGGTGCACATAGTTTGCTAATGGGTTGCTACTCCAGGAGTAAGGTAGCAAGACTTGGTAGAAAAAGACTGTTGACATGAAAATAGAGGGACATAGTGTTGCATTCGAAACAGGTAGTGTGGCGTTGTAGTAGTTGCTTGCTGCATCGTCTGCTGTTACACCGTCACCAGTTACACCGTCACCACGTCTAACAAGTCACCACACACACACCAATCGTATCAAAGGTATATCTTTTTGAGCCCCTTTTTGATAAATTCTCCCGACATCACCATGATCTCAGTTGCTTTGAACACATGAAACCAGAATCACTCACTATGAGTAACTGTGTAACTCATATGAACCAAAGTAGATGAGACTAGACATGGTTGAGTTCCGATATCTTTATCCATCCAATTAATCAGCTGCTACAAAGGCCTTGTCCAAAATTTCTGTATTTCATCTTTCATATAGAGAATCTCACCCGACTGTCTTTTGATATCAAATATATCAACACGAGTTGATAAAAGTGGGAAATTTCCGAGGCTTGCCGAGGATTTTTGCAACTTTTATCAACGAGTGTTGATATATTTGATATAAAAAGACACGAGGGTGAGATTTTTTTTATCATCCAACATCATTCTTCCCACCTTTTTAATTTGTAGACAGTAATTAGCAGTGTCTTCAGTGTAAAAAGTACTGCTAACAGCTTCAGTAGCAGAGCCATTAGAGATGTCATTTGATTGTGATTGTCATGGTAACCAGTGACATCACAATGGTCTGCAAAGCATTTTGACGTAATTTCACTGTAGCGATATCTACAGTGTAGATATCACTTGATCTAATCCAAGCGATATCTCCTGTGGGAGCCAGTTTTGGATGATAAAATGTGTTGCAATCCTTCATTGATGCTTTCAAAATTCTCTACTGACAGTACAGACACAATACAATAAAAGGTATTATTAGTGTACTCTTCTGTACACGTGGAGTGTGCTTAAGTATTGTAGCATTTCACTGCCAGGGTCGTGTGTTCGAGACGTGGAATATGTAAAGATAAGTAAAAATTCTTTTGAAAATGGAAATAAAAAACGAAATGTGCGCAGACTTTATGATGATGTGGGAGACCCTGAGAACCAAGACTATTATTTTTTGTAGCCTTAGGTAGATTTGTAAGTGGTGAAAAAGAAAGGGGGAACTTTTAATCCTATTATATCCTAAATTAGTAACTATTTGGAGTATGTTGAGGTCCCCAATTTCCCTTGCCTGTCATTAGATAATATTCAAGACTTCAAGAAAATCCAAGACAGACTCTGACTTTCACAAGTACATTTGTAAGACAGTTTGAGAAGCAATAAATAAAAGTAGCCTCAGTCGTTCACCCATCTCTACAACCTTGCATATGGAAGGGGCAGATAACTCTTATTCTGTGTCCAATCCTTGACCGCTGTTTCTTTCCCCTACAGGCGACAACTAGCAGAGACCTCACAGAGATCGTAATTCACAGTGTTAGGTATAAACTGCCTGTCTCATATGGGTGCATGCTGAATGTCTAGTACTACTGTCTCTACAACTATCTATTTCAGCTTTTGCTTCTTTTGCAACTTCTGTTGGCTGTGGCAATCCAAGCTTCATTGCATTGTAGTCTGTCTGTTGGTAGATGTTGTGCATCTGTTTCGTGCATACCAATAATCGCCTGTGTTATTGTTAATCAGTGTATACAGTCCTAGTTAGGTATGTGTTTCTGCTGCAGATGCTGTGTTGTAAAGCAAATGTTTTCAGACTGGGTTATGTGGGTCAATTAATATTTTAGACCTAGACACGCAGAAAATGAATAAAAGTGATATTAAACACTAATTTCTCTGTAACATGCAAGCATATTAATTATGTAAAAATGTGCTGCATTGTGCATGTAAATGCTTTGTTGTCTTGGTCATGTACATATATTGTAGGGGCGGTCGGGTAGCCTTGTGGTTAAAGCGCCGAAGACCCGGGGGTTCGATTCCCGAAATGGGTACAATGTGTGAAGCCCATTTCTGGTGTCCCCCTCCATGATATTGCTGGAATATTGCTAAAAGCAGCGTAAAACCATACTCACTCACTCACATATATTGTATGTTGCTCTGATGAATGTGTGGCCTTTTGTGTAAATTGTCAGACATTTATATTCTTTCACATGTATACATTAACGTTTTGATGTCAAAGAATATTTGACCATGTTGCCAACAGACCTGCTTTGGATGAATCTTTTCTGTCTTCACATTTGTTTCTTTCAGCACATTGTTGTTGGCATATAAACCGTTCGTTGGGAGATGAGTTTCACATATAGTGTCAGGCTCTCATTGGTGTAAACTTTGAGCAGTACCATTTTAATCACCACACATGCTATGGCTAAGAATGGCATATAACAATGATGCTGCTAACCTCAGTTGTCAGCCTTTTGCTGCTATTTGTTATTAGTTAATAAAAACAAACAATAAACAGAAAGTGAAGATGGTATGATCTTGATAATTTAACAATTGTAATTAAACCGTCCTGAGTATTATCTAAGAAATTAGCAAACAAAGATCTTAGTCTTGAATGTGAAATGAAAATTCCTGTTTTCTCACAATGTGTATGTACAGATTCTCACAATCTCTGGCCATCTGCATACTGTCAATTAACTTCTTCAATATTCCAATACTATCTTCCTATCAAATGGTCAACTTTACTAACAACTAATTATATATATATGTGTGACTTTCAAAAGAATTTCTGCGAAAATTATCAAAATAACCTAATGCAACTAAACTATTTTAATCAATTATGTATACATGGTATACATAATTTAAATATTTAACACCTCATATAACAATAGTATACTACATAAAAGTGGTTATATAGCTGGTTATACCACCCTGTATAAACAATGTATATTAAGGTTCCTGCTTTCTGTAAATGATCAGGTGGCCCAGTTGTCTAAGGCGCCGCAATTCGCTGTGCAGAGTTGCATCCCTTGGGCATGCCAGAAACCTATTATTGTGGGTTTGAATCCCGGTTCGCCCCGATTATGTTTCTAGGTTTGTCAGCACCATATCTGTGCTCGTAGGTTTCACCGAAGTGGTAAACGTCTTAGACCTGCATCACTTCGGGTTTTCCTCCCACATTAAGCTGACACGCCATGATATAACTGGAATACTGTTAAGAATGGCGTTAAACCCAACTCATTCACTCACTGTAAATGATCACATGTTTCAAGCATTATGTAATTATCTCAAGTGTCCTACTAAGTTGTTTCATTATGACGATACTTGTGCACACATACTTCATAGTCTTTAAACAATCGGGGTGGTGGGGTTGCGGAGTGGATTAAGCTTTCACTCATCACACTGAAGGATCAGGTTCATTTCCCCACATAGTTACAATGTGTTGAGATGATGATCGAATGCCCTTTTTTTGCCCCGTTCTTGTACATATGCAGCAATTTGATTGTGTTGTGTCTGTCAGTCTCCATGCTGCAACAATGTTGCAGTCAGTTGCACATTTTCATCACCTTAAGTTGACTATACTTTAATTGTGATTTTTTTTTCTGATGTCACTTCTACAGGGAAGGATGATTGCTTGATAAACAATGTTGTTGTCAGTCTCATAGCATCAAAGAACAGGTTTTACTTTTAACTTTTACTGCTGGGACCCATTTCTAAACAAGAAATCCTACTTGGTGTATTGGCCAATATACTTGGGGAAGTAGTGGGGGGATGGGTATTGGGGTTTTATTGAAAAAAAACAAAAAATTGTCCCTGAATTGCAAACTAAACTAAGAACTGAAAATTGAAACTACAATTATGCTTTAGACATTGAAAAAAAAATTGCCTGCCTCCAAAATAACATTGTGGCAAGGTGTTTTTTTTAATAGAAATATTCAAGCTCATAGTTTTAAAAAAGAAAATATCTAATTTTGATACAAAATCCCAGGCCTCCCCCAAATATCTCTTGGCTGCTCCCTGATAAGTCTACAACTGTTCAAGAGTAAAAGGTGACTATGCTTGTCATAAAAGGCGACTAACTGGATCGGGTGGTCAGGCTCGCTGACTTGGTTGATACATGTCATCGATCCCAATTGCATGGATTGATGCTCATGATGTCAAACACTGGATTGTCTGGTCCAGACTCGATTATTTTACAGACCGCCGTCATGTAGCTGGAATATAGTGCGGCGTTAAACAACAAACAAACAAACAAACAAACTGTTCAAGAAAAAAGAACTATATTGACAAGTGCTTGCTAACTTATTTCTGTTTCTCTTTTCAGCACCTCCTCCTCCACCTCCTCCCCCTCCACCATCTTCTGGTGCTCCACCCCCACCCCCAGCTCCTGCCCCCCCACCCCCCTCCAGTGCCCCTCCACCAGCGGCATCGGGAGGGCGTGGCGCTCTACTCAGCTCCATCTCTGGCTTCAGCAAGGGTGGGTTGAAGAAGACGAAAACCGTGGACAAAAGCAAACCTAGATTGTGATTGGCCAATCAGCAGTGTCAATTGTGATCATCCAGTCAGGTGTCATGCTGTAGTTGTGATCAGCCAATGAGATGGCAGCTTGGTTGTGATCAGCCAATCAGAAGAAAGATATAAAATATCACAGTTTGTGCCAATACTCATCATTTTTCAGAATGGTTTATTAGTGTATAGATTGTTGAATATGTTTTACAGTTTTAGTGCTTTCATTTTGTTGTTGAGTTCCGAAACATTTTGGGAGATGTTGCATCTGTGATGGCAAAGAACAAATCATGTCCATGAATTAATCAGAATTATAATGAAGATAACATATATAACATAAATTCATCAATGTTAAAAGACAGTTATGTGAACTGTAATAAGAGTCCCAGGCGCTTACAAAATTGATTGGGGGGGGGCATATTCAAACAATGCTCATATTTGTTATTGTAATTAAACTGCATTAGACCTACTGTAGATCCTTTTGGATAATAGTCACAGGGCAAAATCTAGGCTGTTGTTTTCATATTTGCAATATACACATTAAAATATAGACTGATATGTAAATTGTCAGTGTGACTAGGGTGAAAGTATAAAGATTATTTACAGATTGGTCTGGAAGTTGGTCAGGGGCGCTTAATTTCAGTAATTGTTTTTCATTTATTGAATGGATCATCCTGCAATAGCATCTAATTTGATTCCATGAGCACCAGCACAGAAATCATTTTAGAATTTAAAAAATATATTGATGTCATCTGGTGTGATGTAAAGAATGATTAGTTTTATGATTGTTCTTTACTGAAATATAAATCTGATTAAAAAACTGAAATCAATTACCGGTACTACAAAATTTTGCATCTCAAGAATTTTGTTCAGTCTCTTAAGCCATGTTGGTTTTTTTTGTGATGGATTTAAAATTGATATTCAGTGAACACAATGATGAAGACTTAGTAAATGAGATTTGATTGGTTGTTCATTTTAAATGTAGATTGAAACCCTCAGTTTAGAGGTGTCGGGGAGACACATAATATCCTTAATGAATTCCCAAATATCATGAAAATACAATCATTTGAAACACACCTCCAATCGTGTGTTGTCCTTACTCTACCATTGGTGATATCCTTCAGATTGGAAAATCTTATATAAATGTACCATCTATCATGTGATGCCATGAAATGTGAAAAAAATGTTTCTTATCTTCATTGAAGAAAGGATGTGGATGACCCAGTGATCTAAGGAACTGTGATTTAATGTGCAGAGTTGTGTCCCTTCACCCTTCCAGTATCCGATGACTGTGGGTTCAAATTCAGTGTTAGCCTGCTTATTATTTTTGGTTTGTCAACACCATACTCGTGGTCATGGGTTTCAACATAATAGTAAATGTAAAGAATGACTCTATATTATCACACGCTCTATATTATCACGGTATTGGTAAATCTTGTAATCCACACACCCTGTCGAATGTTTACTTTACCAAACCTAAGCATGATATTTCATAGCTTTATTGAATAGAGGATCCATTTGTTTGGACGAAGTCCCTTGACCCAACCTAGATCGTATGCATAGTTAGTATGCATGATCAAAACAGGAAGTGATGTAAAGCACATATTTCACACGAAGCCATACTACGATAATAGAGTTGCCCACCCTTGAATCGCCAATCACAGGTACTTTGTTAACCAAACTCCGTATCAAAATCAATCCTAACTGATGTGCCATAAAAGTTGAACAAATAAGAAGAAACGTTTTTCTTATGACATATTTAGTAGGTTAGTAAGTGTGCGCCATTACGATCTATTTTAAATTACCGGTAACTGCCACGATAATATAGCGTACCATGCTGTATGACCTCCGTAACCCACTTATTTATAACAGCGAACAGGCTATGTCTGTGTTATTCAATGGTTCTACATTGTATTAATGTCAGTATTGTCTCACTTCAGTGGAAGAGTTGTCTTTTATTGCCAAAGCTAACAAGTTTAAAATTAGTTTTTACCTATTGAAAAAAAGAGGAGAAAAATGGCTGTTGACCTATAATATTGAAGAATAAACAGATGAGAAACTGTTTATTTCTTATGGCCATATCACTATGATTTTGTCTACTAGTGATAACATTCCTGGGATTTGGAGGATCAAATATTGATATAACCCTGTGATGTGTCATGTGAGTCTGCTCATCTGTGTGTGTTGGCGTTACTGTGTTGTTCATGTGAATATACTGATGGAAATTTATAAGGGAACACTAAGTTTTAGACACTGTTAAATTATATGCTATCAAGGATTCCGAATCTTGTCTACCAAATACGTGTATAACAATGCACACAAACACATCTCAACATTTGATTGTTATGTGATGAATTTGTATGCACGCTATTACTAATGTACTGTGAGTAAGGCTTATTTCCAAATTTGTTTCATTGTTCTTTCACCGAGGATCGAAACGTCTTCGGGCTTTCCTCCCACATTAAGCTGACACGCTGTGATATAACTGGAATACTGTTAAAAACGGCGTTAAACCCAACTCACTCACTCACTCACTGTTTCATTGTTCCCGTAGGGGGTATGGGTGGCCCAGTCGTCTAAGGCGCGATTCGCTGTGCAGAGTTGCATCCCTTGGGCACGCCAGAAACCTATGATTGTGGGTTCTAATCCCGGTTCGCCCCGATTATGTTACTAGGTTTGTCAGCACCATACCCGTGCTCGTGGGTTTCACCGAAGTGGTAAACATCTGAGACCTGCATCACTTCGGGCTTTCCTCCCACGTTAAGCTGACACGCCACGATATAACTGGAATACTGTTAAAAGCGGCGTTAAACCGAACTCACACACTCACATTGTTCCCTTATTCGTTTCCATCAGGATAGTTGCGTGGTGTGTTGTTATGAGCTGCATCCATTCAGAATGTGATAACATGTGTTAAGTGTTGTTTTAGTGACTGTTTCAATTGGTGGAACCATAGTGACAGTTGCATTGTGTGGGGAAGCACAAGTCATTCAGTGAGTAAAGAATGATTTGCCATAATGTTGTTGTGTACCACTCTCTGTTTTATCTAACACCTTATGTTATGTCCCTTAAAGGGAACCAGGGTTAGACAAAATGGCTGTCTTCGGAAGTTTATTTCAATTGTTTAAACACCACTTTGTGTGTCTGTTAGGCTATCAAAAAATAATAGTCTCACTTCTCAGGCACTGCTCGCATCATCATTAGGTCTGCTGGGGGGGATGTTTCGTTATTAATTTAATTTTTTTTAAAATCCTAATACTTCAAAACAATGTGAAGGCATGGGTGGCCCTGTCTTCTAAGGCGCAGCGATTCGCTGTGCAGAGTTGTGTCCCTTGGGCATGCCAGAAATCTATGATTGTGGGTTTGAATCCCAGTTGGCCCCGGTTATGTTTCTTGGTTTGTCGTGAGTTTCACTGAAGTTGTAAATGTCTGAGACCTGCATCACTTCGGGCTTTCATCCCACATTAAGCTGACACGCCGTGATATAACTGGAATAATGTTAAAAGTGGCATGAAACCCAACTCACTCAAAACAAAGCAATCCAATATAGCATGCAGTTACTTCCCTTTACATGTGCACAGCTTTACTGCACATCTCGTGTTCGGGTCATGGCGGCAATAGCAGTTTGTATGCTTGTTTATGTTGGGAGGCCCTTTCCCAGGTTGATGGTACATTGTTTATTTAGTCACATACCAGTTTGAATAAGCAACAACAACAAAAACACTGCCCACCTGGACTATATTTTCAAAAGTCATTGCCTGAGAACTAATTCTTCTATTTTTATAAGCCTTACAACAAGTTTTAGGGTGTATACTAATCTGAAAGGAGTACTAGTCTTAGTACTGACAAAGTGGACTTATGTTGTTTAACCACCAGCATTTTGTGATGTATTTCAGTCTAACAGTTCAAGTGTCTCAGTTTCAATGTTTTAAAGATTTTCTTTAAATATTTTTTTGTTCTTTGAGTTATGCATAACAAACACCAAGTGCAAACTGTATGAATCTGTGTATCTATGTTCATTCAGATTGCTGAAAGTAGTTCAGTGGGCATGGCCTATTTTTCTTTTTAATCCATCGAGTTATGAACACAAAGATTTTTGCCTCATTTGTCAATCCAAATGCTGGAAATTACATCAAATTTATTTATTTATGTTGTGAACCTTAACATCAATTGTTAGTCTGAAAATGGGTAAAAGATTGTCGGGCATAGTCCACCTTGGATGCCTACCTAATAACACAGAGGATGCTTCATTCATGGCACTTTGTATGACATCAAGTTCTGCCCTGGAAATAGGCTGTATAATCTCACCTTGATTGTTACAAACCAGAACTTCATTTCTTCAGATTCTGGTGATGATAAAAGTTATGGTAAATTTGGAAAGTCTTTATGTTTTGAAAGTCTCAATCTGAATGTAAAACAGCAAGAGCAGAATACTAAACATTGTAAGACATATACTGAACACATTCTTTCACAAGCCCCTCAATCAGATAAATGTCTTTTTGAAGAACTTAAGTTTGCTCTTAGAAAAATACACCTACTTTACTCGTACTGTTGTATATTGAAAATCATGCAATTATTGTGAGCATGAAATTAATATGAAAAGTTTCCATTTCTTGCAATAATGAAGTGACACATTTCTTCTTGACATATTGGAGCATATTTTCGTGTCAGGTTCACTTCATGTCAGGTTCACTGCGTGTGGGTGGAAACAATGACATAGATAATATAACAAAGCCCACAAAAGCAGTAAATGGTTGGTTTGTTTGTTGTTTTATCCCGCACTCAGCAATATTCCAGCTCTATGACGGCGGTTTGTAAATAATCGAGTCTGAACCAGACAATCCAGTGATTGACATCTAAGCATCAATCCACGCAATTGGGATGGATGACATTCTGTGCTTTTCAAAACATGGATGAAGCTGAAAGAAATAAAAGTTACTTAGTTTGGGACCGTATTTTTATACGCATTCTGTGTTTAGTAATGATATGAAGTAAATAAAAACCTGCTTTGTTTGCTTGTTTATTTCACATGTTTTGTTACAGCGATAGACTGTTTTTAAACTACAGGTCAATGTCACAATGCTGAACGTAACTGTTGCAAAGTTGTCAATGAAGTCTTTGAAAGGCATTTAGAAGTGATACACATAAGGAAGAGAATTTATGGATGTCAACTTCTTTATTAGAAGTTGACATCTATAAATTCTCTTCCTTAAAGTTGTCAATGTTTCTGAGATTTAGCACAGGTTTTTTAATTTTTCTTTTAACTGTGGGCATAATTCCTTGGACTGTACAACAAAGTGTTCTGTGACACAGTGTTAGGTGTAGGACACTAGGACACTGTACGGCCATTGTGTTACCATTGTATCTAGACACTGTTTAAGACACCATTTCCGATGCTTGTGTGCCAATAACAAGTCTTGTCTCACATGAATGAGATTGAAAGCTTCTTTTTTTTTATTTGTTGTTGCCATCTTGAATGTCATTTGAGATGATAACATATCATCAAGGCTAACACTATAGTTGGCCATTAGTCGGTCATTAATCGGTCATTACTCGGTTCCTTATTGTGCCAATCAGTCATGATTTGTAATTGATTCAAACTCAATATGTTGTTGATGGGCACAGTAGAGATGGTTTTCGAGGATAACCCAAACCACAGAAAACCTTTACATGTCATATGACTTTTCTCACAATCCCTTCCTAGACACCAGTTTAGTAACACTAAGCACTCTTGTTTCAATGTATTTTACAAATGAAACCCAAATTTGTTATAGCAGAGCTTGCATTGCATTGTCAAAAAACAAGCAATCAGGCCTCTTTTTTTCTCCTTTTTTTTTGGCATATGGATCCTCCGACCCAAAATACTGAAAAAAAATGTGAAACAAATAATAATCATAAATTGGAAAAGATATTTTCATCATGGCCGACTTTCAGAATTTAGAATAAAAAAACATATTTCTGGAGTCTTGTAATGCACCATCGAGATGACTCTGACATCCAAACTGGCTACTTTGCAGAAGGAATTGCTTCTGCAATGATTTGCTGGACAATGCAGTGTCGACAGTCAGGGGTAGTCATGCCAGCCATCGCCGCCTACATTGTCATGTCATATCATGTCAGAAATTTATGTATATACGTATATTTTTCCCAACCAAACTCATTTTGGGGGGATCCGTAAAGCAGCTAAAAAATAAAAGGCCTTTTAAACAGTAGTTTTGTTTAAAGTGTGCATTGTACGGAAGAGTGGCGGATGTTTTCTGCCGCTTGCTGCTAATTCAGGTTTTTTTTAGCATTCACGTAGGTTGCTTTCCCGCAAGTTGATTGTACGTTGTCTGGAAGCATCTTATTAACTGAAAAAAACATTATGTCCGCCTTACAAATCAGGCTCAAAACCAAACCATTATTTCATATGGGTCCAGCGGGGTGTCATAATAGAACCGATATAAAGTACCCTGGATAACTGAAGATGTAGGCTATTTAGCTTTTAAAAAATTGTTGATTTATTGGGTTTTTTTAAATTTGGCCGATACATCCCCATCCAATGTCTGAATGATGATTTCACATCTCAAAGAAGAGTATAGTAGGGTTGGTGTTACTGACTTGTGTCCAGTTGAAGGTGTCACATCTGCTACAGATCTCATGATTAATGCAGCTGCTAGAATACTATGCACAACTGCACCAGATGTCATATTTACTCCCATAAAGGCCTCAGTGAACTGATTATTTGATTATATTCCAAATTTTAAAATATGTGTCAGGAGTCAATTTTGAAAAATATGTTATTCTTTTTAAACAAATTTTTCAAGGCATCTCGGACATTAACTGTCGACAGATGCGATTCAAAGAAGCATAAATGTTGTTCGGCCTTAGAGTTTGGTGTATTTAATCAAGTAGAGAAACAAGACAATGCATGTGACTTTCCTCATCTGTGTTGGGTAGTGAGGATGTCAGTGATGAAGATGTAATAATTAGTTACCGTATTCGACATAATAAGCGCCCAGGGCGCTCTCAAAATTAGAAATAGGGGGCTTATACTAGAATAATATTTTGGTGAAAAAAAATGAGTTGAAAGATAAATATCGTTATTTATGCTGAAATATTTATGTACGACAGATATATATTTCCATAATTCAATTACCCATAATTAAGGGTGCATATAACACATGAGTGCTTATTATATGCGAATAAATAAATCTTGTGTACATTGATCAACCGGAAGGGGTGCTAATTGGGATTGTTCACTTGCCAATATCTTAGCAAATGTCACCGTGGGCGCTTATTAGAGCTGGGCGCTTATTACGTCGAATACGGTAGTTATGGCCTAATATTTGCCCTTTGGTTTATCTGTATCTTGCCACTTAAATGTTTACTCATTTTACACCATTCAGCTGTGATCTATATTTATGATGTGTTGGGAAATTATCTTTGAAAGAGAATTTTATGTTGTCATCAAGCACACTCTTAGACGTAGCAATATGGTGATTAAACAAAACTTCATGCTATTCTATCAACACTGAAAGCCTGTGTTCCTTACAGTCCTTAAGGATGCTCAAATTAACAATGTCATGGTTTAATTACAAATCACGGGTCTGCAAGAATTGCCTCTGTGTGAATTGTTCCAAAACAGTAGTTGTCCAGAAGAGGGAATTTTAATCACCTTTTTCCCCATAAGCTGTTGTAGATCTATGACCAGGGTTTTACTAAGTACACAATATTGCATCCCATTCTCATACAAGTTTGTTTGTTTGTTTGTTGTTTAATGCCACACTCAGCAATATTCCAGCTATATGGTGGCGGTCTGTAAATAATTGAGTCTGGACCAGACAATCCAGTGATTGACATCATGTGCATCAATCCACGCAATTGGGATAGGATAACATGCATCAAACCAAGTCGGCGAGGCTGACCACCCGATCCCGTTAGTCGCCTCCTACGACAAGCATAGTCACTTTTTACGGCAAGCATGGGTTGCTGAAGACCTATTCTACCCCAGATCTTCTCATACAAGTAAGGGAGTTAACAGTTGTGGTGCTAAGATTGCTAAAGAGGATTCATTTTTAGAAGAGGCGTACAGATGTTTTGGATTCTCAGTAAATCTTCTACTGAGACACTTGTACATGTATTACAGTTGGGGCACACATGGTCCAAAGGTCTATGTTTCTAACTGTTGGTAGAGTTATTTCCCTTAGCAATGGCAGGATCCACTGGTTGTGGGTTAGATTATAAGATTCCCCCAGATAAATGTCTTTGTACCATTTGTAGGTGGCCAAAGCGGTAGTTGTCTCTAACCTGCTTCACTCCTCGTATGTAACTCACAGACAGCACTGAAATACTGGCTTGGTGATCTCTGGTGCCCCAAGCTCGGTTAAATGTAGCAGGGCACTGTGAGTCATTCACGTGAAGAACAGCTGTTAACAGCTGTGACCTAGGCCCTATTCCACAAAGTGATCATAGCTCTAAGATGAGAGTAAATCCCATACTTTAAGATAGGCTTACAACAGTCTTTGCGCTATGATCGCTTTGTGCAATGGGCCCTTTTCATTAAGCAGCCATAGCGCTATGTTGATTTTATGCACAACATTCAAGTATATGAAAAAATACAAGATTGCTTCGCGAAACAGTTGTAAGGATTCCTTGTGGTAATTGCCAAGTTGATCCAAAGATCAGTTGTAGGTACCTGGAAACACCTGGAAAAAAACATGAGATCTTCGACTCTGTGTATAAGACGACCCCCCTTCTTAACCCCCTCATTCTAGGTACGAAAAAATCGTCTTATACACAGCAATATATACGGTACACCCACTTGGTTGAAAGGTTCCCTGGATAGCTGAGAGCCGTCATGAGGCAATAGTCCTTACTCCTACTACCAACCACTGGCTTGATCTTGGACCATTTTTATCCACAGGCCTATTGTCGTATACAGATTTCACTCTCACCACTTGAACTCATGATGATGTGCAATGCTAACATTTGGGACTTAGAAGATTCATTCAGATATGTACTGGTATATATACACTTGCATATATACTGATTTATGTAGAATGCCATTGTGAAGCATGTTAACTCACCTCAGGCTTGACTTTGTTTTATCCCTTTGACTACACTCTTTTTGCTTATGTTTTTTGTAGTCTTGCTTACCAATCAGCTTGGGTTGGTCAAGATATACATAATAAATTTGTTTGGCTCGATATTATAATGTTTTTATTTGACATTAATATGTAGACAATGGGGGAAACAAGTAGGTGCTAATTTTGTTTGTGTTAATATTTTTTCAGCAAGATGTACATGTTTTTACTTCTGTCATAGTAAGAGGATTTTGTTGTGTTTTTTTGTATTTTCCGTATCAGAAAAGTATCATTTTAAAAGTTAGCAGTTAACATTTTCTAACATTTTCTAGACGTATCTTTTTACTTTCTAGTAAACCATTGTCAGTTTAGTAAAAATACATTTTCTTCTGATTGTGTTTTTTGTCTTTGGTCAGTCAAATCTGTGAACCAAAAAAGTTGCCTAAGTATGAATTCCATTTCATGAACAAAAGTTCATTATATTATGATCTATTATCAGCAATGACAGTTTTGTACAACATGGTCTATGTTGATTTGGGGGCACAGGTGGCCCAGTTGTCTAAGGTGCCGCGATTTGTCTGTGCAGAGTTACATCCCTTGGGCACGCCAGAAACCTATGATTGTGGGTTCGAATCCTGGTTCACCCCGATTATGTTTCTAGGTTTGTCAGCACCATACCTGTGCTCGTGTGTTTCACAAAAGTGGCAAACCCTGTTTATCTGGACAGTTATTATGGACACCTTGTTAATTTGACCATATTTGTTGTTGACACCTTGTTGGCATGGACATTTATTGTGAACACTTTGTTGATCTTGTCAAAGTTATCATGGACACCTTGTTTAAATGGACACATATGTATCTGAAAATTATTAGTCTATAAACTTCCCTACACTGTCTGCTTGCACACTTCTGACTGACCGCTAAAACTGTGATGGCAATGTTGAATACCACAATTTAACAAAGACCTATAATGGCCATAGTGCTAAGATATTTTTACAAGTGGATTTCAGAAGACATTTGGATCAATTTTGTTAAATAAATCAAAACTTGGATTCCTGAATGCAGATTGATAGAAACACAATGGTCTGGATTTACAAGTCCTTTATAACTTGCCCATGTGTCTTGTGTTAAAAAATCAATCAAGTTTCTCTGAAAATTATATTTGCTTGTAGTTTTTGATTGATTTTAAGATATTTGGCACCATTAACCACTATTTTCAACCATACTTATATCCTCTGTAGGAATTAATGAAAGGATTCATTCATTCCATCATTAAATGTATTCCTAAGGTAATTGGTGACTAGTGTCATCATTTCCTGACAGATTTCTGTCGATGAGACACCAGGGATTTATCCAGGATTCCAAGCTAACTGCACTTTGCAGGGAATTTTGGGATATTTGATTTATTTTACTCAAATTTTTGTCAGTGAAATACAAGTCAACTGTACAAAGCCATAACAATAGTTTTGACTCTATAGCATGCATTGGGACATTTGCAATTCTAATTTAGGAATATTTACTGACATTTGCTGCAGACTCGAGTCAGTTCTATGCAGGTCTGGATAAATTCCTGGGTACCATTTCATTATTGAAGATGGCCCTGAAACTGTCTTGCTTTTGGTTACACTATTCCCAGAAGCAGAGTGTTGACAGCGACGAGCCAGTTACACAGGTCTGTATGTTAACAGGATAGCCAAGTGGTGTATAACATTCATCTTTTATTTGAAACAAGGCACAGAGTTGAAAACTGTTTAGTGATTGTTATATATGTGGATGTGAAACACTTGACTACACAATATCATCTGTATTGTTAACGACAAAATAAAAAAGTATTTTGTGTTCATTTGTTGTTTGCTTATATTTGACCATGTTACATTGTGGAAGACAAAGAGCAAGTGTCTCTCAGCCTTGTCCTTGAAACTTCACATGATCAAATAATACTGGGGATCTAACTGATTCTCTTCTTATATAGAAATAGATAGGAAACATAATGAAAAATACTGGGAAACTGGACATTTTTTTTGTATTTTAAAGGATTCTTTTGTGATGAAAATACTGGAGAACAAGACAAAGATTTCTTATCAAGATATAGAAAACTCATAATGAAAATAGGGGCGGTCGGGTAGCCAAGTGGTTAAAGCGTTCACTTGTCACGCCGAAGACCCGGGTTCGATTCCCAACATGGGTACAATGTGTGAAGCCCATTTCTGGTGTCCCCCGCGGTGATTTTGCTGGAATATTACTAAAAAGCGGCGTAAAACCATACTCACTCACTCACTCATAATGAAAATCCATGGGGCATTTTCTTGTAATGATATAGATGGGGAAATACATGTGATTCTCTTCCGATGAAACTAGGCTAGATACTAGAAACTAGGTTAGATACTAGAAACTAGGCTAGATACTAGAAACTAGGCACCATTGACCATGCCAATCAGTGATCTGTTGTTGGTTCAATTATCTTGTTGCCTTTGATTATCCTTAATGCATGACAACAGAATAAACATATAAACTGTGTGTTGTATTTAGGAAAACACTGTTCATTGTAATTAGGGAAGGCCTTTACTCAGTGCTAAATAAGCGCTGCAATTTGTGTTTGAATGGATTAAGGTGACTTTAGCCTGTCTTTCCAATGGGGATTTTTTACTATGATGAATGTTTGTATATCTATAAGTGATGTTGATTGTTATCTCAATGTGTTCCAGTTAAAATGTACATATTCGCTTCCACATGTATGTAAGTATACCGTGCACTGATGTATATATTCAGTACCATATTTATTCTACCGTGTATATATTATTTGTATTTTATTAAGTGTTAAATGTATGCTCTCTACATCACTGAGTGATTTATGAGAAATAAACATTGTTCTGTATGGGGTGGGGTGAGTCGCATTGATTTTGAGTCACATGTTTGGCTAGGGTTCAGCAGTCGTATTACCTTGGAGATGCATTAATTTCAATATTTACAGTATATATGACCTTGAATGGAGAAATGAATGACAATATGAACAAAACACTCTTGCAAGGTATGATGACACGTTCCACATGATCTGTCTTGTTCCAACAATCGAAAAAGCTAGAGTAACAATAGTATGTATCACATGTCAGAATCTCCTTTCTGCATGTGCAGGGAAAGCCACGATTTCTTGGCAGTTATTTTCCCCAGATTATGGCGCGTTTGTTTGAAATGTTCATGTACCTTAAACAGGAATCAATATGATTAATACCACTCCACAAAAAGCCAAACATATTGCCGCAGACACTTCAGTGTCGACCTTAGAACTTTTTATTCGTCACAACTTGAAAACCAAGCATTTTAGATTGTTTCATGTTTTAGGATCCCCTGACTGAAGATCAAATGAGCTTATGTCGTTGCACTTTGACATCCGGTCACCTTGCATGAATTATCTTAGCTATTGTGTCATTAAGATTGCTCATAGAATTTCAATCATATTTATAACATTACAATTTTATACATGACTACCATATTGAAAATTTCATTTGTGCCCATTACTCAGCCATTGAAAGTATCATCTACGTAGACGAAAGCATCATCTACGTAGATTATAGTAACATCTACGTAGATGAAAGTATCATCTACGTAAATGAAAGTATTATCTCCGTAGATTATAGTAACATCTACGTAGACGAAAGCATCATCTACATAGACTATAGTAACATCTACGTAGATGAAAGTATCATCTACGTTAATGAAAATATCATCTCCGTAGATTATAGTAACATCTATGTAGATGAAAGTATCATCTACGTAGACGAAAGCATCATCTATGTAGATTATAGTAACATCTACGTAGACGTAAGTATCATCTACGTAGAAGAAAGCATCATCTACGTAGATTATAGTTACATCTACGCAGATGAAAGTATCATCTACGTAGATTATAGTTACATCTACGCAGACGAAGGTATCATTTTAGACTGTGACACTAGTGCGCTTCCATACATGTCCGCATGTATCACTACGAAATTACATATGCAGCAAACAAGTGGTGTGTGAAAAATGTTTGTGTATTGAGCCAAAATGTTGTGGAGAGAACACTTGGTGATTGTAGTCATCTCAGTTATCGGTACATACGAAAAGTCCAAAGTGAAGATCAGCTACCATCATTAAAGCGTATGTTCCCGGTTGGAATCGATAACGATCTGACATCTCCTGCCCATGGAATAGAGGAGAATGCGAATCACATCCTGGGGAATGGTAACTCAATCCGCCTGCAAAGCAAAAGCCAACTGCTGCAACGTCTGGGCTTGTGGTTGACGTCGGCGTAGCCGTCTATCCGATTCATCCGTGGGGGAAGGAAAACGATGCATATTATTATCATTTATTCTCACTGAGCATTTCAGTTTCGAGGTCACGCCATTGTTTTCATTGTTTGCAAGCAGCCTACAGCATGTCTTCATTGCCACAAATAATGAAACATGAGGTCATTCATGGTTTATTACGCCACAGACGGGTTTTTTTTATGTATTGTATTACCAACAATAGACTGAGTGAACGATCGTTTCCACTTGCAATCGGGAAAGTCACATTTTTCTACATTTTTGCAGAAATTTGTTTTGAATGATTGTCTGTCCCTTGTGAGGGCAAATGGGGTTTGAACGTCCCGTTCAAGACCATTGCACTTACATAGCACCGTGCATGCATGTGTGAGTGGCTGATTGTACTATTCACGAGTCTCCCGCCGTGATATCATGCCGCAGTTTAACAGGGTACACCACACAGACGCAATACACAGATTCCGAGCTGTCCAGTCCGTGTCCGTCCCTCTAAAATGCCGAGGCATGGTTACAAGTTCATCTTATACCGTCTCTTTGTAATGACGCAGCCAGGTATAAAAACCACCGACCTCCACTCTCCGGACAGTCGCTCTATCAACAAGACCAATGAGGAGGTCCCCTTCATGAAATAACGTTGAAAATTAATTCACTTGTGACAGATAATCTGTATTTCCGGACAAGCTTGTAGGATATTTTCTAAGTAATGTGTACATTGGAAAGGCACTGATTAGCTTAACCATTTGAACTTATTGTTCATGAGAAAATGCTTGTCAAAACCCATTGATTATCACTGACGGTATATGGGTGCCGATTCACTTCAAACTGAGTAAGAAAGTTTTAAAAAATCACGATATTGAATCATGGCAGATATGAATTACACCCTCCATTTTGAACGGATTACATAAACATGTCAATATCAAGAGACATGGGAATTGCATCGTCCACGTGAAAAATGTTTCGGGTGTGTTAGGGTGTTAGGCTTTGGTTCAGAAAACGTTCTATCTCCGGCAGTCATTTTTCAAAGCTGGTCTTTCTTCTGACGACAGACCATAACAGTTATATATCATCGTCCCCTACTTTTTGGAGAGTATATGTGCAGTGGAACCCCACCGATTAGCCATACCCTAAAGATATTCGAGAAGAAGACATGATATCCTCCACTCTCAAGAACGTAAGTGAATGAATTCGATTGTATTTATATCATTAATTATGTACAAAAACATATCTAAAAATTACTCAAAAGTGTAATGCGTTCAAACAGATATTTTGAAAAATGTGTGATTTGTTCAATGCCTTCAGCGTAATCCTTTCAACGGGACCACAGGGGTGCTGACTTTCGGTGTCCCTCCTTGCAACGTTTAGAATAATCAAGATAAAAGAATTAGTTAAATCAGTGTAGTGTAGTGAACATCCTAGAAACTAAATGAAGAATACTTGTCAATAATGTAATTAGACTGGGATTATCAAATCAGCATTGTTGAATTTATCGCATTAAACAACACGGCGAATTATCGGTGTTACGAGTCGAATGTCTACAGATATTGGTGTAGTGGTCCGTTACTTATATATATACATCATGTGTGCATAGATATAGAGACCGCCGCCGTGGCCTATTGGTAGAGCGTCCGCCCGGAGAGCGGAAGGTCCGGGGTTCGATCCCCGGCCGCGTCATGCCTAAAGACGATAAAAGATGGTACTTGTTGTTACCCTGTCTGGCGCTCGGCATTAAGGGGCTAAAGAAGGACTGGTCGGCTCGGAGTCAGTATTCTGTGTCTGAGTGGGGTAGTCATGTTAAACACTGCGGCATTGTGTGTCCGGACTAGTACAAGCAGCCACACACACACTCTCTCTCACAAACACGTGCATGCACGTCGCTATGTAAGTGTAAGACGCGACGTTAAACCCCATTTCACCTCACCATAAATTTAGTGGGTATAGTCTACCATTTTTATACTAAAACTATAGAACTTTCTCTTAACGTGCGCACGTGTTTGCTTCTTTTCTGGTGTAATCCTTTCAAAATGGAGGATGTAATTCAGATCTGCCGGACAGCGATTCCACACAGTAAACAGTTTAAGGGTTCTGTTGGATTTTGCCAGCATTGGTGACAGCCATATTGGAAATAGGTTTGTCCACGTGACTGTCACATGATGCAAGACAACCAAGCAGCAGTCGTTTACCTCATACAGCAATCCAAGTTGTTTTCGTCTTCAAATCCAAGTGTATACTTTATATCTGTTCAGCACAGATTAACCTCACTTCTATAACGACCGCCGCGTTATACGAACTAGATGCGGTTGGATCTGGCGTTACACGGTCACCGTGAAGTCATACAAAATCACTACTCCATTGCTGACCTTGGTGTTGTGTAGGTCGCGGAATTGATGGAGAGGACACGTTTGTTATAGGTTCGGGAAACCATTGATGACAATAATACATTGGTGTTGAAAGCGAAGTTTTAATACAAGATTTCTGTACAAGTCCAATGGAGTCTAAAGTCCAAACCGAAAACAGCCGAAGGAGCAGGTTATGTTAATGTTACTGTTATTTATATTCTTTTAGTACAAGTTGAATGGTTTTCTGATATTGGTAAGATATATTTCACTGTATATCCCACAAGGACAGATGTACATATAGATTCATGTAGATGTCAAACATTGCTGGGCCTTACAGTATCTTACATATGTGAACTGGCAAATGGGTGAGTGAGTGAGTGGTGTTTTACGCCGCTTTGGACAATATTCCAGCACCATCAGGGCGGTTTTTATCAAAGCAGACATAGAAGTCTCGCTAATTCCGTTATTTCGTCATGTCTAGTACGTTATAACTTCATGGTTCCGACATAATCAAAATCGGGACAAATCTGGGATTCAAACCCACGATCAGCGGCTCGCGGCCTGGATAAGGGACGCAACTCTGCACAGCGTGATGCGGCGCCCCAGACCATGCACTGGACCGTCTGTGTCCCAAAGTACTGTTATTATAGGAAGGCACTTCTGATACGCAATAAGAAAATGTTACTGGGTTCAACTGACCGTTGAAAAGTTACGGACATATCATTTTTTAAAAGTCGAACTCACAAACTTTCAGAATTATTCAAGTTATTTTGTATTTATTAATTTGTTTGTGAGCCATGGAAGTTTTCGGAGTTACTGGCCGATCAGCGTTCTCCTGAAAAGGAGTAATGAACTTAAACCAAAGGTAAAATATGTATCAGTATAATCAAGCAATACTTTTCGGGAACTTTCGTTTGACAAACTTCGGATGAAGAACAAGTAGATAGTGACACTCACCACAGCAATGTCGCTAGTTCTACATGTGTGTCTCTCCAAGAACGCTAAAGAAGATGCTGATGAAGATGACGAGAGAGACACGGGACTTTGGGTGTGGAGGTTGTCTATATCTACTATGTGGAAAATCAGTTGAAATAGAATTGAATGAAGAAGATATTTAATTCAAAATGCTATACAATATACACGTTCTGTAAACGATCGTCGGACACACACTAATATCTAATTGAATTGCATTTCATTGATTAGACCAATCGTTTAGCAGTTCCAAATAGGTCTCAACATAGTACTTGTTTCATTTATCTTTCAACCATCCCCGATTATCCAGGGTATTATACACTACTAAAAACATGTTAAGAACCACCGGATTCTTTCATAGTACTTCAGTCAACCTATCACGCCAGTATGGCAGCAACGTCACTGTCCTACCATGACAGATTAACTGTAATAACATGAAAGAAGAGGATGGTTCTTAACTTCTTTTGAGTAGTATATCTCCACTCTATTATCATAGAATGTGGAAACAATATCCTGAATTATCGAGAATGAAAAAACATTAACTTAGTATTTGTTTCATTAATATTTTATAATGTGGCGTATTATTTAAATATCATAGATTTATGTTCAATATAATAGATTTTAGTTCAATATATTTATCGATGTTGTGTGACTTATGTCAGCATCATTAACTCTAATACACGTACATATGTTGCTAAATATTAAACACACACACACGTTACAAAGTTAATCACAAACATAATATGACAGTAAACACGATTCAAATGTTTATAAATATCACAGAATATTTGTTCACATTGCAAGTTGTAAATCCACCAATGCACACAGAAAATGACAGTAAATACCATATACACAGTATCAGCAGTAGAGACGTCGTGGTCGGCGAGGTGGTGTTACCTGGGGGTATTATTTGTAAATATCTAGAGACCTAATCGGAAAAGAATTAAGCCTTTCGTTCAAATACACCCGTGGATGTTGTATCGAGTATCTGTACGGAAACAAGTGGACGTTGCCCCATCGATCATCTCAGGACTTTGTCCACATTTTCATGGCCTTGTGATCGACATACTGGCTCCCTGATGGTTACTCGAGTGCTGGTGTTCGATGATCAGTCCCTACCTTTGTGAGGCTGAGGGAGCATGTTCAATAAATACTCAAATGAAATTAAAATACATTAAATATTTTTCCACCCAAACTAAGAAATACATTCTAAAATTCTAATTTTGATACCCGTTTTCATAATTTTTGAACGGCCCTTACAACTAAACTCTATTCCTGAATTTACCAATTCATCACCCGATACCAGCTAAATACCAACGCCATCCTCTCACCCACCCTCATCTCATTCCCATAGTGATCCAAGCAGTTTCAATTAAGCTCAGAGACAGACCATTGGGACTAGGATTTTCGCTGGAGACAGATTATATTTTCTGTCAATGCTGCTTAGCATACATTTTTGTATTTGAAATTAGGAGCCAAACAATTATTTAATATAGCACATCCAACATGTCCGGTTTACTTTCGGGGTAAAATGTTCCAGCATATTCGGAAACAGATGATATTTTTCAAATAAATATTTTCAAATATCGACCCCTACCTTAACCTAGCAGTCGACCATTTACTGTATCAAAATGTTTTATATTCCTGCATTCAGCTTCCCAATTAAAATATTCCACAAGTTGATATACCGGATGGTAATTGGGGTATAGATTGATCGTTGATCCTTTGTTCCGCCCGACGGCGAAGCACAAAGCAGCCAATCCTGATCTCCGGATATACGTGATCACGAGACGGGTTCCGGGATATAAGCTCGCAATATCAACACACGCTTTCTATTGGTTACTTTTATACTGGCAATCATCGCATGGCTGTATACACACTCTCTTTAACAAAGCATGTAGATTTCTCGGTAGAAATATAGATCAAATGTTTCGTTCTAAAGGAAGAATCAATACATGCAATTGTCATTTTGAAAATAAATAATTGATCAGCTTCGATTCGCCCGGTCTAGATCGAATGCCGAGAATTCAACATAGCAGAAATGAGATCAAAATCATCTGGATGGCCTATCACACCATTGTCTCGGGTACGGTCTTTATTACAGGAAACGTTTAAGTGAAATTGTACATGGTCACATTTGAAACTCACGACATACTATTGAAAGTTGAATTAAAGTTTTAGAACATACAAAACAGCAGTTTTCAAGTCACATTTGAAAAAAGGTTCACAAACAATGTATCATATATACAAAAGGATAAACACATAATTGTACTACTTAAAAGCAAGAAAAATGTACATAATCTCATAAAAATATACATCTGAAGGCCCCGGTAGGCAAAGACACCTGAAATATAAGTAGTTTCCCAATACAGCAGTTTAAATAATCAGCAATTTGTCGGAAAGGATATTAAATTTGTTTTAGTTTTCGATGGTTTTTTAAAAATTTTATATATAAAATTTTAGCAGGTTCAATATCAGGTTTTCAAAAACTTCTAACATGAAGTTATTTAACTCATTGTCCAGACTAATGATAAATGGGCATTTTAAATTATTTACATTTTTTTTTAATAAATCGTGACAAAAATCCATCATCTCCTACAAATCGTTAAATTCTCAAATCCGAAACATTTTGATGTTTACGTTGGTCGAAGATGGTGATCTGGGGCTTCAGTTTGAAGTGTAGGGAGGTGGAGGGGTCACCCCCGAATCAGCAAGGGGCTGGACCTTCCCTCCCTGGCCGCCATAGAGAAGTTGTTGATCCGGGGGGACGTACATCGGAGGGGGGTAGTTGGGGTTAGGCTGGTACCCCGGGGGTGGGCGTGGAATCGGTCCCTTGTAGCCGTCACTGTAGTAATCCGCGTAGGGGTGTCCCGGGTAGGCGGGTGGGCCTTCTGCAACAAGTGTCATACAGTCAGTTAAGACATCTTGCCCTTCACCGGCTGATGTACAAGCAAAGGGGTGTCGATGCTTTGCGATTTAAAAAAAATAAATTAATTGGTATTTTATTCCAGGTAAACTTAAACATATAAAATCATATAGAATTTGATTTTTTATGATACCGTACACGATACGCCGACCTAATTATCGATTTCTGCTATAATTCTTCATCGATTTTACGAAAGTAGTATTTACTATGTTTTGTTTAAGTGACCCGGATTGACTGCACAATCTGACATGTCGTTACCATGACAATGAACAAACTTCTGAATCTGATTGCGTAACAGTGATAGAACGAACCTACATTAACCCATGAGAGTTAAACGCTAACTGGTTGATAGCAACGGCTTCTTGTTTGCTTTGTTGGTTCAAGCAGAAATAGCCCAAATCTTACTATGACGCCCCCACTAGCAGTACTAGAAATAAGACTTAAGTGATTGAGTTGGGTTTAACGCCGCTTAGAACAGTATTCCAGTTATATCATATTGTGTCACCTTAATGTGGGAGGAAAGCCCGGAGTGATGCATCTCTCAGACGTTTACCACTTCGGTGAAACCCACGAGCGCGGATATGGTGCAGACAAACCTAGAAACATAATCGGGGCGAACCGGGATTCGAACCAAAGAAAATAGGTTTCTGGTGTTTCAAAGGGACGCAACTCTGTAAAACGAATTGTGAAGTCTTAGACGACTGGGCTACTCGTGTTCATAAACTTGAGGAAAGGGAATTGACAACAAGATGGGTTGATCAATCCATCTCTCTTCAGTTACCCACGAGAGGATACATCCCGTCAATGGTTTATAAAGACATACCATTGCACAAATCAGGTACATTTTGGCATATCTGTGTTTCAGGATTGATGGCATATTGATGTATGTGTTGTTTCCAGTGTTTGAAGATCCCCTGTTATGTGATTGAGTACCTGAGTTACATATCAACATATCATGGCGTCTTAGTTGCGGTGAGGTATCACGTGGAGTTCAAGATTGTTGCACTTATATATCGACGTGCAAGCATATCTCTCTCTCTCTCTCTCTCTCTCTCTCTCTCTCTCTCTCTCTCTCTCTCTCTCTCTGTGTGTGTGTGTGTGTGTTTAGATGTCAGATGAATACCCCACCCCACAGTAAACTGACTACGACTGACTGACGTGAACGGATATGCTGCTGAGAAACGCAGATCCCAATCGGGTGGGACACCGACCTACGGGCGTCTTGGACCAAATTAAAGGAAGCTTACACCTGTGTTCTCGTACGGGTTCCAATGAAGACCATGTGCTTAGTACAAGTGAAATTGGCACGTTGTTTCCATGTAATCCGGATAATCATGAATTGTTAAACCGAGAAGCATTATATAATTTGCGATAGCAGGCAGACTAGACAACGTTAGAATTACTTGAATCAAATTTGCCGAGACTGGCGATTTTCCTGAACCCTGTACACCTTTGATATTCGTATCCGTGATGAGATGTGTCGGCAACAAAAGACCCTGGGCCCAGTTCCACAAAGCCATCGTAGGGCTACGACTGTCATAAGTCTATGTTAAAGTATTGGAGTTACGATCGACTTTGCGCTTCGAGCGCTTTGTGGAACGCGACCCAGAACTGTACTCTCGATTGTAATAAAATATTGTGATGAAAAATAACAAAGGTTAACGCAAAACATTGATGTACGGCGAAATCTCTGAATACGGAATCAGGGGCCCGTTCCACAAAGAGGTCTTAGCGGTAAGACGATCGTATCTTCCTTTCTTTAACACTGATTCACGACATTCCTGACCAACTCGTGTTAATCCGGGACAAGCCGAATACCGAAAGGGGCGAGTGGTGACGAATGTGATTCACGATAGTCTAGCGTTAAGGTCACTTTGTGGAACCAGGGACAGATTGAAAACGAAATCAGGTACTTCAAGGTGTGGGCCGTCACGAAATGGCTTCCGATTTTCGCTTTTAGTCTTGAATCCTTATTTATAGTTCACTGGTGCTAATAATGTATAGTACCGTCACTACCAATCTGCATGTTTGGTACTTACTCGCTTGTGACACAATGGTGACCTGTTCGTTCTGTCTGGGCTGGAGACGGCGCCTGTTGCGTGTCTGCTGTTTGATGCAGCAGACGATGATTGCGATGATGGTGGCAACAAGGATGACGCACCCGATGCCGATGCCGACTATCATGGAAAGTGGGTCACAACATTTCTGGTCGTTGGTGCTGCCGCAGCAGCCATACTCACAGTTGTAGGAATGTCCCTTTATCTTGGAGAAGCATGACTCCTCGCCAAGACCCAGGACGAGGTCTGGAAGGAAAGATTGACGTAGTATATAATAATACCGCAGTGCTGTGTTATATGGTGATACAGCAATTCGATGTTATTATAAGGGATTAATAGCGTTATTGTTCAGGGTGCCATTGTCCTTCACATTAGCAGTGGTGGACCCAGAGGGTTGGGGTGGTGATAGGGGGGTGGAATCGTTCTTGGGGTGGTCACCCGTCCTCTGTTTACATCTGATGACATTTTGTCAGCACATTGACTACCATGATAACATGTTGATCTGATTGTTAAAGCAAAGTTCATTAATGGGTTATATAACGTGTTTGTGAATGTTTTGGCAGGCTTTTGGGCTGACTCAAACTGATGTTACAAATGGACCGCCCCCACGCCATCAACCATTGGTAATCTTTGTCTGGTCCAGCCTGGACTATATACACTATCTAATGATATAGCTGGAATGATGCCGAGTGCGGCGTTAAACAGTATACAATTGAACATGGTGTCTGTTGTATGTGTTATTTCTTTCCTCTTCAATTGTATGACCTTTCTGATCAAGTATAACATCATACAAATACAAGCGAGCTGCAAAAACCTTTGTGGTTCAATGTCGTTGTGGTTTGGTTCATTGTTTAAGATACTGTCAGGCATTTCTTGCATGTTTCTGTAGTAAAACAAGATCTAGATCTAGACTCACACTCATCTTCCCGAGGCAAGGGCGTTAACTGACTGTAAAAGTCCAGTTTCCATCGGACTTTTATTGTCATTTAATTCCCTGCATCACTTCGGGCTTTCCTCCCACAATAAGCTGACACGCCGTGATATAACTGAAATACTGTTAAAAGCGGCGTTAATCCCAACTCACTCACTCACTCACTCCATGTCAACACGGTGTCACATCTGATGCAGATATTTCACGCACTGTGTGACGATTCACCGTCTGGCAGACCAGAGACAGAGTGAGTTCGGTTTAACGCTTTGAACGGTATTTCAGTTATATAACGATGAGTCGAGTTAAACGCCGCTTTTAACATTATTCCAGTTATATCACGGCGTGTCAGCTTAACGTGGGAGAAAGCCCGAAGTGATGCAGGTCTCAGACGTTTACTACTTCAGTCCTGACAAACCTAGAAACATAATCGGGGCGAACCGGGATTCGAACGTTATATAACGTCGTGTCAGCTTAGTGTGGGAGGATAGCCCGAAGTGGTGCAGGTCTCAGACGTTCCCACTTTAGTGAAACCCATGAGCACGGGTATGGTGCTGACAAACCTCGAAACATAATCGGGCGAACCGGGATTCGAACCCACGTTCACGTTTATGGCACGACCGAGGGGCGCAACTCTGCACAGCGAATTCGGCGACTTAGACAGCTGGGCCACCCCTGTACCCGACACTGACATATCTGACAGGATAGCTGAAGGCTTGCGATACACCCTCTGCATGTGGACACCTTGTACCATTAACAGCTCATTGTACCGGCACGCAGGTACAAACCAAACGGCGTGCAATATTAATGAATTTAGTGTAGTCGTTAGTCGAGCAGCTGATACAATGGCTGAACACTAGCTTCGTCCCAGGAGCTGCCTCCCCGTCAGATCGATTCGCGGAGACAATTCAGTCACTGATTGCGCATGCGTGAGATCAGTCAGGTGTGGTGCCACAGGAAGTAAGCAATCCATCCGCTGTAGAGCCGCTGTACTCCCCAGGTGGGACTGTAGGTCTTCATTTGAAATGCTATAGATCGTACTGTCTAGTTCAAAATGACATTCTATCGTTACCTCACACAAATGTCTATTTGTCCGGTGTTACTATTTCAAAAGATATTTAAGGGCAGGGGTGGCCCAGTCGTCTAAGGCGCCGCGATTCAATGGTGCAGAGTTGCCCCGATTATGTTTCTAGGTTTATCAGCACCATGCCCATGCTCGTGGGTTTCACCGAGGCGGTAAACGTCTGAGACCTGCACCACTTCTGGCTTTCCTTCCATATTAAGCTGACACGCCGTGATATAACTGGAAAAAGCGGCGTTAAACCCAACTCACTCACTCATTCAAAAGATATATAACGTCGTGTGAACAATGTGGATTAAACAAACTTTTCAAAAAGTCATGATATATATTTGTTCATATGCTGTATGTTTGACTTTTTAAAACACAAAATGAAAAAGAAGAAGTATTATGTTTCTAGGTAATCCCATTATGACAAATAAATGGTTACGTTTGCATGTAACTATGTCATGCATCCAGGCGAGACGAGTGAGTGAGTATAGTTTTACGCCGCTTTTAGCATTATTCTAACAATATCACGACGGGGGACACAAGAAATGAGCTTCACATATTGTACCCATGTAGGGAATCGAACCTGGGTCTTTGGTTCGCGAACACTTTAACCGCAGGGCTACACCAGGCGGGACATTATGTTCGTCCATTTGTTCACCGACCAACGACAAGCTTTGTTCTCAGATTCTATACACAACCTTTGACAATATGTTTCATGGTACAACTGTCCAGTATAACACAGAGACTCTAAACAGGTCGAAAGCAGGTTGCTGGGCAATCCACAGTTGTCAGTGAGACCGATTGTATGGCATTGTGTCCATATATCAAGTATGAAATGAATGCTGATGTGTGTGTGTGTGTGTTGACAAACAGACTTGTCTTTGTCAGCGTAGCCGTGCCATGAATAATGTAATACTCTACAATGTTCAGTCAACTGGAGATCAACATAAAACTAAAAGCGAGCCTCTCATGCTATGGAATACGTCAATATACTGCAGTACTTGCAGGTCGATAGAGATAACCGTACAGCTTCATTTTTGAAAAGAAATAAACTTTGGGGAAAGGGTACCACAGTCCTCTAAGATGCAGGAACTCGCTGTACGGAGTTGCGTCCCTTAGCCGCGCCAGGAGCCCCTGGTCGTGGGTCAGGATCCAAGACTGGCCGTGATTACGATTCATGCCAGCACCGTGACGTTGGTTTTAACGAAATGATCAGCCGTGTATGGTCATGGTCACTTTAGACTGACATCAAATACAGTTTATTAGAAGCCAACCCTAACACAGCACTTTCCACACATACTTCTCCAACTACGTCAACGACAACTACCACAATGCACAGCTACCTAAATCCCCCGAGGCCGCGCAAAGTCGTAAAATAGAAAGACTCATAATTCTAGATTTATCAATTTTCATCTGGTACCAAGTGAGAGAATTGGGTTTAAACTTTAACGCCGCATTGAACAATACTGTGACATCATACGGTGAACCTACGAGTGAGTGAGTGAGTGAGTTTGGTTTAACGCCGCTTTTAACAGTTTTCCAGTTATATCACGGCGTCAGCATAATGTGGGAGGAAAGCCCGAAGTGATGCAGGTCTCAAACGTTTACCACTTCGGTGAAACCCACGAGCACGGGTATGGTGCTGACAAACCTAGAAACATAATCGGGGCGAACCGGGATTCGAACCAACAATAATAGGTTTCTGGCGTGCCCAAGGGACGCAACACTGCACAGCGAATCGCGGCGCCTTAGACGACTGGGCCGCCCGTGCCCCCGTAAAACCCACGAGCACGTTATGGTGCTGATAATCATGGTAACATAATCGGGCGAGTTTTAGGATTCGTACCCATAGTAACCGTTTCCTGGAACGACTGAGGGACGCAACACTGCACATTGAATTGCCTGGCGCCTCAGACGACAGAACCACCCGTGCCCGTTGCTATTAGTGAGTGAGTGAGTGGGTTGGGTTTAACGCCGCCTCGAACAGTATTCCAGTTACATCACGGCATGACAGTTTGATGTGGGAGGAAAGCCCCAAGCAGGTCTCAGACGTTTACCACTTTGGTGAAACCTACGAGCTGGAGTATGGTGCCAAACCTAAAAACACGAGAAACGTAATCGGTTTAACAGTTATTCGAACCCAGGATCATAGGTTTCTGGCGTGCCCAAGGGACGCAACTCTGCCAAAGGGGAAACCGTGCGACCCAATGTCTTTGTAGGTGAAAAGTACATACATTGTACGGTGCTTCAATTTAAACTTGTTTTATGAATTAGTGAGTGAGTGAGTGAGTTAAGATTTTATTTCACATCGGCAATATTTCAGCCATATCGTGACTTTCAAAGGTTATACATAAAAACTAAAAAAACGTTTCAACAAGGGACAGTAAAATAACTAGACGTATCACAGATTAGTATTTATGCTAAACTAGCATGGAACCATAAATATACATTAATAGACGGGACAATACATTATAAAAAAAGAACTATAGATCGCCAGCAACTGAAGGTAGATCGTTTTATGAATTAAACAAAGTACACGCAAAGAGGACATCTAAGCATGAATATATATATTGTTCAATATCTGATCAGAGGCGGTCGGGTAGCCTAGTGTTAAAAGCGTTCGCTCGTCACGCGGAAGACCCGGGTTCGATTCCCGATATGGGTACAATGTGTGAAGCCCATTTCTGGTGTCCCCCGCCGTGATATTGCTGGAATATTGCAAAAAGCGGCGTAAAATTAAATCAGTTCCTCGTATCTTGACCCTACATATCTATTTGCTTCTGTTATACAACACGGATGAGCGTCACCACATCCTGACATCGTTAAGGACATGTACGTGTACTACTGGACGCTTCATAGCGTACACTGCTCGTCAGTAATTAAATGCCATATTGACATAGGACCCGTGAAGATCCGGAGTAGAATAGGTCTTCCGCAACCCATGCTTGCCGTAAAAGGCGACTATGCTTGTCGTAAGCATCTTCCCGAGGCAAGGGAGTTAACTGACTTTAAAAGTCCAGTTTCCACCCTTGCCAAACTAGGCTGGAATTACTGGGCTCGATCGTTACGCCACCAATGGCTATTACCAATTATGTCCCTTCAAAGCCTCTTCTATGGACCAATCAGATTCCACCTTTCGTATCACTTGCGTTTGTTTCAAACAAAATGGTGGCGCCCAGTCAGGACGATCTCATCGATAATCAAGATCTATATTGTGATAAAACAATTCTTACAACACGAAATGCATCAAATCAAGTGAGAACCTTGATTAAAAACATGAAAGGATTTGAAAAATATCTGCCGACAACGAATTAGCGATGCACATGCTTTGCAAATCCTGCAATCGACAGGAATCTGCACGACAGTTTACGAACAGGATTTTGATTTCGGCGCGCGATTTTGATTGGACTATGCATAGACTCGTTAGTCCAGACAAAACGTAACTCCATATTACCATCCTAGTTCGACAAGGGTGGAAACTGGACTTTTATAGTCAGTTAACTCCTTTGCCTCGGGAAGATGGTCATAGGAGTCGACTAACGGGATCGGGTGGTCAGGCTCGCTGACTTGGTTGATGCATGTCATCGTATCCCAATTGCGTAAATCGATGCTTGTGATGTCAATCACTGGTTGTCTGGTCCAGACTCGACTATTTACATACCGCCGTCATATAGCTGGAATATTGCTGAGTGCGGTTATAAACAACAAACAAACATGTCCAAAACGAGTTAGTGTCGAAATGAAGTCAAGTTCTCATACATATAAACATATCTGATAACAATCATGACAAGTTCTAAAGGTTAAGTTCCCCAAATTATGTAGAGCTAGTGGACCGTAAAGATCCCTAAGCCCACCTTGTTCTTTACGAAACAGCTTACAACACACTGAGCGTTTTACTTTACGTGCAGACTGATGTTTTTCTTTGCAATAGATCACAAACACATGAGATCGCCTCCGTGGTCTAGTGGTAGAGCGTCCGCCCGGAGAGCGGAAGGTCCGGGGTTCGATCCCCGGCCGCGTCATACCAAAAGACATTAAAAGATGGAACTTGTTGTTACCCTGTCTGGCGCTCGGCATTAAGGGGTTTGAAACAAGGACTTGTCGGCTCGGAGTCAGTTTACTGTTTCTGAGTGGGGTATCCATGTTAAACTCCGGCATGGTATCTCAGTGAGCTAGCACTATAAATCGGCATTAGTCTGGACTAGTACAAGCAGCCACACAAACACACACACGTACATGCACGTGGCAATCTTGGACGCGACGTTAAACCCCATTTCACCTCACCTGTTACCTATACAATTATCAACGAAAGCGAAACGTCGTTTAACTGGCAGGCGACTTCAAGGGGTATTAACATCATTGCAATCATGAGTCATCTAGGTCGAAAGGAATTTTAATATCTACCCTTTACAGAAATATACTACCCAATGACAATATCTCCCAGTAACCTTAAAATGTCCCTTAAATTGCAGCAAAACTATAACACCAAGCCGCCAACCTGTTATCGTTAGTGTTGTTACACAAGCTAAATCAGTCAGGCACGCAATCGATGACTTCCTCGTCAGATACCCACCCAGCGTTCACCCGGGATCGCCATGGATCTACCCCATTACCTCGACGCCAGGATTGGATAATCTATTACCAACATATTTCTCGGAATATACACTGACTTTTGTATCACAATATTTCAAGAGCTTACCTTGTATATAGAATAAAAGAAATGTTATTATCCAAGATGTCACCATTTTGTCCTGTGCAAAATGTCCGTCAGTGCCGGAAGTGACGGAGAGGGTTGTGTTGGCTTGGCAACAAGTAAACACGCCAAGGTTTACAATCGATGACAAAATTATACGTCTCCGTAGCGGAAGAGAGAAGAAATCCATATCATTTCAGTGTGTGCTGGCTGCTTCATCGCGTGGCTTTACTATTCTCTATTGTTAAAGAGGATTCCTTCAACCAGCGTCAATATATGGTTTGTATTGTACTCGGTAAATTGAGCTGGGTTGTGTGTTACACAATGATGGGCGACACATGAGATAAAGGTTTTATAGAGGACAGGACGTTTCTTTTAATAATATATTCATCTGCCATCAAGGCGATATATCTTACCGTGGCGGAATTGGTTAAAGTGTGTACGTGTGTGCATGTGAAAATTATTAATTATCTAGAAAACATTTAAAGGTGTCTTCCTATCTTTATTCATTTATTTTTTTTTTATATTAAACATGGCGCGCTAGAGGTACGCCAAACCCAAGACGATCTCATTTGTGGTTATAAAATCTGCAGGTCACGAGTGATCCAGGGGTTTATATCGCCTAAAATAGCTGAGCAGAGTTATGTTCCTTGATCGTACCAGGATTCGTTTATCGTAGGTTCGAATCCATGAGCGTCCTGATTGGTATCCGTGATTTGCCAGCAGTATACCCGTGTCCATGGGTTTCTTCAGGCTTTCCTCCTACAAAAATACGACACGTCTGAAGTGACGGAACACATGATTCTTACATAATACAATTGTAAACCTGTCTATGCCAAGATGCATTTTTTATTTCGCTGAAGAAAAAAGGAGGAAATCCCGAAGTGATGCAGAACTCAGACATTTACCACTTCGGTGAAACCTACGAGCACGGTTATGGTGCTGACAAACCTAGAAACATAATCGGGGCGAACCGGGATTCGAACCCACAATCATAGGTTTCTGGCGTGCACAAGGGACGCAACTCTGCACAGCGAATTGCGGCGCCTTAGACGACTGGGCCACCCGTGCCATCATGAACTGTAAAGTGATCAAACCCGTTTTCGATACCAATATTATTATGACAGTTTGGGGTTGTCCCACGGTTTAACCAGTTGACCAATATAGTTTACTCCATACGGTACCTCTCTGCGTGTAATCGGACACGTCGGAAATGGTCGTTCAATGGTCATTCGTCACCACTCGCCCCTTTCCGTAACCTGCAAGAAGACTCGTCCCCCTATCGATGAATGTTATGTGCGAAAATACGACAAACCAATCAGAATGCGCGTATGATTTCAAGTTCTTCGTCAAAGAACCCCTAAGAAATAATTTTTGATTTTACACATGTCTTGCATTTATAAATATACCCAAGACAGAGTTAAATGTGTTCAATCATACTGTATAATTCCTCATGTCCAGATGTTCTTTAAATTGCATCTGCAATATATATAATATATGGTGAAATATATGTGAACCATTAAGCAACGAGTTGACAATTGTTTTAGGTATACCCGTTTGCGCCAAGACGGAACCCGGTCGCCACAATGGCCATGAGAGGGGCACGAGTTGCTATTCGGCTTGTCCCGGAATAACACGAGTTGGTCACGAATGTTGGAGTAGGAGAAGGCTCCTAAATGCCGTCTATGTGTGCTCTCACGCCGACTTTTTGACCTTTTTAATGTTCTGCACTTTTTAATATAATAAAAATAGATCCTGTGTTTGTCATAAGTGTTAGTTAAATACTTAAATTAATTCGATTAAGTCGATTAAATGGTTTGTTAACGGTAGCCGAATTTATATAAGACCATAGTGTCACTGCCAAACCCTTTAGTTCAATTCTAATTGATACACACAGCACTCATTTTTGAGGATATCATCATCGCATCTCTCTTTTATGGGTACCGTTAATGAAGAAGAGAATATTTTATTTATTGCAACAATAACCTTTTAATCATGTTTCATAGAGAGAAGATTCTAGAGGGTGTGCAACGCGTCTGCAACGCGTTGAACACGGGTGTGCACCATTTCGCCACTCGTGTGCAACGCATAACACACCCATTAGAGAGGGAACAAACTTTTGACCAAAGGAGAACCCATGTTAAGATGAGAATGGAAGTAGAAACAAGGAGAGCATTTTGATATCGTGACGATTTATGATATGTACTTGCTGATGTCTCATTTTCAGATGTGATTTTGTTGGAAAATATGAGTGCCGTTGTGATCAATCCGTTCCATCGTATTAATACAACCATTGGCTTCTACGGAATCTTTTGCGATGGTGTAAAGGGTATACCTGAATGATGCTGGAAAATGTTATCGTCATGAAAAGTTTGTGTGAATTGACATTAAACGTCTGTAGTACGACTTCCAGTGAGGTTTGGTGGAGCATTGTTTTATTGGACCCTCATTACTTTATGATGGTTGGGTCTCTTTGTCTCAGCTCGGTAGCCGTGACGCTGAGAAAGAGCAGCATTTACATAATGAGAGTATGTTATATCATGTAGGATACATCTGGGGAGAGGGGTCTACTAGTTGCCGTTCTGCAGGAAGAGCAGCATTTACATAATGAGAGTATGTTATATCATGTAGGATACATCTGGGGAGAGGGGTCTAGTAGTTGCCGTTCTGCAGGAAGAGCAGCATTTACATAATGAGAGTATGTTATATCATGTAGGATACATCTGGGGAGAGGGTTTACTAGTTGCCGTACTGCAGGAAGAGCAGCATTTACATAATGAGAGTATGTTATATCATGTAGGATACATCTGGGGAGAGGGGTCTACTAGTTGCCGTTCTGCAGGAAGAGCAGCATTTACATAATGAGAGTATGTTATATCATGTAGGATACATCTGGGGAGAGGGGTCTACTAGTTGCCGTTCTGCAGGAAGAGCAGCATTTACATAATGAGAGTATGTTATATCATGTAGGATACATCTGGGGAGAGGGGTCTACTAGTTGCCGTTCTGCAGGAAGAGCAGCATTTACATAATGAGAGTATGTTATATCATGTAGGATACATCTGGGGAGAGGGGTCTACTAGTTGCCGTTCTGCAGGAAGAGCAGCATTTACTTAATGAGAGTATGTTATATCATGTAGGATACATCTGGGGAGAGGGGTCTACTAGTTGCCGTACTTCAGAGGTTGTGTATAAGATGGCCGTTGCATAATGGCCGCCAGGAGAGGTAAAAAGTGAGCTTTGACTGAGTCAGGTAAAAGGATAAAGCAGTGCTGTTTTCATAGGTCTGTTGAATAAACTCCAAGCGCTACTGTCAATATCTTCTTCGCGATCCTTGATACATCATTGTGGCATTTACACTATCTACTGAACAACAAAAGTTCCTGTGACATTGAATAAGATTTAATGCAAAGTCAACAAACACTCATAAAAAACAACAAAATTACGCAATTATTCAACATAACGAAATGCCACGCCTGTCCGAAAATGAGCGTCTGTGAGCCATTGGTATGCTTGAAGCAGGATCGAGTCAACGCGATGTTGCAATACAATTTAACGTCAACAGAAACACCATTTTGTGTTTATGGCAACGTTGGCAACAGACGAATGTAGTCAGAGACCAGACAACTGGATTCGAACAACACACCTACGAAATCGATTCCAGCCAGCAACATTGACTGCAAGAAGCATCCATGGCCTTCGACGAATATCTTCACAAACTGTACGTCGTCGCCTCAGATGTGCAGGGATTGTCGCCAGAAGACCCGCCAGACGTCCCATTTTGACAGGAAAACACCGTCAAGCACGTCTAAAGTGGTGCAGACAGCGTCTACCCTGGACGGCCATGCAGTGAGGACAAGTTCTATTCACTGACGAGTCTCGTTTTCACCTTAGTCACAGTGATGAACGGTTTCCAGTGTAGTGACGTCGAGGTGAACGTTACGTCAATCATTGTGTCATGGAAGAAGATCGGTTCGGGGGCGGCAGCGTTATGGTATGGGGTGGGATTACAGCAAGACAGGGGACCCGTTTGATAGTGGTAGAGGGAAATATCAATGGACAGTGCTACCGCGACGAGATCATCGGCCCTGTTGTTCTACCGTTTTTGCGTCGTCATGGCCCAGGCATTACCTTTCAACATGACAACGCCCGGCCTCATATTGCTCGACTTGTTAAGGATTCTCTTCAACAAAACAACGTGAATGTCATTCTCTGGCCGGCTGGCTCCCCTGATCTCTCACCAATCGAGCACATGTGGGATGAGATGGATCGGCGCCTTCGACGTCAACCACATGTTCCACAAACACTCCAGGAACTTCGAAACATGCTCCAGCAGATATGGACAGATATCCACAGGGATTTGTGCGACGCCTGGTCCATTCCATGGGACGAAGATGTGTTGCTTGCATCGCAACTAGAGGTGGACACACACGCTATTGATTTGTAAATTGACATTATAGCATGTTCATGTTTTTTAATGAAATCATGCATTTTCCGAAGTCAGTATGGCAAATTAAACCATTTGAACACTTACAGGAGTGTTTTATCTGTTGCAAGCCGAAATTGTTTCAGATTTGCATTAAATCTAATTCAATGTCACAGGAACTCTTGTTGTTCAGTATATTTTGGTTCACCGATCAAAAGCAGGACAGGATTTTGATGAGGATAAGTGCTCTCCCTTGCAGTTTGCACACCTGATCTCATTTGTGCATTCTGAACTCTCGTGAGTTTCACTGCAGCGGAAGCACCTTGCCTTGTTAGTGGTGCAAGTTTTGGCCCCGTGACCACGGAGTGGATTTGGTACATAAACCTCCACTCCGATGTTAAAGTAACCACTTTGGAAGTGTTGTCACAGAAAAAGTAAAAAGGTAGGTTTGAGAACTGATGATGGTTCCATCTTGAGGTTTTTTTTCTGGTAAACGGCATTACTGTGGTGACACCTTGATTTTTATGTTCGGTTGCTATTTCTTCCTCTGTCATGTCTGATAGACAGCGAACTCGATCACGAACGATGCCCCTCCATGAGTATAGTGTCTTGTGCGCTGAGACAACAACCTGTGTGTTTACAAACTGCTGAAGACCAAGCAGACTGACAGATTGTTGTCTCTGTGCTCATTCCACAAGGATGGATCCACTTCGGAGACGTGTTACATTTTTAACCTCACCACAGGCACTTTGTATGCCCTTTGAGATCGCAAACGGGTTGAGTTTTAAAGGACTTTCAGCAACAGTTGAAATCACTAAGAAATTTGGCCAAGGTTCAGGAAATATTTGAGATAATTCTTCATCAGATGATGAAGAAAGGTTTGCTTTAGATGAACCAGTAGATGTATTGGTAGCCATGGTATAATAATAATAATATTCAGCACCCCAGCTCCCCACCCACCATCGAGTGTCAACAAGGACGATGTTGCAGTGGAAGCCAGCCTACAACATCAGAGTTACAGGATGTTATACATGCTACATACATGCTACATACATGCTACAAAATTAACGTTTCCCGTATACGATAATAGCATTGTGAATAGTATTTTATCGTACATAATGTAATAAATAAGTAGTGCCTCTTTGTTTAAGGGGGCGGTCGGGTAGCCTATTGTTTAAAGCGTTCGCTCGTCACGCCCAAGAACCCGGTTCTATTCCCGACATGGGTGCAATGTGTGAAGCCCATTTCTGGTGTCCCCCGCCGTGATATTGCTGGAAAACTGCTAAAAGCGGCGTAAAACCATACTCACTTACTTACTTCGTAGATCAAGATATGGCTGGATGATAAACATATTTATTGTCGTATGAAATGTTTCAGTTATGTGTGTTTAACTGGTGACACTGTAATAAACTGTTTCTCTGTACGTAAATTTGTTAAAGGATTTATAACTGTGACATAACAACTACAGCTTTATGTGAGCTATATCTATCTTGGAATGATATGGAAATCATCATTTTCTATATAATGATACTTCTTGTTGCTGATTAAACAGTTACAGTTTGTATATGTGTTGAAGTTTACTTGTACAGAAAATCAATTGAGGCAGTGGAGTCCCCTGTCAGAACACTCGCATCACCTCCGCCCTCTCAGATTGCGGGCGTTCCGACCGCTAAAGCCCCTTTAACCGTAAGTGATAACCATGTGATCTGTTTAGTTTGGAAAAGGTCCTGAATGGATAAGTGAACTATCAACAAACAACATGCGAGTTGTGCCCCGGAATGTTTCATTGTTCTGGATGCTGTGCGCCGCTTGTGCTTGTCTGTTGTTTGCTTACATTACCTGGTTTAGAGGATTGCAAAGGGTTAGCGTCGTTAACAGGATCTGGAGCTCAAGGTAAATCAGTGAATCCTAACTTTTACCCTAGAGCTGAAATATAAAGCTGCACATATCGCTGACATTTACACATGTGAAAATTTCACTCTTGTTTCCATCCAGGCATTTGATCTGTAGATTGTAGACCCCGATATCTCACAGGGACTTACGGAGTTACATTCATTCATATATATTTCGACAACACGAACACATCGGCCTTCAATTTGCCAAGGAAATGTTATATTGTTGTTTACCTTAACTTGAGGAAAACTTTTTTACTTTTTACATCACCGACTTCATCCGTGGCCTGATCAGCAGACGTAACATTTCCCTATTGCTCAATTGGTACTGAATGGTTTTTTTAATTCATCCTAAATTTACATCTGTTGTTATCAATAGAATAACACTTGCTTCAATTTGAAATTATTGTGAACGCCTCGGGCAAACTGAAAACTGTTTCACAAGAGATATTAAGTTCAAGCTTTTTGGAGTTCCTCTAAGCAGTATATAGTCTCTATGGGGTCGGTACCAACATATTGACAACGTCTTGGAATAAATAGAGGATATTTAATGTGTTTTCTCAAATACCACTTTTATCTCATCGAGTGAAGTGGGGAGAGTCTAATATTTTCACGAGTGACGCGTTTTGCAAATCCTGCAATCGACAGAAATCCGCATGACAGTTTACGAACCGGATTTTGATTTCGGTGCGCGATTTTGATTGGACTATGCATAGACTCGTTAGTCCAGACAAAATGTAACTCCATAATACCAGCCTAGTTCGGCATAGGTGGAAACTGGACTTTTATAGTCAGTTTACTCTCTTGCCTCGGGAAGATGTTAGATCGCATTCATTGGTCAAGTGGTAGCATGTCCGCCCAGAGAGCAGAAGGTCCGGGGTTCGATCCCCGGCCGCGTCATATCAAAGACGTTAAAAGATGTTAACTTGTTACCCTGTCTGGCGTTCAGAATTAAGTGGCTAAAACAAGGACTGGTCAGCTCAGAGACAGAACACTGCTGAGTGGGGTATTCATTTTAAACTGCGGCATGGTATCTCAGTGGGCTAGCACTAAAAATCGGCATTAGTCCAGACTAGTACAGGCAGACACACACCCACACATAATCTTGGACGCGACATTTAAACCTTATTTTACGTCACCTCACCTCAATTTCGTTTATCCGAGCTCATTTGTCATTACTGTCATTCCAGGACTTGCTTCATTAGTCACTGAAATATTGCGAGGGGATGCCCAACTTTTTCCAGGTGTGTAGCACCACAAGTATACTATATATATATTCATTGCAACACTCAATGATGAATAAACGATTAACGATTTCTTTAGAGTGAGCGAGTTATGTTTAATGCTGCTTTTAACATTATTCCAGTTATATCAATGCGTGTCAGCTTAATGTAGGAGGAAAGCCCGAAGTGATGCAGGTCTCAGACGTTTACAACTTCAGTGAAACCCACGAGCATGGGTATGGTGCTGACAAACCTAGAAACATAATTGGGGCGAACCGGGATTCGAACCCACAATCATAGGTTTCTGGCGTGCAGAAGGGACGCAACTCTGCACAGCGAATCGCTACGCCTAAGATGACTGGGCCACCTGTGCCCCCGAGTCTAAACATTAAATGATCAGTTAACACATTTTATTGTTTCAGGAACAAAAACTGTGTTTTTATAAGTTTAGAAGATCAGCGTGGGCTGGGTTTTGGCACAGAGTCACTTCTGCCTGAGGAGAGCTATGCAAGAAAGACGATGGGATATCTGTTTGCAATAGCCCATGGCGCAAAGGTAATTAATGAAACTGATGATGACAATCGTCCTCTTGATCTACTGAAAACTTTCAAACTTGATCCAACAATGTGGGGAATCTTGTACAGTGGGGAAAGACTCTTTAATCCCTACCGCCATTTTGGACAGCCAACATTGTGGCCAAGAGGCTATCCGCTTGGTTCTGCAGGAGAAAGACCAACAACAGAATATCTACTAAATCACTGGAAAACACCATCCATTCAGCAGGGTTTGGTCAACGGAGATCCAGATATGGATGCCATTTTCAGACTGACCCAGAAACAAACCCATTCTCAACTGAATGTGACCTTTGATGGAAGAGCTCCACCAGCAATTGTTCCAGCTGGCGTTTTTGCTCCCTTTAATTCCCAGAATACCTTTTTCTTGTATGATGCATTATGGGCACTCCTCATTCCAACAACCACGACATTCCGAGTGTGTGATATTTGGAGAGGCTACTGGGCTCAGAGACTCTTGTGGGAGATGGGAGGAAATGTAGGGTTCTTCCCGCCTAATGCTGTCCAGAAGAGGAACTCCAGTTCCTATCTCAGTGATGCAAAAGAAGAGAAGGATCTCTATTTCCAGACACCTTGTTGATTTCCTGTCCAAATGGAGATGTGAAGCAAGTAGACCATTTTTTGGCTGCATGACTAAATTATCGACTGACATGGTACATGAGAACTTTTGGAAGGAGAGAGATGCAAAGCTGACTTCCCTTTTGGATCAAGGACCTTGTGGCACTTGGCTACAAGGAACCAAAAAGAATTCAGTTTGGTTCTCTAAAGGACGGTGCTCGATACATAAAAGAGGAGAAATTGCCAACACAAACTCGTATGACGGATCAACAGGTCAATGTCAAATTCTGGGCAGCTGAACAAACTCCAGCCCAGATATATTCCCAAGCTACGCAGTCACCTGCGGCTGTGTTGCATGCTGCTGAAATAGCTTCCTATTGTAGCAATGAATCGTTAATAACATCGAAACTTACAGATATCATTACATATCCAAATATTTTGTTAATCATAGTATTCAACTTTCCCCACTATGAGAACCTCAAGTTTCTGGAGACAATGTACGGCTTGCACATCCCTCACATCATCTATTGTGGAGCCAACAAAGATAAATTTGACCCTCACGCTAAGCTCCTTCTCAAGCCCTTGACCTTCATCGAGGTCGATCATGCCAATGGTTGGCTTGGTCAGCACTGTTTGATAGAAGCCATGAAAATGCAGTTCCGGGTTGACGGATACTTGTACATGGGCGATGATGTCTTGCTTAATGTGTGGAACATTCACATGTTACCATTGAACAAACTCTGGGTTTATAAGGCAAGAGTTGTACAACATTCTAAGAAGGAAAATGGCTTTCGGGTTGAACATCCCAAAGTAGGGTCGCCAGTTTACCAGGCTGGTCTAAAAGCTTTGAAAATGGTAGATATTCACAGATATAACAGTTTCACAGTTATGCTTTTCAACAATTCAAGGAAGCGAGATGGATTCTTTATTGGTCAGTCAGACATTTACTATGTTCCTGAACATTACAAAGATGACTACCTCTACTACATGGAACACTTCTCCAGGTTTGACTTATATATGGAGCTGATATTGCCAACAGTTCCCCGTGGAATAGAAAAGTTGGAAATCTTTACATGATAAAGGGAACCTACTTTGGGCATAAACCAATTGCAGACATACGGAAGTATTTTAATCAGCGTCACCTCTTTGCCCACACTGTAAAAATATCACAATCAATATATGTACCGGAAGGAAAGACATTTTTCTGTAAAACTTTCCTTCCTCTAACTTTGAAAAATTGGCCGTCCAACCTGCCTTAACTCGCATGCTGAAAACAGAAGACCACTCCCGCTAACGGACTACTGATTCGTGATGGGCTCAAAATAGAAAAGCTGGGGCTTGTGTTGAACGCTGTCACACAGGCGCGTTTGTGATCATATAAGCAGAATGTGAAGGTATTATTGTTGACAATGTGTTTTAATTGCTAGAGTAGTGGCCAGACTCTCAAGTGCCGACATACCCCTCCCCGTAGCAGAAGAAAACAAATTTGCATTTATGTTTTTGCATCCATCGGAATAGAATATGATGGTTGTGGTCAAATATATTGGTGGCAGATACTGGGATGTTTGGGACAAAATGCACATTTCTGTTGTACATATGGGTAATATCCATCATGTCCTCTTTCTTTCTTGTATGTGGATGTTAATAGGAGGCTTGTAATAGATTTTCAACAAAGATATGCATAGCTATTAGTAATAGTAAGCACAAATGTAGTAAAGTTTGTTCTTGATTCGTTTTCTAATTATAAAAAAAGAAAATAATGGCGGTGTTGGTGATGTGTTCTCCCACCTGGGACATTGTATTCTTTTCACCTACGTTTGTGACCATATAAACAGAATGTGAAGGTATTATTGTTGTGTTTTAATTAAAAGAGTAGTGGCCAGACTCTCAACTGCTGGGATGCCCCTCCTCCTGTTCCCGTCTCCCTCTCCTCCCCGTACTCGCCTCTCTCTCCTCCCCGTACTCGCCTCTCTCCTCCCCGTACCTGCCTGACTCTCTACCTGTACTCGCCCCTCTCCCCCGTACTCGCCACTCTCTTCTCATCGCACTCGCCTCTCTCTCCTCTCCACACTCCCCTTCTCTACTTCAAATACTCGCCTCTCTCTCCTCCCCGTACTCGCCGCTCTCTCTCCTCCCCGTACTCGCCTCTCTCTCTCTTTCCCGTTTTCGCCTCTCTCTTCCCCGTACTCGCTTCTCTCCTCTCCGTACTCGCCTCTCCCTCTCCACCCTGTACCCGCCTCCCACTCCCCATACTCGCCTCTCTCTCTCTCTCCTCCCAGCTCTCGCCTCTCTCTTCTCATTGCACTCGCCTCTCTCTTCTCCCCATACTACCCCTTCTTTCCTTCACATACCCGCCTTTCGCACCTCGTCGTACTCGCCGCTCTTTCTCCTCCCCGTACTCGCCTCTCTCTCCTCCCCGTACTCGCCTCTCTCTCCTCCCTGTAGTCGTCTCTCTTCTCTACATACTCGACTCTCTCTCTTTTTCCTGTGCCCGCCCCTCTTTCCTCCCCGTACTCGCCTCTCTCTCCTCCCTGTAGTCGTCTCTCTTCTCTACATACTCGCCTCTCTCTCTTCCCTGTGCCTGCCCCTCTTTCCTTCCCGTTCTCGCCTCTCTTTCCTCCCAGTGCTCTCCTCTCTCTCCTCCCCATATTCGCCTCTCTCTCTCCCCGTACTCTCCTGTCTCTTCCCCGTATTCACGTCTCTCACTTTCCCGATTTCGCCTCTCTCTCTCTCCTCGCTTCTTTTCTCCCTGTATTCGCCTCCCTCCTCTCCCCCTACTCGCCTCTCCATCTCCTCCTCCTCCTCCTCGTACTCGCCCCTCACTCCTCCCCTTACTCTCTCTCTCGCCTCTCTCTTCTTGTACTCCCCTCTTCTCTTCTCCCCGTACTCCCCTTTCTCTCCTTCTACTCGTGACGTCACAACATGACGATCATAACCTTGGTTTCGTGTGTTTGCGACAAGCGCCTACGGTCAAAAGGACATAACTCTGTACACCGGAAGCGGTTACGAATGTAAACACTGGCAATGAGTTGGGGCAATTCTAATGTTGTTATGTACCTGGTGAGTATCAGTATCAGACTGCACGAAGGCGATTTCTAGAAATAATGGCTGAACCACCCCAAACATACCCCACGAGGTAAACAACGGCAACACTTTCGAAACATTGGGCATCACATTTCAAAATATTTATTCACAAGTCGTGCTCTTGCATATAAAACGTGAATAAACAATACATTAATGAACATTAATACAGTCCCTATACTAAGAGTACGCAACACTATAGCAACCAAAAAACCCTGAGGTACTACTTGTCACACAGTAGAGCACATTCTTACCGTCCTCGTGTCAACATCATCGTCGAATCTACTAGGGCAAGTAATTTTCAGGAAAGTGCTCGAGGGCGTAAACCTTTTGTGTTCAAAGTCAATGTCATCTACAGCTCTCCACTCTAGAACATCGCCTTCGCTCAGTGGAGTATTGTAGAGAGCTTTATATAGGCAGCACGACGCGATGTTTTTTTGTTTTTTTAAGATATTGTTTGGTAGAATATCACTGTCTTTCAGTCTTTAATTGTAGAGAGCTTTACATAGACAGAAAGACATGTGATTTCTTTCTTTCTTTTTGAGTACCTGAATACACCTGTCTTACGGTCTTGTATTGTAGAGAGCTTTTCATAGACAGTACGACATTTACGGTTCGCTCCGATTTTGTCGTCAGCACAAAACCCGTGCTCGTAAGTTTCATCAAAGTGGTGAACGCCTAAGACCTGCACATCTTCCCGAGGCAAGTGAGCTAACTGACTATAAAAGTCCAGTTTCCACCCTTGCCGAACTAGGTAAACATTTTTACGTTATGTTATGCCTTAATAGTTAAGGAAGGAGATAATAATGTTTCATACACGTGTTTGAATGTATTTCGATGCGAAAAATGAGAGGCTACCAGATGTGCCACATATTTTTCAGGCTATTTCCATGGGGACGTTTGCATAGACAATCCCCTTGTTAGGAAGTTATATAGTTTCCACAATCCGTTTTTTGTGACTATTTCGATGCGAATTGTTTTGAATAATTTTTATTTAATTAAGAAATTGTTTGTATTTTGCAGTGCTTAATTTACTTGTTTGTAACTCGTGGCTCTTTTTATGCTTTTTCATTATCAACATATAATGTGCCTTACACCCCCCAAATATGATCAATCTCAATATAAGACTTCAGCAAGTCTACAACAAGTAAAATGAACAAGCAGCCACTTGGAAGAGAAAACACCATATTCATATCTTAATGTCTCATTTTTTTAATTGAACACGTATTTAGCCAGATGATCAATTTGAAGACATCAAATTATATTCATTCTTTTCCTAATTGTAATATAAAGCTATATGATTGTATATGACAAAATCAGTAGTTTTATGTTTATATTATAACAACTGTAATTATGAACAACAAATTTATAATATGGCTGTAGTAGAGTGTATGTCAAGACTATTTGTTTTGTTTTGTGTTTTTAATTTGCAATAGATGAGCAAAATATAGGAAGTAAACACCCCTAGAATTGTTTTGATACCATACAAGATGGAACATCAAATCTAAAATGGATTTTTCTTTTTGAAAAAGGAACAATTATGTCAAAAAGCAGAACAATATAATCATAACTGTCAGTAAAATAAGCGACAAAGTTGCTCTCAAGGAATGTTAAGTGAATTTTATTGTTTTTCTGATTTTGTTCTGATAACTATCAACGCTTGGATATTTGTAGAAAGATTTCAAAAGACATTCAAGCTTCTGCTTTGCATGACAGTGATGTGACGACAGAATCTCTCAATGATTTCTATTTTACAGTAGGCTGGTTTGGTTTGGTTTGTTGTTTTACGCCGCTCTCAGCAATATTCCAGCTATATGACGGCGGTTTACACTAGGCAAGTCATCCTACAAGGTGTTTGAATGACTGTTGTACCATACAACTCACTACATAAAAATTCCTTCTCTATCAAAAATCTATAAACATAACGCTTCATGTGAAGAATGTGAAATAATAAACGTTTGAGTATAAGTACTTCTTTTTGCAGAATCAAAAGTAAAAACTGCATAATATATTTTTTTTAAGCGATGTTTCAATGGCAAAGGTAAAAACTGCATCATATATTTTTTCAAGCGATGTTTCAATGGCAAAGGTAAAAACTGCATAATATATTTTTTCAAGCGATGTTTCAATGGCAAAGGTAAAGACTGCATAATATGTCTTTTCAAGCGATGTTTCAATGTATGCACTTGTGATGACTTTGGACAGAATAGTATATATAATTTATTTTCAAATGAATACATTTACATCAATTTTACAGGTTGTAGGTTATGCAGGAGAATCGTGACGTGACTGTAATTTTCTTGATTTTACTACTATGATAATCGTGTTTACCCTGTAAGGCATGTGTTGTATTTCATTAAGGTTTTATGATAACTTTGCAACCATTGTTCTCATTTTGTTTCCAATGAAAATTTGATTTTGTAACATTACATTACATTTGTAAATGACGGGCATACTAGTAAAAAAGAATTAAAAAAGGTCAAACTACTGATCATATTATAGTAGCTTCAAGCGAAAATCAAATGATGTTTGCTCAGTTGGTTCATAAGATTATTTGATAAGAAAAATACATTACAATACCAGAGCACACCCTTACTTTCTATCTATGTTATATATCATGTAATGATATTTGATGATGACTGATGGCAAGCAATATTTGAATACATGTGAAATTCAATTCCGGTGATGAGTGAGTGAGTGAGTATGGTTTTACGCCGCTTTAAGCAATATTCCAGCAATATCACGGCGGGGGACACCAGAAATGGGCTTCACATATTGTACCCATGTCGGGAATAGAACCCGGGTCTTCGGCGTGACGAGCGAATGCTTTAACCACTGGGCTACCCGACCACCCCAATTCCGGTAATGAGTTGAATTGATTCATGTATATGACAATTTTACTTTGAGCGTCTTTAATGCCACAATACTAAGTCTTAAAGAAACTACACTGTACTCAATTCACTACCATTCACATAGTTCTAAACTTTACCTATCTATTTGGCACGCCTGGTGACATTATAGGTGGAACTAATTGAATATGAGATTGTATAAGAAGGCTTGGGGAATTATGCTCATAAAATATTTTGCTAACTTTTGTTTTGTTCTTCTTTGTTTGGAAGTATAAAGGGAATTATCGCATGTATGTCGACATGTTGGTTTATTTGAAATTTCAAACCATGCAGTTACCGAAACGAATATGCAAATGAGAGTGGCTTAATCTGAACATGTTTTACCCAATCGCCTGTCACATTCTGAAACTTAGTCACGTTTCGTAATGGAGATAACACATGCAATGTATTCAATTTGTTTTTAAAAGAGCTAAAAATGTTACGACATGATATTTATTTCATTTCGCTAAAGTTAACCGGTGTATATTTTGTGCGAAAAAATATGCGAAGTGATTATCTCCTTTAGCTTTAGGCGTAGTGTAAAGCTTTATCACGCACTGGGTGACCGCCTCCGTGGTAGAGCGTCCGCCCGGAGAGCGGAAGGTCTGGGGTTGGTTCGATCCCCGGCCGCGTCATACCAAAAGACGTTAAAAGAAGGTACTTGTTGTTACCCTGTCTGGCGCTCGGCATTAAGGGGCTAAAACAAGGACTGGTCGGCTCGGAGTCAGTATACTGTGTCTGAGTGGGGTATTAATGTGAAACTGCGGCATGGTATCTCCGTGAGCTAGCACTATAAATCGGCATCAGTCCAGACGAGTACAAGCAGCCACACACACAGATACACGTCGCTATATAAGTGCAATAGTCTTGGACGCGACGTTTTAACACCATTTCACCTCACCTCACCTCACCTCACCTATCACGCACTAGCCTTTCATCGCTGTACATCGTATCTTATTCAAGCGGTGTCACTGAAAGTGAGTGATTATCTCCCTTACCCGAACAGCTCTATTGTCCACTACACCTTGCAATGTATCGTATGTTATTCGGGCAGCAATCGAGAAAGGATCCAGGGAGGAATTTAGGTCAAGCCTGTTACGCGCACTCAATCTTTTCCCTTCACCCTGCTATTGCAACTTATTTTTCAATACGATTAAATTCCAAGCTTCCATAAAGGATGACTTTGTTCCATAAACAACACATGTACAACAACGGATTTGATATGAAAAATGTAATTACCTGTCTTCATAATAACATCTATGGCGTTTGCTGTGCATAGTTGAGTACAGTATTGTTTCAAGCAGTTCACTGGATGTAATGTATGATTCATACCGTTTCATGCGGCGGTTTACGGCGGTTATTGCCTTGACAGTTTATTTTAACTTCCGGCAGAGATTATACACCCGTATATGCTCTTTGCTTCTGGGTGCATAGCTAATCAACAGGTTGGTCTGTAGTTTGCAATTATTTTCTTAAACAATAATACGGTTGCATGATATATTCACGAGTGAGTGAGTGAGTTTGGTTAAACGCCAATTTTAACAGTATTCCAGTTATATCGCGGCTTGTCAGCTTAATGTGGGAGGAAAGCCCGAAGTGATGTAGGTCTGAGACATTTACCACTTCGGTGAAACCCACGAGCATGGGTATGGTGCTGACAAACCTAGAAACATAACCGTGGCGAACCGGGATTCGAACCAACAATCATAGGTTTCTGGCGTGCCCAAAGGGCGCAACACTGCACAGCGAATTGCGGCGCCTTAGACGACTGGGCCACCCGTGCACCCGATATATTCACGATGTTTGGCTGAACATAGTAACATTCTTCTAAACATACTTCATATCTAAACCATAAGTAATCACAACACAAACCCAATTAACTAAACGTAACCTTACACAAGAGTGAGTGAAGGAGTTGGGTTTGAATAGTATTCCACTTATCTCACGGCGTGTCCGAAGTGATGCCGGAAGCGATGCAGGTCTTAGACGTTCACCACTTTGATAAAACCTACGAGCACGGGTTTTGTGCTGACGACAAAATCGGAGCGAACCGGGATTCAAACACACTGTCATAGGTATGACCCGTGAAGATCCGGGATAGAATAGTTCTTCAGCAACCCATGCTTGCCGTAAAACGCTACTATGCTTGTCGTAAAAGGCGACTAACGGGATCGGGTGGTCAGGCTCGCTGACTTGGTTGATGCATGTCATCGATCCCACATTGCGAGGATCGATGCTCATGATATCAATCACTGGATTGTCTGGTCCAGACCCGATTTTTTACAGACCGCCGTCATATAGCTAGAATATTGCTGAGTGCGGCGTTAAACAACAAACCAACCAACCAACCAACGGTATCTGGCATCCCCAAGGGGCACAACTCTGCATAGCGAATTAGGCGATTGGTCCAGCCGTGCCCCTGTACACAACTGTTAGAAGCTATCATACAAAAAAGATGTTCAGATTAGATATGTATTGCGTAGATTCCACGAAGAGACAGTGGCAATATTACACTTTCACAAACTAAAAAATATGTGCACAATAAGTGATGATTAAAACACACAGGTACATTCAACATACAAAGGAGGCATATGATAACAATTTTATATTAGAACTAGTGTATTATAATGATATGGAAACAACATGAGAATTGAGCAAAACAATGGTAATGTTGTGCATACAAGGAATTTGTTTAAAATTGTTGATATGATAACAGATCTTTGAAGTTGTGTCTGGATAACTGTTGGTAAAAGTATTAAAAAATGTTCCTTTTAACAGAGTGTACCAAATTCTTTATCATGAGTGAGGATTATTTGTGATTCTCTTTCTTGGTTGTATTTTATACAAGTTGGTGCATAATGTTGCTTATCTTCTGAGACATCACATGTTTCACAGAGACGTTGTTCCAGTGGGGTTGGTGGGTTATTTTTATATCTACCAGTTTCAGTTTTTAGTTTGTGATTACTTAAACGAAGTTTTATTAAATGTGACCTATGAGCTTTGTTTTTACAATATGTAAGGTAATTCTCAATATTTATAGATGACTTGACCAACCTGTATGTTCTTAGCTTGCTGTTTGATAAATGGGAATCCCTTGAGGAATGCGTGAAGATATTTTTGCATTTGGACTATTTACAGTGGATTCGTTACATTCGTGTTTATTATTTAAAAAGTTTGTTTTATTTAAGCCAACCGACATTTTGACCAGAAATATATGTATTTGCTGCCAAAGCATGTTTTAGAGTGACATTTGTTGTGTTACCCAAATAGGACTTGTAATCAATTTTTTTTTTTATATTATTGGTACTAATAGTGTGTACATATCAAGTTCTGCCTGACAGGCCTAGTTATGTGTTTTCTTGCCTTGGTTTTCATTGTGCTGACCATTTAAAGACTCTGTTTCTTTTATTGTGCTTTCAAAAGATAACTACATTAATCACAATCAATTTGTACTTTACACCATTTCTCTCCTCCCATAGCTTACACTTCCTTCCTCTGCACAAATTACATTATATGGCGGGGAACAATTGATGCACTGCAGCAATCTCTACTTGTGTGTATCTGTACAATATACTATTGTCGTTTAGTTTTGATTGTGGGAACATTATGCAAAAATACATAACATTCCAGAATAGACTACCACTGCAGACCGCAGGTGACTGAAAGCTAGATCACAGGAGTCCGTTTCTAAAAATAGACGCCCTCATGCATATTCATGACCATCTCCACACGCGAGCCCGAAGCCCGGGCTCGCGTGTGGAGATGGTCATGAATATGCACGAGGGCGTCTATTTTTAGATACAGACTCCTGTGGCTAGATCAACTGTAATGGGTAACGTGTAAATGTCGTATTTAGGATGACGTAGAGTGGAGAAATGAAAAAAACACAACGCATAAGAGCATTCAGTAGAAAAAAACTGGAACATGTATGCAGAAAAGTGTACACAACTGTAGTTAGATATAGGTGGCGAGAGGGGGTGATATGTCAGGAGTTCTTGCATGTTTGGAGAAGATTCGAAAAGAGTTCAATTTAACTTTAACCCCCACAGTAAACACTTTCTTGGCCTAACTCCTCTTACGGTATGGTTAACTTTCGAAACAAAATTATTATTTGAATGAACATCGTGATATACACTAGCTGGACAAATAATGTTAGATGTGAACAAGTATAATATATTTGAATAAGTCCATTAATAACTAAAATAATGCTGTCAATGCTTTGGGAAAAGCCTGTGTAAGTCTATGTCTCCTGACCCCAGAATCAATCAGATAATGGACAGTCCCGCTACAACACAGCTGCTGCTGAAAGGGGATGTAACCGATACCACAGTTATGTGGGTCGGCTCACAAACACTTTTGACCGGAACATGTGACGATCAGTGGCATGAGCCTTCCCCATGTGTCTTTTTGAGATACAGAAATCGGATATGCCACCCTGAATGCTACGCTCTCTCGTTCTGAGACATTATGGAAACTTATATTAGGATATGGACCAATTTTAACTTAATTTAACTAATATATTTTGTTTATATGAATGACTACTTTATACTTAAAATTTTCACTCAATAAACTCTTTCGCTATAGGTTGAAACAAAGTTGTGAGCACGTACATAATTATGTATCCCAACGTTTAACTGGAACCGAATCAAGCATGAACGAATCATTAAAAAATATCAACGGGAAAGTGGCAATCTCATTCAAATCAGATGTTACCGCTAAACAAGCGAGAACTAAGATCTGATTTTAATGAGATTAGGAATGAAGTTTAATTTTTAGGCTTTGTTGAATTTTGTTGTTCTGCACATCTGTGTTGAAACGAATTATTATATCGTCTCAATCGCTGAAGAAGAATGCAACAAGTTCATTCTGTCGAATAATACCCGTTGACTTTTGTTCAAAGACGGCCACCAAGCTTCACAAAGCAGCTGGTTTGTTTTCGTAGCGGTATTCAAAGGGGGGTAACTTTGCCAGTGCGCATTGCTTATGTCCCTTTGTTTTCCCGACAAGGCTGAAACGATATTGTGTTTGTTGAGAAACTTACATCATGTGCATGTTATAGTTATTGGTTTTGATAAATCTTTGTCGCCATGCCGCTCCCAGCTGCTCTCGCGGCGAGGCTAGCGAAACGAGGTATTGTAAAGGAAGTGAAGAAGCCTGAGCCAAAACAACCTGGTGAGTGCATATTCAAAACTTTGAGTGCTGCACGCTTGTCTTGGTCAACAAACTTGGCTGTAGAGATTTCCTTACAAAGTAATATGTGCACTGCTATGTTTATCGTCATGACTCTCGCTATAACGAAGTTGATAGCATGACACACTATCAGTGACGTCACTCTTGAAAATGGTTATAATTAACAACTTAATTCGTATTTCATAATGTTGGCTATTGGCTTCAATGATAAGATTTGCTTTGGAGTCATTTGACTTCATGCTAATCAGCTGCTAATTATTTAAGTCAAAGGTTTTAAAATTGCACCTTTCAGTTACTTATAACTTACCTCAGTACATTTATGGATCATTTTTATTTTTTTGTGCTTTTTTTCAATGGATAACGATTACGAATTATATCAAATCATGTGGTATAAATTATGTATAACACCCTCACCTTGTATACATGCTGTATGTAATATTTTTATCCCTGAATAATGTTCAACAGAGGAGATTGAGGAGGTGTTTGCTGAGGATTATGATGAACCGGCTAAACCTGAGCCTGAAGATCAGGCGCTGCCAACAAAAGCAGTAGAAGACTACGCTCAGCCCGGTGTGCTCCCTTTGAGTTCAGAACCCTTATTGTATGAGGCTGCTGCTTGTCCAAACAGAGCCAACCCCTACCATCAGTGTGAAGCCTACTGCAGGTATGTACCATCTGTGTGAAGCCTACTGCAGGTATGTACCATCTGTGTGAAGCCTACTGCAGGTATGTACCATCAGTGTGAAGTCTACTGCAGGTATGTACCATCAGTGTGAAGCCTACTGCAGGTATGTACCATCTGTGTGAAGTCTACTGCAGGTATGTACCATCAGTGTGAAGCCTACTGCAGGTATGTACCATCAGTGTGAAGTCTACTGCAGGTATGTACCATCAGTGTGAAGCCTACTGCAGGTATGTACCATCTGTGTGAAGTCTACTGCAGGTATGTACCATCAGTGTGAAGCCTACTGCAGGTATGTACCATCAGTGTGAAGTCTACTGCAGGTATGTACCATCAGTGTGAAGCCAACTGCAGGTGTGTACCATCAGTGTGAAGCCTACTGCAGGTGTGTACCATCAGTGTGAAGCCTACTGCAGGTATGGACCATCAGCGTGAAGCCTACTGCAGGTATGTACCATCAGTGTGAAGCCAACTGCAGGTATGTACCATCAGTGTGAAGTCTACTGCAGGTGTGTACCATCAGTGTGAAGTCTACTGCAGGTATGTACCATCAGTGTGAAGTCTACTGTAGGTGTGTACCATCAGTGTAAAGTCTACTACAGGTATGTACCATCAGTGTGAAGTCTACTGCAGGTGTGTACCATCAGTGTGAAGCCAACTGCAGGTGTGTACCATCAGCGTTAACATGGTAAAGTCTACTGTAGGTAGCACAGATGCACATGTGATCACTTGCATGCTTTCAATAACTGGTACTATCCTGTCTATGTTGTCACCTTAATTAATACGAAACTTAAATATGCAACAATATTCTGAAAGTAATTGTATCATGCAATGCTTAGATGTGTTCTTAGAAACGGTTTAGCAGCTTTACTCATATAACTCTTAGAGCATGGGTTGTTTGTCTGTTGTTTAACGCTGCACTCAGCAATATTCCAGCGGTATCACGGCAGTCTGTTAATAATCAAGTCTGGACCAGACAATCCAATGATTGACATCATGAGCATCGATCCAATCAGTGAGCCTGACCACCCAATCCCGTAGTCACTTCTTTCGACAAGCATAGTTGCCTTTGGCGGCAAGCATGGGTTCCTGGAGACCTATTCTACTCTGATCTTCACGGGTCCTTAGAGCATGGACTAGAACTGTATACTAGTATAGAGTTCTGTGGTTGTCTGATGGCGATTTGGTATGTGTTACTAAAGACGATGTAATTGTAATTTCAAATTATACAAATTATTTGTATCCACAGAAAAAGATATGGCCTGAGAGAGTTCAAGACAGATCCAGTCATGCTGAAGAGAAGAGATCGCCATCTGCGGAAATACCCACTTCCTGAGGGCTGGCAGGAAGTTGCTGATCCAAGCACGTACGTTGTTGTTATCTTCTTATCCCACTATAAAAAATAACTCGAGATTTGTTTTGTATATTATGTAAGATTGAAACAGCATATCTATTTTTTCAGTAATTAAGCAGCCCCCTGTTGTCTGTTTCAGTGGGGCACTACTTCTGTTTTGTGTGTTTCAGTGGGGCACTACTTCTGTTTTGTGTGTTTCAGTGGGGCACTACTTCTGTTTTGTGTGTTTCAGTGGGGCACTACTTGTGGTTTGTATGTTTCAGTGAGGCACTACTTCTGTTTTGTGTGTTTCAGTGGGGCACTACTTCTGTTTTGTGTGTTTCAATGGGGCACTACTTCTGTTTTGTGTGTTTCAGTGGGGCACTACTTGTGGTTTGTATGTTTCAGTGAGGCACTACTTCTGTTTTGTGTGTTTCAGTGGGGCACTACTTCTGTTTTGTGTGTTTCAAGGGGCACTACTTCTGTGTTGTGTGTTTCACATCTTCCCGAGGCAAGTGAGTTAACTGACTATAAAAGTCCAGTTTCCACCCTTGCCGAACTAGGCTGGTATTATGAAGTTACATTTTGGCTGGACTAACAAGTCTATGGATAGTCCAATCAAAACCGAGCAACGAAATCGAAATCCTGTTCGTAAACTGTCATGCCGATTTCGGTCGATTGCAAGATTTGCAAAGCATTTGCACCGGCAACTTGTTGTCAACAGATATTTTCTAAATCTTTTCATGTTTTTAATCAAGGTGCTCACGTGATTTGATGCACATCGCAATGGAATACTCGTTTTATCACAATATAGATCTTGATTATCGATCAGATCGTCTTGACTGGGCCGCAATTGTGTTTATAGCAAATGCAAGTGATACGAGAGGTTGAATCTGATCAATAGAAGAGGCATAGAAGGGACATAACTCATAATAGCCACAGGTGGCGCTACGATCAAGCCCAGGAATTCCAGCCTGGTTCGGCAAGAGTGGAAACTGGACTTTTAAAGTCAGTTAACTCACTTGCCTCTGGATGATGTGTGTTTCAGGGGGCGCTACTACTGTGTTGTGTGTTTCAGGGGGCGCTACTACTATGTTGTGTGTTTCAGGGGGCGCTACTACTGTGTTGTGTGTTTCAGGGGGCACTAATACTGTGATGTGTGTTTCAGGGGGCACTACTACTGTGTTGTGTGTTTCATGGGGCGCTACTACTTTGTTGTGTGTTTCAGGGGGTGCTACTACTGTGTTGAGTGTTTCAGGGGGCGCTACTACTGTGTTGTGTGTTTCAGGGGGCGCTTCTACTGTGTTGTGTGTTTCAGGGGGCACTAATACTGTGATGTGTGTTTCAGGGGGCACTACTACTGTGTTGTGTGTTTCATGGGGCGCTACTACTGTGTTGTGTGTTTCAGGGGGTGCTACTACTGTGTTGAGTGTTTCAGGGGGCGCTTCTACTGTGTTGTGTGTTTCAGGGGGCGCTTCTACTGTGTTGAGTGTTTCAGGGGGCGCTTCTACTGTGTTGAGTGTTTCAGGAGGCGCTACTACTGTGTTGTGTGTTTCAGGGGGCACTACTACTGTGTTGAGTGTTTCAGGAGGCGCTACTACTGTGTTGTGTGTTTCAGGAGGCGCTACTACTGTGTTGTGTGTTTCAGGGGGCGCTACTACTGTGTTGTGTGTTTCAGGAGGCGCTACTACTGTGTTGTGTGTTTCAGGAGGCACTACTACTGTGTTGTGTGTTTCAGGAGGCGCTACTACTGTGTTGTGTGTTTCAGGAGGCACTACTACTGTGTTGTGGGTTTCAGGGGGCAGTACTACTGTGTTGTGGGTTTCAGGGGGCAGTACTACTATGTTGTGTGTTTCAGGGGGCACTACTACTGTGTTGTGGGTTTCAGGGGCGCTACTACTGTGTTGTGGGTTTCATGGGGCCCTACTACTGTGATGTGTGTTTCAGGGCTCGCTACTACTGTGTTGTGTGTTTCAGGGGGCCCTACTACTGTGTTGTGGGTTTCAGGAGGCGCTACTACTGTGTTGTGTGTTTCATGGGGCCCTACTACTGTGATGTGTGTTTCAGGGCTCGCTACTACTGTGTTGTGTGTTTCAGGGGGCCCTACTACTGTGTTGTGTGTTTCAGGGGGCGCTACTACTGTGTTGTGTGTTTCAGGGGGCCCTACTACTGTGTTGTGTGTTTCAGGGGGCCCTACTACTGTGTTGAGTGTTTCAGGGGGCGCTTCTACTGTGTTGTGTGTTTCAGGAGGCGCTACTACTGTGTTGAGTGTTTCAGGGGCGCTACTACTGTGTTGTGTGTTTCAGGGGGTGCTACGACTGTGTTGTGTGTTTCAGGGGGCGCTACTACTGTGTTGAGTGTTTCAGGGGGCCCTACTACTGTGTTGAGTGTTTCAGGGGGCCCTACTACTGTGTTGTGTGTTTCAGGGGGCCCTACTACTGTGTTGTGTGTTTCAGGGGGCACTACTACTGTGTTGTGTGTTTCAGGGGGCACTACTACTGTGTTGAGTGTTTCAGGGGGCACTACTACTGTGTTGAGTGTTTCAGGGGGCACTACTACTGTGTTGAGTGTTTCAGGGGGCCCTACTACTGTGTTGAGTGTTTCAGGGGGCACTACTACTGTGATGTGTGTTTCAGGGGGCACTACTACTGTGTTGTGTGTTTCAGGGGGCACTACTACTGTGTTGAGTGTTTCAGGGGGCACTACTACTGTGTTGAGTGTTTCAGGGGGCGCTACTACTGTGTTGAGTGTTTCAGGGGGCCCTACTACTGTGTTGAGTGTTTCAGGGGGCACTACTACTGTGATGTGTGTTTCAGGGGGCACTACTACTGTGTTGTGTGTTTCAGGGGGCACTACTACTGTGTTGTGTGTTTCAGGGGGCACTACTACTGTGTTGAGTGTTTCAGGGGGCCCTACTACTGTGTTGAGTGTTTCAGGGGGCCCTACTACTGTGTTGTGTGTTTCAGGGGGCCCTACTACTGTGTTGTGTGTTTCAGGGCTCGCTACTACTGTGTTGTGTGTTTCAGGGGGCGCTACTACTGTGATGTGTGTTTCAGGGCTCGCTACTACTGTGTTGTGTGTTTCAGGGGGCCCTACTACTGTGATGTGTGTTTCAGGGCTCGCTACTACTGTGTTGTGTGTTTCAGGGGGAGCTACTACTGTGATGTGTGTTTCAGGGCTCGCTACTACTGTGTTGTGTGTTTCAGGAGGCACTACTACTGTGATGTGTGTTTCAGGGCTCGCTACTACTGTGTTGTGTGTTTCAGGGTGCCCTACTACTGTGTTGTGTGTTTCAGGAGGCGCTACTACTGTGTTGTGTGTTTCATGGGTCGCTACTACTGTGTTGTGTGTTTCAGGGGGCACTACTACTGTGTTGTGTGTTTCATGGGTCGCTACTACTGTGATGTGTGTTTCAGGGCTCGCTACTACTGTGTTGTGTGTTTCAGGGGGCCCTACTACTGTGTTGTGTGTTTCAGGAGGCGCTGCTACTGTGTTGTGTGTTTCAGGGGGCCCTACTACTTTGTTGTGTGTTTCAGGGGGCGCTACTACTATGTTGTGTGTTTCAGGAGGCGCTACTACTGTGTTGAGTGTTTCATGGGTCGCTACTACTGTGTTGTGTGTTTCATGGGTCGCTACTACTGTGTTGTGTGTTTCAGGGCTCGCTACTACTGTGTTGTGTGTTTCATTGGGCCCTACTACTGTGTTGAGTGTTTCAGGGGGCGCTTCTACTGTGTTGTGTGTTTCAGGGGGCGCTTCTACTGTGTTGTGTGTTTCAGGGGGCGCTTCTACTGTGTTGTGTGTTTCAGGGGGCACTACTACTGTGTTGAGTGTTTCAAGGGGCGCTACTACTGTGTTGTGTGTTTCAGGAGGCGCTACTACTGTGTTGTGTGTTTCAGGAGGCGCTACTACTGTGTTGTGTGTTTCATGGGTCGCTACTACTGTGTTGTGTGTTTCATGGGGCGCTACTACTGTGTTGTGTGTTTCAGGGGGCGCTACTACTGTGTTGTGTGTTTCAGGGGGCGCTTCTACTGTGTTGTGTGTTTCAGGGGGTGCTACTACTGTGTTGTGTGTTTCAGGGGGCGCTACTACTGTGTTGTGTGTTTCAGGGGGTGCTACTACTGTGTTGTGTGTTTCAGGGGGCCCTACTACTGTGTTGAGTGTTTCAGGGGGCGCTACTACTGTGTTGTGTGTTTCAGGGGGCGCTACTACTACTGGAACCTGGTGACTGACCAAGTAGCCTGGCTGTCCCCTTCTCACCCCAAGGCTCAGATCACACTGCCAGCTGAAAAGCTACAAGGTATCTACACAGCTGTCTTGGTGTATTTAGATTGATCAATAACCATCTTTCATCAAGGGAGTCAACTGACTGTAAAACTCCCGTTTCCCCCTTGCCGAACTAGGCTGGAATTCTGTAGTTACATTTACGAGTCTATGCATATTTGATGGCAAGGCTGATGAGTTTGGCTAGTTTGCGAATGATATCTAATATGAAGTGGTTTCATCTGTACAGACATTTGAAAGATGCATGTCAATTTTTGTTTATATTATCAAGAGCATTGATTTTCCGTTGTTAAACTTGTTAAAATGTAAAATTCCTCTGAATGATAAGAGTTCACTACATGTGCATTGTAAAATCAGATGATGATTGTTTGTTCATGGTGAATGATCAGTTTGTAAATACATGTGTATTGAGTGTGCACCCTACTCGGGGGCCCGGTGGCCCAAGGCACTGCAACTCCTTATGCAGAGTTATGTCCCTTAGCCATACCAGTAAAGGCAGGATCTGGTGATCATATTTTCAAAGTGAGTGAGTGAGTGAGTTTGGTTTTAAGCCGCTTTTAGCAATATTCCAGCAATATCACGGCGGGGAACACCAGAAATGGGCTTCACACATTGTAGCCATGTCGGGAATCGAGCCAGGTCTTCAGCATGACGAGCGAACGCTTTAACCACTAAGCTACCCGACCGCCCCCGTATTTTCAAATCCCAGATTCATCCCCTTATGGACCTTTGTCTGTCTACATCGTGCCATTGATTACCCTTGCTTGTGGGTTTTCATCGTAGGGTTGTAGGTCTATACACTTGCCTGTCTTTGGGCTTTCCTCCCACGTCAAGCTGATGCAGCACAATAAACCTGTTAAAAGCTCAACATGATTCCAACATTGTCCATAGATGATTCATGATGCTTTAATTCATTAATCTGTGGTTAAGGGTTTAGGAGCATCCCTGCAGCCTTAGTTCTTTGCTAAAGTATTTTTGATCTCGGGAACCCCTAAATCTGTGGTTTCAACATTGGGGTAAAAACCCCTTGGTTTTCATGCTTGGTTTTGAGCAGTGTGTGTGATGTTTGTTACAGCTGTGCTGGGCAAGGTCGGGGGCATACTGGACATGGATGAACACAGTGATGAAGAAGACATGGACACAGGCAAAGCAATGGTGAGTGGCCAGTACTAGATCCACTGTGAGACCCATGTTCCTGGGCCTGCTTCCATGTTGAGACTCATGGACCTGGGCCTCCTTCCACAGTGAAACCCATGGACCTGGGCCCCTTTCCAGGATGAGACCCATGGACCTGGGCCTCCTTCCAGTGAGACCCATGGACCTGGGCCTCCTTCCAGTGAGACCCATGGACCTGGGCCTCCTTCAAGGATGAGACCTATGGACCTGGGCCTCCTTTCACATCAAAACCTATGGTCCTGCACCCCCTTTCACAGTGGGCCTCACTGTGGAAGGAGGCCCAGGTCCATGGGTCTCACTTCGGAAGGAGGCCCTGGTCCATGGGTGTTACTGAGGAAGGAGGCCCAAGACCTTGGGTCTCAGTGTGGAAGGAAGCCCAGGACCATGGTTCTCACTGAGGAACTGATAATGGCTAGATGACACATGTACTTATGTTAAGAAAACACTTTTTACAGTTCATTTTGATACCATTTACCATGTTCTTCTGTTATAAGTACTGGTATTATGTTGTATGAATCTAGGACCTCACAAGAAGATGGTGGTCCAGGGATATACATTGAGTAAATCTTTACACTTCTGGGGACACTGGAGGCCATATTGTTCAAGGTGCCACAATTCACTGTGCAAAGTTGTGTCCCCTAGGTGTGCCAGGATGCTATGGTCCCAGATTCACCCTCTTTATGATTCTTGGTTTGTCAGCACCATACCTGTACTCGTGGGTTTTACCAAAGTTGTATCTCTACATTATATGTGCATCACTTTCCACCAACATAAGTTGGCACGCAGTGGTAAGACAGAATCATGATGCATTACAGCATTGAACTTACCCCATATATCTACACCGCCTTTGAAATTCATTCTTGTGCACTAGCCTGAGTATTGACTTGATGCATTTGAGGGCTATGGTTCTGAACCAGTTGCCAGTGCTTCAATTTTGCTACAAATTGGAACTGAATAAAACTTACAGAACATGTAAACATAGTAAACATTTTGTCTTCTACAAGCAGAACCTGCTACACACCCTGACTAATGAAATAAGGTTTTCACTTAGTCCTTACAAATAATAGGGTAGCTACTGCAGCAGTCTGTGAGGTTAGGATTCTGATTACTCTTCTCTTCCTGTTTTGGATTTGTTAACTATTTATAAAATAGACCCGTGAAGATCCAAGGTAGAATAGGTCTTCAGCAACCCATGCCTCCTGTTAAAGGCGACTATGCTTGTCCTAGGGCGACTAACGGAATTGGGTGGTCAGGCTCACTGACTTGGTTGATGCATGTCATCGATCCCAATGGCGTGGATCGATGCTCATGATGTCAATCACTGGATTGTCTGAGCCAGACTCAATTATTTACAGACCGCCGTCATATTGCTGGAATATTGCTGAGTGTGGCGTTAAACAACAAACAAACAAAACAAAAATTTACAAAATATGAAGTACTCCAGCCAACAGTGCTCTAGTGATACGCCTGTTTTGGTAATATCCCTGTGCATCTTTGGGACTCTTTGCAGAGTGACGACAGTAGTTCCGACTCAGAGGAGGAAGTGGAGCAGAGGCGACGACGTGATAGACGTGATAGGGACCGCGACTGGGACCGTGAGCGTGATAGGGACCGCAGTCGGGACCGGGATAGAGATCGAGACAGAGACAGGGATCGGGACAGGAGGAGGCGAGATGATAGAAAAGGTCAGAGTAGTCGATGCTCACGATGCAGTGGTTGATGTTGTTGAAATAAACTTTGTAGATTTGTTCTCATAAAAGTTTGATACTTTATCATGCTTTTGTATTACAGTGATCCCTCACTACAACACTGCAATTAATGAGCGTTATAGATGATGATCGGTTTAACTGAGGTGGAGTCTTAGGTGGTAGATGACCAACAAAACAGTATACATGCTCTGCCTACCTAACATGATCTACGTTGAAAGTTTCAGAGTTTAAAAATGATTAGAATAGAAGTTGTTTATGATTCATAGTGTAAAAAAAGATTTATCAAGTATTATATGGTATCCCTTCATCAATTCAGATGAATAAACAGGTTTAACAAATTTGGTATTAAAAAATATGAAATTTTATGTAAAACATAACTTGACATGATGATTTACTATTTAAAATGTATTTCCTGCTCTCCAAGGCATTGTTTAATATGCTGAGATTAAGATTACCGTGTGTATTTTCTTGTAAACTAAGTCGGAAATAGCACTAAGCCGGAAATAGCAATAAGCCATGCACACATTTCCCTCCAATCTACCAATGATTCAGTTAAAAAGCACCCAATGATACAACTTGCAATGGTCGGAAGAAATTGTGTGAAATTATTATTTTATCAGGAATAATATATTCCAATATTGTGTTATTTTGGTGGCAGCTATTACTATATATATTTAAAATTATAAGAACCCTAAGTGTGGCACTTTGGTACAGGTGGTATGCAGGATATTATCAAACAATACGAACAGTGTAGAGAAATATGATTTTCTATCAGTTTACAGGATGTACATTGTGTAAGGAGTCTTCATTACCTCATCATTACCTGGCTGGCTATCGGACGCCGGTTGACATCGCCAGTGGAAAAAATTATTATCGATCAGATCATCTTGACTGGTTGCCACCATTTTGTTTGAAGCAAATGCAAGTGATATGAGAGGTGGAATCTGATTTAACAAGAGGAGGGACATAGAAGGGACAAAACATATAATAGCCACAAGTGGCGCTACGATCGGGCCTTGAAACTCCAGTTCGGCATGGGTGAGGACTGGGCTTTTATAGTCAGTTAATGCCCTTCCCTCAGGAAGTTGCCATGCAGCTGAAATGTAGTTTACAAATGGAAAGACTATGAAAGACTGACAAGCAGATAACTGCAATTGTATTCATCTATATTTTCAGGTCGAGGAAGAGATGGCCTTGACCCCATGGATCCGGCTTCATATTCGGACATTCCTCGGTAAGGAACATGATATTTTGTACATAGATGGGGGCGATGGAGTAGTCTAGTTTAAAGCATTCATCCATCATGCCAAAGGCCCAGGTTTGATTGCCCACGTGGGTACAATTTGGGAAGCCTATTTCTGGAATATTGCTTAACGTGGTGTAAACCATACTCACTCATATACAGATGCAGAGGACGAATCAAAAAGGGTTCCCAGATCCCCTTTTGAAAATTGAATTAATTAATCAATTGAAATAATTTCTAATCAATGGATTTTCTTTTTTTGACCTGCCATTCCTTTTCTGAGTTTATGTATGTCCATATGATTAGTTGTATGAAGGAAGTTGAGCGGTGAAAGATGAAGTTAATTTGACTTGTACTGATCATGTATCCATCAGATATTGCATGGTTGTAAAATGAGCCCCCAAGTCATGGTTAGACATATCCACCACTGATGTGTTTGTAGGGTAATATCTGCCCTCCGATAAGTCTGTTAACCATGAGGAACGTATCAACTACAATTTGTGAAAATTTTCAGTTTTCAAATGTGTTTAGTTGATGGGATGTCTACAATGTGAATTATCTCCCTTGTTCCTGGGTTTGATGAACACAATGCAATATTTGAAACCAGTGAGTGTGTTGGACACTGGGTAATATTTGAAACCAGTGAGTGTGTTGGACATTGGGTAATATTTGAAACCAGTGAGTGTGTTGGACACTGGTTAAAATTTGAAACCAGTGAGTGTGTTGGACACTGGTTAATATTTGAAACCAGTGAGTGTGTTGGACACTGGTTAATATTTGAAACCAGTGAGTGTGTTGGACACGTGGTAATATTTGAAACCAGTGAGTGTGTTGAACACTGGGTAATATTTGAAATCAGTGAGTGTGTTGGGCACTGGTTAATATTTGAAACCAGTGAGTGTGTTGGACACTGGTTAATATTTGAAACCAGTCAGTGTGTTGGACACTGGTTAATAATTGAAACCAGTCAGTGTGTTGGACACGTGGTAATATTTGAAACCAGTCAGTGTGTTGGACACTGGTTAATATTTGAAACCAGTCAGTGTGTTGGACACTGGTTAATAATTGAAACCAGTCAGTGTGTTGGACACGTGGTAATATTTGAAACCAGTCAGTGTGTTGGACACTGGTTAATAATTGAAACCAGTGAGTGTGTTGGACACGTGGTAATATTTGAAACCAGTCAGTGTGTTGGACACTGGGTAATATTTGAAGTCAGTGAGTGTGTTGGGCACTGACATTCTGAAACTCCTAAGGAACATCCTTGAAATGTGGATGAGTTGGGTTAACCCCCGTGTCTACTACTGTATCATATTGAAAGTATATGTCAATATTGCAAGTAATCTTGAAACCTCTGTGTATACAAGCACAGGACACATGAAAATATAAGCTGTTGCGGTGAGTGTGAGGTGTAATGAAGGGATGACAGTTCCTCTGCTGCTGAAACACAGCTCCTGTATCCTGTCATATCTTCAGAATATGTGTTCACTGTTGTCCATCTGTTGCAGAGGGGGCTGGTCTGATGGACTTGATCAGCGGGGCAAGGCCAAAACGGGCGTGGACGTGACAGCATCGGGGCCTCTCTTCCAGCAGCGTCCCTACCCCAGCCCGGGTGACGTACTGAGAGCAAACAGGGCCATCGCAGACAAGAAGGCAGATACATGACCTCACAATCTGAGGAGCAACAAACTGAGAGGATGTTTTTTTCTGTCATAACATTTTTGTACCTTGATAACAAGGATTAAAACAAGGTACACTGATAACAGCGTAGTAAGTTGTATGAGGTTTTATGTAATGTATGGTGTCAATAAAATACATGTGTACAAGCAGGCTGTGTTTTTTCAATGTCATATACTTGGTTGTTTGAAAGTTACACCAAAATGAGTGAGTGAGTGAGTTGGGTTAACGTCGCTTTTGACAGTATTCCAGTTATATTAGGCATGTCAGCTTAATGTGGGAGGAAAGCCCGAAGTAATGCAGGCCTCAGATGTTTACCACTTCTGTGAAACCCATGAGGACAGGTATGGTGCTGACAAACCTAGACACATAATTGGGGCAAACCGGGATTCAAACCCAAAATCTATTGTTCTGTTTCACGGTTGCACTGTGGCAACTCACAACCCTACCGACTGATTTTTGTTTGTTTAACGCCGCTCTTAGCAATATTCCAGCTATATGACGGCGGTCTGTAAATAATCAAGCCTGGACCAGACATTCCAGTCATTGATGTCATGAGCACAGGTCCATGCAATTTGGGATACGTTAACATGCATCAACCATGTCAGCGAGCCTGACCACCCGATCCCGTTAGTGAGTTTGTGAGTTTAAGAGACACTGATTTGTTGCCTGTCGACGGAAGAATTATAAACAGTCACATTGTGGGAATTTTGCGCAATATCACGCGACTTTTTGCCTTAAGGAAAATGGTTTTTAACAACAGAAAATTAATTACATTTTTGTGATGCGATGTGCGTGTGAACAATCGTGCGATGTGTTGTCATTGTTAGCCTCGTACATCACGTCATCTGAGACGTTGCTGTTCTGGGAATGGAAATAATGTACTTCCTGTAAAGAATACACCATACAAATTTCCCGTGTATGATTTTCCTTATAGTGACTTAAAGGGATTGCCACTTTGTATAAAACAATATCACGTTGTTAGGGACTGGTTTAATTAGTCTCTGATAGATAGGTATACCATCACAATAGTATCGTCTTTTGATGACCTATTTCCTCAGTCAAATTTGTATGTAGTCTCTTTGAAAAGGATGTTTAAGATCAGACTTTATCACCCACTTAAAGCCCAAACTGTTTTTGTTGGTTTAAAGATTACCCATTTAGTCAGATTATCAGGTCAACAGACTCTACAACAACCTCCATATTCTTATTAATATCAGGTGATCAGTCGATCGTTCATTCAGTGAGCTATGGGGTCTGTGGTTGAAATCTTCCACGAGATCTTCTGAGATATCCAGGTAATTGTAAGTCTAATTGTAGTGAGTGTGTGAGTATGGTTTTACGCCGATTCAGCAATATTCCAGCAATATCACGGCGGGGGACACCGGAAATGGGCTTCACATATTGTAACCATGTCGGGAATCGAACCCGGGTCTTCAACGTGACGAGCGAACGCTTTACCACTAGGCTACCTGACAGCCCCAAGTCTAAATGTAAGACATATATCTGCACATAGTGGTCTTGAGAGTAAGCACTCGTTAAGCATGAGATACAATAGTTTCATTCGGGGCCCACATAAATATGATACTCTTACATCGTAGATTAGATCTCACTTTCTAATGATCAAATTCACAACTTGTGTCTTATAATTCGTGGCAGAGTACATGTTGTATGTGAAAATATCTTCTTCGTTGCCCTGAAAGCAGAGTCAGGTGTTTAGTTTTTTAAGGTTCTACAGCCTTACATATCTTGTGAAAACATTAATAGCTACCCAAAAATAATTTATACTGATGATGTCTGATGACATATTTGACATGTCAGCCAAGTCTGTATTCAACTAGTCATTAAAAGGTACCTGTATTTTGATAATTTTGTAAAAGAACTCAAGGATATTATGCACATAATGCAACAAACCAAACTTAAGGATAATTTAGATTTAATTAAAAAATAGACTTATTCTTGAAACAAGTTGATTGATATATTAACTGTTATTTTGGTACTTGTTATTATTATTATAAAGTAATATTATTATCACACAAAGCCCTATACCTCACGCCATGTGAGTCTGTAAGGGTTAATTGTAAAACCGTGGCAACCATCTTCAGTTTACATTTCAAAACAACAACAAACAGTCTAGAGGCGACCACTCTGTGGCAGGGAATACAATTCCTGTGAAGCGAGCCACTGCTTGATGTGATGTGAAGCAATATCCAGCTTGGCCTCCTTTTTCACAGTGTGATACAGTGTAGTGGGGGGTACAGAACAGAAAGCTGGATGCTTGAGGTGAAAATAAATAGCAGACAAATATTCCTTCCATCCTCCAGCAGACATGAAATAAAAAAAATAAAAATATTTTGTCTTTGTTTTAGGCCATCCATGTTTCTCGCAACACTTCAGGTTCCGCTTGTAGGCAATGACTTAACGAAATGTGTATAAACTTGTTGGATTTTGTTTACGTGAACGTGACCCTGCCGCTTATCTATACTATCAAGTTACATTCAAGCAGGGTGCTGGATTACTAATATTTCCAAACAACAGACAGTTGCTGCATTGTCTGGCGAACAAAAATCGCCAACACCCCGTTATAGGGCCCACGTTATCGTGGCTCGTTTTAACTTTGTTCGGTCGAAATATGTCAATTTAATTTACTGAAATATATTCTGGAACCAAATAAGGAATGAATGTACAATGTCAATTAATGCTTGAATGTTATCAAGCACTGTGTGGTACATGGCGAGAACATTGTCTCTACAACACATCATGCACGACACACTGGCACGTTGCCATTTAAGTGTAATTTTTTTTAACGTGACGATAAACCCTATTATATCACAAGGCCCCTGCAACACCTTTGGTCTCACGTTGATCACGTTACATAGACCCTGTAAATCACCTTGTACACTTGCCACATCGCACCAGGCAGGTGTGAAAGGCGATATTAAGCCTGGCACTGAAAACTTTGGGCGTGCTCATCTTTCCGATTTAATAGCCACTAACACGCATCTAGCGAGAGATAGCCTGTAGAAATAGTTACATACGGTGGCTTTGCCAAGGTTGAGCAAGGTCACAAAGTTACTTTTTTCTGACTGGCGAATCAATATTTAATGTGAATGGATATTTTAATTGTATGATAATATAACCATGTCGCAATAGTTTCCCGGGTTCTCCCACATTATGTTTCTGGATTTGTCTGCACCATACCGGAACTGCGCGTATTTGAGCCCTGGGCTTAATTACGGGTTTTTGCCTATTTTAATTGAATAACATTACATGCAAATTAAAACCTAGGGCTAAAATACGAAGGGACAAAAACGTGATAGGAGGAATGAATATACCAAGTTTAATGAAACAATACTCACAAATGGAATGAGAGAGCAATAACAAAGACAATTTCCTTTTTCAACGTTTTCAAATTTATGAGTCAAGAAGAAATTGAAATGACAGCTGTCAACAAACCAGTATCGCAGTTATGTGTTGAATATGTCACACTGAGTATCCAGAATATCACCCACGTCAGTGGTTCAATGCGCCTTGTATGGAGACCTCTAACAGCAAGGGTCACTATTGGTGACCATTGACCATATAGCAGCGTGTTGAAGCACATCCGGTGGGGGAGATCAATCCACTTTAATTTAAGCCATTTTAGCTTGTTTTAGACCCCCTTGATCCAAGCGCCAGACAGGGTAACAACAAGTATCATCGTTTAACGTCTTTTGGTATGACGCGGCCGCGGATCGAACCCACGACCTTCCGTTCCCCCGGCGGATACACATCCACAAACAAAACCTCGGGGCGGTCCCATATCGGATTAACAACAGCAGTATGAAACAGGACTTCACAGTTGATACATGGGTATGTACCCATGTATTTTCAGCCTGGCATTTAACGACCGAATTGTGTGTTGTTTAACGCCGCAGTCAGCAATATTCCAGCTATATGACGGCAGTCTGTAAATAATCGAGGCTGGATCAGACAATCCAGTGATTGACATCATGAGCATCGATCCACGAAATTGGGATACGATGACATGCACCAACCAAGTCAGCGAGCCTGAACACCCGATCCCATTAGTCTCCTCTTACGACAAGCATGGTTGCCCTTTATAACAAGAATGGGTTGCTGAAGACATATTTTACGCCCGAATACATTTGTTTAGTTGGATAATCGAGACTGGTTATTCTCTGGCGTTGACTTTTCCTATTTACTTGAACTGGGTCCCCGAGCTTCATTTTAAGCTCAGAGGCATTTATCAATTAAGCGGAGTCAACTGCAAAACTACTGCTTTACCGGCAGCCCCCACCATTCACACAATTTGATAAAAAAAAAATCTGCCTGAAGATATGTCGTCTTAAAACGCGTATTGAATGACAGAATGAATTCATCCAATCTGACCACATTGTCCTGTCACACATGTTATCAATTGAGATGAGTTTAGAAGTTTAGACAGTTAAAGTACCAAACACTGCAGAAAGTTCATAATAAAGCTACCACAGTTGTTTCCCGTACCCCAAAATGGTCGCGTATTTCTCCCGTACTAAATTACCTTCACTGGTTACCTCTAGAGGCTAGAAGTATCTTCAAAGTATTTTGTTTGAGATACAACTGCCTTCATTCAACTGGAGTACCTGTCTGACCTTGTTGATAAAAATATTCCTTTTCGAATGCAAAAATAAAAACATGTGAATCCCCGACAGAGCTATGCTGCTCCTGCTCTCTGGATCCCAAAACAAACTGCTCCCCGGATCCCCAAAACTTCAGGAATTACTATGACTATAAAATATGCTGCTGAATGCTTCTATCATTCATGGACATGAACTCCTTTAACTCCATAATATCAGCGTAGTTCGGCAAGGGTGGAAACTGGACTTTTATAGTCAGTTAACTCTCTTGTCTCGGGAAGATGGTGCTCTCTGGATCCCAAAACAAACTTCAGGAATTATTATGACTATAAAATATGCTGTTGAATGCTTCTATCAATCATGGACATGAACCCTTTTAACTCCATAATATCAGCGTAGTTGGGCAAGGGTGGAAACTGGACTTTTATAGTCAGTTAACCCTCTTGTCTCGGGAAGATGCTGCTCTCTGGATCCCAGATGGACATGAACTATTTTATTGTCAATCTAATTGTATTACTTGGAGCATGATTCGTGTGTGTGGAACTGGCGCCCTAGGACACATTACATGGACAGTGTACTACTATTACTCTCTGGTTACATTATCGTGTTAACTGTGGTGATATGTCAAACTGTTATGCCGTTTAAAGATAACTTTAAGTGCAATTTATCAAATAGATACCTATACCTTCTTTTATCGAATATAAACTTTAAATACGGATTTCAGATGGTAAACGTAAACCTGTAATGGCAAAACATGATTTGGGCTCCGAATTTGCAAATAATAGATTTTTAGATGAACGTGCTAGATTTTCTGTCAAAAGACTGTTTTCTAAACAGATAGGTCGGCTCCTCGTTTCGGAAAGTAGTGTGTATTGAAGAATTGCATACTATATTATGTTTCTGACAAAACAAAGTAGAGCCACCCTTCATCCGAATGAGCTGTATCCTTCTGCGAGTGAGTGAGTGAGTATGGTTTTACGCCGCTTTTAGCAATATTTCAGCAATAACATGGCGGGGGACACATTGTAGCCATGTCGGGATTCGAACACGGGTCTACGGCGTGACGAGCGAACGCTTTAACCATCAATGCAAGAGTACTGAGCAGAGCAGCGAAACTTAGCAGTGTGTATCAGGTGTGGACCAGGGATATTATGAACATACCACATTGGAGACGACATTGAGACCGAGGTTATAATAAGTCCAAATAAGGAAAAGTAGATCCGCCAGCATTTATGCGCACGACGATTGAATTGTAACCTGTTACAGGCAGTTATGACAAGCCAATGTGGGTGTCGGCTGGTGAGTGTATGTAGCTCTTGGGAAAACTGAACGCAAGTAGGCTTTCTGAAACAGGTATGTAATACACGTACGAGAATTAGTTGATGATAATTTATGTGTTTTATGGAAAATGCTTTGAGTATCATGTGCCCAGAATGTTATTTGAAATCAACGTTTCAAACACACAAAAAACGTGGTCAATACGCAATTTCACAGGTAAATTTCTATGCTTGACAAGATCTGTAAACTTTATTGGGCTACTAAATTATTGTAACAATTGCAGTACTCCTGATATTGTTAAATTGTCATATTGTTGCGAAAGTACGGTTTGTCCCACCCACAATGTTATTGTTGGCGATGACGTTGGTTGCCAAGGACGTTGATGAAGATAGTTATGTCTCTACTCTGGTTCACCTTCCTTCATGCCACTTGTCAGAGTGGCGGGTGCTACCAGCATGCCAGGCCGTGTTAACTCTTAATACAACAACCCGCTATTTTGCCTTTTAACGACCGAAATGTTTGTTGTTTAACGCCGCAGTCAGCAATATTCCAGCTATATGACGGCAGTTTGTAAATAATCGAGTCTGGACCAGACGATGAAGTGATTGATGTTATGGGCATCGATCCACGCAATTGGGATACGATGACATGCACCAACCAAGTCAGCGAGCCTAACCACCCGATCCAGTTAGTCGCCTCTTACAAGCATAGTCGCCTTTTGGCATGGGTTGCTGAAGACATATTTTACGCCCAAATGCACCTGTTTAGTTGGATTATCGAGACAGGTTATTCTCTGGCGTTGACTTTTCCTATTTACTTGAACTGGGTCCCCGAGCTTCATTTTAAGCTCAGAGGCATTTATCAATTAAGCGGAGTCAACTGCAAAACTACTGCTTTACCGGCAGCCCCCACCATTCACACAATTTGATAACAAAAAATATTCTGCCTGAAGATGTGTCGTCTTAAAACGCGTATTGAATGAAAGAATGAATTCTTTCAATCTGACCACATTGTCCTGTCACACATGTTATCAATTGAGATGAGTTTTTGAAGTTTAGACAGTTAAAGTACCAAACACTGCAGAAAGTTCATAATAAAGCTACCACAGTTGTTTCCCGTACCCCAAAATGGTCGCGTATTTCTCCCGTACTAAATTACCTTCACTGGTTACCTCTAGAGGCTAGAAGTATCTTCAAAGTATTTTGTTTGAGATACAACTGCCTTCATTCAACTGGAGTACCTGTCTGACCTTGTTGATAAAAATATTCCTTTTCAAATGCAAAAATAAAAACATGTGAATCCCCGACAGAGCTATGCTGCTCCTGCTCTCTGGATCCCAAAACAAACTGCTCCCCGGATCCCCAAAACTTCAGGAATTACTATGACTACGAAATATGCTGCTGAATGCTTCTATCATTCATGGACATGAACCCCTTTAACTCCATAATATCAGCGTAGTTCGGCAAGGGTGGAAACTGGACTTTTTTAGTCAGTTAACTCTCTTGTCTCTGGAAGATGGTGCTCTCTGGATCCCAAAACAAACTTCAGGAATTATTATGACTATAAAATATGCTGCTGAATGCTTCTATCAATCATGGACATGAACCCCTTTAACTCCATAATATCAGCGTAGTTGGGCAAGGGTGGAAACTGGACTTTTATAGTCAGTTAACCCTCTTGTCTCGGGAAGATGCTGCTCTCTGGATCCCAGATGGACATGAACTATTTTATTGTCAATCTAATTGTATTACTTGGAGCATGATTCGTGTGTGTGGAACTGGCGCCCTAGGACACATTACATGGACAGTGTACTACTATTACTTTCTGGTTACATTATCGTGTTAACTGTGGTGATATGTCAAACTGTTATGCCGTTTAAAGATAACTTTAAGTGCAATTTATACAATAGATACCTATACCTTCTTTCATCGAATATAAACTTTAAATACGGATTACAGATGGAAAACGTAAACCCATAATGGCATAACATTATTTGGGCTCCAAATTTGCAAATTATAGCTTTTTAGATGAATGTGCTAGATTTTCTGTCAAAAGACAAAAAACAGATAGTTCGGCTCCTCGTTTCGGAAAGTAGTGTCTATTGAATAAGGTCTTACTATATCATGTTTCTGACAAAACAAAGTAGATGCACACTTCATCCGAATGAGCTGTATCCTTCTGCGAATGAGTATAGTTTTATGCCGCTTTTAGCAATATTCCAGCAATATCACGGTGGTGGACACCAGAAATGGGTTTCACAAATTGTACCAACGTCGGTATATGAACATGGGTCTATGGCGTGACGGGCGAACGCTTTAACCAATGCAAGACTATACTGAGCAGAGCAGCGATACTAACCAGTGTGCATTGGGTGCTGACAAGTCCAAATAAGGCAAAGTAGATCCGCCAGCATTTATGCGCAGTACGCTTAAATTGCAACCTGTTAGAAGCAGTTATGACAAGGATAGGTGGGTGTCGGCTGAGTGTATGTAACTCTCGCAATCAGGCTTTCTGAAACAGGTATGTAATACACGTACGAGAATTAGTTGATGGTCATTTATGTATTTTATGGAAAATGCTTTGACTATCATGTGCCCAGAATGCTATTTGAAATCAACGTTTCAAACACAATTAACGTGGAATACACAATTTTACAGGTGAATTTCTATGCTTGACAAGATCTGTAAACATATTGGGCAACTCAATTATTGTAACAATTGCAATACTCCTGATATTGTTAAATTGTCATATTGTTGCGAGGGTACGGTGTGTCCCACCCACAATGTCTACATGTTATTGTTGGCGATGACGTTGGTTGTAGGGCTGGGATGAGTCCAAATTTACTACCCGGGAACCCGACCCTGTTACCCGACCCTGCCCGGGTACCCACTACAAGTCTCAAGAGTTGGGAACAAAATGTCTGATTGGGAATTGTTTTACGGCAACCCTGGCCAAAATTATTTAGATATATGTATCAAACGATCAGATCATGCATACACTGAAGTTGACTGAAGCTTTATCTTTACTCAAACATATACAAGTGTGGCACAAAATGAATGTGTGCATCGTCAGAAAGAAATGAAAACATTAGCGACTTGTAGTGTAACCACTGAGCTATAGTGAGTTTTTGTCATGAAACAATATATTTTGTGACTTACAACGGGCCCGGGTAGTCCTGTGGGTACCCGGGTCCTACTCAGGACCCACACGACCCGAGTACCTGAGTTATCCCAGTTACCCATCTAACGCCGCACTCAGCATCATTCCAGCTATATGACGGCGGTCTGTACATAATTGAGTCTGGACCAGACAATCCAGTGATTTATGACATCAACATCGATCCACGCAATTTGGATACGATGACATGCATCAACAAAGTCAGCAAGCCTGACCACCCGATCCCGTTAGTCGCCTCTTACGACAAGCATGTATTGCTGAAGACCTATTCTACGCCGGATCGTTACGGGTCAGGTAGTTATGAAGTTCTAAATAGATAACCACATGACTCTAACTGCAAAATGTATTTTGGATGAAGACGAACTGGTATAGTATTTACAGGAGGTGTCGATGAGAAATATACTCTTCAATAAAAATAGAAACGCAGATTTGTGTGAGGTAGAAAATACATATATATTGGGAACCATACAAGTTATTGAGGCAAAATGTTGTAGAGTGAACACTTGGGGATTGTAGTCATCTCAGTTATCGGTACATAGGAAACGTCCAAGATAAAAGTCAGCTACCACCAATAACGCGTATGTCCCCCGTTGGAATCGATAGCGGCCTGACATCTCCTGTCCATGGAAGAGACGAGTATGCGAATCACATCCTGGGGAATGGTAGCCCACTCGGCCTGCAACGCAAAAGCCAACTGCTGCAACGTCTAGCCGTCTATCCAATTTATCCCACAGGCGCCCTATCGGGTTCAAATCCGCGGATCTGGAGGACCAGGAGAGAAAATCAACGTTGTTGTTGTGTAGACAGGCTCTTGTGATCCGTGTTGTATGCACTCGAGCGCCGTCCTTCTGGATTTCGCCGTTGCCGTTGGCTGCAATTGGTAAGGACATGTGGTAGGAGAATTTCGTAAATGTATCTGTGAGCCGTACGATTGCCCTGGATATGGACCAAACCTGCCCTGCCATGATGAGAGATAGCCGCCCACATCATAACGCTACCCCCACCAAACCTGTCCACTTACTGTACGCAGTTTTGGGCGTGCTCTTCCATCCCCTCGACAGAGGAGAAATCTTGATTCGTCACTGAACCAGACATCTCTTCATCGCAGTTGAGGCCATACCCTGTGTTATCGCCACCAATGCAATCGTTGTTGATGATGTTGTCGACTCAATATGACGCGTCGAACAGGATGACTTGCTCGTAGACCCCTTAAACGGTTTCGTACGGTCTGTTCGCAGATTCTGCGCACTCCGGGTATTTGGGATGCGGTTGAGGTGGCTGTGGTCGTCTTTTCACGCAGGTGACGCAGTCGAGTTTAGCGAACTTGGGCGGGGGTGGTTACTCTTTGTCGTCCCGATCTTGGCCGATCACGTGTTGCCCCATGCTGTTGAAACTGATCCCACAGCCTTGTGATGATGATGGGGGCTACGTTGAAAACCCTGGCTACAGCTGATCGGGATTTCTCCTGCCTTCATACGGCCTGTGACGTTGTTTCTTTGCACTTCTGTTAATCTTGGCGTGTTGATGAACTGTCACTGTTCGATCGACGCAGATGCAAGGCAATCAAAAACCCTGCAGTTTAATACCGTACATATTGCTGCTGCACGTGCAGTATGTGCAGCTCCATGGCCCTGGCTGCGTTTTCCCCCGAATCGTACGTGTTTCCCGACTAATGGTTTGCATGATCCGGGAAATTTGTCACTGACACCATAACACAATAAACCTCGTCATTTTGCCTCTTGGTCCGCTAATTTTGCCTTTATGGCCAAAAATATCCGTGTTGCGTTTTGAAGAGTATATGTGGTAATGTAATTAAATCAAGGATTCCTAATAACACTAATAACATTTGTCAGTTCACATCTACCAGGAAAATGTGCGGCATAGTTCAGTGTAGTTTTCCTGGCAATGCCTTGTATAGAGATAAAGTACATGTACTTGATATGCCATGACCATGAAAACACGCTTGGTTTTATAACTGCGAAATACATGTATAGCACACGATAAGTAAACAGTTATTTGAGTCATCTGTGGTAGACCTACCCACGTCACATGTTATGTTGTCTGAATGTTCGTCAGGTATGGACATGTTAACTTAACATAGTTCATAAACAAAGGCAGTCCGTCAACTGTATGCGCTCAGCCGATATTTGGAGGTCGGTTTCTTAGAAAGACGTGGTATGATTTCTACGAAGTCTATTACTGTATAAGTAATCTGTGGGTTTCTTGGAAGTATTTTTCATATGTATGTGCAATCAATTGTTTGTTATTTTATAGTAAGGAATACGTAGGGGAAATGAAAATAATTGTATATTCATGCCGAAATAGTAATACTCCTCGCGATATTCTGTTGAGACTGTCAATTTTTCTCTCACTCTGACGTGATAACACATGTCTATATTGAGTCATACTAGAAACTTCACAATCTAATATTTGAATACGTTCAACGAACTTTAATAGCAGGTATAATAGTTGTCATGAATTCATAGTGTAATGGTAATGTCCAGACCCGGTCTGAAGCCCACCATAGCCAACGTTAGCAGATCCATAGCACAGAACTATTCATAGCGCTACTGAACTTGTCATGTGATCAGATGAAACCGCTTTTTACCTACCATTTCGACCGCTACTGGTAATGGCAAATGCTGTGGACGCATGGGACTGATTATGGATCGTAATTCATTCCAATTTTTCATTTATGACGTCAACATTAATAAAAAAAATACCTCCTTCACCACTTTCTTCCTTCAAATTGGAGGCTGCGATGTTACCGAGTGTGTAACGACAGTGTCAGGCGCCAGAAAGTTTGACTAGTGGTGTGTGGAAACTTGGACTGGTGTGGAATATTTTGTGATGTTCTGGAAGCGCGACGGACTGTATATAAGAGGACAGTGGCGTGTGTACGCAGCTCTCACGCATTTCGTCACGCTTTTCGTCGCTTCGGTACCAGCTTTCATGTGAGGACTGCTCATCATCCCTGATTCCCTGCCTAGCCTAGGGAAAATGCTCCCGGTGCGAAAATCAAATCTGTCACTTACACACAGGCAGGATGTTGTACTGTCTTCATCGTTGACGTTGTCATTGTAGAGTTAATTTTACACAGACAATTCATATCATAACTTTATTGCCCCCATTCACATACAATTCGGATTGCAAGCATCAGTGCCTTGACACCTTTTAGAAATCTTGAAGCGTATGATAGACTTGGAACGCGGGATCTTAATTAACGTACATTAATTTTACCTGAATAAGTATAGGTTAAAGTTGTTTAAACAGCAACTCATTCTTAGTCCACTATCAATAGTATTAAGTGAATTACGTTTAGGTTCGTCTCCAGCAATTACTCTTACTTAGCCGTACATCTAACTGTTATACCTAATACGAGGGCTGGTCAAAATGTTCTATGCCTAACAAACAAAACTAACAATTGTGAAAGTGTTTTTAATTCAATTTTTCCACATAATCTATCTGCTTTTCAATTCACATCTCATATCGATAGTTAAGCTTTTCAATTCCAGCCAGGAAGAAGTTTTCTCAGGTCATTGTTGTCGTCATAGCGCTTTCCACGAAGGTGTTCTTTCAGTTTAGGAAACAGGTGGAAATCACATGGTGACAGGTCTGGCGAGTATGGAGGGTGTGGAAGCCCTTCGAACCCACATTGTCGAGTAGCACCCTTTGCAAGGCGAGAGGTGTGAGAAGAAGCATTGTCATGAAGTAGTAGAACTCCAGCAGTCAGCATTCCTCGCCTCTTTTCTTTGATAGAATCTCATGAAGCAAATCAGGATAGTAGACACCAGTATTAGTCTTTTGACTTTCTAAATAATCAACACAGGTCACACCCTTTGCATTCCAGAATACAGTGGCCATAACTTTCTTCACTGATGTTGAAGACTTGAATTTCTTTGGTGCTGGTGAAGCGGAATGCTGCCACTCGGGTTGATCACCCGTTACTTATCTCTATCTGAAATTGACGAAATCCTCCTCAATTAGTTCCAAATTTTGTCTGGCAATGTCAGTTCTTTTTTCCTAAAGATCAGAATTTAGAAACTTTGGGACGGTGTATGTGTGATACTTATTTGCGGAAAACAAATTTGAGACTTCTTTTTACCCTGAGGAGATTGATGGAAATACAATTATGTGGACTCGAGTTTGATCACTTCCTGTAGGTTTGGAGGACTGTCAATGTTTATGGTTGGCCTTGGCGCAGTTACAATACATGAATCAGAAAATGAAAGTACTATGGTACGCTATATTATCGAGGTAGTTAATTAATAATAGATTTATAATGGCGAAAGCTTGCTAACCCATTAACTATGTCATACCCAAAATGTTTCTTGTTCTTCATTCAACTTTTATGACACATCAATCGATGCTGATTTTCTTTACCGAGTTCGGTAAATAAAGTAACTGTCATTGGCGATGATATATGAATGACGTCTGTGAATAATCGATTCTCGACCAGACAATCCAGTGACTGACTTCATGAGCATCGATCCATGTTCAGTTTGGATAAGATGACATGCATCATCAACCAAGTCAGCGGGTCTGACCACCCAATCCCGCTAGTCGCCTCTTACGACAAGCATAGCCGCCTCTTAGGACAAGCATGGGTTTCTGAAGACTTATTCCATCCCAGATCTTCAGGGGTCTCTTCAAAATCTGTTGAGACATATCGGCACAGTTCATGACGATAACATGTATGGGTGGTGGTGTTGGGTTCGGAGGGTGGGGTCATTCGTCACCACTCGCATGTTTCCGTAACGTACGAGACGAGTTGGTCACAAATGGTGGAGGGGGGATGAGGTGACGATTTTATAGCTCGCCAGTGTTCACCATACAATAGGTACTGTACACACAGATAGCATTTTAATTGACTCATGTATCCTACGATACGCCGCTCTTAGCAATATTCCAGCTATATGACGGCGGTCTGTAAATAATCAAGCCTGGACCAGACATTCCAGTCATTGGCGTCATGAGCATAGGTCCACGCAATTTGGGAAAAGTTGACATGCATCAACCATGTCAGCGAGCCTGACCACCCGATCCCGTTAGTGAGTTTGTGAGTTTAAGAGACACTGATCTGTTGCCTGTCGACGGAAGAATTATAAACAGTCACATTGTGGGAATTTTGCGCAATATCACGCGACGGAAAATGGTTTTTAACAACAGAAAATTAATTACATTTTTGTGATGCGATGTGCGTGTGAACAATCGTGCGATGTGTTTGTCATTGTTAGCCCGATACAGCACATCATCTGAGAGGTTGCTGTTCTGGGAATCGAAATAATGTACTTCCTGTAGAGAATACACCATACAAATTTCCCATGTATGGCTTTATTTATAGTGACTTAAAGGGGTTGCCACTTTGTATAAAACAATATCATGTTGTTAGGGACTGGTTTAATTAATCTCTGATAGATAGGTATACCATCACAATAGTACCGTCTTTTGATGACCTATTTCCTCAGTCAATTTTGTACGGTAGTCTCTTTGAAAAGGATGTTTAAGATCAGACTTTATCACCCGCATAAAGCCCAAAATGTTTTTGTTGGTTTAAAGATTACCCATTTAGTCAGATTATCAGGTCAACAGACTCCACAACAACCTCCATATTCTTATTAATATCAGGTGATCAGTCGATCGTTAATTCAGTGAGCTATGGGGTCTGTGGTTGAAATCTTTCACGAGATCTTCTGAGATATCCAGGTAATTGTAAGTCTAATTGTAGTGAGTGAGTGAGTATGGTTTAACGCCGACTCAACAATATTCCAGCAATATCACGGCGGGGGACACCAGAAATGGGCTTCACACATTGTAACCATGTCGGGAATCGGACCCGGGTCTTCAGTGTGACGAGCGAACGCTTTACCACTAGGCTACCTGACCGCCCCAAGTCTAAATGTAAGACACTTATCTGGACATAGTGGTCTTGAGAGTAAGAATCACTCGTTGAGCATGGGACACAATAGTTTCATTCAGGGCACGAGAGGCGTCCTACCACCGTGATGAATTCCGGCCCATACCATGACACTCCCGCCGCCAAATGGGACAACCTGCTGCACACAGTTGGGGGTGTAACGTTCACCCCGACGTCTGTAGACACGTGCGCGCCCATCAGCACGTGTGAGTAGGAAACGGGACTCGTCAGTAAACTGTACATTTCTCCACCTTGCACGTGCCCATCTAACCCTCTGTTGGCACCAAAGCAGACGGTCCGCCAGATGACGTGGGATCAATACATGACATCGAACAGGCCTTCGTGCAAAAAGTCCAGCCTCCCTCAGTCTGTTGGGTACCATTTGATCTGATATTATGCGTACCCCAGGGATCTGTGTGGTTGTAGACGTGGATGTGGTAGTGCGGTCTCGGAGGTGTCGCAGCCGGATGTATCGACCTTGTGCTTGAGTTGTCACTCTTGGTCTTCCTGACCTTGGTCTGTCGTCAACTCTGTTGGTGTTGTTGTATCGGGTCCACAGTGCGGAGATTGTCTGTCTGGATACGCCAAAGTGCTTGGCCACTTCTTGCTGAGTTGCTCCAGCTTTTATTCTCCCAATGGCGTTGTTCCGTTGAGCTGCATTCAGTCTTGGCATTCTGTCACCGCCTCTACTGCCGTTATAAGGACTGTACGAACAGCCGTTGATGTGGATTTTTATACCCATTCAGCAAAGGGGGGCAGGGGGGGGGGGGGGGGGGGCTGCATGCCTAAATGCAGGATCCTGTGCTGCACGTTTTTTTCAGGCGGTTGCGTTTGGAGGATGCTGTAAAATTGATCCCCAAGCGCTACATTTATGTGCTTTGCATGTGTTTTCGCGAATTATAGACACATCATCTTTCTGTTTGACTTATTTGGTTCTCATTTAATGTAATTATTTTAGATATTTGGCAAAAAGTGGTTTTGCATCTATGTGAAGTTTCTTTTTTTGAAGAGTATATGATATCCTTACATCGTAGATGAGATCTCACTTTCTAATGATCAAATTCACCACCTATGTCTTATAATTCGTGGCAGAGTACATGTTGTATGTGAAAATATCTTCTTCGTTGCCCTGATAGCAGAGTCAGGTGTTTAGTTTTTTAAGGTTCTACAGCCATACAAAACTTGTGAAAACATTAATAGCTACCCAAAAATAATTTATACTGATGATGTCTGATGACATATTTGACATGTCAGCCAAGTCTGTATTCAACTAGTCATTAAAAGGTACCTGTATTTTGATAATTTTGTAAAAGAACTCAAGGATATTATGCACATTATTCAACAAAGCAAACGTAAGGATAATTTAGATTTAATTAAAAAAATAGACTTATTCTTGAAACAAGTTGATTGATATATTAACTGTTATTTTGGTACTTGTTATTATTATTATAAAGAAATATTATTATCACACAAAGCCCTATACCTCTCGCCATGTGAGTATGTAAGGGTTAATTGTAAAACCACTGGCAACTATCTTGAGACTGAGAGTTTACAATTCAAAACAACAACAAAAAGTCTAGAGGCGACCACTCTGTGGCAGGGAATATAATTCCTGTGAAGCGAGCCACTGCTTGATGTGATGTAAAGCAATATCCAGCTTGGCCTCCTTTTTCACAGTGTGATACAGTGTAGTGGGTACAGAAAAGAAAGCTGGATGCTTGAGGTGAAAATAAATAGCAGACAAATATTCCTTCAATCCTCCAGCAGGCATGATGTTGAAATAAAAATAATAATATTTTGCCTTTGTTTTAGGCCATCCATGTTTCTCGCAACACTTCAGGTTCCGCGTCTAGGCAATGACTTAACGAAATGTGTATAAACTTGTTGGATTTTGTTTACGTGAACGTGACGCCGCCGCTTATCTATACTATCAAGATACATTCAAGCAGGGTGCTGGATTACTAATATTTCCAAACAACAGTCACTTTTCGGAGAAATATTTCGATCGAACAAAGGTAAAACGAGTCGCGATAACGGGCGCGCTATATAACGGGGTGTTGGCGATTATTGTTCGCCAGGCAATGCAGCAACTGAAATATATTCTGGAACCAAATAAGGAATGAATGTACATGTTATCAAGCACTGTGTAGTAAATGGCGAGAACATTGTCTCTACAACACATCATGCACGACACACTGGCAGGTTGCCATTTAAGTGTATTTTTTTTTAACGTGACGATAAACCCTATTATATCTCAAAGCCAGAACAAGGCCCCTGCAACACCTTTGGTCTCACGTTAATCACGTTACACAGACCTTGTAAATCACCTTGTACACTTGCCACATCGCACCAGGCAGATGTGAAAGGCACTGAAAACTTTGGGCGTTCTCACCTTTCCGATTTAATAGCCACTAACACGCATCTAGAAATAGTTACATACGGTGGCTTTGCCAAGGTTGAGCAAAGTCACAAAGTTACTTTTTTCTGACTGGCGAATCAATATTTAATGTGAATGGATATTTCAATTGTATGATAATATAACCATGTCGCAATAGTTTCCCGGGTTCTCCCACATTATGTTTCTGGATTTGTCTGCACCATACCGGAACTGCGCGTATTTGAGCCCTGAGCTTAATTACGGGTTTTTGCCTATTTAAATTGAATAACATTACATGCAAATTAAAACCTAGGGCTAAAATACGAAGGGACAAAAACGTGATAGGAGGAATGAATATACCAAGTTTAATGAAACAATACTCACAAATTGAATGAGAGAGCAATAACAAAGACAATTTCCTTTTTCAACGTTTTCAAATTTATGAGTCAAGAAGAAATTGAAATGACAGCTGTCAACAAACCAATATCGCAGTTATGCGTTGAATATGTCACACTGAGTATCCAGAATATCACCCACGTCAGTGGTTCAATGCGCCTTGTATGGAGACCTCTAACAGCAAGGGTCACTATTGGTGACCATTGACCATATAGCAGCGTGTTGAAGCACATCCGGTGGGGGAGATCAATCCACTTTAATTTAAGCCATTTTAGCTTGTTTTAGACCCCCTTGATCCAAGCGCCAGACAGGGTAACAACAAGTATCATCGTTTAACGTCTTTTGGTATGACGCGGCCGCGGATCGAACCCACGACCTTCCGTTCCCCTGGCGGACACACAACCACAAACAAAACCTCGGGGCGGTCCCATATCGGATTAACAACAGCAGTATGAAACAGGACTTCACAGTTGATACATGTGTATGTACCCATGTATTTTCAGCCTGGCATTTAACGACCGAATTGTGTGTTGTTTAACGCCGCAGTCAGCAATATTCCAGCTATATGACGGCAGTCTGTAAATAATCGAGGCTGGACCAGAAAAATCCAGTGATTGACATCATGAGCATCGATCCACGAAATTGGGATACGATGACATGCACCAACCAAGTCAGCGAGAGTGAACACCCGATCCAGTTAGTCTCCTCTTACGACAAGCATGGTCGCCCTTTATAGCAAGCATGGGTTGCTGAAGACATATTACGCCCAAATACACCTGTTTAGTTGGATAATCGAGACTGGTTATTCTCTGGCGTTGACTTTTCCTATTTACTTGAACTGGGTCCCCGAGCTTCATTTTAAGAGGCATTTATCAATTAAGCGGAGTCAACTGCAAAACTACTGCTTTACCGGCAGCCCCCACCATTCACACAATTTGATAAAAAAAATATTCTGCCTGAAGATATGTCATCTTAAAACGCGTATTGAATGAAAGAATGAATTCTTTCAATCTGACCACATTGTCCTGTCACACATGTTATCAATTGAGATGAGTTTTTGAAGTTTAGACAGTTAAAGTACCAAACACTGCAGAAAGTTCATAATAAAGCTGCCACAATTGTTTCCCGTACTCCAAAATGGTCGCGTATTTCTCCCGTACTAAATTACCTTCACTGGTTACCTCTAGAGGTTAGAAGTATCTTCAAAGTATTTTGTTTGAGATACAACTGCCTTCATTCAACTGAGGTACCTGTCTGATCTTGTTGATAAAAATATTCCTTTATGAATGCAAAAATAAAAACATGTGAATCCCCGACAGAGCTATGCAGCTCCTGCTCTCTGGATCCCAAAACAAACTGCTCCCTGGATCCCCCAAACTTCAGGAATTACTATGACTATAAAATATGCTGCTGAATGCTTCTATCATTCATGGACATGAACTCCTTTAACTCCATAATATCAGCGTAGTTCGGCAAGGGTGGAAACTGGACTTTTTTAGTCAGTTAACTCTCTTGTCTCTGGAAGATGGTGCTCTCTGGATCCCAAAACAAACTTCAGGAATTATTATGACTATAAAATATGCTGCTGAATGCTTCTATCATTCATGGACATGAACCCCTTTAACTCCATAATATCAGCGTAGTTCGGCAAGGGTGGAAACTGGACTTTTATAGTCAGTTAACCCTCTTGTCTCGGGAAGATGCTGCTCTCTGGATCCCAGATGGACATGAGCTATTTTATTGTCAATCTAATTGTATTACTTGGAGCATGATTCGTGTGTGTGGAACTGGCGCCCTAGGACACATTACATGGACAGTGTACTACTATTACTCTCTGGTTACATTATCGTGTTAACTGTGGTGATATGTCAAACTGTTATGCCGTTTAAAGATAACTTTAAGTGCAATTTATACAATAGATACCTATACCTTCTTTCATCGAATATAAACTTTAAATACGGATTTCAGATGGTAAACGTAAACCCATAATGGCATAACATTATTTGGGCTCCAAATTTGCAAATTATAGCTTTTTAGATGAATGTGCTAGATTTTCTGTCAAAAGACAAAAAACAGATAGTTCGGCTCCTCGTTTCGGAAAGTAGTGTCTATTGAATAAGGTCTTACTATATCATGTTTCTGACAAAACAAAGTAGATGCACACTTCATCCGAATGAGCTGTATCCTTCTGCGAATGAGTATAGTTTTATGCCGCTTTTAGCAATATTCCAGCAATATCACGGTGGTGGACACCAGAAATGGGTTTCACAAATTGTACCAACGTCGGTATATGAACATGGGTCTATGGCGTGACGGGCGAACGCTTTAACCAATGCAAGACTATACTGAGCAGAGCAGCGATACTAACCAGTGTGCATTGGGTGCTGACAAGTCCAAATAAGGCAAAGTAGATCCGCCAGCATTTATGCGCAGTACGCTTAAATTGCAACCTGTTAGAAGCAGTTATGACAAGGATAGGTAGGTGTCGGCTGAGTGTATGTAACTCTCGCAATCAGGCTTTCTGAAACAGGTACGTAATACACGTACGAGAATTAGTTGATGGTCATTTATGTATTTTATGGAAAATGCTTTGAGTATCATGTGCCCAGAATGCTATTTGAAATCAACGTTTCAAACACAATTAACGTGCAATACACAATTTTACAGGTGAATTTCTATGCTTGACAAGATCTGTAAACATATTGGGCAACTCAATTATTGTAACAATTGCAATACTCCTGATATGGTTAAATTGTCATATTGTTGCGAGGGTACGGTGTGTCCCACCCACAATGTCTACATGTTATTGTTGGCGATGACGTTGGTTGTAGGGCTGGGATGAGTCCAAATTTACTACCCGGGAATCCGACCCCCTGTTACCCGACCCTACCCGGGTACCCACTACAAGTCTCAAGAGTTGGGAACAAAATGTCTGATTGGGAATTGTTTTACGGCAACCCTGGCCAAAATTATTTAGATACATGTATCAAACGATCAGATCATGCGTACACTGAAGTTGACTGAAGCTTTATCTTTACTCAAACATATACAAGTGTGGCACAAAATGAATGTGTGCATCGTCAGAAAGAAATGCAAACATTAGCGACTTGTAGTGTAACCACTGAGCTATAGTGAGTTTTTGTCATTATACAATATATATCATGTGACTTACCACTGGCCCGGGTAGTCCTGTGGGTACCCGGGTCCTACTCAGGACCCACTCGACCCGAGTACCTGAGTTATCCCAGTTACCCATCTAACGCCGCACTCAGCATCATTCCAGCTATATGACGGCGGTCTGTACATAATTGAGTCTGGACCAGACAATCCAGTGATTTATGACATCAACATCGATCCACGCAATTTGGATACGATGACATGCATCAACAAAGTCAGCAAGCCTGACCACCCGATCCCGTTAGTCGCCTCTTACGACAAGCATGTCTATCCAATTTATCACACAGGCGCTCTATCGGGTTCAAATCCGCGGATCTGGAGGACCAGGAGAGAAAATCAACGTTGTTGTTGTGTAGACAGGCTCTTGTGATCCGTGCTGTATGCAGTCCCGCGCCGTCCTGCTGGATTTCGCCGTTGCCGTTGGCTGCAATTGGTAAGGACATGTGGTGGGAGAATTTCGTAAATGTATCTGTGAGCCGTACGATTGCCCTGGATATGGACCAAACCTGCCCTGCCATGATGAGAGATAGCCGCCCACATCATAACGCTACCCCCACCAAACCTGTCCACTTACTGTACGCAGTTTTGGGCGTGCTCTTCCATCCCCTCGACAGAGGAGAAATCTTGATTCGTCACTGAACCAGAGTAGTATAGTCTAAGTCCGCAGAACGTAGTTTGGATTGATCCGGTTGATCCATGCGGATGCGAAGGTGATTGGTTGATCCAAGTCACGTGATCGGATAGGATGACTCATGCATCAACAGCGCGTCACAGGTGAGGGGGAATGAAAGGTGTGTGTTTATAAGGCAGAAAAGAATTCATAAGAAAACAAAAGTAAAGGGTTATGAATAGAGCTATGTGTATAGCGTGCTGCCCTAAATAGACAAGCAGCCCAGTTTGAATTGAGCGCGCTTGACAACTGACGTGGCCTCGTCGTTTAAACCCGCGCTCGCTAGAGCGTGCGACCTGGTTTGATGAATACAGGGTGTGTGTTGAAAGTACATCATACCACAATAGAGACGGGTTATGTCAACACGATATACGCCGGGTAATGTAGGCACACAAAATGTACGTGCCGCTAACGCCGCCGCAAGTCCACCCACCGCCGCCGCTGCGTCAAGCCAACCCGCCGTTACAAGCACATCCGCCGCCGCCGCCGCCGCCATCGCAAGTCTACTCGTGGCTGCCTCATTTACCATGTATATCTGATCTTCGAGAACAATTCAAGTTCCTGATTCCCTCAAATGGTTGGCTTGACGCAGCGGCGGTGGTGGGTGGGCTTGCGGCGGCGGCGGCGTCAGCGGGTGGGCTTGTAATGGCGGGTGGATTTGCGGCGGCGGTAGCGGATGGGCTTGCGGCGGCGGCGTTAGCGGGTGGGCTTGTAATGGCGAGTGGACTTGCGGCGGCGGGTGGGCTTGTAACGGCGGCGGCGGTATGCTATGTTTATTTCTCCTGTGTCGTAACATGACATCTCTCCTTGAAAACATTTTTTCACAGTCCGGACAGGTGGCAACCCCCATGGCGATCCAATACGGTGTGCGATTAGAGGGTATGAAGCTTTCTTTTATACCCTTGACTCTGTTGACGCTTCAAGGCAGCAAGTGCCCGTTCCACCACAGCATTCACCTCCGACACATGTTGTATTTTCACGGGTTGGGGTGTTGTCTTCGATCCCTGTTTGGTTGTCATCGTTTTCATTTTAGGTGTTACCTGTCTATTCTTTGTCTTCAGCGTCGACTTCTTGGCTGCTTGTGGTTTCTTTCTCTGTTGTGATTTTCTCAACGTAGTCTTCCTAAATATATCTCTAGGGTCAAGTCTAATCTCTGATGCTTTCTTCATGTTGTTCACGTCCAATCCGTTTGATGGCGAGAGTAAAACTGTTTGTCGGGCTACACAACTGTAGAGTTTATAATGTCTTACACGTGCAGGGAATCTTGGAAGACACTCTTTTCTTCACAGCACACTTGTGAGTATGTTAAAAAAGTGATCATATTAGTATATAGTCTTCGTCATACTACACCCGTGCAAGTCCCGGGTTATAGAATCGACCTTCAGTAACCCATGCTTATCGGCGACTGACGGCGGGGATCGGTTGGTCAGTCTCGCCGACTCGGATGACACGTGCCATCGGTTCCTAGTTGCACAGATCGCTGCTCATGCTGTTGATCACTGGATTGTCTGGTCCAAGCTCGTTTATTGACAGATCACCGTCCTAGAGCTGGAATAATGCCGTGTGTGGCGTAAAACTAAATTCACTCACTCACTGATACCAATACATCTAAAAAGTAATGTCATCGTTTAAATGGTGAGTTTAAACGCGTATTTTACCCTTACAAGGACGAGTGCATTCCACGCACCCTTCCTGTTATCAATGTGTCACTGTTTACAGTTCTGGCGAACATAACCCTATAGACATGTGTGTGGGCGAGTTCATTCATCAGAAATCTGTCATTTACGATGTGTTTATAAATATGAACTGCTAACCACGCTCATGTTGCGTCTCGTGGTTAGAACCGTAATTGATCTATTGAAAGGTGTCATACATTCGTGTTCGGATATATAGGTACAACATCTACACGAACATACTTTCCTACATCATTCAAATGTATTAAATACCGGATACGTTTAATAGACACCAACGAAAGAAAGGTTTAATGAGGGGAATACCCATATAAAAAAATATCCTCTCTGAACTAACTCCCTTTTAAAATAACAAATGTACAACACATCTTCCCTAACATATCATAAATACGGGACACTGGTCACACAATTTATGAATGGGAAGCTTCAGGCGAGGTTGGTATGTTAACATTAATTGTACGGCCGGGGTATGTTGACATTGTTATGGGCGGTCGGTCGCTTAGTCTCTCTGCTATACATTAGCTCGTTCTTGCGCGCTAAATGTAATTAAACGACACTGCTAGCTTGCTGATTGCGTAGTCTTATCTATTTTGTCTATATATTTTTTTCTATACAGGTTGTCTAACGTTCGTAGTGTACAGCGTGTAGACCGTACAAGATGAATTTAATCCAGCTAGACGTACATTTTGTGTGCCTACATTACCCGGCGTATATCGTGTTGACATAACCCGTCTCTATTGTGGTATGATGTACTTTCAACACACACCCTGTATTCATCAAACCAGGTCACACGCTCTAGCGAGCGCGGGTTAAACGACGAGGCCACGTCAGTTGTCAAGCAATTAAATCAAGGATTCCTAATAACACTAATAACATTTGTCAGTTCACATCTACCAGGAAAATGTGCGGCATAGTTCAGTGTAGTTTTCCTGGCAATGCCTTGTATAGAGATAAAGTACATGTACTTGATATGCCATGACCATGAAAACACGCTTGGTTTTATAACTGCGATATACCTGTATAGCACACGATAAGTAAACAGTTATTTGAGACATCTGTGGTAGACCTACCCACGTCACATGTTATGTTGTCTGAATGTTCGTCAGGTATGGACATGTTAACTTAACATAGTTCATAAACAAAGGCAGTCCGCCAAATGTATGCGCTCAGCCGATATTTGGAGGTCGGTTTCTTAGAAAGATGTGGTATGATTTCTACGAAGTCTATTACTGTATAAGTAATCTGTGGGTTTCTTGGAAGTATTTTTCATATGTATGTGCAATCAATTGCTATTATTGTCTATTTTATAGTAAGGAATACGTAGGGGAAATGAAAATAATTGTATATTCATGCCGAAATAGAAACACTCCTCGCGATATTCTGTTGAGACTGTCAATTTTTCTCTCACTCTGACGTGATAACACATGTCTATATTGAGTCATACTAGAAACTTCACAATCTAATATTTGAATACGTTCAACGAACTTTAATAGCAGGTTTAATAGTTGTCATGAATTCATAGTGTAATGGTAATGTCCAGACCCGGTCTGAAGCCCACCATAGCCAACGTTAGCAGATCCATAGCACAGAACTATTCATAGCGCTACTGAACTTGTGATGTGATCAGATGAATCCGCTTTTTACCTACCATTTCGACCGCTACTGGTAATGGCAAATGCTGTGGACGCATGGGACTGATTATGGATCGTAATTCATTCCAATTTTTCATTTTGACGTCAACATTAATAAAAAAAATACCTCCTTCACCACTTTCTTCCTTCAAATTGGAGGCTGCGATGTTACCGAGTGTGTAACGACAGTGTCAAGCGCCAGAAAGTTTGACTAGTGGTGTGTGGAAACTTGGACTGGTTTGGAATATTTTGTGATGTTCTGGAAGCGCGACGGACTGTATATAAGAGGACAGTGGCGTGTGTACGCAGCTCTCACGCATTTCGTCACGCATTTCGTCGCTTCGGTACCAGCTTTCATGTGAGGACTGCTCATCATCCCTGATTCCCTGCCTAGCCCAGGGAAAATGCTCCCGGTGCGAAAATCAAATCTGTCACTTACACACAGGCAGGATGTTGTACTGTCTTCATCGTTGACGTTGTCGTTGTAGAGTTACATCATTGTTTTATTATTGGCATAATACTACAGAAGAGATGTTATATTTTACACAGACAAATCATATCATAACTTCATTGCCCCCATTTACATACAATTCGGATTGCAAGCATCAGTGCCTTGACACCTTTTAGAAATCTTGAAGCGTATGATAGACTTGGAACGCGGGATCTTAATTAACGTACATTAATTTTACCTGAATAAGTGTAGGTTAAAGTTGTTTAAACAGCAACTCATTCTTAGTCCACTATCAATAGTATTAAGTGAATTACGTTTAGGTTCGTCTCCAGCAATTACTCTTACTTAGCCGTACATCTAAATGTTATACCTAATACGAGGGCTGGTCAAAATGTTCTATGCCTAACAAACAAAACTAACAATTGTGAAAGTGTTTTTAATTCAATTTTTCAACATAATCTCCCTGCTTTTTCAATTCACATCTCATATCGATAGTTAAGTTTTTCAATTCTAGCCAGGAAAAAGTTTTCTCAGGTCATTGTTGTCGTCATAGCGCTTTCCACGAAGGTGTTCTTTCAGTTTAGGAATCAGGTGGAAATCACATGGTGACAGGTCTGGCGAGTATGGAGGGTGTGGAAGCCCTTCGAACCCTCATTGTCGCATAGCATCCTTTGCAAGGCGAGAGGTGCGAGAAGAGACATTGTCATGAAGTAGTAGAACTCCAGCTGTCAGCATTCCCCGCCTCTTTTCTTTGATAGAATCTCATGAAGCAAATCAGGATAGTAGACACCAGTATTAGTCTTTTGACTTTCTAAATAATCAACACGGGTCACACCCTTTGCATTCCAGAATACAGTGGCCATAACTTTCTTCACTGATGTTGAAGACTTGAATTTCTTTGGTGCTGGTGAAGCGGAATGTTGCCACTCGGGATAATCACCCGTTACTAATATCGTTTTGAAATTGACGAAATCCTCCTCAATTAGTTCCAAATTTTGTCTGGCAATGTCAGTTCTTTTTTCCTAAAGATCAGAATTTAGAAACTTTGGGACGGTGTATGTGTGATACTTATTTGCGGAAAACAAATTTGAGACTTCTTTTTACCCTGAGGAGATTGATGGAAATACAATTATGTGGACTCGAGTTTGATCACTGCCTGTAGGTTTGGAGGACTGTCAATGCTTATGGTTGGCCTTGGCGCAGTTGCAATACATGAATCAGAAAATGAAAGTACTATGGTACGCTATATTATCGAGGTGGTTAATTAATAATGGATTTATAATGATGAAAGCTTACTAACCCATTAACTATGTCATACCCAAAATGTTTCTTGTTCTTCATTCAACTTTTATGACACATCAATCGATGCTGATTTTCTTTACCGAGTTCGGTAAACAAAGTACCTGTCATTGGCCGATGATATATGATGGACGTCTGTGAATAATCGATTCTCGACCAGACAATCCAGTGACTGACTTCATGAGCATCGATCCATGTTCAGTTTGGATAAGATGACATGCCTCATCAACCAAGTCAGCGAGTCTGACCACCCAATCCCGCTAGTCGCCTCTTACGACAAGCATAGCCGCCTCTTAGGACAAGCATGGGTTTCTGAAGACTTATTCCATCCCAGATCTTCAGGGGTCTCTTCAAAATCTGATGAGACATATCGGCACAGTTCATGACGATAACATGTATGGATGGTGGTGTTGGGTTCGGAGGGTGGGGTCATTCGTCAACCCTCGCATGTTTCCGTAACGTACGAGACGAGTTGGTCACAAATGGTGGAGGGGGGATGAGGTGACCATTTTATAGCTCGCCAGTGTTCACCATACAATAGGCACTGTACACACAGATAGCATTTTAATTGACTCATGTATCTTACGAGGCCACGTGGAATACATCTGTCAAAAAAATATGTTTATTTGAGTACAGCCTTCGGCCTCTTTGGATACATTAGCCCGCAAAATACCGAACTTCCTCTTTTGACGATAGGTTGTCTATTGATTTCGCGCAGGGTGGACCCGGCATCTATTGTTCTGTTTCACGGTTGCACTGTGGCAACTCACAACCTTACCGATTGATTTTTGTTTGTTTAACGCCGCTCTTAGCAATATTCCAGCTTTATGACGGCGGTCTGTAAATAATCAAGCCTGGACCAGACATTCCAGTCATTGACGTCATGAGCATAGGTCCACGCTATTTGGGAAAAGTTGATTGACATGCATCAACCATGTCAGCGAGCCTGACCATCCGATCCCGTTAGTGAGTTTGTGAGTTTAAGACACACTGATCTGTTGCCTGTCGACGGAAGAATTATAAAAAGTCACATTGTGGGAATTTTGCGCCACATCACTCGACTCTTTGTCTTAAGGAAAATGGTTTTTAACAACAGAAAATTAATTACATTTTTGTGATGCGATGTGCGTGTGAACAATCGTGCGATGTGTTTGTCATTGTTAGCCCGATACAGCACATCATCTGAGACGTTGCTGTTCTGGGAATCGAAATAATGTACTTCCTGTAAAGAATACACCATACAAATTTCCCATGTATGGCTTTATTTATAGTGATTTAAAGGGGTTGTCACTTTGTATAAAACCATATCATGTTGTTAGGGATTGGTTTAATTAGTCTCTGATAGATAGGTATACCATCACAATAGTACCGTCTTTTGATGACCTATTTCCTCAGTCAATTTTGTACGGTAGTCTCTTTGAAAAGGATGTTTAAGATCAGACTTTATCACCCGCATAAAGCCCAAAATGTTTTTGTTGGTTTAAAGATTACCCATTTAGTCAGATTATCAGGTCAACAGACTCCACAACAACCTCCATATTCTTATTAATATCAGGTGATCAGTCGATCGTTCATTCAGTCAGCTATGGGGTCTGTGGTTGAAATCTTTCACGAGATCTTCTGAGATATCCAGGTAATTGTTAGTCTAATTGTAGTGAGTGAGTGAGTATGGTTTTACGCCGATTCAACAATATTCCAGCAATATCACGGCGGGGGACACCAGAAATGGGCTTCACACATTGTAACCATGTCGGAAATCGGACCCGGGTCTTCAGTGTGACGAGCGAACGCTTTACCACTAGGCTACCTGACCGCCCCAAGTCTAAATGTAAGACATTTATCTGGACATAGTGGTCTTGAGAGTAAGAATCACTCGTTGAGCATGGGACACAATAGTTTCATTCAGGGCCCACATAAATATACACTTAAAAACAACAACTTGACACTGACTTTCAAAATGTAATATAATGCGATTGTTTCAAAATAGGACACAGAAACCATAATTGAAACACTGTTTTAAGATCAATGTACAAAATGTTCAAAACATTAATCGTGTCACCTAGACAGACACACGTACACGATACAGTTAATGTCACAGGGGTACAGAAAATGTCAGTATCGGTTGTGCCCACCACGTGCATCAATCACCGCTTGACACCGACGACCCATAGATGCAATCAAGTTGTCAATAACACGCTGTTGGATGTGCTGCCATTCATGCTGAAGTGCACCAAGAAGCGCCGGAAGTGTTTGGGGCGGTGGATTTCTTCTGCGAACGCGTCAATCCAACTCGTCGCACAGATGCTCAATCGGGGACAAATCTGGTGACCGGGCAGGCCAAGGTAATGTCTGGATGTTGTTGTGCTGTAAGAAGTCCTGACAAGCTCGTGCAATATGCGGTCGAGCGTTGTCCTGCTGGAGCTGTCCCCCATGAACGTTGACGTGAGGAAGAACGTAAGGCTGTAGGATCAAGTCTCTGTAACGCAAACCTGCCAATGCACACAGTTGGGGGTGTAACGTTCACCCCGACGTCTGTAGACACGTGCGCGCCCATCAGCACGTGTGAGTAGGAAACGGGACTCGTCAGTACACAGTACATTTCTTCCCCTTGCACGTGCCCATCTAACCCTCTGTTGGCACCAAAGCAGACGGTCCGCCAGATGACGAGGGATCAATACATGACGTCGAATAGGCCTTCGTGCAAAAAGTCCAGCCTCCCTCAGTCTGTTGGGTACCGTTTGATCTTATATTATGCGTACCCCAGGGATCTGTGTGGTTGTAGACGTGGCTGTGGTAGTGCGGTCTCGGAGGTGTCGCAGCCGGATGTATCGATCTTGTGCTTGACCTTGGTCTGTCGTCAACTCTGTTGGTGTTGTTGTATCGGGTCCACAGTGCGGAGATTGTCTGTCTGGATACGCCAAAGTGCTTGGCCACTTCTTGCTGAGTTGCTCCAGCTTGTATTCTCCCAATGGCGTTGTTCCGTTGAGCTGCATTCAGTCTTGGCATTCTGTCACCGCCTCTACTGCCGTTATAAGGACTGTATGAACAGCCGTTGATGTGGATTTTTATACCCATTCAGCAGGGGGGGCTGCATGCCAAAATGCAGGATCCTGTGCTGCACGTTTTTTTCAGGCGGTTGCGTTTGGAGGATGCTGTAAAATTGATCCCCAAGCGCTACGTTTATGTGCTTTGCATGTGTTTTCGCGAATTATAGACACATCATCTTTCTGTTTGACTTATTTGGTTCTCATTTAATGTAATTATTTTAGATATTTGGCAAAAAGTGGTTTTGCATCTATGTGAAGTTTCTTTTTTTGAAGAGTATATGATATCCTTACATCGTAGATGAGATCTCACTTTCTAATGATCAAATTCACGGCCTATGTCTTATAATTCGTGGCAGAGTACATGTTGTATGTGAAAATATCTTCTTCGTTGCCCTGATAGCAGAGTCAGGTGTTTAGTTTTTCGGGTTCTACAGCCATACATATCTTGTGAAAACATTAATAGCTACCCTAAAATAATTTATACTGATGATGTCTGATGACATATTTGACATGTCAGCCAAGTCTGTATTCAACTAGTCATTAAAAGGTACCTGTATTTTGATAATTTTGTAAAAGAACTCAAGGATATTTACACATAATGCAACAAAGCAAACGTAAGGATAATTTAGATTTAATTAAAAAAATAGACTTATTCTTGAAACAAGTTGATTGATATATTAACTGTTATTTTGGTACTTGTTATTATTATTATAAAGAAATATTATTATCACACCAAGCACTATACCTCACGCCATGTGAGTCTGTAAGGGTTAATTGTAAAACAGTGGCAACTATCTTGAGACTGAGAGTTTACAATTCAAAACAACAACAAAAAGTCTAGAGGCAACCACTCTGTGGCAGGGAATATAATTCCTGTGAAGCGAGCCACTGCTTGATGTGATGTGAAGCAATATCCAGCTTGGCCTCCTTTTTCACAGTGTGATACAGTGTAGTGGGTACAGAACAGAAAGCTGGATGCTTGAGGTGAAAATAAATAGCAGACAAATATTCCTTCAATCCTCCAGCAGGCATGATGTTGAAATAAAAAAAATAATATTTTGCCTTTGTTTTAGGCCATCCATGTTTCTCGCAACACTTCAGGTTCCGCGTCTAGGCAATGACTTAACGAAATGTGTATAAACTTGTTGGATTTTGTTTACGTGAACGTGACGCCGCCGCTTATCTATACTATCAAGTTACATTCAAGCAGGGTGCTGGATTACTAATATTTCCAAACAACAGTCACTTTTCGGAGAAATATTTCGACCGAACAAAGGTAAAACGAGTCGCGATAACGGGCGCGCTATATAACGGGGTGTTGGCGATTATTGTTCGCCAGACAATGCAGCAACTGAAATATATTCTGGAACCAAATAAGGAATGAATGTACATGTTATCAAGCACTGTGTAGTGCATGGCGAGAACATTGTCTCTACATCACATCATGCACGACATTGGCTCTCATGTGGTACTACAGTCACGCATCTTCACGTGACAAGGGCGTAAACTGACTATAAAAGTCCAGTTTCCACCGTTGCCCAACTACGCTGATATTATGGAGTTATAAGAATTTCTAGGCTCGATCGCAGCGCCACCATTTACATATACGAGTTATGTTCCTTCTATGTTCCTCCTATTGACCAATCAGATTCCATCTCTCATATCACCTGCATTTGCTTCAAACAATATGGCAGGGCCAAGTCGAAGACGATCGGATCGATAATCAAGATCTATATTGTAATAAAACGGGTCTTATCCCGCGAAGTACATCAAATCACCTTGATTAAAAAAACATGAAAGAATTTGCTTAATACCTGTCGACGCCCAGTTGCTTTGCAAACACTGCAGTCGGTTAAATCTGCACGTTGAATTCCATGTTGTTTACAAACCGGATGAGTAGTATAGAACGGGTCGCCAGCAACCCCCTTTTGGTTGAGGGAGGTTGAGGGAAAATAGGGAAGGTGATTGGTTGATCCAAGTCACGTTTTCGGATAGGATGACTCATGCATTAACAGCGCGTCGGGAAAGGGTGGGGAATGAAAGGTGTGTGTGTTGATAAGACAGAAAAGAATTCGTAAGAAAACAAAAGTAAAAGGTTATGAATAGAGCTATGTGTATAGCGTGCTGCCCTAAATAGACAGACCGTACCCGTCAGCCTAGATTGAATTGAGCGCGCTTGACAACTCACGTGGCCTCGTCGTTTAACCCGCGCTCGCTAGAGCGTGCGACCTGGTTTGATGAATACAGGGTGTGTGTTGAAAGTACATCATACCACAATAGAGACGGGTTATGTCAACACGATATACGCCGGGTAATGTAGGCACACACAAAAATGTACGTCTAGCTGGATCAAACTCATCTTGTACGGTCTACACGTTGTACATCATGAACGTTAGACAACCTGTATAGAAAAATTATAGATAAAATAGATAAGACTTCACAATCAGCAAGCTAGCAGTGTCGTTTAATTACATTTAGCGCGCAAGAACGAGGTCGTCAAGTCACCCTGCATTGACTATAACGCTGAAGGCAGCCGGATTTCGAATCACCCCGCGCTGCGTACTATTGTGAACCATTTGTATAGAGGGCGTTCACTTATTCAGCCCTGTCCCGACTTGCATAGTTGATGTTTCAACGCTAGCGTTTCCTTTTAACGCGATGACAAATAAGCCCTACGGTTTGAGTTTTAACCGTGTAACATGATGTGCACAGTTTTTACTTCAGAACGTACTATTTTGACAATAGATGGTTCGAAATACGTATGGATAGAACCATGTCTATGTTCAATAGAAAACTGATGAGTACATGTAGCAATGTGATAGCACGAAGCTAGGTTTAATGGGGAACAGATCGAAGCAGTCTATAAGACATTTTCATGTTTACAATACTCACCCTTGATTCGAAGAGAGAACAGAGTTTATCATGGAAAATTGTTTGACGAGGAACATGTTTTATTGGAAATATATGTCGAAGTAGGTTTATCCATAGCTAATGTATAGCAGAGAGACTAAGCGACCGACCGCCCATAACAATGTCAACATACCCCGGCCGTACAATTAATGTCAACATACCAGCCTCGCCTGAAGCTTCCCATTCATAAATTGTGTGACCAGTGTCCCGTATTTATGATATGTTAGGGAAGATGTGTTGTACATTTGTTATTTTAAAAGGGAGTTAGTTCAGAGAGGATATATATATATGGGTATTCCCCTCATTAAACCTTTCTTTCGTTGGTGTCTATTAAACGTATCCGGTATTTAATACATTTGAATGATGTAGGAAAGTATGTGCGTGTAGATGTTGTACCTATATCCGAACACGAATGTATGACACCTTTCAATAGATCAATTACGGTTCTAACCACGACACGCAACATGACTATGAGCGTGGTTAGCAGTTCATATTTATAAACACATCGTAAATGACAGATTTCTGATGAATGAACTCGCCCGCACACATGTCTATAGGGTTATGTTCGCCAGAACTGTAAACAGTGACACATTGATAACAGGAAGGGTGCGTGGAATGCACACGTCCTTGTAAGGGTAAAATACGCGTTTAAACTCACCATTTAAATAATGACATTACTTTTTTAGATGTATTGGTATCAGTGAGTGAGTGAATTTAGTTTTACGCCACACTCGGCATTATTCCAGCTCTAGGACGGTGGTCTGTCAATAAACGAGCTTGGGCCAGACAATCCAGTGATCAACAGCATGAGCATCGATCATCCGAGTCGGCGAGACTGACCAATGGATCCCCGTCAGTCGCCGATAAGCATGGGTTACTGAAGGTCGATTCTATAACCCGGGACCTGCACGGGTGTAGTATGACGAAGACTAAATACTAATATGCAAAAACTGAGAAAAAACAAACAATTCATTCGTATCATTTATTGATTCGAGTCAATCGGTTCCATACAAAACCGTTATACGCAAATGGACAATAGTATTCACTTTGGAACATTATTTAGTCACTCATATACACATGCTGCTGCTGCTCGAAGGCCCTATTGTTTAAAAAGCCAGTCCATGTTTTGAAACACATTTCGCACTGTTGAATGTTTTAAGGTTGAATGGTTGTCTATAGTCTATGCTTAATCCATTGCTTGTAACGATTTCCGTCCAGGAGGTCCCAGTTTCACAATTCCTCTCACGTAGAGGGAAATTCGGCGTTTCTTATCGTTCAAACGCCTCAGTTTACGAGGTGTTTTCAAAATATGAATCAAACTAGACGCGTGGCGTTGACTCGGCATTCTCTTCAGAATGTTAGACTGATACAGTAGTGATGGGTATTTATGCCTAATCGTTCTGCTCACGATCATCATCCTCCTCCTGGTCATCACCGTCGTTATCCTCTGCAACGCTATCAGATTCAGTCTCACTTTCTATTTCCGGCATATCCATCAAAGGCAGGATCTCTTTCATCTTGGGTTTTAGGAGGAGTTTGATTTTATTTTTGAGAACGGATTGTTCCGTGGAAGGATTCATGTCTCCCAGGTTGTATAGCATGTTTTGAAACAGAGGTGCCTCTTTAAAGTACGTGGTATATTCCATCGCATAGTTGAGAGTACTACGCACTAGATCCTCCCACCTCAGTTTCAATCTTCTCTCAATCCATTCTTGCGTTCGTCCCTGTCGCTTGTACTGTTTTTTTCTGCAGTTTCATCTTGTCATGAAACGTATCGTACACCTGCTTCCAGATGCGTTGTAAGCCTACATTTTGCCACTCCTCGGCTTCCATATTAGTGAATGTTGACATCCCACGTGGAGGTTTGACGGCAAGACCACTGCCTTTCTGGGAAGAGGCTAGGTCGTCAAAGTCACTGTCATCGTCATCACTCTCGACTCTGGCACGCTTTCTCTTAGGTTGAAGGCTATTAGCCGGACACCAGTGTTTGATATGTCGCTGTAGATCGTGCTTGTTATCTATCAGCACCCCGCAATCTGCGCAAGCCGTGGCCATAGTCAATGATGTCTCACTACTCGTGTCTGAATCAGTTTCAATTGGAGTGAGCTGATGTTGGGGCAATCTCTCTTCTTGTGTCAGAGGACTATCCAGAGATTCTGTTGTAGTCAACTTCTCCCTACGCAGACCAGGTTCAGACTGTGCTGTTGTTCTCCTGTTTTCCTCATTTATGAGGTTAACATGCAGTCGATCCTTATCTTTGGTGGTAGGTTTTAGATCGATGGTGAGTTGTCCATAGGGTGTTTCAGCAACCTTTTCATACATAGCCATAAAGTGATCCATACGTTCGGGGAAAATTCTACGAGCGAAGAGTTTGATTTGATGTTTATCTATGGGGGAATGAAACAAGGTGACATAATACGCGTTCAAAGCAATGTCTCTCGATTCCTTACCTCTCGGAAAAAGATTTTGTATCAAGAGAAAGATCAATACATTCTTGTGATGTGAGGTAAACAGCCGCGAAATACGCTTGTCGTGCTTTGCTTCGGCCAGGAAATCATCCAGGACCAACACGTTCAAAGTAATCCTCGTCCAAGATATCGTAGGGAATTCCTTTTACAAAGGCCAGCTGAGGCAGCTGCTCACCGAGGTCCTGATATAATGGCTGCCATTGAGTATAACACCAAACGATGCGGGTAGGTTGGGGTTGGATCAGGCCATGCCGGAGTACATGAGAGGTAAACACAGACCTTCCACAACCACTGGGTCCCACAACGAGGGCATTTGAGGGAATCAGGAACTTGAATTGTTCTCGAAGATCAGATATACATGGTAAATGAGGCAGCCACGAGTGGACTTGCGATGGCGGCGGCGGCGGCGGCGGATGTGCTTGTAACGGCGGGTTGGCTTGACGCAGCGGCGGCGGTGGGTGGACTTGCGGCGGCGTTAGCGGGTGGGCTTGTAATGGCGAGTGGACTTGCGGCGGCGGGTGGGCTTGTAACGGCGGCGGCGGTATGCTATGTTTATTTCTCCTGTGTCGTAACATGACATCTCTCCTTGAAAACATTTTTTCACAGTCCGGACAGGTGGCAACCCCCATGGCGATCCAATACGGTGTGCGATTAGAGGGTATGAAGCTTTCTTTTATACCCTTGACTCTGTTGACGCTTCAAGGCAGCAAGTGCCCGTTCCACCACAGCATTCACCTCCGACACATGTTGTATTTTCACGGGTTGGGGTGTTGTCTTCGATCCCTGTTTGGTTGTCATCGTTTTCATTTTAGGTGTTACCTGTCTCTTCTTTGTCTTCAGCGTCGACTTCTTGGCTGCTTGTGGTTTCTTTCTCTGTTGTGATTTTCTCAACGTAGTCTTCCTAAATATATCTCTAGGGTCAAGTCTAATCTCTGATGCTTTCTTAATGTTGTTCACGTCCAATCCGTTTGATGGCTAGAGTAAAACTGTTTGTCGGGCTACACTACTGTAGAGTTTATAATGTCTTACACGTGCAGGGAATCTTGGAAGACACTCTTTTCTTCACAGCACACTTGTGAGTACGTAAAAAAGTGATCATATTAGTATATAGTCTTCGTCATACTACACCCGTGCAGGTCCCGGGTTATAGAATCGACCTTCAGTAACCCATGCTTATCGGCGACTGACGGCGGGGATCCATTGGTCAGTCTCGCCGACTCGGATGACACGTGCCATCGGTTCCTAGTTGCACAGATCGCTGCTCATGCTGTTGATCACTGGATTGTCTGGTCCAAGCTCGTTTATTGACAGATCACCGTCCTAGAGCTGGAATAATGCCGTGTGTGGCGTAAAACTAAATTCACTCACTCACTGATACCAATACATCTAAAAAGTAATGTCATCGTTTAAATGGTGAGTTTAAACGCGTATTTTACCCTTACAAGGACGAGTGCATTCCACGCACCCTTCCTGTTATCAATGTGTCACTGTTTACAGTTCTGGCGAACATAACCCTATAGACATGTGTGCGGGCGAGTTCATTCATCAGAAATCTGCCATTTACGATGTGTTTATAAATATGAACTGCTAACCACGCTCATAGTCATGTTGCGTGTCATGGTTAGAACCGTAATTGATCTATTGAAAGGTGTCATACATTCGTGTTCGGATATAGGTACAACATCTACACGCACATACTTTCCTACATCATTCAAATGTATTAAATACCGGATACGTTTAATAGACACCAACGAAAGAAAGGTTTAATGAGGGGAATACCCATATATATATCCTCTCTGAACTAACTCCCTTTTAAAATAACAAATGTACAACACATCTTCCCTAACATATCATAAATACGGGACACTGGTCACACAATTTATGAATGGGAAGCTTCAGGCGAGGTTGGTATGTTAACATTAATTGTACGGCCGGGGTATGTTGACATTGTTATGGGCGGTCGGTCGCTTAGTCTCTCTGCTATACATTAGCTCGTTCTTGCGCGCTAAATGTAATTAAACGACACTGCTAGCTTGCTGATTGCGTAGTCTTATCTATTTTGTCTATATTTTTTTCAATACAGGTTGTCTAACGTTCATGGTGTACAACGTGTAGACCGTACAAGATGAATTTGATCCAGCTAGACGTACATTTTTTTTCCTTACATTATCCGGCGTATATCGTGTTGACATAACCCGTCTCTATTGCGGTATGATTGTACTTTCAACACACACCCTGTAGACTAATGAAGACATGTTCGTTGCGTACAACTGCCTCTAAAAAATCAGCAGACGACTATCCAAAAGCAGACGAACTTTTTTCTTATTCGCATCTAACCCGTTGAAGACGGGGGAACCGCTAGCAGACGACGAACGGGAAACCGCTAGCAGACGACTAGCACCTGTGTCAACACCTTCACTCCGCTTGTATCAATACCATCCTTTGTCCCCATTGTTACCACATCTTTAGGGAGGATTCAACGGTCTAACGCACATTCAAGTACCCCCCTCCATTGTCCACTCGCTCGCGCTTCATCGCTTTCCTTTGAAATTGGGAGGCAAATGCTATTGTTGTCATGAACTACTAAGTTTTCCTCTACTCGGATCTCTTGTTCGATACGCGATTTTGATTGGACTATGTTAGTCCAGCCAAAATGTAACTCCATAATTGCAGCCGAGTTCGGCAAGGGTGGAAACTGGACTTTTATAGTCGGTTAACTCCCTTGCCTCGGGACACACACACACACACACACACACACACACACACACACACACACACACACACACACACACACTGGCACGTTGCCATTTAAGTGTAATTTTTTGTAATTTTTAACGTGACGATAAACCCTATTATATCTCACAGCGAGAACAATGCCCCTGCAACACCTTTGGTCACGTTGATCACGTTACATAGACCCTGTAAATCACCTTGTACACTTGCCACATCGCACCAGGCGGGTGTGAAAGGCACTAATAAGCCTGACACTGAAAACTTTGGGCCTTCTCACCTTTCCACTAACACGCATCTAGAGAGAGAGAGAGAGAGAGAGAGAGAGAGAGAGAGAGAGAGAGAGAGAGAGAGAGAGAGAGAGAGAGAGAGAGAGAGAGAGAGAGAGAGAGAGAGAGAGAGAGAGAACGCTGTAGAAATAGTTCAGCCAACGTTCAGCAAGGTCACAAAGTTACTTTTTCTCACTGGCGAATCAATATTTAATGTGAATGGATAGTTCAATTGTATGATAATATAACCATGTCGCAATAGTTTCCCAGGTTCTCCCACATTATGTTTCTAGGTTTGTCTGCACCATACCGGGACTGCGCGTATTTGAGCCCTGAGCTTAATTACGGGTTTGAATAACATTATATGCAAATTAAAACCTAGGGCTAAAATACGAAGGGACAAAAACGTGATAGGAGGAATGAATATACCAAGTTTAATGAAACAATACTCACAAATGGAATGAGAGAGCAATAACAAAGACAATTTCCTTTTTCAACGTTTTCAAATTTATGAGTCAAGAAGAAATTGAAATGACAGCTGTCAACAAACCAATATCGCAGTTATGCGTTGAATATGTCACACTGAGTATCCAGAATATCACCCACGTCAGTGGTTCAATGCGCCTTGTATGGAGACCTCTAACAGCAAGGGTCACTATTGGTGACCATTGACCATATAGCAGCGTGTTGAAGCACATCCGGTGGGGGAGATCAATCCACTTTAATTTAAGCCATTTTAGCTTGTTTTAGACCCCCTTGATCCAAGCGCCAGACAGGGTAACAACAAGTATCATCGTTTAACGTCTTTTGGTATGACGCGGCCGCGGATCGAACCCACGACCTTCCGTTCCCCCGGCGGACACACAACCACAAACAAAACCTCGGGGCGGTCCCATATCGGATTAACAATAACATTATGAAACAGGACTTCACACTTGATACATGTGTATGAACGCCTGTATTTGCAGCCTGGTATTTAACTACTTCAATCTTTTTCTTTTGTCTCTACTCTGGTTCACCTTCCTTCATGCCAATTGTCAGAGTGGCGGTGATACCAGCATGCCAGGCCGTGTTCACTCTTCTCGCGCATAAAATTAAAAAAACAACCCGCTATTTTGCCTTTTAACGACCGAATTGTTTGTTGTTTAACGCCGCACTCAGCAATATTCCAGCTATATGACGGCAGTCTGTAAATGATCGAGTCTGGACCAGACAATCCAGTGATTGACATCATGAGCATCGATCCACGCAATTGGGATACGATGACACGCATCAACCAAGTCAGCGAGAGTGAACACCCGATCCCATTAGTCTCCTCTTACGACAAGCAAGGTCGCCCTTTATAGCAAGCATGGGTTGATGAAGACCTATTTTACGCCCAAATGCACCTGTTTAGTTGAATAATCGAGACAGGTTATTCTCTGGCGTTGACTTTTCCTATTTACTTGAACTGGGTCCCCGAGCTTCATTTTAAGCTCAGAGGCATTTATCAATTAAGCGGAGTCAACTGCAAAACTACTGCTTTACCGGCAGCCCACACCATTCACACAATTGGATAAAAAAAATATTCTGCCTGAAGATGTGTCGTCTTAAAACGCGTATTGAATGAAAGAATGAATTCTTCCAATCTGACCACATTGTCCTGTCACACATGTTATCAATTGAGATGAGTTTAGAAGTTTAGACAGTTAAAGTACCAAACACTGCAGAAAGTTCATAATAAAGCTGCCACAATTGTTTCCCGTACCCCAAAATGGTCGCGTTTTTCTCCCGTACTAAATTACCTTCACTGGTTCCCTCTAGAGGTTAGAAGTATCTTCAAAGTATTTTGTTTGAGATACAACGGCCCTCATTCAACTGGAGTACCCGTCTGATCTTGTTGATAAAAATATTCCTTTTCGAATGCAAAAATAAAAACATGTGAATCCCCGACAGAGCTATGCAGCTCCTGCTCTCTGGATCCCAAAACAAACTGCTCCCTGGATCCAAAAAACTTCAGGAATTACTATGACTACGAAATATGCTGCTGAATGCTTCTATCATTCATGGACATGAACCCCTTTAACTCTATAATATCAGCGTAGTTCGGCAAGGGTGGAAACTGGACTTTTTTAGTCAGTTAGCTCTCTTGTCTCGGGAAGATGCTGCTCTCTGGATCCCAAAACAAACTTCAGGAATTATTATGACTATAAAATATGCTGCTGAATGCTTCTATCAATCATGGACATGAACCCCTTTAACTCCATAATATCAGCGTAGTTCGGCAAGGGTTGAAACTGGACTTTTATAGTCAGTTAACCCTCTTGTCTCGGGAAGATGCTGCTCTCATGATCCCAGATGGACATGAGCTATTTTATTGTCAATCTAACTGTATTACTTGGAGCATGATTCGTGTGTGTGGAACTGGCGCCCTAGGACACATTACATGCACAGTGTACTACTATTACTCTCTGGTTACATTATCGTGTTAACTGTGGTGATATGTCAAACTGTTATGCCGTTTAAAGATAACTTTAAGTGCAATTTATAAAATAGATACCTATACCTTCTTTCATCGAATATAAACTTTAAATACGGATTACAGATGGAAAACGTAAACCTGTAATGGCATAACATTATTTGGGCTCCACATTTGCAAATAATAGATTTTTAGATGAACGTGCTAGATTTTCTGGCAAAAGGCTGTTTTCTAAACAGATAGTTCGGCTCCTCGTTTCGGAAAGTAGTGTGTATTGAATAAGGTCATACTATATCATGTTTCTGACAAAACAAAGTAGATGCACCCTTCATCCGAATGAGCTGTATCTTTCTGCGAGTGAGTATGGTTTTACGCCGCTTTTAGCAATATTCCAGCAATATCATGGCGGTTTCACACATTGTACCAATGTCGGGATACGAACACGGTCTAACAAGCTCTTTAACCATCCATTGTTGGCGATGACGTTGGTTGTAGGGAGGGGACGAGTCCAAATTTACTACCCGGGTACCCGACCCCCTGTTACCCGACCCTACCCGGATACCTACTACATGTCTCAAGAGTTGGGAACAAAATGTCTGATTGGGAATTGTTTTACCGCAGCCCTGGCCAAAATTATTCAGATACATGTATCAAACGATCAGATCATGCGTACACTGAAGTTGACTGAAGCTTTATCTTTACTCAAACATATATAATACTGATCAACAAAAGTTCCTGTGACATTGAATAAGATTTTATTGCAAAGTTATGTTTTGTACCAAATCTGAAACAATTTCGGTTTGCAACAGACACAAGACTCCTGTAAGTGTTCAAATGGTTTAATTTGCCATACTGACTTCAGAAAATGCGTGATTTCATAAAAAACATGAACATGCCAAAATGTCAATTTACAAATCAATAGCGTGTGTGTCCAACTCTGGTTGCGATGCAAGCAACACATCTTCGTTTCATGGAATGGACCAGGCGTCGTGTGGGATATCTGTCCATATCTGCTGGTGTATGTTTCGAAGTTCCTGGAGTGTCTGTGGAACACGTTGTTGACGTCGAAGGCGCCGATCCATCTCATCCCACATGTGCTCGATTGGTGAGAGAACAGGGGAGCGAGCCGGCCAGGGGATGACATTCACGTTGTTTTGTTGAAAAAGAATCCTGAACAAGTCTAGCAATATGAGGCCGGGCGTCATGTTGAAAGATAATGCCTTGGCCATGACGACGCAAAAACGGTAGAACAATAGGGTCGATGATCTCGTCGCGGTAGCGCTGTCCATTGATATTTCCCTCTACCCCTTAAAACGAGTCCTGCCTTGCTGTAATCCCACCCCATACCATAACGCTGCCGCCCCCGAACCGATCTTCTTCCATGACACAATGACTGACGTAACGTTCACCTCGACGTCGGTACACTCGAATCCGTCCATCGCTGTGCCTGAGGTGAAAACGAGACTCGTCAGTGAATAGAACTTGTCCCCACTGCATGGCCGTCCAGCGCACATCTGAGGCGACGACGTACGGTTTGTGAAGATATTCGTCGAAAGCCAGTGATGCTTCTTGCAGTCACTGTTGCTGGCTGGAATCGATTGCGTAGGTGTGTTATTTGAATCCAGTTGTCTTGTCGATTATTGGTTACGCGTGGCCTGCCACTCCGAGGATGGTCTCTGGCTGCATTCGTCTGTTGCCAACGTTGCCATAAACACCAAATGGTGTTTCTGTGGACGTTAAATTGTCTTGCAACATCACGTTGACTCGTTCCTGCTTCAAGCATACCAATGGCTCGCAGACGCTCATTTTCGGACAGGCGTGGCATTTCGTAATACTGAATAATTGCGTAATTTTGTTGTTTTTCTGAGTGGTTGTTGTCAGCATGATGCTAAACAATGCATATGGAATCCCGTTAACGCACATGTTTTTATACCCATTCTGTGGTAGTGAAATACATGGAGTTTGCATAAAAGTCAACTTGTTTGAAAAATACACTAAAATATTGGTGTCACAGGAAGTTTTGTTGTTGAGTACACAAGTGTGACACAAAAGGAATGTGTGCATAGTCAGAAAGAAATGCGAACATTAGCGACTTGTAGTGTAACCGCTGAGCTATATTGTCATTATACAATATATCATGTGACTTAGCACGGGTCCGGGTAGTACTGTGGGTACCCAAGTCCTACTCAGTACCCACCCGACCCGAGTAACCGAGTTACCCATCTAACGCCAGCAACATTCCAGCTGTATGACGGCGGTCTGTACATAATTGAGTCTGGACCAGACAATCCAGTGATTAATGACATGAGTATGGATCCACGCAATTTGGATACGATGACATGCATCAACCAAGTCAGCAAGCCTGACCACCGATCCCGTTAGTCGCCTTTTACGACAAGCATAGTCACCTTTTACGCACTATATGGCGGCAGTCTGTAAATAGTCAAGTCTCGACCAGACCGTCCAGTGATTGACATTATGAACATCGATCCACGCAGTTGGGATACGATGACATGCATCAACCACGTAAGCAAGCCTGACCACATATATATTGGGAACCGTACAAGTTATTGAGCCAAAATGTTGCAGAGAGAACTCTTGGTGATTATAGTCATCTCAGTTATCGGTACATAGGAAACGTCCAAGGTAAAAGTCAGCTACCATCAATAACGCGTATGTCCCCCGTTGGAATCGATCTCCTGCCTATGGAAGAGACGAGTATGCGAAGCACATCCTGGCGGAATGGTAGCCCACTCGGCCTGCAACGCAAAAGCCAACTGCTGCAACGTCTGGGGTTGTGGCCGTCTATCCAATTTATCACACAGACGCTCTATCGGGTTCAAATCCGGGGATCTGGAGGGCCGGGAGAGAAAATCAACATTGTAGACAGGCTCTTGTGATCCGGGCTGTATGCAGTCGAGCGCTGTCCTGCTGGAATTCCGTTGGCTGCAATTGGTAAGGACATGTGGTAGGAGAATTTCGTTGATGTATCGGTGAGCCGTAAGATTGCCCTGGATATGGACCAAACCTGCCCTGCCATGATGTGAGATAGCCGCCCACATCATAACGCTACCCGCACCAAACCTTTCCACTTGCTGTACGCAGTTTCCGGCGTAACGTTTTCCTCGACGTTTGCAAACCCGTGCTTTTCCATCCCCTCGAAGGAGGAGAAATCTTGCATCGTCACTGATGACTTGCTCGTAGATCTCTTAAACGGTTTCGTACGGTCTGGTAGGAGATTCTGCGCAGTCTGGTTATTTGTGATGCGTTTGGGGTGGCTGTGGTCGCCCTTTCACGTAGGTGGCGCAGTCGAATTTGGCGAACTTGGGCGGGGGTGGTTACTCTTTGTCGTCCCGACCTTGGCCGATCACGTGTTGCCCCATGCTGTTGAAACCGACCCCACAGCCTTGTGATGGTGCTGGGCGCTTCATTGAAAACCCTGGCAACAGCTGATCGGGATTTCCCAGCCTGCAAACGACCTAATCTTGGCTTGTTGTTGAAGTGTCACTGTTCGATTGACATCAGTCCGCCAATTGTTTGCTCTCAGCCGATAACTGGAGGCCGGTTTCCTAGAAAGACGTGGTCTGACTTTTTGCTTTTATGGCCCAAAACATCCATATTGCGTTTCTCTTTGTGAAGAGTATATGTGGTAATTTAAATAAATCAAGGATTCCTAATAACACTAATAACATTTTGTAAGTTCACATCGCCAATTATATTTAACATCAGTTCATGGGGTCTTAAATGTTGTGTAATTTCATTATCAATATCTTCATCAGCGCGATTTACTACATGTTAACCAGATGTCTATTTATATCAACTCAGAGAGAATTGTTAAGGCCCCGTCAACTCATTGATCCATGATATTTCGTCTAGCGTTAACTGTTTGATTATGCTCCTGTCATACAAGCTGTAGTTGGAGGAAAATATGCACTGATGAATAAAACTGGAAATTCAATATTTTCCTCATCACGACATCGCTACAAGGAAAATGTGCAACATAGCTCAATGTAGTTTTCCTAGAAATGCCCTGTATAGAGATAAAGTACTTGATATTCCATGACTGTGATAACACGTTGGGTTTTATAACTGCGATATACCTGTTAGGATACGATTAGCCTTCCCATTGTCTGAATATCCGTCAGGTATGAACATGTTAAGTTCAATCTCATTCCATTGGTCGATCAAAGTTCGCGCAAGGTCGTTCTGGCGTGACCACTAATGGGATGTCCTCAGATCTTTGTTCAGCGGTAGCGAGAACTTAGATCTGATTTTAATGAGATTGGTTAAGTTAACATAGTTCATCGACAAAGGCAGTCCGCCAATTGTATGCCCTCAGATAATATTTGGAGGTCGGTTTCTTTGAAAGACGTGGTATGATTTCTACGAAGTCTATTACTGTATTAGTAATCTGTGGGTTTCTTGGAAGTATTTTGCATATGCATATGCAATCAATTGTTTGTTATTTTATAGTAAGGAATACGTAGGGGAAATGAAAATAATTGTATATTCATGCCGAAATAGTAATACTCCTCGCGATATTCTGTTGAGACTGTCAATTTGTCTCTCACCCTGACGTGATAACACATGTCTATATTGAGTCATACTAGAAACTCCACAATCTAATATTTGAATACGTTCAACGAACTTTAATAGAGGTAGTTGTCATGAATTCATAGCGTAATGGTAATGTCAAGTCTCGGTCGGAAGTTCACCATAGCCAACGTTAGCAGATCCATAGCACAGAATCATTCATAGCGCTACTGAACTTGTGATGTGATCAGATGAATCCGCTTTTTACCTACCATTTCGACCGCTACTGGTAATGGCAAATGCTGTGGACGCATGGGACTGATTATGGATCGTAATTCATTCCAATTTTTCATTTTGACGTCAACATTAATAAAAAAAATACCTCCTTCACCACTTTCTTCCTTCAAATTGGAGGCTGCGATGTTACCGAGTGTGTAACGACAGTGTCAGGCGCCAGAAAGTTTGACTAGTGGTGTGTGGAAACTTGGACTGGTGTGGAATATTTTGTGATGTTCTGGAAGCGAGACGGACTGTATAGAAGAGGACAGTGGTGTGTCCACGCAGCTCTCAAGTATTTCGTCAAGCTTTTCGTCGCTTCGGTACCAGCTTTCATGCGAGGACTGCTCATCATCCCTGATTCTCTGCCTAGCCCAGGGAAAATGCTCCCGGTGCGAAAATCCACTCTGTCACTTACACACAGTCAGGATGTTGTACTGTCTTCATCGTTGACGTTGTCGTTGTTGAGTTACATGATTGTTTTTATTATTGGCATGATACTGCAGAAGAGATGTTATATTTTACACAGACAATTCATATCATAACTTTATTGCCCCCATTCACATACAATTCGGATTGCAAGCATCAGTGCCTTGACACTTTTTAGAAATCTTGAAGCGTGTGATAAAGTTGGAATATCTTAATTAACGTACATTATTTTTACCTGAATAAGTATAGGTTAGAGTTGTTTAAATAGCAAACTCATTCTTAGTCCACTATCAATTGTATAAAGTGAATTACGTTTAGGTTGGTCTCCAGCAATTACTCTTATTTATCCGTACATCTAAATGCTATACCTAATACGAAGGCTGGTCAAAATGCTCTATGTCTAACAAACAAAACTAACAATTGTGAAAGTGTTTTTAATTCAATTTTTCAACATAATCTCTCTGCTTTTCAATTCACATCTCATATCGATAGTTAGGCCTTTCAATTCCAGCCAGGAAGAAGTTTTCTCAGGTCATCGTTGTTGTCATAGCGCTTTCCACGAAGGTGTTCTTTCAGTTTAGGAAACAGGTGGAAATCACATGGTGACATGTCTGGCGAGTATGGAGGGTCTGGAGGTTTTTCGAACCCACATTGCCGCATAGCACCCTTTGCAAGTCGAGAGGTGTGAGAAGAGGCATTGTCATGAAGTAGTAGAACTCCAGCAGTCAGCAATCCTCGCCTCTTTTCTTTTCTTCTCATGAAGCAAATCTGGATAGTAGACACCAGTATTAGTCTTTGGACTTTCTAAATAATCAACACAGGTCACACCCTTTGCATTCCAGAATACAGTGGCCATAACTTTCTTCACTGATGTTGAAGACTTGAATTTCTTTGGTGCTGGTGAAGCGGAATGATGCAATTTTTTATACGTCAATCTGACAGTATAAGTTTCTTTGACTGAATATTCATTGATGGACGTTGAGGGACGTCCAGACCTAGGGTCATCATTAAGGCATGTTCTCCCAGCCTTAATCATAGCTGCGTGTCAACGTAGCCTGATGGTGTGAGACGTTGCTCAGTCAGTGGTTGGCCTGGTCCGAACTCAATTTTTTATAGCCCATCATCATACATATTGAGCATTGCTAAGTACATATTGCAAGTTGACAAAGTCATCTATATCCCCCACCCATTTGAACACGTTATGGTCCCAAACCAGGTAACTGACCCAACATGTCTCTTAGCCCATGTAAAAATAGCTGCAATGGACATTCTAAAATAAACATTTCTAAAACTCCTTAATATCAAATGGCACTAGCTCAGTATGCGCTTTATATATAGACAAGCAATGTTTGGCAAGGAAATATTTAACAGTTTATTTGTTATACTCCTTAAGTAAACCAATCCTATATTAAAACTTAAATCCAACTTGTTGTCATGGAAACATAAACAATAAACATTTCTAAAAGTGCTATATATCAAAAGGCACCAGTTCAGTATGTGCCTGGTTGACATGCAAAGTTTTGTAAGAAAATATTTAACAGTTTTTGAGTTATGCTCCGGAAACGAACACCACCCCTGTAGAACCTTAATCCAACTTATTGCCATGGAAACGTGAAAAAACAAAGATTTCTACAATTCCTAAATAGCAAAAGGCACCAGTTCAGTATGTGCCTAGTAGACATGCAAAGTTTTGTAAGAAAGTATTTAACAGTTTTTGAGTTATGCTCCGAAAAAGGAACGTAAAAAATAAATATTTATAAAACTCCTAAATAGCAAAAGGCACCAGCTCAGCACGAGTCTGGTAAACATGCAAAGTTTCGTAGAGAAATATTTAATGGTTTCTGAGTTATGCTCCGGAAACGATTTCGGGACGCACACACGCACGCACACACGGACGGAAGCCATTTCTATATCCCCCGCCAACTTCGTGGGGGCGGGGGATAAAAACAAAGGGAGGACATTTCACAACTAATCAGAATGATTTCAAGGACGTTCTCTTTTTAGGGGTGGTGTTTAACCTTTTTGCAGGTTTGTATATTGAAATCATTTTATTATATATACTGGCTACTATTCCAAATTTCTACTTTCAGCTTAAAGACTAACATACCGAGACTGAAACAAGAAGAATGAGTTCACAAGTAGAGACTAAAATGCCTTCTATGGGGATCACCAAATTGAAGACGAAAGAAGAAACATATCCCAACAAAAATGATTCAACTAGAGCAGCAAATAAATATATAGATAGTTTCATAAAGAATACACAATCAAGTAGACGCTCTTTTAAGGAAAGAAAGGTTTCAGAAGCCATTTGTAACACACTGGAAGGTCTGCCAGGGGCATTTTCAATAAGGATGTATTGTATCTCCAGAACTGTAGTGCCCAAGTGGAGAGAAATAGTCGAAATATTGACTTCGGGTGGTGCTACTGATCATGTTGACAAAGATGAAGATGGTTCAGCTGCTGCTGCTGCTGCTGCTGCTGATGATGGTGATGGTGAGGATGAAGATGATGATGATGATGGTGGTGATTGTGATGGTGAAGATACTTTGATATTTCTTACAACAAATACACCAGATAACTTACAATTTCATCCTGAAATATATGCACTTACATCTGGACATGTCCATCGGATCCTCAAAGAAAACATGTGTGATGGAGAATTCCCAATGAAATGTGCCAAACGGGTTCTGAAATTTAATCTAAAGGCCTTGTCATCCAAGCAACTTACTGGACCTCTGTCATCCAAGACAGAATCATATAAGCCGGGCGAAAGTACCATGGTTACCTTCTTGGACTATCTGGGTCAAATCACAACATCCTATAAGATGCCACTGAGAGATGATGCTTCTCTATACGAACTCTGCTTACGGACAAAGACAGGCACACGAAGGAAGGCATCAATGACTGTTGGAGAAACTTATCTCAGAATGTCTCCTGAAATGAGTCTGAAGGATATTGCCCTTCTCCTTTACCAACTTTCCCGTATTGCAAGAGGGGAGGAAACAAAGAAATATCAAAGTGAGGAACAGGAACTGGATGACAAAGCCTTTGATGTGCTTTATCATGTGAAAATATTAAAGGATACAAAACAAAGAGAATCATTCAACGATATTTTGATGGAAATCATTATTTCTCACCTCAAAGGTGAATCTGGGATTTTGGGTCTTTATTTGTCCTATCGGGATCTGAAAACCTGGGAAACTGCAAATGAGTTCGAACTGAAGAACAGACGACAGACACTTCAGACATGGAATGGCGATCCTCCATACCTTGTAGACTTGCTTCAAGAAGTAGTGAAATACAAAGACAAGCAAAAGGAGGCAAATTACAGGGACATAATCAACAAGCTTTCTTTGCAAATGAGTGGCTCTCATGAAGGTATTGATCACACAAATCCTTTGCTGAAGTACATCTACGGCCAAATCACCGAAAGTGGTGAATCTTTATTCTGCTATGATGGGAAATGGCTGAAGATTGAGAACGAGTACATGGTGGATCTAGAAGACCAATTCAGCAAAGTTAAGCAGCAGAACCGCCTGTGTGAAAATATCCTTCCGTTGCCATGGAAGAAGATGCCCACAAAACGGACATTTGAAGGGGGATTGTTTCTAAGGTGGATGAAGCAAATTTTGCATAAAGACTCAAAACTGGATGACTTTAACATGAAGGCTGGGCAAAACACATTTGAAGATGTAAAGATGGATGACTATATGGAGAAGCCCGATATAAAGTTTGAGAAGAGAGCCATGCAACTTTTCCGAAGGATGCTCTGCAAACAGGATGAAAAACACTACAATGAAGGTTACATCCTGTACGATCAACTGGTCTCTGACAACACTTCGGGATACCTCCTTGGGGACAGGATCTTTGTTTTTGGCAACAACATAGAGTTGTATGACATCCTCTTCTACACACCCGAGAAGACCTATCTCATCCACGTCAAAGAGGGCTTTGATAACGCTATCCGAGATGTGTGCTCTCAGATTCGGAATTCCGCAGAGGTAGTGTTCAAACACTGGATTTTCAACAACAGTTTCGATATCTTAAAAAAATACTGGTCAAGTGTTACAGGCTATGAGGGCAAGGACAGATACCGCCAAGTTGTAAGAGATCGGTACATGGACATGGGGCAGGAAAGGTTCCTAAATCTCTTCGATCGTAAGGAAATAGTTTATGTGTTGGCATACAGGGATACTAAAAAAACACCATCAACCATGGTTCGCTTTGATAAATACCCAGAACAACTTCAAGACAGTACGAAGAGAGTTGTTGATAAATTGTTGAGGTGTCAGTTTCTCAAAAGAGATGCTGCTGGCAGAATATGTGTGACAGATAAAGCCTTCTTCTACACAGAACATCAGGCAAAGAAGGAAATTGAAGACCTGGAAACGGCAAAGAAGGAACTTGAAGACCCGGAAACGGCAAAGAAGGAAGTTGAAGACCCGGAAACGGCAAAGAAGAAAATTGAAGACCTGGAAACGGCAAAGAAGGAAATTGAAGACCCGGAAACGGCAAAGAAGGAAATTGAAGACCCGGAAACGGCAAAGAAGGAAATTGAAGACCAGGAGACGGCAAAGAAGGAAATTGAAGACCAGGAGACGGCAAAGAAGGAAATTGAAGACCAGGAGACGGCAAAGAAGGAAATTGAAGACCAGGAGACGGCAAAGAAGGAAATTGAAGACCAGGAGACGGCAAAGAAGGAAATTGAAGACCAGGAGACGACAAAGAAGGAAATTGAAGACCAGGAGACGGCAAAGAAGGAAACTGAAGACCCGGAGACGGCAAAGAAGGAAATTGAAGACCAGGAGACGGCAAAGAAGGAAACTGAAGACCCGGAGACGGCAAAGAAGGAACTTGAAGACCAGGAGACGGCAAGGAAGGAAATTGAAGACCAGGAGACGGCAAAGAAGGAAATTGAAGTCCTGATGAAAGCTATGAGAAACCATTCCTCTTTCATTGCAAAGACGGAGGTTGTACATCTATATGGTAATTTCAAACATTTTGTTACCCCTAAAAGACGACTCTCCCTGAAGTTGTGTAGTATCAAAACCGAGTTTGAGTAAATATCTAGCTGTTGATATATCATATCAGGACATTGTGAGAAGGAACATTTGTGCTCTCATTGTTTACTTTGAAAATGTGGAAGTTGTTGTCAATCTGCTGGAACAATGGGACAAGTTCAAGAAAGTGGTAATTTATTCATTACCATAAACTTTTGATTTAAGTCGAACTACAGGAAGTTTATTGATATTTGACAATGTCACTAATTGAACATGTACATTTATGGACGGTAACATTTTTCTAACTTATATCATGTATATGTTATACCCTATTTTGATTACATATATAATTACTAACGGGATCGGGTAGTCAGGCTCGCTGACTTGGTTGATGCATGGCATCGATCCCAATTGCGTGGATCCATGCTCATGATATTAATCACTGGATTGTCTGGTCCAGACTCGATTATTTACAGACCGCCGTCATATAGCTGGAATATTGCTGAGTGGGGCGTTAAACAACCAACCAACCAACATATATAATTAACATTATTTGATATATATATTATTATGGTTATATTTATACTAAGACACAAGATCTAGTACATAAGCAAACTTATATCACTCTATACAGAATATGTTTGTTCTCATTATAAGCCCATATGTCTCTGCCTCTGCCCGAGACTTTTCATAATCTTATGCAAAGCTTAATTTCGGCCTCAATGATATTTTATTTCGGCCTTAATGATATTTTATTTCAATCAGCAAAAATGGTGCTCATGATAACATTATTTGATATATATCATAATGCTTATTTGTATACTAAGACATAAGATCTAGTACATAAGCAAAGTTATATCATTATTATAATAATTATTTTATTTCAATCAGCAAAAAAGGGGCTCATGACAATTTGAATATTCCTTCAGGCCCTTTCAGTCTCAACGATAATTAAGCAGCTAGCGGGGTTTTTCATTTTTTCAAAATGCCAACCGGAATAGCTTTGTTTTGTTTTTTATACTATGTTTTTTCTGGGTTTTTTTTACTGTTTTATTATTGAAAAAAATACACTTCATGGGGGTTACAAAAGATTTTACATAAACTTCTTTGAAGATGACTTCTAATGAAAAATGAACGGAGTTTAGATAGTATAATAGCTCCATATACCTTTAATGCTATAGGAGCTATCCTTTTTAATAATATTTCTGAAATAAAGGTCAACAAAAGTTTTGTTGACGAAAATAGTAACTTCATTATTTCAGATTTAACAATCGAAGGTATTAATTTCACCCTTACAATTTTATACGGTTCAAATGACGATAAACCTGGATTTTATAAGCCTATCTCCCCAAAAATGGCAGAATTTGACAATAGCTAAACGGTCATTTGTGGGGATTGGAATTTAGCGTAAACCCAAATGTAGATCTTGAAAACTACAAATATGTAAATTATCCAAAGCAAGAAAGTTATTAATGGATAAAATTGAAGAACTAGATCTTCTGGATGTTTGGAGACAACTAAATAAAGATAAAAAACATATATATACATGGTGGGAAAAAAATCCCCGCCAACAAGCAGGGTTAGACTTTTTCATAACCTCACAAGATATATTAGACAAGAGATTCATCAATTTTGCCAGGATACAAATCGGATCACTCCGTTATTTCCCTTACTCTAACAAATGCTGGAAATAACGATAGGGGTAAAGGTTATTGTAAATTTAATTCCTCTCTTTTATATCAAAAAGACTATATTGATCTTGTGAAAAATACAATTGAAGAGACTAAAAATGAATACAAAGATAAATCTTAATGATAATATTGTTGATGACAAAGATTTGAAATTATCAATAAACGATTCTCTCTTCCAAGAAACATTGTTAATGAAAATTAGAAAAACTTAAAATGAAAACTTGAAAATAATATTTCTGAGAAAGAGGATAGTATTAGAAAAGATTTCCAAAACATTAATAAAAATATAATAAATGAATTAAGCCAATTGAAACATAAATTTGAAAAAAATAAAGAAGAAGAAATTCAAGGAATTAATATAACAAAAAGAATTAACTGGTATGAGGAAGGCGAAAAACCAACAAAATATTTTTGTAAATTCGAAAATAGAGTTTATGCTTCTAAAACATTATATTCAATTTTAAATGATGATGGAGACATTATAACTAACTGTAAAGAAATTCTTGAAGAGCAAAAACAGTTCTACCATTCACTTTATTCAATATCATCTGAGGTTGAACATAATGACTTAAGAGACCTTGATTATATAATCACTTCTAAAATTGATAATGAAATGTTTGATGAACTTGAATAATCCTCACAAAAATAAATAAAATTGCAGAAGTAGTCCATAAAATGAAAAATAATAAATCACGTAGTACAGATGGGTTCTCAGTTGAATTTTTTTTTAAATTCTGGAAAGACATCTCTGTTTGGGTTTATAGATTTATAAAGGATACTTTTGAGAATAATCGACTAACACTTACTATGAATAGGGGTGTTATAACAACTATACCTAAACCCAATAAAGACAGAAGAATTCTTCAAAATTGGAGACCAATTACTTTATTGAATACTTTGTACAAAATCCTAAGTTGCTGCATAGAAAATCGTATTAAAAGATCATTGCCAAGACTAATACAGGGCGATGTATCAGTGAAAATATTAGGCTCCTATTTGACATAATGTTTGATTTAAAAAGACAAAATAAATCAGGTATGCTACTCCTTATAGATTTCGAAAAAGCATCTGATACTGTATCCAAAAGATTTATAATGAAAGTCCAAAAAAATATGGTTTTGGTCCTAATATTAAAAAATGGATAAATATTCTCATTAGTAATGCCACATCTTGTGTAAGTCAACATGGTTTCCTCTCTTTTTTTTCAAATGAAAGAGGTTGTCGACAAGGTGAAGCAGTCTCACCTTATCTGTTTCTTCTTGTGGCAGAAATTTTAGGCATAATAGTTAAAACAAATGATAAAATTAAAGGAATCCGACTAAATGATAATGAATACAAAATTTATCAATATGCTGATGTTACAGAATTATTTTAGATGGATCTGAACAAACTTTATGTTATACTTGATACATTTTATAAAATGTCTTTTCTAAAGTTCAATATTGACAAAACTAAGGTCCTATGGTTAGGATCGATGTCAGGCAGTAGTATTAAATTTTGTCCACACAAAAAGTTAGATTGGCACAATGGTAATTTTCATGTACTAGGTATTACAGTAAATGTCGAATCAAATTAATACCCGTAAGAGACTAGAAAATATAAAACGATTATTACCTAACTGGAGAAAAAGAAACTTAGCTTTAATTGGTAAAATAACAGTAGTTAAATCATTAGCAATGTCAACATTAGTCCATAACTGTAAAGCCCTTCCTTATCCACCTGAAGGTTTTATGAATGCTTTAACCAAACTATTTTATGATTTCATTTGGAATAATAAAAAGACAAGATAAAAAAGATCAATATTAACAAATAAATATGAAAATGGTGGTTTAAGAATGATTGATATTTGTAAATTCAATAACGCTTTAAAACTTTCATCGCTTAAGAAATATATAAACAAACAATAGTATAGCAACCCAAGCAATTTGGATAATGAAAACACTGTGTTGTATTGATTTATGTAATGCTTAGCAATAATTGTAACTGATTTTAAGGTATACGTCTGTTAAAATCTATATTAGGAAACTTGCTGGGAGCCCTTATCAGACCTTGGGAGAAAATGTATTTGAGAAAATTGTGTTCCTTTCATATAATATATAACAATATGTAACCGTCATACCTTACTGGTGTAGTGCCCCACTAACAAACATAACATACTACCTTAGAAATGCTCATAATGTAACCATGCCACAACGATTTCTGATTTCTCGTTTGTACCATCCTCTATTTAACTGTGGAGTAAATCACCCATTCAACAAAGTTAGTTTGAAACTTTCTCTCGATTTAAATACAGAGAAGGTGATAGTGAATTAAAAACATTATTTATTTAGAAAAGGTTTTAACGAGGATTGAAACTGCCGATGTGGTAGCCCATGTGAAAATTCAAAGTTGTTGCTATCATTTTTTTCAAATTAGCTTGAATCGAATTGGTGCACTCAATATGGCTAATTGTGAAATATACTTGTGATGTTAATATTGACTTGTCGCTAGTTGCCAATGCAGTTCTACCTAATCATATGAACAAAATGTTTTTTCATACATACATGATGACATACATGATGACATACATGATGACATACATACATGATGACATACATACATACATACATACATACATACATACATACATACATACATACATACATACATACATACATGATGACATACATACATGATGACATACATACATACATACATACATACATACATACATACATACATACATAGAGGGCGGTCGGGTAGCCTAGTGGTTGAAGCGTTCGCTCGTCACGCCCAAGACGGTCCCCCCCCGTGATATTGCTGGAATATTTCTAAAAGCGGCGTAAAACCATACTTACTCACTCACTCACTCACTCACTCACACACACACACACACACACACACACACACACACACACACACACACACACACACACACACACACACACACACACACACACAGGGGGCGGTCGGGTAGCCCAGTGGTTGAAGCGTTCGCTCGACACGCCCAAGACCCGGGTTCTATTACCGACATGGGTACAATGTGTGAAGCCCATTTCTGGTGTCCCCCGCCGTGATATTGCTGGAATATTGCTAAATGCGGCTCTCTCTCTCTCTCTCTCTCTCTCTCTCTCTCTCTCTCTCTCTCTCTCTCTCTCTCTCTCTCTCTCTCTCTCTCTCGCCGAAAGAGACTGGTTTTCCTAATAGTGGATGTTTGATAAATACTGATGTATATGTTACTGAATAAACCTTGCACATAGTATCGTGTTGGTGTATAATTAATGTGAGTACAAGGAAGTTTATCAAGCTGTCATCAATGGTTCCACTCTGTTTACTATGCCCAAGACATCCGGGTAGTTCTGGTGATCCTTCCACACTGTACCAAGCAGTGGAAAATGGGGGTCAGTTCCAAACTGGATTACATCGGGTTAGGGCATAGTTGAATTGTCAGGAAACCTACACCAGCCGCATGTACAGTGTTGACAGTGACATACCAAGGTGACAGGTGTCAACACCAGCCGCATGTACAGTGTTGACAGTGACATACAAGGGTGACAGGTGTCAACACCAGCCGCATGTACAGTGTTGACAGTGACATACAAGGGTGACAGGTGTCAACACCAGCCGCATGTACAGTGTTGACAGTGACATACCAAGGTGACAGGTGTCAACACCAGCCGCATGTACAGTGTTGACAGTGACATACCTAGGTGACATGTGTCAACACCAGTGACATGTACAGTGTTGACAGTGATATACCTAGGTGACGGGTGTCAACACCAGTGACATGTACAGTGTTGACAGTGACGTACCTAGGAGAGAGCGGTCAACACCAGTGACATGTACAGTGTTGACAGTGACATACCTAGGTGACATGTGTCAACACCAGTGACATGTACAGTGTTGACAGTGATATACCTAGGTGACGGGTGTCAACACCAGTGACATGTACAGTGTTGACAGTGACGTACCTAGGAGAGAGCGGTCAACACCAGTGACATGTACAGTGTTGACAGTGACATACCTAGGTGACGGCTGTCAAAACCAGTGACATGTACGGTGTTGACAGTGATATACCTAGGTGACGGCTGTCAACACCAGTGACATGTATGGTGTTGACAGTGACGTACCTCGGTGACAAGTATAAACACCAGCCGCATGTACAGTGTTGACAGTGACATACCTAGGTGACATGTGTCAACACCAGTGACATGTACAGTGTTGACAGTGATATACCTAGGTGACGGGTGTCAACACCAGTGACATGTACAGTGTTGACAGTGACGTACCTAGGAGAGAGCGGTCAACACCAGTGACATGTACAGTGTTGACAGTGACATACCTAGGTGACATGTGTCAACACCAGTGACATGTACAGTGTTGACAGTGATATACCTAGGTGACGGGTGTCAACACCAGTGACATGTACAGTGTTGACAGTGACGTACCTAGGAGAGAGCGGTCAACACCAGTGACATGTACAGTGTTGACAGTGACATACCTAGGTGACGGCTGTCAACACCAGTGACATGAACGGTGTTGACAGTGACATACCTAGGTGACGGCTGTCAAAACCAGTGACATGTACGGTGTTGACAGTGATATACCTAGGTGACGGCTGTCAACACCAGTGACATGTACAGTTTTGACAGTGACATACCTAGGTGACGGCTGTCAACACCAGTGACATGAACGGTGTTGACAGTGACATACCTAGGTGACGGCTGTCAAAACCAGTGACATGTACAGTGTTGACAGTGATATACCAAGGTGACGCCTGTCAACACCAGTGACGTGTACAGTGTTGACAGTGACGTACCTCGGTGACAGGTATAAACACCAGTGACATGTACAGTGTTGACAGTGACATACCTAGGCGACGGTGTCAACACCAGTGACATGTTCAGTGTTGACAGTGATATACCTAGGTGACGGCTGTCAACACCAGTGACATGTACGTTGTTGACAGTGACGTACCTCGGTAACAAGTATAAACACCAGTGACATGTACAGTGTTGACAGTGACATACCTAGGTGACGGCTGTCAACACCAGTGACATGTACAGTGTTGACAGTGACATATCTAGGTGACGGCTGTCAACACCAGTGACATGTATGGTGTTGACAGTGACGTACCTCGGTGACAAGTATAAACACCAGTGACATGAACGGTGTTGACAGTGACATACCTAGGTGACGTCTGTCAAAACCAGTGACATGTACGGTGTTGACAGTGATATACCTAGGTGACGGCTTTCAACACCAGTGACATGTATGGTGTTGACAATAAGGTACCTCGGTGAAAAGTATAAACACCAGTGACATGTACAGTGTTGACAGTGACGTACCTGGGAGACAGCGGTCAACACCAGTGACATGTACAGTGTTGACAGTGACATACCAAAGTGACGGCTGTCAACACCAGTGGCATGTACAATGTTGACAGTGACATACCAAGGTGACATGTGTCATATTACAGTGACATGTATGGTGTTAACAGTGACGTACCTAGGTGACATGTGTCATATTACAGTGACATGTACAGTGTTGACAGTGACATACCAAGGTGACATGTGTCATATTACAGTGACATGTACGGTGTTGACAGTGACATGCCTAGGTGACATGTGTCATATTACAGTGACATGTACAGTGTTAACAGTGACGTACCTAGGTGACAGGTATAAACACCAGTGACATGTACAGTGTTGACAGTGACATACCAAGGTGACATGTTTCATATTACAGTGACATGTTCAGTGTTGACAGTGACATACCTAGGTGACGGCTGTCAACACCAGTGGCGCGTACAGTGTTGACAGTGAAATACCTAAGTGACAGGTCTGATTTTCTAGTGGCAGGTGTCACCACCAATTACTTAGAATACAATCTCTCTAATGGCTGCCATTGTATTTCTTAGGGCGACCTACAGACCGCGTTTTAATATCAGACATCCTTCATTTAGTTCTTAGTAAATATTGACGATATCTTTAATTTGCTGTCACGAATAGTTCATTTCAAAGGAAGAGAATATGGGCCCTTTTTGATTCACTAGAAATGTAAAATTATAAAGAAAAACATGCTAGCAGTGGTATGGAAATTATCTGACCTATTCAAAAGCCTTTTCCTTTCACACACTGAATAGCTAATAATCATCACCCTCATTACCAGTCAGGGTGTCGTTGTACAAGGCGATCTGAGCACTGACTCCCACACCTTAACATAGACTTACGACAGTCATAGAGCGATAGTTGTTTTGTACAACGGCACCCTAGTAATCAGTCAATAAGGTAAGCAGACTATACAAGTAGTTGTATGCATCTGTCTGGGACCGCTCAGGATTCTGGGACCGCTCCTGGCTTCTGATTGGTCGAGAGGATCAAGTGACCTCTGTGACGTCACTTCCGGTCATGTGACCTGCGCATGCGCGCGGGGCATGATGGGACTTGCGCGCGCATCCAAGATGTCGGCACATCCGTTTCCGGTGACGTGCGCCTCCAAGAGGGTGGCACATCCGTTTCCGGTGGCGCGCGCATTCAAGATGGCGGCACGTCCGTGTCCGGTGGCGTGCGCATTCAAGATGGCGGCACGTCCGTGTCCGGTGGCGTGCGCCACTCCAAGAGGGGCGTCGCCTCCGTGCCCGGGGAGGATGGGGAAAACCCGGAGAAGCGTAAAAGGTGAACAGGATCGACATTGAAAGAAGCGCGTCAAAAATCTTTTGTTGTTGTTGTTGTTGTTGTTGTTGTTCTAAACATAGACGTGGTGGTGGTGGTGGTGGTGAAGGGAGGGAGGGAGGGAGGGAGGGAGGAGGCGGGGGTTGGAGGGTCGTCAACGCAAAGGAGGAAAGTTGTCTTTCGGGAGAGATGGGTGGCCCTGAAAAGGGCCGTTTTGATGTTTACATGCAGGTGCACGCAATGGTGCAAAGGCACGGGTGGACTTTCATCTGTCTCCTGACAGGACACCTACTGGTGTGCGTTAACCGACGCACGTAGGTGTCCTTCAGCACAGTGCCGCAATAGACGCACTTGAAAGTTCCATCCCATGCCCTTGTACCAAGAGCGTACACGGACAGGCCCCCTTGACATCTACTGCATTGTCATGGTGGAGACCATGGTGGTGGTGGTGATGCTTCTTTCCACCCGGGCAAAGGTTGTGTCACTGTGGCGATCTCTAGATCCCAGTTTTCTTTCATGTTGTTGCTGGTGTTGTTGCTGTTGCTGTTGCTCATGATGATGAATAAATTTTACAAGTGACACTGATCCACTCGAATCCACTCTTGTTTTATAGGAGAGGCACTGACTCCCTGCTTCCTGGTTGGTTCCCCAGGCCGCAGCCCCGATTGGTTCGTTCCGGTGCCTGGCCAGCACCTCGGTTTTCCAAAACGGACCGACCCCTGTGTTTCTTTTCCATAGGAAATGGATTTTACCATGGGAGAGAAAGCACAACCCCGGTTCGGCCAATCAGAGCCCCACCTGGTCCGAGCGCCGCCTCTGATTGGTCGGCAACCCAGGCTTCGGATTGGTCCGATTTCGATCCGGTTTTTTTTTCTTGGGTAGCCTTGGTATTTTTTAGGTAGATGGTCGTCTGAATGCTAAAGGAAGGTGGACCTTCATCGGTAGACATGAACGTGGGAATGCCTACGTGATGTACGTTGTGTCACCCCCATGCCAATCGGAATGTCATGTGTGTGTGTGTGAGTGTGTATGTCTTCAAACAGACGTTGACGTTGATGTATAGAATAGCGTGTTGTCAGGCAAAACGTGGTGTCGCGATGTGAACGTCATGTACACGTAGTGTCATGTGTGTGTGTTTTCAAATTATTATTATTATTATTATTATTATTATTTAAGGATACCGAGGTGTTGACACCCGTTTAAGTCGACAGACGTACTGTGACACGTGTTTTCATGCACACGTGATGTTTGACGTGGTGTACTACGTGTCTCTATTGATCTATTTATATCTATTTATTTTATTTTTAGACGTGTGCCTCCAAGAGGTCTAGGGGAGGGTGTGGGTTCTTTGTTTTGGAGGGTAGGGGTTGGCAAAGCAAAGGATGAAAGTTGTCTTTTGGGTGAGATGGGTGGCCCTGAAAAGGTCCGTTTTGGGGAAGAAAAACTTTTCTGCTGCTGTCCAAGAAGAATGATCATGTCCAATCTTATTGACAAGACAAGGATCGTCGAAGCGGAACTTGCTGCCATCTGGGTATGCCATCGGGGTGCCCACCGTGGCACCACTTGTGGGTCCAACAAAGAAAAGTTTGTTGGAAACAGGAAGCGGAAACAGACTGAACCATCCACAACAACAGCAGTAGACAAACGGTAACTTGAACAGGAACGCAGGACACGGGAAGCGTCCTCCTAGGCAGCCGGCCGTGCTACGTCATTCGTGTACCTCTGTTTTTCTTCGCAGAGATAGTGTAGTTGTAGCTGCTTCTGGTGTTTCACCAGCCAGGTTAGCTTGAGGTAATCGCAGTCTGGGGACCACTTGTGATGTGCCCCCCAAGGATTGTCGTGGGGTGCCCATTGTCCCAGCCGCACCCCACATTGGAAACAGCACACACCATCGGCAGCCTGAGTGTAGACAAAGCCCGCATGGGCCATCTCTTCAGCAGTCTGATACATTTGCGTTGGCCACGCCTCAAACGAAGCGAGCCTCCTTTCAAAGTGTAGATAAAAGTGCGATGGCGTTTGACTGAGCAGTGACACTGCATCCTCGGCATTACTCTTACTCCAACATCCACGAGTATCTGTACTATCCATCACCACATCTTCGCCACGCGTCGCCGTACCACTCTTCTTTGTTTCAGCCATTCTTGATTTTATGACATCAATTTTACAAGTGACACTGACCCACTCGAATCCGCTCTTGTTTTATAGGAGAAGAACCGGATCGAAAATGGCTGCTTCCTGGTTGGTCCAAAACGCAACGCACGGATTGGTTCGTTCCGGTGCCTGGTCTGCACCTCGGTTTTCTAAAACGACCCGACCCCTGTGTTTCTTTTCCATAGGAAATGGATTTTACTATGGGAGAGAAAGCACAACTCGGCTCAGGTGCTGTCTTCTGATTGGTCGGTGCTGTCTTCTGATAGGTCGACAACCCAGGCTTCGGATTGGTCCGATTTCGATCCTGTTTTGGGGAAGGGTTGTCCATCCATCAGACGTTCAGTCCCTCTTAGAGTACAGACGTTCATCAGACACGCATCGCTATCATGACGAGCAACCAAAGTACGCCCTATCGTTTGGAGAGGAAAGATACCATCCGCTCCAGACGGTTAAGAACTGCTAATCATACGTATCGTTTGACTTTCAACCCAGACTACTTGGTCACCGTACCACCGGAACGCGTTCCCATGGAACTGCCAGCTTTATTTGACAGGGTGATCGATGACTTTTATGAACAGATGTCAGAACAGAAGGGAGATCGTATTGGTCTAGGTATCGATCATCCCGCTTTGAACACCCCCATACGGATTCCCTTTCGTCGCTTTGAAGATCTCCATGTGACTTTAGTACACGTCGCAGATCCCACCAGGCTAGGATCGGGCAGTGGTGCTCCCCGGCTGAAAAACGTGATTGGACTCGAAGCTTTTTTAACACGCAAAAAGTGCATTGTACGGATCAACAACCAAGATCAATCCTGTTTGGCACAGACCCTGGTGGTGGTACAGCATTATGCCCAGAAGCCCTGCCCTTTGACCCCAGAATGGACCACCCAGCGAAAGAGACTGACGAGAACGGATCGCGTCGACGTTCAAGGCATACGGGCACGGAACTTGTTTCGACGCCTTGGCCTGCCTGAAGGTCCCTGTCAGGCCCTGGACGACCTCGCACGCGTGGGACGCGCCTTGGCCCACCTGAATTATCAACTGAAAGTCTACAGTCAAGAATTGGACCAGAGACTGTTGTACAAGTGTGATGAGGCTCCACCCCACGCCACCGTGCTGCATGTATACCATCATGATCAGCACTACGATGTCATCACTTCCATGTCCGCTTTTTATGGCTCTGTCCATTACTGCGAACGTTGCGACCACCGTTACGATCATCCCGAAAACCATCCCTGCACCAAGGAATACCGCTGTCACCGCTGCCTCCACTCTAGCTATTGCGGACCCCAGGAAGAGCATGGGATCCCTTGCTTGACATGTCAACGTTGGTTCCCCTTTTATCAACCGTGTTACACCCGACATCTCCAGTCACCGTCAGAGGGAAACCCAGCGCCTGTCAATCGATTCACAGGTGCCCGTCCTGTTTTCAGTTGGTCTGCATCTTGGAGACTCCCATGGTTCACCACGAGTGCTTCGATGAAGAAAATCCCTGCTTGGTGTGCCGAGAACCCATGACCCCAGACCATCGCTGTTACATGACACCTCTCCGTGAAGAAAACGAGGAGGAGGAGGAGGGGGAGGGAGAGGAAGCGGAGAAGGAGGGGGAAGAGGAACAACATCACCTACGAGACAATGTCTAATACGTCTTCTACGATTTTGAATGCATGCAAGACACGGGGGAACACATTCCAAATTTGTGCGTGGTCAACTAGGATGTGGATGGTGCATCAGTGAAGTGAGCAAGGAATTGTGCGAACACTTTCCATGGAGAGAAGAAGGGTATGGTCCCAGCCGTGAGATCGTGTTTCGAGGCCCCACCACGCGACATGATGTGTGTGTGTGGTTGACCACGTTAGCTGAAATACCCAAGAAGAAGCCCAACCAAGAGGAAGAGGAGGTCAGCACACGCAAAGGGACAACAGCCCGCCTGGGGAAAAAAAGAAAACGGGATGGCACCCCCTCAAGAAATCACGCTTCCAAACGTCAACGACATGCATCACCCCAGCAGGAGGCGGAGGAGGTGGAAGAGGTGGAGGGGGAAGAGGTCATGGAAGTGAAGAAAACAAAGAAGACAAAGAACAAGAACACCACTTGCCATACAGTCCAGAAGGAGGATCGCATTTATGTGATGGCCCATAATGCACGATCCTATGATTTACACTTAATCCTGAAGCGTCTGTCCCCCCTCCTGGTGACACTCCCCACCAAGATCCGACATGGCCAACGCATTTTGCAGATGACCCTGGGACGGTTGTGTTTTGAAGACAGCTTAAATTTCATCACTTACCCCCTGAAAGCCTTTCCCAAGATCTTTGGGCTGAAAGAACTGAAGAAAGGGTACTTTCCACACTTTTTCAATACCGAAGCCAACCAGACCTACAGAGGTCCCTATCCACCAGCCGTCATGTACGATCCCGATGGCATGTCTCCCGCGGAACGCACAGCCTTCCTCCAGTGACATACCCAAAAAGTGCAAGAAGGAACCTTGTTCGACTTACAAGGAGAACTTTTAGCCTACTGCCAGAATGATGTGGACATTTTGAGATGGGGATGCGCCGACTTCCGACAGAACGCCATCCACTCGGTTGGCATGGATCCCTTTGTAGAAGTGATGACAGCTGCTGCCTTCACCATGAAATCCTTCAGAAAACACGACCTGAAACCCAATACCATCGCCATTCTTCCACCTCAAGGCTACCAACCCAAGAGAAACTATTCCTAGGCCTGTATGCACTGGCTCCATTATCTGATGGAAACGGACCCCGTGTTCACGTGTGGAGAGGGCCAACATTGGTACAGCGTGGATGGCTACGATCCAGCGACAGGCACCATCTACGAATTCCTGGGCTGTTTCTGGCATGGGTGCCAGGCCTGTCACAAGACCCAACGTGGAGAACCGCATCCCGTCCTGGGCACGTCGTTGGGAGCCCGTTACACCGACACCCACTACCGCTTGAGTCTCTTGAGTCAACACCCTGAGGCGAAACGGATCGTCACCCTGTGGGAGCACAAGTTTACGAAAATGCAACGGGAGGACTCCGCTCTGTGTGCTTTCTTGCAGGGACCCCACTGTATTCACGTCCCTGGGCCGCTCAACCTTCGCGACGCCTTCTATGGAGGACGCACCAATGCCACGCGATTATGCTACGAAGTCCATCACCAAGAAGGTGAAACCATCAAGTACATCGATATTTGTTCCCTTTATCCATACATTTGTAAGACCGGAGCGTTTCCCATGGGACACCCGACCCTTCTCCATCAACCCCCTGTGGACACGTTGTTTGAACTGAAAGGCCTGATCCAATGCCGTGTCCTACCCCCGAAACGACTCTACCATCCGCTACTGCCTTACAGATCGGGTAGCAAACTGCTCTGTCCTTTGTGCCATACGTGTGCCGATACACGGTCAAACTCCCCCTGCGAGCACACGGACGAAGAGAGGTCATGGGTGGGGACGTACGCCACCGTAGAACTCCAGGAAGCCGTGAAGAAGTATGACTACCAGGTGCTTCAGATCTACGACGTTTGGCATTTTGACACCTTTGCACAGCATGACCCCGACACCCAGCAAGTGGGACTCTTTGACACTTACATCGATCGACATTTCAAGGAGAAGCTCGAAGCCAGCGGATACCCCGAAGGATGTACGGATCACGACGCTTACATCCAGGAGATCTACGACAAAGAAGGCATTGGGTTGGACAAGGACCGCATCGAAAAATATCCAGGACATCGCACGATTGCCAAGATGCAACTGAAATCGCTCTGGGGAAAGTTTGGACAACGGGTAGACTACAGTCAGAACGACTATATGAACGATCCTGTACAGTACTTTGCCTTGTGGAGGGATGAACGCAATACCATCGAGGATGTGACCGCTGTCAACGAACACATGGTGGAAGTGACCTATACCCAGCAGAAAGAATTCCAAACCCCTCATTCTCATTTCAATGTCGCCATTGCTGCTTGGGTCACCGCCCAAGCACGTCTCAAGCTGTACGAGACCCTTGCCCTGGTGGGCCGCAGGGTCTTGTACTTTGACACGGACAGCGTCATTTACATTTATCGACCCCACGACGCGAATCCAGAGCTGGGCCATTCGTGGGTGAGTTTACAGATGAACTGGACGGAAACACCATCAAGGCGTTTGTGTCAGGAGGCCCCAAAAACTATGGCTATGAGTTAATGAACCCCAGACCCGATGGAACGCGCGCGACCTGCAAAGTCACTTTGAATTACCGAAACCAACACCATCTCAACTGATACTGGGACAACAGCCTGGGAAAGAGGGGGAGAAAATCAGTTTGGATTACCCTCATCAGATCATTCGAAAAGGACCTCGGCACGAAAACACACTTGTGACCCGACCCACCCGAAAAGACTATCGTACCGTGTACGACAAGCGACGTATCGTCTATGACGAAACCACAGGGCTGCCTGTAGACATGAAACTGAATCGACATGGACCCCTACAGAAAAAATCGGATCGAAATCTGACCAATCCGAAGCCTGGGTTGTCGACCAATCAGAGGCCTCGCTCGGGCCATGGTGGGCTCTGATTGGTCGAACCGAGGTTGTGCTTTCTCTCTCACGCTACAAGCCTAACCCTATGGAAAAGAAACACAAGGGTCGGTCCAGTTTGGGAAAAAATTGAGACTCAGACCAGACATCGGAATGGACCAATCAGAAAGCAGGACCTCCGTGGCTTTTAATACGACCGACGCTCTCCGGTCATCACTTTTCACTGAACGGACCAAGCAACAACATCGTCCCTCTGATTGATGTTCCTCACGTTGTGTTGGTTGTTGGCGTTTTATTTGGAAGAAACACGTGTTTGGAGAGAGTACCATCAAGTGTTGACACACCTCCGTGAAGACTTGGAAAGAAACAACAACAACGAACAGAACATCCGGACAACATCATGTCGATCATCATGTCGAAATGGTTGAATGACAAGATACGAAGCGACATGAGTGGCCAAGGAAGCAGTGGAGATGGGAGCGGTGAAATGACTGCTGAACTGTGGGGTTAAGTGTACGACTTGATGTGTTTAAAGATGAAGACTGACGACGCGTACGCCAAGTTACGTGCGAAGGGCGACGACATGATGTGCGAACAGATACGTTCAAAGATGAGGAAGCTGACTGAACCCCAGAAAGGAGCATCGAAGAAGACGATAAAGAAGATCCAGAAGAAAAAGACAAGCAAACCCACAGCAGTTGTTGTCCCCACAGCAGCAGCAGCACCAATCACCACCACAGCGCCAGTCACCACCACCACAGCAGCAACAGCAACAACAGCAGCAGCGACAACAGACATCGACACGCTGGGGACATCCTTTTTGAAACCTGCAACACCTGCAATGCCTGCAAAAAGACGATCACGGAAGAAATTATCTCTGAAGATCTCTCCTCAAGACCAGCTGTAAGTACCCTGCTCTTCTTTGTCTCAGTCATTCTTGATGTGATGTTGATGTTGATGATGATGTCGATGTTGATGATGACTATACCTATTCATATGATGAATGGACTCTGTCCTATGATTGACCGGACCCCTGATGTCAGTTCAGCCCAGTCCGTGCTAGAACAGTGGTGGGAACAAACCCCTTGGGAGCCCACCTATTCACCGAATGCCCCTGTGACGATGGCGACGGGTGACCTTGATGATAATGAAGCGCTCAAGCTGGTCACTCTCCCTTCCATGGATCTGGACACGCTCCCACTGTTTGAGGCTTCTTGGTCACCAGCATCACCGGAAGATGTTCATGTCTACTCCTCAGGTATGCCCATGGTTTGCGACGATGATGATGATGACAACGTTGACCTGGATCCTTATGGAGAAGCTCAACTCACTCCCCTACAACGCGAATGTCGTGTTTGCCGACACAACAACATGTTAAGATACATCAGTTGCAACAGCGGACAAGTGATGTGTCATGTCTGTTGTCTTGAGCTCATAGACTGTACTTGTATGTTGACCTATGACAAGTATGATGACATGCCTATCACATCTGAGGATCACATCTTATGGTGATCCTCCTCTTCACTCGGAGAACTTTACAACACGTAAGCTGCAACCGTGGTCAAGTGATGTGTCATGTCTGTTTCAGGGAGGCCATAGACTGTACTTGTTTAACGGATGGACCTCTCACATGTTTGATGGAGGACCACATTTTATGGGATTGAAGATAGAAGAGCTTGAAGATGAAAGAGGAAAACGTTGTCGCGTTATTGTTTTTGTTGTTGTAGGGACATGCAAAGCACTCCCTCCTCCATTGACTTTTCGTATTTCCATTGTATTTGGTTGTGATTGGTTTTTCATTATTAAACAGTGATTGATTGAACTGACTCTTTGTGTCTCGATTGATCTCAACTCCAATAGAGTGCCGAACCGAGGGTAGAGGTTGAGTTGAGATGTCGTCTACATTGTCTGTCTGTCTGTCTGTCTGTCTGTCTGTCTGTGCATCTGTCATGTCAGTGCACACCAAAGTGATGAAATAAGATTAAAATAAAAATAGATAAAAGAGAAAGGCTATGCTTGAAAGATCAGCTGCCTGGTGTCAGTCATTCCAGTACGCATCACCACTACCACCGTGTGCCATGTCATGTCATGTATCATGCCGTGTGTCAGTCAGCCCAAACACAGGATGAGGCGGAGGAGGTGGAAGCTAAGGTCATGACCTTCCGTTGAAGGGAGTAGGGTGGAGAGTTTCATAAAAGCAGGCGAACCCTCAGACCTTCTTTCAGTGAAGTCACAGTCATCATGGAGCAAAGACGTTCTATGAATGCCATGTCATCCTCCCGAGATGTCGTCACCGATTCCGAGTGGGTGTCTGAAAAGGCGGGAGAAGAAGAAGCGAGAAAACGTCCACTCTTTATGGACGACACACTCTTGATGGACGACACATGGCGACTCAGTTACATTCTGGAGAGACCTTCTCCTTCTTACACCTTGTGTCATCCTTCTCATCCCAACTATGATTCATTTCAAGAACGTCTGAGGTCTTTTCAAACGTGGCCTAAACAGATGACCCAGACCCCTTATGACATGGCCATGGCTGGCTATTTCTATCCAGGACGAGGTGACCGTGTTATCTGTTATTGCTGCGGTGTGACACTCCGCCAATGGGAAGCCACAGACCAACCCTGGAAAGAACATCTGAAGCACGCCAAAGTTCCCTGCGAATACTTGTGTGTGTTTTGTCCTGATGGAGAAGAGAACGAAAAATACAGACGTTTGGTGTCCCAAGAAGCACAGAAGAGAAGAGTCGAGTGTCTTGTACACCCCAAGTGGCAAAGTTTCTTTTTTTTCAAAGTGTACAGACGTTCATACCCTCGTGGTCACCCCTCGTGGTCACCCCCGTGGTCACCCCTCGTGTTCACAAAAATCACAGGGATGTCCCCCCTCATCCTGTGACTTTTGTTTTGTTGTGTTGGTTCATGTGATCAGGGGGATTAAAAAAAAAGTTGAACTCATAGTAGTGTTATGTTGTCTGTAGGATGAAGAAAAAAACAAAACAGGATCGAAATGCACACCCCGATAAAAAAACAGATCGAAGTCGGACCAATCCGAAGCCTGGGTTGTCGACCAATCAGAGACGGCGCTCGGGCCAGGCGGGTCTCTGATTGGCCGAACCAGGGTTGTGCTTTCTCTCCCATGGTAAAATCCATTTCCTATGGAAAAGAAACACAGGGGTCGGTCCGTTTTGGAAAACCGAGGTGCAGGCCAGGCACCGGAACGAACCAATCGGGGGCGCTGCCTGGGGAACCAATCAGGAAGCAGGGTGTCAGTGCCTCTCCTATAAAAACAAAACAAGAGCGAAGCCACTCACACACACTGCATTCTATGAAACCCATCATGCCAGCTGTATCATACAGTTGTATGAAGTGCCAGACCGACCGTCACAGTTACCTGTACTGCCCTGAAGTGACATGCCTCGAGTGTCACGATCAAGGTCACCGTCACTATGTCTGTCCGAAGATGAATAGTCAAGGGAAGCAGAACCTGGGCCCCTGTTACAACTGTCAAGCAATGGGTCATTTCGCTGCAGATTGCCCAGAACCCAGTCGAAAGAAGACTCCTCAGGGCCCCTGTTACAACTATCAAGTCATGGGTCATTTCGCTACAGATTGCCCAGAACCTAGTCGAAAGAAAACGTCAGCAACACCGTCCACGTCGACACCCGTGGCATCCGTGGCACCCATGGCACCCCTGACACCCGTGACACCCGTGACACAAGTGCTTCATCTCATCGAAGACATGCATGCCGATGTCCTCGACCTAAAAGAATGCCTCACACAACTCCGTGTAGGCATCACACCTTGTCTAGAGAAAAGAAGCCCCTCAAGAAAACACGCTTCAAAGCGCCGACGACACCTTCAGTCCGAGGATGAGATGGAAGTAGAGGATGAAGAAAATAGATCATCTGAACAAAGTGACTAACTCATGGGCTATTTACCAGTTTCCCATCGTTTGCAGTTTTTCCAGTGTTCCAGTGTTCCTGCCGTTTCCTGTCGTTTCCAGTTTCCAGTTTCCAGTTTGTTTTCCAACGGCCCTTTTCAGGGCCACCCATCTCTCCCGAAAGAACGCTTCCCTCCTTTGCTTTGACGACCCTCCAACCCCCACACCGTGAACCCACCCCCGCCTCCTCCCTCCCTCCCTCCCTTTACCACCACCACCACCACCACCACGTCTATGTTTAGAACAACAACAACAAAAGATTTTTGACGCGCTTCTTTCAATGTCGATCCTGTTCACCTTTTACGTGCGCTTCTCCGGGTTTTCCCCATCCTCCCCGGACACGGAGGCGACGCCCGTCTTGGAGGGGCGCACGCCACCGGACACGGACGTGCCGCCATCTTGAATGCGCACGCCACCGGACACGGACGTTCCGCCATCTTGAATGCGCGCGCCACCGGAAACGGATGTGCCGCCCTCTTGGAGGCGCACGCCACCGGAGACGGATGTGCCGACATCTTGGATGCGCGCGCAAGTCCCATCATGCCCTCGCGCATGCGCAGGTCACGTGACCGGAAGTGACGTCACAGAGGTCACTTGATACTCTCGACCAATCAGAAGCCAGGAGCGGTCCCAGAATCCGGAGCGGTCCCAGAATCCGGAGCGGTCCCAGACAGATGCATACAACTACTTATACAGTTAAACACTTTTGTGTCAAACTTCCGGATGTCTCGAAGTAAAAGCTTTGTCCCTGCCTATTCCTTCTTTAGTCACCATTTTCGGTTGTATCGAACCACGCATAACTCGAAGTATTTACGTATGTCCCTTCAACTTCGACACAACGGTGTTTGGCTGTATATTCCGCTTTTAGTAATATTTCAGCAATATCAAGGCGGAGGACACCAGAAATGAGCTTCACACATTGCACCCATGGGGGAAATCGAACCCGGGCCTTCGGCTTGACTTACGAACGTTTCAACCCCCGGGCTACCCCAACGCCCCAATTATCTAATTAAAACGAACACGCTGTACGTGTGACATTTTGTTTATAAAACCAGGTAGAGGAAGAACGTCTTTTTTTTCTTTAAAACCTTGCAGAAATATTCAACTTCTCAAGTTAATTTAGCATGATTAGTTTTGTACATTGTCAGCAGGTTGCATGCATGATAATGAGTAAAGCAACACCAAATTCATGTTTGGGATGTTTTAAACACAAAATTACATGGACATCGCTAATACACGAGTAGTGAGCGAGTTAGTGATTTTACAAGGTGGAAAGGGGTAGCCTTGTACCAATATTGTGAATTGAAAAAGGGCCTCCTAGGGTACAAGTCGACACCTTACCCTCTAAATTACCCTGAAACAGGCGTCTTTACACGAGCCGTGTACATGGTAACTTAATATTCCTTTCATCGTTTATGTTTCAAGGTCTGTCCGTGGTCTAATTGCAGAGCGTCTGCCCGTGCATGCACGTCGCTTCATGAGTGCAATAATCTTGACCGCGACGTTAAACCCCATTTCACTTCACCTCTTATCGAAAATGATATGAATACATGTATCACCATTTATAATAATGTTTAACCGTCGAGTCGAGTGTGAATGTTCGAGTAATTTGGTACTGGGGATAAAACGGTATACAGCAATCGACTCGGCGTATATAGAGATTACTCGAGTAATGCATCGTTAAACTGATTAAAATAAGAAAGACCTTGTTTCTCATGTGTAACTCATAGTCAGGCAGATAAGGTAGGTTCTGCATAGTCTACGAGAACCAGAGAAAAAAGTGTCTCCGTTCGTCCTGGTAGATAGGTAACAGTTACCACAATCATTGACTTAACGAATCTCTCCTACAAATATCTCATAACGAAGTACCTCTCTCCTTACGTAGTGTCGGAGTTACTTCTCTATTTACGTAGAGTCAGAGACACTTCTCTCCTTACGTAGAGTCGGAGGTACTTCTCTCCTTACGTAGTGTCGGAGTTACTTCTCTCTTTACGTCGTGTCGGAGTAACTTCTCTCCTTATAGTATCGGAGGTACTTCTCTCTTTACGTAGAGTCGGAGGCACTTCTCTCCTTACGTAGTGTCGGAGTTACTTCTCTCTTTACGTAGAGTCGGAGGTACTTCTCTCCTTACGTAGTGTCGGAGTTACTTCTCTCTTTACGTAGAGTCGGAGGTACTTCTCTCCTTACGTAGAGTCGGGGGTACTTCTCTCTTTACGTAGAGTCGGAGGTACTTCTCTCCTTACGTAGTATCGGGGGTACTTCTCTCTTTACGTAGAGTCGGAGTTACTTCTCTCCTTACGTAGTGTCGGGGGTACTTCTCTCTTTACGTAGAGTTGGAGGTACTTCTCTCCTTACGTAGTGTCGGGGGTACTTCTCTCTTTACGTAGAGTCGGAGGTACTTCTCTCCTTACGTAGTGTCGGGGGTACTTCTCTCTCTTTACGTAGAGTCGGAGGTACTTCTCTCTTTACGTAGAGTCGGAGGTACTTCTCTCCTTATGTAGTGTCGGGGGTACTTCTCTCTTTACGTAGAGTTGGAGGTACTTCTCTCCTTACGTAGTGTCGGGGGTACTTCTCTCTTTACGTAGAGTCGGAGGTACTTCTCCCCTTACGTACTGTCGGGGGTACTTCTCTCTCTCCTTACGTAGAGTCGGAGGTACTTCTCTCCTTACGTAGTGTCGGGAGTACTTCTCGCTTTACGTAGAGTCGGGGGTACTTCTCTCCTTACGTAGTGTCGGAGTTACTTCTCTCTTTACGTAGAGTCGGAGGTACTTCTCTCCTTACGTAGAGTCGGGGGTACTTCTCTCTTTACGTAGGAGTCGGGGGTACTTCTCTCCTTACGTAGTATCAGGGGTACTTCTCGCTTTACGTAGAGTCGGGGGTACTTCTCTCCTTACGTAGTGTCGGAGTTACTTCTCTCTTTACGTCGTGTCGGAGTAACTTCTCTCCTTATAGTATCGGAGGTACTTCTCTCTTTACGTAGAGTCGGAGGCACTTCTCTCCTTACGTAGTGTCGGAGTTACTTCTCTCTTTACGTAGAGTCGGAGGTACTTCTCTCCTTACGTAGTGTCGGAGTTACTTCTCTCTTTACGTAGAGTTGGAGGTACTTCTCTCCTTACGTAGTGTCGGGGGTACTTCTCTCTTTACGTAGAGTCGGAGGTACTTCTCTCCTTACGTAGTGTCGGGAGTACTTCTCGCTTTACGTAGAGTCACTAAGGTACGCGTCAATACCTTACAATACATACAACAATGCGTCAATACTCAGATTTGTGTGAGTTAGTATTTCTGGTTTACGCTGTTTTCAGTAATAGTCGAGCTATATATCTGCAGGGTACATAATGAGTGGGCTTCACGCGTGAAACATAGAAACGAAACCGCGTCAAGGGCGTGACGAGCGAACGCTTTACCCGCTAAGCTATCCGCACCGTCCAGTCGTGATTTGATTGGAGTAGACTCTAACGATATTCACCCCCTCCATCACAGCGTCAAATATAAGATGATATAATTCCTTCAAACATCAGGATATATAGACAACAGTTCGGATTTTTTGTTCAGTATCCTTTCACTGCAGGCAAAAAATGACGCATTGCCAATACGACAGACTACATTTGCTGCACATGTATAATGTCATAGTTGTAAAATTGGTCATGTTTTCCTCAATATTTATGTAATAGTTAACTGTGGTAATAGTCTTTATTGTGTTATATTAAGTTAAATGTAAGGTGCTGTTTTCAATCAGTCTCACATGTGAAGGTCGCAGCTATCTAGAAAATTACATAACATCCTTGGAGCATGGTCAGTATTATCTATCTGTACGTGTCTCAGCCTCTATCGCAATGAGTGCTTGTCACAAGTTTGCTGATACGTCCAACTCATACCAATATTTTCGGACTACTTCATCAATTATTATTCAACTTGTGTGGACATCACTTGGTCAAACTTCTTAGGCAAGCCTTAATCCCTATTCTCGGCGCACGAACTCAAATTTTCTTATCAAGCTGATAATTGAACATGCAGTAAATTCGTGACCATTCAAGGTGTCTAGAGTATATATACTGGCTAGCCCCGGGGGTACCTCACTGTCGAGAAATCCCCAATAAAGGAGCTGGCCATAGACACTTTGTTTGGTTTCTTTGAAGGTAAGTCATGTTCACCTTACTATTTCTCTAAAGTTATAAGTTAAATTGTTTTATAATTTGTATCGTATATGGAGCAATATTACCAGCTGTAAAGGTGTTTAATCTTATGTTATTGACCGTGTATAAGTGCAAATATATTAAGTGAGTTGTATCTATTTAACGGACTTATCTGTCAAATATACGTGCGTTAGGTTTAGACAAAACTATCGTTTAAGTATTAACTCCACAGTATAGCATATATTGAATATCAAACATGTTCCGAGTCGGAAATAAGATGTTAACATTCGGGTGTCGTGGTAGCAAGCTGTGTATTTTATCTGCTTATTGATATTTTAGTGTGATTCAATTATATTGTCACACGCACATATATCGGTTGGTACTTGCTAAAGAATCTTGACGTTGGTCGACTTGATCTTGAGTGTTCGTAGCATGGTTACATGAATATTGTCTTGATGTCGTTGTTGCTGACATTCGGGTAAGCTGGGCTGCTGTTCGTTCAGGACAATCGGGTTGGCTGGGGTGCTGTCTGACATCTTCTTCGTTTTCCCGTCAAGATGGCGGCTGGCTTGACGCTGCTTTTGTCTCCCATCAACTCTGAACTACCGTTTGCTTTGCTGCGAGTTAGGGTAGGGGGATCGTGCGTGAGTCACAGCAAACTCATGCTACCCGGATTATTCTCCATCATCTGTCCAAGGGCGTAGATTTAACCTCGGATGGTAGCTCAGGGTGATGACGGAAGACAAAACTCAGGGGTGAAGTTTAGACGACAGCAGCCATGTTTATTGTTGATGGTTTGAAATAAGTCGAAAAGGTACATGATGATAAGAACGTGACAGAACGCACACCGGGACCGAGTGGCCAATCTTCCCGGGTGGGAGAACCGTTCTGTCACTTACCTTCTGGCTGTTCTCTCTAGGCTGTCTCCAGGCTCTCTCCCTGACTGACCATGTCAGTCGGGTTTTGTAGAGCGAGGTATTACATAACGTGTGGCAAGGTCATTGTCCCACGTGTATGTATATACGTAAGATCCGGCGACGTTAGGAGGTGTTAATTAAAATTTATAGATAGCGCTGGAGATTAAAGGTCCTGCCCGGAGGGGCTTATGATAAGAGTGGAACGCCGAATGTTTGCTGAATATATTAAACAGACAAAGGGCATAGAATTTCGGTGGACTTGGAAACATATTGAACCAGTTAGGTATTTAGATAAATGAAATGTTAAATAAAAGTATTGAAACGATTTGCACTATTACAATACCCCTGAATTCAAACCATCATAAATATCTAGAATTAGCCTTGGGGAATTAGCTCGGGATCGGGCACCACCTTCAAAGAAACCAAACAAAGTGTCTATGGCCAGCTCCTTTATTGGGGATTTCTCGACAGTCATTTCACATTTAAAATAAGAAATATTTTTACATATAAAGTACAAAGTCATATAGAACATTTACAGTTTCCATAAAAGAAGCAGTTATCACAATAGTGCGTGATATAAACAATGATTTATACATAAGAGTGTAAATGTCATGATATACAAATGTATCATGGGCTTAGTGATAAAACAACCAATTACAAATAACAATATTAAAGTCAGTCTACAAAGATACCTGTGAACAAAGCTTACATGATCTTATGTGATACTTATTTTCAGCCACTCCTAATTATGATTACGCCTTGCTAAATGGGACTGCCATAAGGTATGTCTTATTTACGTATAAACCTAGTTAAACCCAATATCGGTATCGAATGTACGCAGATTTAAATATAAATAACAACATGCATTGGCTGTACTTCTGAGCAAATAGCATTCATTGTTTTATGCTGGTATATGTTATACTTGAAGGCCATATCTATAATTCATCTAAACTACCGGAGCAAACAAACTATATCTGATAGCATCCACATACACTGAGTTAACGGGCCCATTAACAAATGTCCATTCACATTACTGAATGGTATAATATATGGATATATGAACATTTTAGGCATTGCTCGTAATGTAGACATGTTTGCTGAAGCTGTGTTACAAATGTATTATGCTCAGCCCTATGTAAATACAAGAGAGTTACCTATCTTATTTGTACATTGCTAACAGATTAGCTAAATGATTACATGGATATTATTACTGATTTTAGCTCTGGCTTAGTTGTGCTATTAGCATAAATATTTGTGATGTGAATACATCATATATTAGCTACAGAAATGAACGTTTTCTGCCAGGCTAGATTCATCAAATAACTCATATAAAAATTATTTAAAACAGTCTGGATTCTGTTTATGAACAAGTAATACATGCAATGTATGGTTCATCATAGAATCCTTACATTAAAAGATATGTACATACCTCGTGTGATATAAAAGGTCTGATCAAAGTGAAAAAGTTCGTCTGCATTTACGCGACATTTTCACATATACATTACTGACCATGTAATTTTCTAGATAGCTGCGACCTTCACATGTGAGACTGATTGAAAACAGCACCTTACATTTAACTTAATATAACACAATAAAGACTATTACCACAGTTAACTATTACATAAATATTGAGGAAAACATGACCAATTTTACAACTATGACAATAACATCAGCCGATCTGCTGGGCGCGTTCCGTCGCAATGAAACAACAAGTCAAGCAAGTCAGTCACCAAGCTAATTGATCATTCCATTCAGTCGCCCCTTAAAACCAGCATATGTTGCATGGGACCGATTCTAAGCCCGAATCCCAATGTGACCCTTTCTTTGTAAATATGGTCAATGAGCATCAGTACACACTAAAGAAGGGAAAATCTGTTTGTAGTAACCTTATTTATCAGCGAAATGTTTGTTTGTTTATTGTTTAACGCCGCACTCAGCAATATTCGAGCTATATGACGGCGGTCTGTTTATAATCGAGTCTGGACCAGACAATCCAGTGATTGACATTATGAGCATTGATCCACGCAATTGGGATACGATGACATGCATCAACCAAGTCAGTGAACCTGGCCACCCGATCCCGTTAGTCGCCTCCTACGATGAGCATACGTCGCCTTTTACGGCATGCATGGGATGGTGAAGACCTATTCTACCCCGATTCTACACGGGTAAATGATAATCTGCGAAATGGAGAGATTTAACTAATCAATACTCGTTGTATAGGACATAGGCTGATCCAAGCAGAGGACTTTGATATTTTGGACCACTCCCTTTTAACAATGCTAGATCCGCCCTTGCTCATCACTGGATTGTCTGGTCCAGAGTCGATTTTTTTTACAGACCGGCGTCATACAGCTGGAATACTGCTGAGTGCTGCGTTAAACAACAAACAAACAAATCGAACAAGAGACAAGTTTCTGGCACGTCTAGGGGACGCAACTCTGCACACACATCACACAAACCGCCCCTTCCCGGTGAAATCTCACAAAGTCTGCATGTTAATCAACAATGCTGTCAGGTGAGTGAATTAATTCGTCAGTAGGTCTCTTTCTCGACCAGGAGCACAGTTCGAATACGTGTTTGGACTTCATACTTGATACATTTGTATATACTAGTACCCTTTAATTCTTTTGTCTGGCATACAATGACCTGACTATCATGATGCGTGTGAAATTGTCACTGTAAACGTTAAGATCACTGATACGTGTGAATGTGTAAACTTTGTTGTCATGGTCAGTGAGTGAGTTGGATTTCACCCCGACATTCCAGCAATATCGTGGCTGGGTATAGAAGAAATTGGCTTCACACATTGTACCCATGTGGGGAATCGAACACAGGCCTCAGCGTGACAGGCGAACGCTTTAACCACTAGGCTACCCCACCGTCCCTTATCATCGTTAACATCATGATCACTGAAACGTGTGAAATTGTAAACTATGTTGTCACAATAATATGAGTAGTGCCAAACGTCATGACTTTTGTCCTTTAAGGGGTAAGCCATATACATGTACGTTACTAAGAGGTTATGCCGATGAAACGTGTCCATCGTAAACATATCCAAAGACCCGTTTACTGTCGGCACCGTTGCCATCACAACAAAACACGGTACTACCTGAAACCAGATCGACACATACACCCAGACGTGGCAACATGCGTATGTGTTGTAAAAAAGGAAAGAGACGGTCACAAACAAATGCATTGGCTCACAGTTTTAAATAAAGAAATATCTGGTTTTGTTGCTAAAAGAATAGCTAATTACGAAGTATAACCAAACCCCCCGCCACCGCACACACCCCCAACCCCACACACATTCCCTATTCATAACGAGTCCGTGTTCGCGGAATGTAAATCCCATCTGTCGACCGTACATGTACGCATTTGCCTGTGACCGTTTGTTTTATCAACACGTTCCCGTGGGTTTTCTTAACGACGCTTTTGAAATCAGCATTACCAAAGGAGAATTCGTAGCACTTTATCAGCGAGTGGTGTACATATCAGATTTAAAGCGGATGCAAATCCAAATAATGGGAGTGGTGGCGGGGATCTCACAGCTGCCCCAACGCCACGTTTGAACACAGCAACAACTGTAGGCCGGGATCTGCACTTGTGTTTAGGCATTTCTATTGGACAAGATGCGTCACGTGGTTTATATATATGGTTATACCTCGGAAAACAACAACGAACGCCAACTGTTTCTCTGAATCAGAATAACTATCAACTCATAACAGAATAGACGTTTCACAAGTTATCTGATGTCAGTGATGAGGCCTTAGCAGAAATAAGAGGTATGTCATCTGTTATCAAGGTTTAACTCAGACTTCGCCCTTGAGTGCACATTGTGCGACTGGTTACGAGAAGTTGTCTCGCTGCAATACTGACATGCAGTGAGTTAAATACTGCACTGCGGTCCCACGCCGCCTGCCTCCGCTGTAATCTAGGTCATGTTCTGTTCAGATCGCGTTGGCGACAGAGTATGATGGCCGAGACCACAGGACCATGCAACTAACGTAACGCAAGAAAGGAACAAGATAACAGTTCAAATATTGTTTCCTTTTTTTCAAAATTGTTGTACATCAAGCAAAAATTATTTCTTACAATTTAAACATTAAATATAAAATCAAACCCTTTCTTGAACACTGCCTAAAACGTTACTTAATGGCTGCCTGGTTCCCTCCCAAATCAAGCTGACACGCCGTGGAATACTGTTCAAAGAGGCATGAAACCAAACTCACTCACTCTGCACGATATCATGTTCGAAAAGCTGGGTAATCCTACCGTGGAGACGTGTGAATTTGAATTCTCACAATGGGAATCAGTGTTGAACAATACGGTCAAAATAGAAACATTTAAACAACCACACAAATCAAAAGTGCCTACATGGAGTTATCGTAAAATAAGGCGTGTATCATTAACTTTGAGCCTAAATCTGCTGTTATTTATACTACTTATATTATGAGTGGCTCGGTCGAGTCAAACCCCGGTCCGACGACACGTCAGCAAATATTTCCACAGTCTGATTCAGGCACGATAGCGATAACAAATTCCAGTGAGTCCTGTAATGGGAAAGACTTCCGCCCGTACAACCCCCGTACACACCGTGGAAGATCAGCTTGAGCATTTCCAGTCTTCATCTTGGCGAAATAATCTTGTGTTACCTGAGCTAAACGGCGAACTAGGAAAACACTGGGATGAATCCGAACGTCTGGTGCGTGAATTATGAAGACGCAACTCGAGATGACGAAAATCATATAACGAGGGCACACAATATTTACAGTAAAAAGAAGAATCCACCTGCGATTGTGATTGTAATAACAAAAGACAGGAATGATGTGCTCCGTAAATCGAAAGAAGGACAAGGGCGAGTCACGGAGGATCTCCTAGCATTATACCAACGTGAAGATCCGGGGTAGAATAGGTCTTCACCAACCCATACTGCCGTAAAGGGCGGCTATGCTTGTCGTAAGAGGCGACTAACGGGATCAAGTAGTCAGGCTTGCTGATTTGGTTGGTGCATGTCATCGTATCCTAATTGCGTGGATCGATGCTAATGATGTCACCAGAGACCACATAATAGATTATTATATATTATATGGTCTCTGATGTCACTCACTGGATAGTCTGGTCCAGATTCGATTATTTTCAGACCGCCGTCATTGATTGGAATATTGCAGAGAACTACGAATGCAAAGAAGATTTAGCACAACTGATTAATCGTCTGTGGAAAGGTTTATCAACACGATCGAAGGAACCATACTGTAATATGTGTGTCAGTTAGTAACAGTCGATCTACTATGACAACAGCTGCACAACGAAGAGAACCCGCTTGCAGTGAGATGTGCCTCATCGTGAACCCACGTGTTTACTTTTTGGAGCCGGAAGTGGGAATACAAGGGAGATCACTCCAACCACTACACCGGCCTACAACAACGAGTCATGAGGAGACGGCCTAGGCCAAACACAGCTGAGCAAACTTTCATGCAATATAGAAGGATTATATAAATTCACATCTGATCTGCATTTTAAAGACTTCCTCAGTGAGTATGACATTATGTGAAACTTTTGTTCCGAAACAATGTGATTTCACATAACTGTGCCGGGAGACTTTACTGCGAGAATGAAAGATAGCCTTGATGACATACCCAGTGATAATACAGTAAACTACGGTTATAACGAACACGCTTATAACGAACTGGCGGATATAACGAACTTACTTTTTAGTCCCGACGATTTGCTGTTATTATGCTGTATACATGCTTATAACGAACTACGGTTATAACGAACTAAAAATAATAGTCCATTTGAGTTCGTTATAACCGTAGTTTACTGTACTAGTATTAGATATGCTGTTGACAATTCTGATTATCCGAGTGATAATTTTAATATCCCCAAATCAACAAAGATAACAAAACGCATAAGAAATATGATTTATAGCTTGCATACTTCTGTTGTACGTGTAGCATACACACATTGAATGGCAAGCTCTTAAAGGGGCACTGATCTAACGCAATTCCCCGGGACTGGTTGTTGCCTTTGTTATTGTTTTATCCCAGTGAGTACCCGGATGTATAGCAGAAATCTAGACTAGTTCGCGACCTCTGCTGCGCCATTCGTAAGCGCATTAGTCACTTTTATGGGTAGTAATAAGGGCGTATGGTCACATTGATCAACAAAATGAAATACAGATTTCGAGATAATAAGGAAATGTAGGTATATTTGTGGGTAGCATCGGTAATGGTGACGAAATTTTGATAAGTCACTTGCTTGGTAATTTTGCGATTTTCGTTTACACTATTTTGACTTGCAACACAAAGTAATTATTTCACCCAATCATTGCTTTTTTATAGTGTGTATATTTTTTTCGGGTCAAAATGTGTAACATTTTCAAATTTATTAAACGCCTAAATATTCAGTTATTTTACAAAGTGACTGAAAAAACATTCCATCTGTATTATTATGATAACGAATTCCAAACCTTTTGATGTTCAATGTCATCACCAAGAGACTGAAAATGTTACGTTGTAAAGTACATTTCTATGTTGTTTAGTTTCTAATCCTACATAATAATCTGTTGTGATGTTTTTATGCCCTTTTGATTGTCTTAATCAATTTTAGTCAGTCTGAAAAATGTCCCAACCAAGACGTAAAGGAACAAGAACGAATCGGTTCAATGCTACAGCGAATGAAGGAAAAAAAATGCAAATACCATAATTACAACCTACCAACTTTATGTGTATAAATTTTAGGCAGCTTCCTTGTTCGAGGAATGTATCCGTGAATATCCACACAAAGGAACAATATCCCACTCGTCTGCAGCTGTACAAAGAAACTTATTCGATGTCACGTGTCTCTGTAACAATCAATTTTTTTAAAACATATATATCGTTTCGGGATATTATAACCCGTGTTCGTTTCTCAACTGATCACCTAGATTGTTTCAGGTGTTTCATATAGGTGTCAAGTCTCAAGGGTCGGCTGAGAAAGCCCACGTGACAACTATTCCTAAATATTCCCACGGTTCCTAAAAAATCCATTGTGATAGATAACAATGAGCAATCAATCACCATATTATTAGGTAACCCTTTGAACAAAGTATGTTGTTTTTACATAGACACTTCACGCCATGATATGAGTGTATTCCCTTTGTTTTAGTAAACTTAGACGTGTAAACACTCCCTTTTGACATATCCACTGTGCAAGATAACAGTGATTAATCAATCAACGTATTTTCTGTTAATCCTTTGATGACTAGGAACGATCTGTTGATATACAAAAAAAAGTAAATCAACTGATCATTCACCTCTTCCTGGGCTGCCACGTGCATATTACATAACACACATTTCATCTCACTTCAAACCTGGATTTAGATTGAATAATTACCCCAGACACAATAAATGCCAAATGGGAACCTTTGTCGGGTAATCTAAGTGGTGCTACCACTAATTGTACCTGTAATAAATTCATTAACTGAGCATCAAGTGAATGACGACAAATACACAAGTGTAGGGTTATACGAGAAAAAGTGGATGACAACAAGGGAGTAGTAATCGTATTATCGACGCAAGCCGAAATCCGAAAATGCTTTCACTGCATGGATACTTTTTTTAGTATCAAACTATAACCATCTGGGGTATTTCCAAATGACGACATCCGATGAGCTCCGCTGTTCTTTTTTTCTGTTTGTTTAGGCTGAAGAAATTAATTAACATGCGCCCTTTGTCGAAATCTTTATAGATCACAGTTAACCAATCAGTGTTTATGCAAAAATTCGTAAAACAAATATTGCCTCCAGCTTCCAAGTTTATTTAGCTGTCCTTGCAGACGGTAGCCCAGTCTCTGGTCACGCTCAGTTGCGTTGGGTATCATCCGGGTACTCACGGGGGAAAAAACAATAACAAAGGCAACAACCAGTCCGGGGAATTGCGTTAGATCAGTGCCCCTTTAATTCAGTGATACCCCGGGATACTGCTGGTCAGTTTACTTGTGTTACAATGGACAAAGTGTAGTGGATTTGATTTTATCATCCAAAACTGGCTCCCACAGGAGATATAGCTTGGATGAGATCAAGCGATATCTACACTGTAGATATCGTTGCAATGAAATAACATCAAAATGCTTTGCAGACCATTGTGACGTCACTGGTTACCATGACGTCACATTCAAATGACATCACTAATGGCTCTGCTACTGAAGCTGTTAGCAGTACTTTTTACACTGAAGACACTGCTAATTATTGTCTACAAATGGAAAAAGTTGGAAGAATGATGTTGGATGATAAATAAAATCTCACACTCGTGTCTTTTGATATCAAATATATCAACACTTGATGAAAGTGGCAAAAATCCTCGGCAAGCCTCGGAATTTTTCCACTTTTATCAACTCGTGTTGATATATTTGATATAAAAAAACACTTGTGATTCTCTATATTGCTAATTCGGGGCTGTTTACTCACTTTCAAAGCTCATATAGTTTAAAGCTTGCAGACCTCTGTTGTACTTATGCAGGGATGAGAATGGATATTATCTTTGCAACGTCCTTGCGTGGATCAATGCTCATGATGTCAATCACTGGATTGTCTGGTCCAGACTTGATTATTAACAGACCGCCGTCATATAGCTTGAATATTATTGAGTGCAGTGTTAAACAACAAACCAACCAAATCTTTGAAATGGAGCGTGGTCCATAATTTGGGGGTGTTAAGGGGGAAGCAATGAGATTTTATCAAATTTGTGGTCACTAAAATTCGCAGACATTCTCGGATCTGCAGAAGATTCTCACCCCTGCTTAAGGCATACACACATTGAATGGCAGGCTCTTCGGTGATACTGTGGAGTGGATAACATTAGTGCTGGTTCTGGCTGTTTACTCACTTTGCTGATTCGGGGATTCATCATAGAGATGAATCAACCCATTTCCCATTGTTCTATTTAAAAAAACAACACATGACCTCAGATACACGAAATCTCAATGATATTTCTACAGTTAATCATGTAAACCATGACAGTACACAGTGGAGTATGTATGAGTGGAATGAGGATAATCAACAACAGTTTCTAAACAATTTCCGACCCGTGAAGATTCCGGGGTAGAATAGATCTTCAGCAACCCATGCTTGCTGTAAAAGGCAACTATGCTTGTCGTTAAAGGCGACTAAGGGGATCGGTAGGTCAGACTTGCTGACTTGGATGATGCATGTCATCGATCCCGATTGCGTGGATTGATGCTCATGATATTAATCACTGGATTGTCTGGTCCAGACTCAATCATTTACAGACAGCCGTCATATAGCTGGAATATTGCTGAGTGCGGCGTTAAACAATTAACAACAAACCAAACCAACTAAACAATTTCGAAGAACTATTTTTCGCAAAGTATGAAGAACTTGTGTCTCTGAGTGCAGGGGATATAGATAACACGATCAGGGGAATGACAGAAATGTAGCAATCACTATGAGGGTTTTTAAGTCTAGTAGTTACATTATGACAACAAAGCAGCCTCCATTGTGGGATGAAGAGTGGTGACTATTAAACAAAGAAACTTTGCAGCTTTAAGAGTGAGTGAGTGAGTATGGTTTTACGCCGCTTTTAGCAATATTCCAGCAATATCACGGCAGGGGACATCAGAAATGGGCTTCTCACATTGTACCCATGTCGGGAATCAAACCCGGGTCTTTGGCATGACGAGCGAACGTGTTAACCACTAGGCTACCTGACCACCCCGGCAGCTTTAAGAGCTCACCAAGACTATGGAGAGGACATTGAGTTCTGCATAGATTGTGTAAGTCTTAATTCTCTTCTAATAAAGAAAATTATGAGAAACAAGGGAATAAGCTGGTTACTGAGAGACACAACCCCAAGTTTTTTTGGAAAACATTTTAAAAATGTAGATGTGCCTCAGGAATATTAAATGTTGTTACCCCAGACCAGTGGCTTGTACATTTTCAAAATGTTCTCAGTATTGAGAAACACATTGATTGTGTTATAACTCTCAGAGTAACTGATATACATGATGCGGATCCAGATTTATCTAACACAGATATGATGATATGTGATGATTTAAATGCCATTCACTGATGAGGAAGTCCTTATGTTTTTGCACAATTTAATTAAAAGTAAGTCACCAGGGTCTGGCAGTATTGTAAGTGAGTTTGTGAAATCATTGAGACATTAAACTGCACCTATCTTTAACAGAATTTTCAACAGAATCCTTCACACTGCAGTTTTTCTTGAGGAGTGGGGAAAGAGCATAATATGTACCGTATTCAAGGGAGGTAATGTGGATGAACCAAATAATTTACAGGGGAATTGACACTATATGTAACATATTGACTTCCACTCTGGACCAACGCCTCCAGTCCTGGGGTGACAATAAGAATGTATTAAGTAAACATAGGCAGGTTTTAGACCAGAATATTCCACAACAGACCAATATTTAGTCTTAAAGCTACTTTACACAAGTACATCTCAAAGACCAAGGGAAGATTTTACTGCATCTTTATTGACGTTTTGAAGGCTTTGGACAGAGTAAACCACAACATTCTTTTAAGAAGCCGAAATGGTTTGGGAATAAATTGGAACTTTCTACAATTACAAGCACTTATTGTACTCTAACTTGTCATGTGTTGGAATGGAGGATTGTCTTTCTGATTATTTCCCTTGTAGTGATGTTGGGAGTGAGTGAGTACAGTATTCCAGTTATATCACTGCGTGTCAGCTGAATGAAGGAGGAAAGCCCAAAGTGATGAGTGAGTGAGTTAAAATTTAACGTCACATCGGCAGTATTTCAGCCATATAGTGACGAGAACATTATAATTAATAAATTTAGACGAATAAAAACCTGTCATCAACGGACAGTATAAATAACTAGACTATCACAGTTTAGAAGTAAAACTAGCTGCGTGAACAATTAAAAAAGAATAACCTATGATTCAACAATACATTATAAAAACCAGCAACCAAAGCCCGAAGTGATGAGTGATGTTGGGAAAAAATGCTGGTCAAGGCATATTCCTTGTGAGTGAGTGAGTGAGTTAATATTTAAAGTCACATATTCCTTAGTACAGACGATGTATCCTTTGTTGCGAACAGTGCCTTACAGCTGTAGCTGTAGCTATAAAAGGAAAAAAATATTCTTGAACATTTTTGTGTATCCACTAAAATGGAAGTTAATCTAAACAAAACTAAAATTATCGTGTTTCGGTGAGTTGGAATATTGAAAAGTTATGAAAAATGGTATTTCAAAGGAAAAATAGAAGTTGTGAATTTTTATAAATATTTAAGAACTGTTTTCATCACCAAGTGGTTGTGGAGTAAGGCCTTCAGCTCAAGCAAACAAATCAATCGGATTCATCAACTACTACCTAAAGAAAAATGGGTACCTGTCCTTCAAGTTGCCTTTAAAATATTTGACCGTGGTGTCATTCTGATCTTATGTTATGGAGCTCAAGTTTTGGGAACAGTGTACATCAAATTAATTGAAAGTATCGAAACAAAATATCCTTCTGTAAATGGTATCTTCGTCTCCCTAAGAATACACCATCTTCCCTAGGCGAGGGAATTAACTGACTGTAAAAGTCAAGTTTCCAACCTTGCCAAACTAGGTTTTCTGGTACCTTCTATGTCCCTCCTATTGACCAATCAGATTGCACCTGTCATATCACTTGCATTTGTTTCAAACAAAATGGCGGCGCCAGTCAAGATAATCTGATCAATAATCAAAATCTGTCTTGTAATAAAGCGGGTCTTACTTTGCAAAGTGCATCAAATCACGTGAGCCCCTTGATTAAAAATATGATTTTTTTAAAAAGATTTGGAAAATATCTGTTGACACAGAGTTTGCGGTACACATGTTTTTCAAATCCTGCAATCGACTTATATCTGCAGTTTACTAACCAGATGTCGATTTTGTTACAATATTTTGATTGGACAATGCATATACTCGTTAGTCCAGTCAAAATATAACTACATAATTCCTGCCTAGTTTGGCAAGGGTGGAAACTGGACTTTAATAGTCAGTTAACTCCCTTGTGTCGGGAATATGAGAATACACCTAATATTAGAGTACTTGGGGAGTGTGGCAGATGAAATAATTTCTGTTTAATTGTAAACTTGGAAGACACAATTACACTCCCCATAATAAACGATTTTGCAATTTCTGTTTGTCCAAAAACTTTAAATATATTGAAGAGGAATACCATGTGACGTTGACATGTGAAGGATATGCCACTATATGAAGAAAGTATCTCTTGCCATATTACACTGAATGTCCATCTGTAATATAATTCACACAGCTAATGCTAACAAATGATAATCTTGTCCTTAATAATATGTGTTTTTACTTAGCAAACAGCTACAAATTAAGAAATACCTAATACCTTTTTGTCATGTTTGTCATGAATGAAACATATATATATGTATATTATATGTACATGTTGTATGTATACATATATGTGTATATATAATTGTGTGTATTTATCTCTAGCATTTTTATCATGCTATATTAATGTATTATGTATGTATTATGGGCCGATGACCTTGTTACTGAAATATTTTGTCTTGTCATGTTTGAAAATATGAGGCCTTTCATAAAATGGTTTCACCAAATGTTTGGTAGTTGGGTCATTTATGCAAAATAGCTAGGTTAGGCCATCGTCACCCTTCAATTGTTATGTCACTGAATAAGGGGGGAGGGCTTGCTGCACCTGTTTCACTGACCCATGAAGATCCGGGTTAGAATAGATTTTCAGCAACCCATACTTGCCGTAAAAGGCGACTATGCTTGTCGGAGGAGGAGACTAACGGGATCTGGTGGTCAGACTCACTGACTTGGTTGAAACATAACATTGATCCCAATTGCATGGATCGATGCTCATGATATTAATCACTGGCTTGCCTGGTCCAGACTCAATTATTTACAGACCACTGTCATTTCCCTGGAATAATGTTGAGTGCGTTAAACAACAAACAAACAAACAAACAAACAAACAAACAAACAAACAAACCCGTTTTACTCGAAGATGCCACAACAGAGCGGCAATGTGACATTTTTTCCAATGTACTCTTCAAATGACATAGACACATATCCATTTATTGGTTAACCCAAAACGTCTAGAATGCTTTTTATTCATGTGGATGATAGGTGGTCCTTATTGTAGATAAACACAAGAAGGTTTCAAAAGATGTATGACATGTTTTGTTGATTATAAGCATAATGCCTTGCAACATTTCTACTGATACTGACCATGTCTGTTTCAGGTAAATGCAAAGACAAAGTACATGAACATACCCCAGTACCACAGGAACAATGAGCCTTGATTCACAAGTATCACAAGAAAGTGAAGGGGGGGAGCTTGCCAATGAGGCCAAAACGAAAATGCCTGCCATGAGAATCACCAAACTCAAGCTCAGTGGCAGAAATTATTCTTCAAAAGAAGAAAGCACTGAGGAGGCTGAAACGTTCATTAATGCCATCATGACGAAAGTATCCCGAAATCCTGTTGAAGAAAAGGTTGTTTCTTCATCTGTATCTGGCACACTTCAACGCCTTCCAGGAAAGTTTTTGATGAAGATCTTCTATGTCAGCCGAACCAGTCCCCCGTCTAAGCTGTTACAAACAGTTGGTACATTCTTTGCCAGTGAAGATGGTATAGACCAACGTTTACATTCAGATATGCACATAGATATTATTCTATTTCTTGTTAGACATATCTACTCTTCTGGGTCAGATTCCTCTGTCTATTTCCCGGAAATATTTGCACTAACATCTGGACGAAACCATTCACTCCTAAAAGAACATGTATGCGATGAAGAATTCCCAATTAAATGTGCCAGACGTGTTTTGAAATTCAATTTGAAGTCCTTATCCTCCAAACATATCAGTGGGCCCACCTCATCATCAGCACTATCCTACCGACCTGATGAAGGAACAATGATCACCTTCTGGGATTATCTGGGTCAAATTACAACATCAATCAAGATGCCACTCAAAAACGACGCTTCCCTCTATTCGTTGAATAGTTTTCAAACTAAGAGAGGCACGCCATGCAAGGTATCTATGATTGTAGGAGATACCTATATCAAAATATCTCGTCAAATGAGTCTGAAAGATATAGCCATCATGCTTTATCGTCTTTCTCATATCACAAGAGGTAGGCGATCCAAAACATACCCAGACAATAAGGTTGAGACTGATGACGTCAATTTTGCTGTATTTAGTCAAGTGAAGGTAGAAAAGAAATTGAAAACAGTGGAAAAAATGAATACAGCGTTGAAAGAGAGACTAACCTCTCATCTCAAAAACCCAGAACAGAGTCTTAATCTACGGTTGTCCCATCGTAATCTGGACGAATGGAATGATGCAAACAAATTTATCCTCAAGATGAAGACACCACACAGACCCAGACTTCGGCGGTTGAAAGCATGGGACAATGATCCACCAAGACTTGATGAGCTAATGCAAGTAGTTAGAGATGCGACAGACTCATCTGAATATGATCAGGTTATTGACAGGCTGTTTGTGGAGTTTTTCAGTTCTGACAAAGATAAAATTAGGAAGAAAAGATTCCCCTTGCTGACGTTTTTGGAAGGCCATTGTTCAACAGCGCAAGGCTTGTCCATGTTCTGCTACTGTGGAAAATGGCTGAAGATTGAGAACGAGTACATGGTGAATCTAGAAGACCAGTTCAGCCAAGTTGAGCTGCACAACCGCCTGAGTGAAAATATCCTTTCGTTGCCATGGACTTGCGTTAGTGATGAAGAGAAGATGCCCACACGACAACAAACATTTGAAGGGGGATTGTTTTTAAGGTGGATGAAGCAAATTTTGCATAAAGACTCAAACCTGGATGACTTTAACATGAAGGCTGGGCAAAACACATTTGAAGATGTAAAGATGGATGACTATATGGAGAAGCCTAGTATAAGCTTTGAGGAGAGAGCCAGGCAACTTTTCTACAAGATGCTTTGCCAACAGGCCGAAGAACACTACAATGAAGGTTACATCCTGTATGATCAACTGGTCTCTGACAACACTTCGGGATATCTCCTTGGGGACAGGATCTTTGTTTTCGGCCAGAAGAACATAGAGTTGTATGACATCCTCTACTACACTCAGGAGAAGACCTATCTCATTCACGTCAAGGAGGGTTTTGGGAATTCTACCAGAGATGCATGCTCACAAATCCGCATTTCTGCTGAGTTTGTGTTCAGATACCTTCTTTGCAATAACAGCTTTGATATCCTGGCAAGTTACTGGTCACGTCTCACAAAGGGAGGGGGGAAATATCGTCAAGTTGTGAGAGACAGGTACCTGAAACTTGGAGAGGATGGTTTTTATCAACTTTTTAAGAGGAATGAGATAATCTTTGTACTGGCATACAGGGATGCCAAGATCACAACCAACAACGATTCCTTTGTTCCATATCCAAAAGAACGACTTTCTAGAAGATTTGGGGATGACCTTAAACTAGTAACTGAAAAATTACTGGCATGCAATTACCTGAAAGAAATACATGGACAACCTGCAGTTACTGACAAAGTGTTCACAACAGTAGAGCAAGCAAGGGAGGAGATTCAACTGACGTCCAAGAAGGATGCCCAAGCTGCGTTCAACATACTGAAAGAAACCATGTCCAGCCATTCATCATTCATCGCCAAGATGGAGGTTGTGCATCTGTTCAGTCACTTCAGAACCTTCGTCACAGCTGGTAAAAGACTCAGCCTAAAGATGTGTCGTCTCCAAACGTCTTTTGAATGATAGAATGAATTCAGGCAATCTATATCAAAACAGATGGGAGTAGACCATTCAAAGAACTAGACAATACAAAAAGTTCAAAATAAAACTGTCTCCGGTGCCCCCAAGAAGAGCTTTACTTGTTACCTCTACAGAGTCTAGAATCCGTTTCAAAGTACTTTGTTTGACTTACGACTGCCTCCTTTCAGCTGACCCAGTGTGCTTGTCTGATAGTGTTATCTTCTGATCAGAAAATTTGAAGCTTTAAAATATCACCAAACCAAAACTGAAATATTTTGGCCACAGAGCATTCAACAATACAGATCCGGCTCTCTGGGACTTTCAGCCGTTCACATCAAGATTTCTGCATCACTAGACTGTTTCAAGCCAGAACTCAAACATACCTGTTCAGAAAATATTATTGACAATGTTTGTCAGTCATGAATATGTCTCGTTGTAGCACTTAGAGCATACGCCATACGTCTGGAACTGGCTCTTTAGAAAAACACTTTATTATTGCTATGTTTGTTTTGTTTCCTATGATATCAGCTGTAGTGATATGTCACACTGTCATGCCGTTTTGAAGATACATGAATTTGCTATTTATAAAGTAGATACTTATATTTCATGGAATATGAACTATGAATCTGGATTCCAGCTGGAGAACAAACAACAGTTATGAAAAACAGTAATTTGGCCTCCGTTTTTGCAGAACTTGTTATCTGGTCATACTGGATGTCCTGACAAAAAGTAAAGTCAGTGAATGTTTGAACACAGCAATCTTTGTCCTTTAATTTCTCTCACGAAACAGCTGACCCGTGAAGATCCGGGTTAAAATAGGTCTTTAGCAACTGAGACTGATCCAGACCGCCGTCATAAACTGGAATATTGCTGATTGTGGCGTTAGACAACAAACAAAGATAAGATTATACAGAGGATACATCCTTCAAAGGATTATTAACAGTACACCCCTCCCCCACCCCCAACCACCCACCCCCACCCCTTCATCCGAGGGAGTTACGAAGCGTTTGAAACTAGTCTGAGTCACCTTTGCTGACCTAGCCATAGCGACATGTAACCGAAAATTGAAGATGACACCAGGTGTTCACAATAAGAGGAAGCATGTCCTGCCAAGCTGGTAGCACCCGCCACTCAAACAATTTGCAGGAACATGTACGGAAAGGCGGCATTTAAATAAGTCAGAAAATCAAGTGAAACCTTTCATAGAATGTGTGATGGAAGGAGTGGAATGAACTTATTAAAAATAAAACGCTTATGGAATGAGGATCACTAAACTTAGGACCAGTGACCTATTCAAGTAGAAAATAGAGCAAAAAAAAGAGCCTCAAAGCTACGTGACGAGAACAGGTCGCCTAATCCCATCAAAATAAAAAACGTCCCTGATTCATTTTGTAAGACACTTACATGTCTTCCTGAAAAGTTTTCCCTGAACATTGTTTGTTTGTTTGTTTTTTAACGCCACACTCAGCTATATGACGGCGGTCTGTAAATAATCATGACATGCATCAACCAAGTCAGCGAGCCTTACCACTCGATCCTGTTAGTCGCCTTTTACGACAAGCATTGTCACCTTTTACCGCAAGCATGTGTTGCTGAAGACCATTCTACCCCGGAATCTTAACAGGTCGTCAGGAATAGATTCGCAGGGTTCCTTGCATGTTTTACAGCACGAAGCTTTGCTAGTTTGACAGGGAAGGTCATATCTCCCTCTCCAGTCATGGGGGACATCTACAGCTATTGACTAGACAGATGCACAGAAATTCAGAGGTCAGTATCCTGGGACAGAATGATTAGGTTAGATAATCCTGAGTGCATCTATGAACTTATGTTTTGGAGGGACAATGTTTCCCCCCTGAACTGCCGGACTCCATTGACTTTAGTATTTTCAGATGCCAGTGATTTGGGCTGTGCTGGTTACATACAAAATACTGATTACGTTGTCAATACAGCCGGGATTTGGATCATGCTAAACGCAGTTCAACACGGAGAGAGATGAAAGCTGTGGAATTAACTTTGATTGCATTTTCAAATACACTGCGCAATAAGACCGTAAAATGGTTTACAGATAGCAACATGTCATGTCGCAACATGTCATGTCGCAACATCTGGTAGTTTTAAAACGAATTTACTGAAACTAGCCATGTCAGTATACAGCTAGTATGCACAATATTTTATTGAAGTTCAGTTGGATCCCAAGGTCAGAAAATGAGAAAGCCTATGCTTTAACCAGATTTGAAGATTCAGATGATTGGAGAGTTACAAATACAATTTTCAGGATTCTGGATGCAAGATGGGACCACATTCAGTGGACAGATTCGCAAATCTAATTAATACAAAGTTGGTAGGATTCAATTCCAGATCTTGGGTTCCCGGTGCCGAGGCAGTCGATGCGTTTACACAACAGTAGCAAAGAGACAACAACTGGGCTGTACCACCTGTACATCTGTTTTTTTAAAAAAAATCAAATTCGTTCTGAGTAACAAGGCTTCTGCAACTATGGTTGAACCTATGTGGCCCTCTGCGTCATTTGGGCATGTCTTGTTTGATGGTGATAACCCAAGACCTTTTGTTGCAGATATGCTACAACTTACAGGCAGTACTACTGTTGAAGTTGGAAGCAAAACTACTATGTTCGATTCATTTAACGGATACGTTCTGGCCATTAGAATTCATTCAATTTGATGTTAATATTGCAGATATGTTTGGTCTCGGCATCTGGAAGGAGAAAGATTCCTTGGTTCTTAAGGATTTGATAAGTGTAGCAGGAAAAATGCCAGAAATATATTATATTCTATGGAAAAAATGGAGTTTCCATTTTCCAGAGGTACCTTGTTTACCAGCAAAATCTTTCCATGTTGGTTTATATCTCACCTCTTTTAGCCAAGGAGGTAAGAAATCGCATTCTGTTGCAGCAATCTATGGCACAATTGGGCACAGCAAGTAGCAGGTTTAACAGATCCATGGCAGTCTGAACTCATAACAAATATCAGAGAAGCAGCCCTGAGAAATTATAGTAATCCCGTCCAGAAGAAAGAGCCAATTGATACGGATATGATGAAGAAACTTGTTTGTGTTTTTGGAAAGGAAGGTTGTTCCCTGTTCGAGTTAAGATGTCCGACTTTGTCAATTCTCTCGTATGCAGTTTTTATCCCCTGAAATGGCAGAAGGGGGATTATGTCGTGGCGCAGTCCGTCCGTCCGTCCATCCGTCCCACAGAGGGTACTAAGCTTGTGAAATCAACTCCTCCTACAGTTTCTAAAGAATATCCCTGACACTCTTCACACAAGATGTCGACATGATGATACGCATATGGCAGTCCTGTTTCATTTCGACTAATTTTGACAAATTACTGCCCCTGTTTTACGGAGTTGCATTTGCCTAATTGTGAGAGAGGGTACTAAGCTTGTGAAATCAACTCCTACAGTATCCAGAGATTACCCCTGACAGTCTACACACAAGATGTCGACATGTTGATGATACGCATATCGAAGTCTCGTTTCATTTCGACTAATTTTGACAGAGAAACTGCCCCTGTTTTACGGAGCTTCATTTGCCTTATTGTGAGAGAGGGTACTCAGCTTGTGAAATCAACTCCTCCTACAGTTTCCAGAGATTACCCCTGACAGTCTACACACAAGATGTCGACATGTTGATGATACGCATATCGCAGTCCCGTTTCATTTCGACTAATTTTGACAGAGTAACTGCCCCTGTTTTACGGAGCTTCATTTGCCTTATTGTGAGAGAGGGTACTAAGCGTATGAAATCAACTCCTCCTACAGTTTCCAGAGAATATCCCTGACACTCTACACACAAGATGTCGACATGTTGATGATACGCATATCGCAGTCCCGTTTCATTTTGACTAATTTTGACAGAGTAACTGCCCCTGTTTTACGGAGCTTCATTTGCCTTATTGTGAGAGAGGGTACTAAGCGTATGAAATCAACTCCTCCTACAGTTTCCAGAGAATATCCCTGACACTATACACACAAGATGTCGACATGTTGATGATACGCATATCGCAGTCCCGTTTCATTTCGACTAATGTTGACAGAGTTACTGCCCCTGTTTTACGGAGCTTCATTTGCCTTATTGTGAGAGAGGGTACTAAGCGTATGAAATCAACTCCTCCTACAGTTTCCAGAGAATATCCCTAACACTCTACACACAAGATGTCGACATGTTGATGATACGCATATCGCAGTCCCGTTTCATTTTGACTAATTTTGACAGAATAACTGCCCCTGTTTTACGGAGCTTCATTTGCCTTATTGTTAGAGAGGGTACTAAGCTTGTGAAATCAACTCCTACTACAGTTTCCAGAGAATATCCCTAACACTCTACACACAAGATGTCGACATGTTGATGATACGCATATCGCAGTCCCGTTTCATTTCGACTAATGTTGACAGAGTTACTGCCCCTGTTTTACGGAGCTTCATTTGCCTTATTGTGAGAGAGGGTACTAAGCGTATGAAATCAACTCCTCCTACAGTTTCCAGAGAATATCCCTAACGCTCTACACACAAGATGTCGACATGTTGATGATACGCATATCGCAGTCCCGTTTCATTTCGACTAATTTTGACAGAGTAACTGCCCCTGTTTTACGGAGCTTCATTTGCCTTATTGTTAGAGAGGGTACTAAGCTTGTGAAATCAACTCCTCCTACAGTTTCCAGAAAATATCCCTGACACTCTACACACAAGATGTCGACATGTTGATGATACGCATATCGCAGTTCCATTTCATTTCGACTAATGTTGTCAGAGTTACTGCCCCTGTTTTACGGAGCTTCATTTGCCTTATTGTGAGAGAGGGTACTAAGCTTGTGAAATAAACTCCTCCTACAGTTTCCAGAGAATATCCCTGACACTCTACACACAAAATGTCGACATGTTGATGATACGCATATCGCAGTCCCGTTTCATTTCGACTAATTTTGAAAAAAATCATGCGGGGGATGTTGTGCTCTCAGAGCACTCTTGTTTTCAGAATTTCTGAAGTTGTACATATAAAACGTTCAGATCTATGTTTTCATGATGCACATGTTCGTATTTTCATTGAAAAAAGCAAGACAGACTTGTACAGAGGTGGTAGATATGTGCTGATTTTGGACTCTGTGTCCAAACTTTGTCCAGTGAACATTTTGGGTCAATATTTGACAGCTGCAATATTAAGCAAGATTCTGAGGAGTATACATATTTCGTCAAATTAGTTGTTTCAAAAACAGAAAGGAGAAACGCCCCTGTCATATACTCGAGCAAGAGAAATATTTCTTGAAATTTTTAAATGTATTGGTGAAGATGTTCCAAAATTCGGATATACAGTCGGAAGGAGCAACAGCCGCCGCCAAGGCCGGGGTACCCGACAGGCTGTTCAAGAGACACGGCGGCTGGGCCTCTGACAAAGCACATGTTTATGTCAAAGACAATTTAACAGAATTATTAATTGTGTCGTCTTTGTTGGGTTTGTAAAAGTCAGTATTAAATGTGTTTACATTTAACCCTTCGTTTTAATTTCGAACTGCGGTAGGCATAACCCATAAGCTGCGTATGTTGTACATGGTAAATATTTCATGTTTGTTTGAGCGAAGCGAATGAGAACATAAATTAATTTATTATGGGTTAAATACGGTAAGAGTTTGCCTGCCGCAGCCAGAGGTGCATTCAATAAGCTGTTTGGTGCCGAGGCACCAGCGACCGCTTGAGAGCTCCTCCGAACATTTCCTAATCAACGAAACGCACGCTGAGAGCACTTTCTAGCGCCTCCGCGGGGCCTGTGAACATTACATTATCGACATGGAACAACTTGTTTGACATACACGCACTCAGTGAAGTTTGATACCACCACGGTAGTGATTACATTTATTGGAGGACTGTCACTTGTTAAAACCAGGAAAACCCTATTGTTTTAGCTGCATTTTGAAGCCCCTCGCAGCACGGAGTATTTTTCCTTGCAACCCATGCTAATTTCAGTACAGAAAAATCCTTTTCATGCGTCTGTCTGTGAACAAGATACATGTATAATAAAATTTGGTATGAAGTTGCAGTTTTGTCCCGAAAACACTCATGTGATTTTTTTGGTAAACCCCGATATAAACCTTCACCTGTCGAAAAAGTAAATTCAGATATTTTCATAGGTGTCTGCCTTCTCTTAAATAAATTCAAAACAAATTGCGATTTGTTCTTTTTGTACTGCAGTCTACAATATTCCAGCAATATCAAGGCGGCCTGTAAATAATCGATTTTGTCCCTGACAACTTTACCAGTGGTTGATTTGGACAACGTCCCATGCCGTCGGAGCATTCGTGACCAACTCGTGTTCATCCGGGACAAGCAGGTTACGGAAAGGGGCAAGTAGTGACGTCACGAATGGCCGTCGGGGCACAAGGGAACACAATCCACCAAGTCACCGATCCATTTAGTTGAATCTTACACCATGCATACAAACAGATACAACGAACTGTTACAAATTCCACGATCTATCTCCTCTATATTACCATATAACATTTACGTACATAACGAACTCTGTACAGCGAACTGACGGATATAGCGAACTGATATCTGGAGCCCATCGAACTGAGAAATCTCACTCAGTGTCAAGTGTCACTGACAGTTAGCTGTACGCAATCAGCCGCGAATCAACGCAATCACAGTCTATATTTTGATTTTCCTATGTTAAATAAGTCGGTAGGATTACATGAGTTGGGTCCGACGTAGTTTATATCACGATAATGCCATAAAATAAAGTTGTGTTGTCTAATCGGTGACCGTCTAACTATAACGGTAAGATTATTGTATCTTTATTCAATAAAACAATACAACTGTACATACACAATGTTCAACAACATTGCTAAAATAAGTCTTTGACGCCATTTTGAAAACCAAGCCCTCTGCCGGCGGCTGTTGACACATCATTCGATTGCACCCGAACGTCCGCGGAGAGTGAGTGAGTGAGTGAGTTATTATTTAACGTCACATGGGCAATATTTCAGCCATATCGTGACGAGAAGTTACATTTATGATACATTTATGATACATATATTTAAACTGAATAAAAAGCTGTCAACGAAGGACAGTAGAATAACTAGAATATCACAGACTTGATTTAAAACTAGTTGAGAATATTAAAAGGCAGTAAGCATTAATGAACACCACAATATAAAAATGGGCTAGAAATCGTCAGCAACTGAAGGGAGATCACCATACTGGGGACCATGGGGACTTTCAGTACTTTTGCTTCCTGCATGGACCCCGGCAGGATTTATATCATCCCTTCAGACACTGGCGACAGTGTACCAGTTAAGCCTTAGATTAAAAGAACGAAGATACTACGTTTAAAAGCCTAGTGTGCAGAAAAATACTTCGATTGATATGGGACTTACATGCCATCTTAGGGGGACAATAATTTTACGTTACTTCAACCCCCCTCAAGGGTACAGCCACTAACAATCTAAGTTATGAATTTCGCACTACCAATTTTTAAAACAATACATTGAACACATCAAAATTTATGAACAAGTTCTAATTCCTTTAAAAAAACATAATATTAAACGAGAATTAACATCATTAAAAAGGTCCTTAATTGTTCTTACATTGAAATATTTAGCCCTTGTGATGGAAAAATCAACACAGTCAAGCAGGACATGCTTGACTGTGATTCTTTCATCACAAGGGATAAAAAATGGAGGATCCTCACCTTTTAGTAAATATTCATGAGTATATCTGCTGTGCCCAATACAACATCGTCGCATAATGACCTCTTCAAATCTGGACTGACAGCCCAAGAAGGTATAACCGATATTTGGTTTAATTTCATGTAATTTATTGATACCTACTTTGGCGTCCCACTTCTTTTGCATAAGATCTCGGATGTAAGATCGAATCATGGGTTTAAAATCAGTGTATGGGATCAGAAGTGGTGTCACAGATTTGTTGAGCGCTGCTTTAGCAGCAGCATCGGCCATTGTGTTACCTTTGATACCAACATGGCTTGGTAACCAACAAAAGACGATGTCATATTGGCCAGTAGCAAGATCATTAAATAACTCAAGAATTTGGATTAAAAGTGGATGTTTTGATGACATATTTTTAATTGCCTGAAGGCATGAAAGATAATCTAAAAACAGTATGAATTGTTTATATTTAGATTGATTACTGATATATTTAAGTGCTGTAAAAATGGCGTTTGCTTCTGCAGTGAATATTGAACTGTTATCAGGTAAACGTGAAGAGATTGTTCTGGATCCAATGACAGTGGCACTAGCAACTGCGCCACCATCCTTGGATCCATCTGTAAATATAGATTTATAAGTGTCATAATTGTTTCTTAGTTGATGGTATTCTTGTTGGTAAATTAATTGGTTAGTATCAGATTTCTTTAATTTTGTTACCTCTACCTCTGGCCGTACCATTTGCCAAGGAGGTGTTGAAAACAGTTGAGTGGGAGCTATATCTTGCAGTTTAATATTGGAAGCAAACATGGCAGACTGGATTCTGATTCCAAGTGGTAGAACAAGAGATGACTTTTTATTGTAAATATCTTGGTAAAGAGGATTAAAGACGCAATTAAAAGCTGGATTGGACTGATTAGAATATAATTTAGTGACATATTGTAAAGATAATTTTAGACGGCGTTGTTTAAGAGAAGGTTCATCCGCTTCTACATACAGACTGTGAATTGGAGACGTCCTGAAGGCACCAAGGCAAGGCCTCAGGCCCTGTGGATGGATGGTATCGAGTTTTTGTAAATTACTGTTGCAGGCTCCACCATAGATGATGGAGCCATAATCAAGTTTTGAACGGATTAGTGACCTGTATAAGTGTAAGAGGGTTGTTTGATCCCCTCCCCACTTTGAATTAGAAACAACTTTCAAGAGATCGAGTGCCTTCAGGCATTTAGCTTTAAGGTATTTAATATGTGGAAGGAAAGTTAAGTGGTTATCAAAAATAAGTCCCAAGAACTTGGCCTCCTTAACAACTTTGATAGGAGTGCCATTCAGAAATAGTTCAAGGTCCTTACGTGGCTTATATTTTCGGCAGAAATGTATACAATTAGTTTTTGATTTTGAAAATTTAAACCCGTTTTCTAAACACCACTTGTGAATTTTATTAAGACATAATTGTAATTGCCTTTCCATTGTGTGCATATTTTTACCACGACAAGATATGTTAAAATCATCCACCAAAAGTGATACATCAACTGAATCATTTAAAACTTTTGACAAACTGTTCATTTTGATACTGAATAAAGTGACAGACAAAATACTGCCTTGTGGGACACCCTGATCCTGATTATAATGATCAGACAGGGTTGTACCCACTCGGACTTGAAATTGCCTGTCTGTTAAAAACTGGGATATAAAATGAGGCAGACGGCCTCTTAATCCAAAATCATGAAGATCTTTTAAAATACCATGTTTCAATGTTGTATCGTAAGCTTTTTCTAAATCGAGTCCATGATTATTTACCATGCGTTCCATCGTTTTACAAACACAGCTAGTTAGAGAGATAGGTCGGTAATTTGATGGATCAGAATGATCCCGCCCAGGTTTGGGGATTGGTATAACAATGGCTTATGCCATGAAGGTGGAAACGACCCAGATGTCCAAACGTCATCGAAGATAGTCAGCAAAGTTTCAAGGCATGATTCGGGCAAGTGTTTCAGTAGCTGATAATGAATATTATCAGCGCCTGCTGCTGTATCATGAGCTTGCCCTAAGGCAGTATGTAGCTTATGTAGTGAAAATACTTCATTGTAATCTTCACCATTATCAGATGTAAAATTTACTTTTTTCTTTTCCTGTTGGAGCTGATAGGACTGAATAAGTGCTCAGAAAGCGCCTGGGCTTCTGAACGCATGCCTGGTACATTGCAAGTGAATGTGGTGTCGCGTGAGGAAGGTGTAGTGTTGTGTTCTCTGACTGTGTTGAACCATTCGAAGTCTTCGCATTACACAGGCGAGCAGATTTCACATCTTGCTTGTAAATATTGACTCAAGAATTTGAGCACACAAAGTATTTGAGTGTTTAGCCGATGGGCAAAGTTGAGCCGTATGGCAGATCTTTTATCCGAGTGATACGATGTGTTTGGTGTGATATGGGAAGTCGCTGGTAAAGTTACAGTTGGGACCCAAAACTGAGCCAAGGAAAACGGGTTTGACAGATTCGTGGATTCGACTTGAAAGACTTTACCCGTCTGACGAGTGTATTTATTTACGATTAATAATAAACCTGCTCGCTTGTCAGCTGCGGTAGGCATAACCCTTGAGATGCGTATGTTGAACAAGGTAAATACGTTATGTTCGTTTGAGCGAAGCGAATTAGGAAATATTTCACGCATCGCTAGGTACACGCGCTATTTCCCCGAATTTGAGGTCCCCGGTAAGGTGCATAATAAGCCAGTCGCAACTGGTTACAGGCAGTTATGAATAAGCTGGATGTGCGTAGGTTGGTGAGTGTCTAGCTGTAGCTCTGTGAGAAACTCAACGTAATCGGACCTTCTGATACAGGTATGTATTACACATATACGTGATTTAGCAGATGACATTTGTTTGTTTTAAGATTTTGCTTTAGTATTATATACAAAACGTCACAGGTGAACTTCCGTGATTGATTATTGTAATTCCCTTATGACCGCCAAAAACAATAGAGAAATAGTATTAAACAGTAACAGCTCGCTGTACCAGGCCACAGCATCATTTGTGTCTGTCTGTCGTCCGTATTTATACCTGTTTTAGCTACTAATCTCATTTACTTATTAAAGTGACGATGAAATTGTTTTTGCGTTTGTTATTTGTTGTTTAACTCCGCTCTTGGCAATATTCCAGCTATATGACGGCGGTCTGTAAATAATCGAGTCTGGACCAGACAATCCAGTGATTAACAACATGAGCCTCGATCCACGCAACTGACATGCATCAACCAAGTGAGCGAGCCTGACCACCCGATCCCGTTAGTCGCCTCTTACGCCAAGCATAGTCGCATTTTACCGGAAGCATGGGTTGCTATAGACCTATTCTGGCGCTATCTCGACATAATGATATAATTTCGTTTGACTGAGGCATTGATGATTACTGTGCTGTGGTATTAACGACTTACTCTTTGCCAACTCCAACTGATCAGCACCTTGAGAGACACTGGTCCCGCATAATGTCCGATGTGCATTGTCGGTTTGACCTTTGGCAGGTTTAAGATACTGGAACATGGTCTGTTAGTTTGTAATATTCCCATTTTCCAATTCTTAATAGTTGGCATTTAACGTGATAAAATTTGTAAAACTTGCTCATTTCCCCCATTTTCTATTCAAATTTCGTCCCGAAATTTCCATAAACAAAATAGAACTGTGGTTATTTACATTATTAGACAAGTCCCTGGCTGTGTCGCTAAAGGCTGAACAGAGTCAACTGGCAACATGTACCCATGATGGTTTATGAGAACTGTCGGGTAGCCTGGTGCTTAAAGCGTTCGCTCGTCGCGCCGAAGACCCGGGTTCGATTCCTGACATGGGTACAATGGGGCCCATTTCTGGTGTCCCCCGCCGTGATGTGGTTGGAATATTGCCAAAAGCGGCGTAAAACCATACTCACTCACTCAATTTGTGATGCTCTCCAGTCATTGGTTTGCATTAATATCTGAGAAAAACAACGTCATTTTGTCAAGATTGATCTCCATTTCACGTTTTATGATCTTTTTATTTTATGTCATGTGTGATATTATCACTGTCGCATGACTTTGACTGGTTTGCCTTTTTAATGCCTCTAAGTATATATTGTACTTAAATTGTTTGATAGGCATTACTTAGAAATTGACGGATGACAAGATAGACACAATTTTATGGATAACAACTTCTTTAATACTGTGAAAAGCGACGTTTCAGTATAGATCCTTATACCTTTGTCAAGCAAGACTGAATGAGGGACATTGTAGTCTTGCTTGACAACGGTATAAGGATCTATACCGAAATGTCGCTTTTCACAGTATTAAAGAAATTGTTATCCATAAATATTGTATCTACCTTGTCTTACTGTAATGCTATAGCAAGTCTACATTTTCCATCTCACTGGGACTTCTTTTGAATTCATAACGAGTTAATTGTTTCTATCAATGAGTGAGTTAGTGAGTATGGTTTTAAGCAATATCAAGGCAGGGGATACCAGAAAGGGGCTTCACACATTGTACGCATTGTTTCTATTAAAATCATGTATTTTCAGAGTCTAAGCCTTAGTCTAAGTTGCACCTTGATATTAGGAGTACAATTGTATGTTGACTTCATTGCATGAAGAAGAGATCCTTTAATGGTTATGTATAATCAGCATACAATCAGCATGACAGGGCAAGTTGAAATCATGCCCATTTCTCCAAGAAGAAAACACATTTTGTTTTCCATGATTTCATGAAAGGAATTGATAACTTGTTCAACGTTATTCAATCAGTCCATTTTCATTGTATCGACCAATCAGGGCCGTTTAAGAAGATATCGATGATAAAAAGACAGGACATTTCTTAACGTGATATCGCCAAACACATTTACAGCGAGCTAATCCTGTTATCGCTGTACATTTGCCCGACCGGTTATTATCTAGGTCACTACAACAGCTTTCTAGGAAAATGTCAGAGTCAATGTCACGAGCTAAGGATCTATACCGAAACGTCGCTTTTCACAGTATTAAAGAATTATATTGTACTGAGTTATACATTTGGTTGTCCATTTTCCCCACGGTGTGTACGGTGTGTCCCACAATGTCTCATGTCATATTCCCTTTATATGCTCCAGCTGAGGAGAAGTCACTGACCTAAACATAATTCATCAAAAAAGCCAGTTCGCCATGCAATAGAACGCGCTCTTTTAAATATTTGCGGGTCGGTTTCTAAGAAAGACAGTGTCACGTGGTATGATTTCTACGAAGGCTATTACTGTATTATTACTCTGTGGATTTCTTGGAAACATCATTCATATATGTGCAATCAATTGGCGGTCGGGTAGCCTAGTGGTTAACCCCCTGGATGCCAGAGGGACATATATGTCCCTCCTCTACACCTTGAATAAGGTGGGAAATTCCCTGTTCTGTTATATCATCCACTGGCATTTTAGGCCAAGCAAAAGTACTGAACATGACCTCTTAAAATTAGGTACATCGTAAATGTCGCCATTTTTTACACATTACTAAATCACCACTCATGGCGTTATTTACAGCATGTTTTGAAATCTAAATTTCGCATATTTACTCGGAGAAATAAATTTCAAAAATAGCATATTAGTGATCACGGGTATCTGTCTTTTATGAAATCACCAATGATCATTCCAAAACGTCTCCGATAACCCTAGAATCGTTTAGAATGTTTTGGAAAAAACGAAAACACGAACGCCGAAGTGACCTTTCCGCCATATTGGATAGTGTTTACAAAATCACGTTTCAGGTACACCGGTTATGAGACGCCTGTAACATCAAGTATATTTCAAACTTATCTGCGATACCTACATCCTTGAATTCCTCATACATTTTAGAATCAAATGACCAGTGGTCTTTGTCACTAATACAAAGTGGCTAGATGAAATTAAGCAAAATAATTTAGGTGTGAAAACGAACGCTGTGCTCGAAAAACTGCACTTGTTTGAAATGTAAACAAAGCTAAATTCAGATTTTACACAGTGTAGCATTTTCTCCTATTTTGAGCTATCCATTCGTCTATTCGTTCAAGATATTGGCTCAACATTTTCAGAATATGCATGGGAAGAGAATCGTAGGAAGAATTAGGGAATTTCAAATAGATACATTGCAATGATTTGATATTTTCAACAGAAGTTGTCAAAGTTACCGTTCTGGTTGACGCCATGTCTGACACAAAATCACGCACAACGACAACGGTATTTATCGGAATTTCTGACTATTTCCGTTTGATTCGCCAGGTGCGCGTTAGTCACAAACAATTTACGAATTATTCCTCTCGTTTTGCATTATATAATCAATGGTTTACATTATTTTTTCAATATTGTGATCACAGGATAGTAAACAGTTTACTTTATTTCTCCAGGAATTGTAAAATGTATAAAGATAAAACCCATGCCAGGTATGGCAATACCAGTGTCGTCTTTTTCCGACGTTATCAAAGACATAAAACCAGCCATTTCGTCAAAAGGAATCGTGTTATTTTTAGGGTATTTCATTACATTTGGTGATAAGGCTTGTGCTCCATTAATAATGATGCAACATTAGTCAAATTACACTTACACAATCAGGAGAATGTTGGAATGTAAGGACTAAGTTATAGCTTAGATAAGGCCATCCATTTCTCTATTACCTCCTTTTTATGAAGTACGATTTCATCATTTCTTATGGGTATATTTTATAACTAAGCGTGTACAGTTTCAATATCGATATTTGTGTTGGAATAGTTTGGTTCCTCCTGAACAAAACACCACGAAAATATATTGTCCTTACCCACAACTAATTCTTACCAAGTGACCTGAGTTACAACAAACTAGAGCTAAGCATAGCGGAGTTATGCCCCCTTTTCTTTGTACGTGTGTAACCTCTCAGTCACCTTTTGACGTCATAGAGAAAAATCAGTTTTCGTCATTTACGGCATGCTATTTTTGGAATTGAATGTATGTCGTTATACATACGCATATGACTCCATTTGATATGTAGTTATGTCGTTCAGATATTAGGCAGTATTTTGTTCGCTCACAGTTTCCGTAAAGCTTCTTAATAAAAAAAATTGTCGCACAGTACTTTTATCGGTGTACGATAAAAAGCGGAGAAATTTACTGTTTTTCAACGCAGGATAAATTCTCGGACAACACTTAGGAGTGTCTTTTTTAAAAAACGGTTTGATATTTACAGTTAAATTTACACCATCAAATAAGAAATTTAATATTCTCCACTTCTGCGTAATTTTATAGCTAGAGGTAGATCCAGTGCCGCGTGAGCGCAATTCTCGCACAACCTTCACTTTTCCGATCTTAGGAAAATGTGCGTCAGAAAAATAACTCGGCATCCAGAGGGTTAAGTGCGGTGACAAACGTTGCCTAACTTGCAGCAATATAATTGAAGGTTGTTCAGTCCAAATTACCAAGGACACTAAATTTACTGTAAAACAAAATATGACTTGTGATACTAGAAATGTTATTTACTTGATTGTTTGTAGTGGATGAAATGAAAAGTATATCGGAAAGACAGAACTTAAATTAAAAAGAAGAATGAATCTTCACCGTACACAAATAAAGCAGCCACACAACCGCACGACTCCACTCAGTGAACATTTAGAAGCATGTGGAAACTTTTTAGTTTTCCCGCTATATAAGCTAAATTTGGACCATGAACCTACATTGTTTCAAAAAGAGCAACATTTCATTCATCAATACGCGCCTAAATTAAATGTAAAGGCGTAAGTTATTTGTCCATTGTCACCTTGGTATTGTGACGTCATAGTTTCCTAAATGTTATGACGTCACGTAACTATATGTTACTACTTCATGTCCGTTAGTCAGTTATGGCCTGATGAGACTTGTACGTGGTACGAGTTGAAAGCGCTAGCCTATTAAAACTGTGTTCAATCTTACTCCACTTATTTAATTACTATATATATATATACACACTTTATTCAGATGTATTGTAGGCCATAGGCCCATGTTACAATGGTTACAGTGTGGTGATGGGAGATCCCAGCAGACTTTGCCTTAGATTCATAGCTTTTAGAATATACAAGGCTAGTTTCAGAACCCACTTGGTGCCACGGGACCATATATGGTCCCTCACTTTTCACACCCGCGTAGTGCCAGGGGACCATATATGGTCCCTAGAAAATGCCCCTTTTACTGTGAATTTTGATATTCAACACTGAGTGCGCAAAGTCAAAACTATAACCAACATCACCCAAATCATCTTAGTTTTAACATCGTGTAACTCATACTTTATACAATGCTACGGATTGCGAAATATGGCGAGATTAGTAAAGTGGCTACCGCTCTTCTCGGCCTTTTTCTGCCATGTTTGAACACCAAGCGAATGACAGCGAATTTTGATTATCCACCCATGTCACAGACACGTAAATATTTTTAGACAAAATCCTTGTTCATAAGAAAAAATATGATCTGAGTGGTCAGAAAGACATATTTTTCCCAACTGTATACTTATTCACGTAAATACAATTCTGTTCACTCCTTTATGAACAAGTTTATTTACACGTTTTGTATATTTTTATCGACTATCGGTAATGGCGGAATGGTCGGTACATGAGAAAACGACAGTGTGTATTTCCATTACATTTATGACATTGAAAGAATTTATAACCATAATCACCCTAATCAATCTCAACGTTAATATCGTGTAACCCATATTTTATGCAGTGCTACGGATTGCGAAATATGGCGAGATTAGTAATGTGGTTACCGCGCTTCTCGATCTTTTTCTGCCATGTTGAACTTTTTGCGAATGAAGGCAATTTTTTATTATGCACCCATGTCACATACACGTAACTATTATTATATCAGACAGCCAATTTGAAAAAGAAATGTGATCGGACTGGTCAGAAAGATTTACTAGTCCCCATTGTACAGTAATTGGCGTAAGAGTACTAACGTTTAGTCGGCCACGGAAGGTTTTCTGTTCAAGTATTGCATATGTTTATCGACTGTGTGTCATGGCGATGTAGCATGGCGCTACATACCAAATGACAGTGCAGATTGTCTTTTTGTTTATGATGCTGATTTACAGAAAATATTCAAATCAAAGATACGGAAAGATAGCTATAATCGTTAATATTAAGTTGGTATAGTGTATATTTATGGGCAGGAGGTTCATGATCAAAACCTAAACATTGAATAGCCAAGCCCTAAGGGCACGTTCGCATCATATCTGTGCCGCGATTTCCTGTTCACCGGTTGTCCTACATACTCGCCCGTTCAGACAAATAACTGCTACTTTTTTCATATGAAATGACTAAGAGTCATGTGTGATTGCCTGAACAACCCGACCGTGACAGTGACTTGCCCTAACTGTTTTACATTTTGTCGCAAATGGAGATTTCAGAAGTGTGCCACGGGATCTTACGTGAGTCGACGCCATATTGTAAACAAATTGTGTCAAGGTCGGTTCCACATGCGGTAGCTCGGCCCCCATTTCTGTCGATGGTACAGGCGATACAAACACAATGCAACTATTGAAAACATCAACATAACTTCTACAATGATGACATCAATACCTTTTTGTATTTGGATTAACCGCTTATGGATACGCTGTGCTGTGCTGAGAAACAATCTGCTATTCAGTGGTAGGTCTCCTCCCATTAGTAAGACAGCCCAGTTGTGAGACACAATGTCATACCTGGTTGCACATGTTAATCAGGTAATTAACCTCTGTCATGAAAATGGATTTGCCTTATAGACAAAAGAAATTACTCAAGATGCTTGATACCCTCTTTTACTATATTTCATTCAACATTTTAATTCATCCATCCCTTAAATCCATTGTTTTAACATATTCGCCACTTCGTTCAGTTAAAGTTAATGTCACAGTTCACATCACATCGAGGTTGTCACACTGACACAACCTTAATCCATCTTCAGAAGTTCATTCAACAGCATCCAAAAACTGGAATGGTGTCTTGACACCCTGGGATAGCTGATCCTTCAGTCTGGAAAGTCGATTGTCAATCTCCTTGTACACACGCTTTTTTGCTGGTGGAGCTGCACCTAGGTCTAACTGAGATAGCTTGGTCTTCTCAGATTTGTCAATGTTCTTGATGATATCGATGAACCTGTAGAGATTAGGATGACGATGATTCAGTGATGCATTGAGGCGACTGTGGTAACCCTCCAGGTTGTTGTTGGCCCTTTGGCCGAATGTCGGGTGATGGTTCCACAGCGAAAGAGGGAATCTGGCCTCATAATCCACCCAGTTTGTGACTATGTAGTCGTTGAATTCGTCAGCATTCGGTACATCGGGAGACTGGTTCATGGAGTCAATCCATGCGTCCTGAACCTGTTGAAGAGGCAGCAAAGGCAAGGCAGCAGCTCGTTGGATCCACTGTTCCCCAGAGGGGTTATCTCTGTATCCAACAGCAAGACCAAGCTCCTGTGTTTTCCGCCAAATCGCCTGGGAAAAGTTGAAGAAACACCATTGATGTCTGAACCTTGAGGACCGGAGGGCTCTAATGGCAGCAACTTCAAAGTCCACCTGGAATGTCTCTGGGTTGAATGGTTGGTTCAGTAGATGTTGGATGTGGACCTTCAACTGAGCAAAGAAGCGTTGGTAAGTTGTAGTCCGACGATCAGGCATCAATGCGTAGATTAGGGTATAGGTAATGCTTCCTTTCCGTGCATGCAGTATGTAAAGCTCATTCCAAAGATCTGGGCAGGCGGAGAAAGTACCATCCATGTACTCATTTATTTCCTGAGAATATTCAAACAGAATTACTGGCCTACTCTTATTAATTAATCCGCTAATCATGGGCTGTGACCATTGTTAAGTGGGTAGACTGGCTGTGTTTGTTTAATTAATCCCACCTACTCCACTGTCTTACAATGAGTGTCTCACTAATGGGATGTCTTACTAATGGGATGTCTTACTAATGGGATGTAACCCAGTGGTATAGAAGAGGAGGATCAGGAAAACACAGAAGAGAAACTGGGAACCTTCATCAGAGACAAACTGTAGGTGGAATAGGAGATAGTGTTTGAAAGAGTGCATCGTCTCGGACAACATCGTCCTTCCTGGATTCGCCCCGTTATTGCGCGTTTTCTCCACTATCCACAACGAGGGACTGTGAGAGCTGCTGCACCGTCAAACTTAAAAGGAACAAGGTATGGTGTGAACGAGCAACTACCGAAAGAGTGGAATGAACGTCGTAAGACACTCTTACCAATTTACAGACGAGCCAGGCAGAACCAGGAAAATGCTAAACTTGTCAGAGACAAACTATTTATTAATGGAGAAAGGGTATACCCTGAAGGACACAACCCTCGCTACTAGGACAGTCAAGGAGATCATGCACCTGGATCGGACCTCATCTTACAGATGTAAATAGAGAATATGCTGCTACTCCTCGTTATAACAACTAAATAAAGAGGGACACAAATGTGATTTGCAGATTAGCAATGATGTTATCTTAACGCAACAGGTAAACTGTCTCTTTATAAATGTATGTGGACTCAAGTCAAAATTGTTATCACCAGAGTTTTGTGAATTTATTGAACGTTTTGAAATTTTGTGTTTTGCTGAGAGTAAGCTTGATTGCTATGATACTGTAGAATTACCTAACTACAAATCCTTTAGTTACCCAAGGACACAACGTCACTCAGTACGCTCAGGGGGGATTATAGTGTGTATTAAAAATGACATTGTTGACAGGGTTACCGTTGAACCATACAAGGATGAACATGTACTTTGGGTACAGATACATTTGCCTCAACACAAGAATATCATGCTTGGTACTATATATATACCACCTGAAGGATCACCTTACTTTACATCAGAATGTTTCACAAACTTAGAAAATGATATAATTGATTATAGAAATAATGATAATATTATTGTAATGCTTGGTGATTTCAATGCAAGAACTAACAATAAGTCAGATATTATTAATGTCGAAGATACAGACACACAATATATAAACATACCTGATGAGTTATTGGAAGAAATGCTAGATCAACATATATTGAGTGAACATGGAATGACAAAAGATAGGCGCTCTATGGATACTGGGCATGTGAACAATCATGGTAACACACTTTTGGGTTTGTGTAAAAATAATAATTTATTTATTCACAATGGAAGAATTGGAAGTGATAAGTCTATAGGAAAAGTAACATGTAAAGGTACAAGTGTGGTGGACTACTCAATTTCAACATATGATGCTATTCAGTTCATATCAGATTTCACGGTACATGAATTTGATCCCTTATTTTCAGATGTACATAGTGCAATCTCTCTCACACTGAACATACCACCAATAACCATAGACACTGAACCTCACCACACCACACCCATTCAAATCAAAACTAGGAAATGGAACAAAAGACTATCTCAGGAATATACTGCTGCTGTCAACACAGAGGAAATCAATCACATCAACCAGCAACTTATAGAGGTAGGATTCGGTGAAAACAAAGAAAATAGCCTTAATGACATTGTGGATAAATTAAGTGAATTTTTCATCAAGGCAGCTAAAGATACATTTGGAACTTACACCATCAGGGAATCGAACACTGTAAAACATTAATTTAAATTAATTAAACCATGGTTTGGCAAAGAGTGCAAAATAGCACGAGGGAAGTACCACAAGGCCGGGACATTTTTCAATAAAGATAAAACAACACAAAATAAAATGAGGCTCGTAAACGCAAGCAGAACATATAAAAAGACTCTTGTCAAATATAGTAGACTCCATAGAGATGTGTTGCAAAAGAAGATAGATAACCTGCAACAAAATGACACTAAATCTTTCTGGAAATTGTTAAAACGTGGAACAAGAAATGATAAATCACCACCTATTGATGAGCTTTTTGAATATTTTAGGGCACAGAATGAAAATAGTGAGATTGAAACAGATACGAACATTGACTTTAACACAGACTCACATGATACTGTTCTGAATCAGCCAATAACAACACCTGAAATATTGCATGCTATATCACAGCTGAAACACAACAAGGTTAGTGGAATAGACAATATTATAAATGAATATATCACAAGTACACAACATATTATGCTTACAACTTATAAACTTTTGTTTAACAAGATACTTGACAGTGGACATTTCCCAACAACATGGCTAAAAGGAATCATAAAACCAATTTACAAAAACAAAGGAGACATTAATAATCCAGAAAATTACCGGCCCATTACATTAGTCAGTTGTCTGAGTAAACTATTCACCTCGGTTCTAAATAACAGACTTACCACATTTTTGGACTCAATAGATGCTATATCAGAAGTGCAAGCAGGATTTAGGAAGGGATACTCGACAATGGATCACATACATATGTATTTACTCTTTATAGCCTATTAGACATCCTGAAGAATCGAAAACAAAAATTATTCTGTTGTTTTATTGACTTTATTTGACAATATTTGGAGAATTGGACTTTGGGGTAAACTTATTAAAGAAGGTATACACGGTAAATGTCTACAAGTTATCCTAAATATGTATAAAGGAATTAAATCATGTGTGACTAACAAAGATGAACCAAGTCCAATGTTCTCATGTATCAAAGGTGTCAGACAGGGAGAGAACTTATCACCTCTTCTTTTCTCCATCTTCCTAAATGACCTTGAACCTTTTCGTATATCTCAAGACTGTGCAGGTATAACTGTTAATAATGACTGCAAAGAATCAATTATAACTACATCAATAGTTCTTTTTGCATTATTATACGCCGATGACACAGTACTTATAGCAAACTGTAAGGAAGACCTACAGAAACTACTAGATGGATTCACACAATACTGTAAACACTGGAAATTGAAAATTAACGTAAAAAAGTCCCAAGTAATAATTTTTGGAGGAATCAAGAAACACTACGAAACCAAATTCTCTCTGTGCAATAAACATTTAGAAAACGTTAAATCATACAAATACTTAGGTATTATATTTAATAAAAACGGTACATTTAATGTAAACAAGAAAGAACTGTGTGAGAAGGCAGCAAAGGCAGTCCATTTTATCTTAACAAAATCTAGATATTATAACTTATCTATAAGTTGTCAGTTAAAACTATTTGATGCTATTGTTCTACCAATTTTAATATATAGATGTGAAGTATGGGGTTTTGAAAATTTATCAATGATTGAAAATGTACATGTATCTTTTTTAAGAAAACTAATTCCTGTAAAGAAAAGTACACCTTTATATATGATATACGGCGAAACAGGCCGAAAACCTCTGTATATCACTGTCATGACAAGAATCATCACTTTTTCGGGAAGATTGCTATCTGGAAAAGCCACCAAACTTTCATTAATTGTGTATAAAAATTTGTATTATAACTACACTGTAAATAATCAACACCAAAATTGGCTACAGTTTGTTAAACATATTCTTGTTATGACAGGTAATAACAATGTTTGGATAAATCAGTCATTTTCATCAGTTGATTGGCTTACATGTGTGATTAGAACTTGTTTGGAAGATCAGTTTGTACAACGGTGGAATTCTGATGTCACAAATTCAAGTAAAGGAAAATTTTATAAAGTCATTAAAGATAATATATCGCTGGAAACATATCTGTGCAATTTAAACAAAACGAGTGTACATACCACTACTACTTTTCAGAACTTCTTGCCATTATTTACCGATTGAATGTGGAAGATGGAATCACACCCCTTTATTAGATAGAAAGTGTGCTGTTTGTAAAAGCCAAGACATTGCGGATGAATATCATTATATTTTTAAATTAGAATATTTTAAAGAAGTAAGACAATTATACATACCAAAGACTCTTATTGTACATCCATCTATGTTTAAACTTCAACAGATGTGTCATTGTAAAAATAATATCTTCTTGAAGAAATTATCAAAATATTGTAAAATAGTAATGGCTACATTTAAATAACTACTAAAGCTGCTATCACTATTATACGTCGCATCTCCTGTTAAACCTCAACATACTACTTTTTGTAGCTTTGGGCGTAATAAAGTTCTGTTCTGTTCTGTTCTGTTCTGTTAGGTTCGATTTGGATTTGTTTTTCCTTGCATTGAAACTGTGATAATGGTGCTGTGATTGGTTTGCTGAAATAGTATTTTCCATGAGTCTAATGTACATGGTACATGCTGTGATTGTAGAAGATAATTGATAACCAATTGTGTATGCATATATATAATCAAATACGCATTACTAATCTCTTCAGAAAATGGAACATATTATAGCTCGTTTTCAAACATTCTGCCATGGATATTAGATAAAAAATTAATATTAGATTTACAAATCATTTATGTACACTGCACTCTCGATTAACGTACGATAATCTATTGCAAGTCTTCAACTCTTATTTGATATGTCATCTGAAATGTCAGCAATGAGTAAAATCAATTTTATTTCGTTACAATCTACAATTTTATTCAAATAGGCTAATAGATGGTCGGTGATTTCCCGCCGCTGTGAATTTGTCGTCTGGACAGGCGCGCGTGATTTGACCTCGCGTGTTGTGACGTGGATGACGTCACATGAAACAGCTGATCTAATGCTGGGTAGTATGATGGATACATATAGAATACTAAACGAGCTCCCGTGTAATACCAATTTTATGAAACGAGTGAATAGTTCTGTTATCCGACGAGCGAAAGCGAGTCAGATACCACAACTATTCACGAGTTTCATAAAATTGGCTTTACACGAGAGCGAGTTTAGTATTTTATTTATTACTTGTCATTTATGATGTTTTTAGAATTATACTGTTGAGTGTAAATAGGCTGACACCTACACGATCCATGGCATAATCCAATTGAGTTTAACAGAATAATACTTCAAACACGTCAAAAGTTGAAACGTATGAATTTAATATCATACAATGGTCCACCTTTAGAATTCAGGCGTTCGTCCCACAAAATTATCGTAGTGCTAAGGCTATCACAACTCACATGATTTAACTTAGACTAACGACTGTCGTTGCGCTACAGCACGATCGCCTTGTGGAACGGGGCCCTGCACCTCAAAGTTTACAATCACTCCACAATACCCGATGACGTAATTTGTTGAATTTCGTTGCAAGATCCATCGGCGAAACAATGCCATGTGACGTCAGCCTAGCAACAAGGTTGCTTGGGTCATCGGGTGTGCATAAGCTCCTCCCAGTGATCTATCATCCCCTCACACAATGTCGTTGAATAAGCCAAGGAGTGTTGAGAGCTTTCAATATTTGTTCGTGAAACGTGTTCCGAGAGTACATAAACACGCGTTTTGATATTACACAATGTGTAATAAAGCTGTATGTTTATTAAACGGGTGATCTCTTCACGGGCAAGTAATAAACGTGGTTTCATTTTCCAAATAACAATATTCTCTTTGACTGAACTAGAAAGCATGTCTAGTACATCACGATTGGAAAATGTCTACGGCGAGCGACGAGTGAATGATACCGCTTATCATTTGACTAACAGTGTTAGATTATTTGGCGCAGTTTTCTAATTTTGGTATGTTGACATGTGCTTTTCATATCTGTTTGAAGGCTTGATATTTAAAAAAATAATAATGTGCATTGAGTTGAGTACAATGAGAAAGCTGTCAAAATGGATCCAATATCTAAACATCCTGGATTTCTGAAAGACAAAAACGTTTCAGTGTAAATGTGATTTCGTTTTGATGTTTTATATATGTCTTTTTTCAATCTGCATTATCTAAATTACCAAATACTTCGACCAGTGACATAGTAGTAATTAGATTCTACTTTGTTTTGTATCCTAAGTATGAAATAGATTTTTTTTTAAATAAATATTTGTCTAAGAGAAAAATCAATGCATTCTAATTATTTTTTTAACCATTTTAGATTGTATATCTTCCCTCCAAGCTAGTTTAGCTAGGCCAAAATTAAGAAAAAAAAGGAAAGACATAATAAACCATTTTTATTAAAGATTTTGCTTGTTAAATTTTCGAAGCTCAATACCAAGAATATATTTTTCCTTTTATGACAAATAATTCCATTACTTTCATTGACCTATGATCATTATCTATTTCAAACTTTTCCTTTAGTAGAATGGGATGGAATGGGAAACTAGTGGAAATAAACTATCACGTGCGTCCTTAAATGTACATGTACATACAGAGCTAGGTGTAAATACACTTCTAAAGTCGTATTTATAAATCAAATGAATAAATGAAAGAAAAAGTGGTATTTCATGGACTGGCCATACAGGTATATTTTGAGCAAAGGTCTAAGTTAGGCAGCCAAGGTACGAGGATGTGTTTTCTGGTGGTCATAGTGAAACAATGACATATGGCGCCCGAGTTGCCAGTGATCGAAAATAGGTTTGTTGAATAGATTTGCTGCCCATGAAAACGTTTCAACAATTTTGATTGAATCTACATGTACTTACTCTTGGGTGGTATTACGTTAGTATAATATTGTTAATTATTAAGAAATAGCAATGATGCCCGATATTGAGCGATGTCAATTTGAGTATTGTTAGGGCTGTTTAGCGATCTTTCACATTTTGTCCTTTGAAAATGTACGATGTCAGTTACCCCGAAGTTGTTTTTATCACTAATAAAAGAGTACGGTCATTGAAACATATATGGATGTAACCGGGATTTCTTCAAGATACACATTTCAAACAGTCATTCGTTTTGTGACATAATCTTTGAAACAGTCTGCGTATGAATTAATCACGACCACTTCCGTCAGTTTTGTTTTGACGTCAAAAACACGCACAATTTCATCGGGATTTTTTATCGGTAAATATAACTCACGGAACATTCTCATTGAATGTGTACTTCAACATAAATATCATATGTCTATCACTGTTAGGACATGTACTTGCCAATGATATGAATTATTGGTCATTTACATTTCAAACAAGGGCGCTTTCTCGACTTTGCTTGCCATATTCGGTTGCGTCCATATTACGATTAATATGGAAAAGTAAGAAACTTATAATACCAGCACATTTAACGATGGCTGGGCAGTGCATAGATCTTTTGGATTTGGTGAGTTATAGTTACAACACACCAAGACGAGTTGTTTGGGCAGTAAGAGCACGGTTTGGCTTGGCATTTGATTGACAGACAAAAGGATTTATAACTTAATCTTTTAATTAAGATTTATAACTTAATCTTTTAATTAAGTTATAAACATTTCTATTGTTTTTTGTTATTTATTAACGTTATTACTCTTGAACACTGTGTACAACACTAAAGAAACATTGTAAGTTTGAAATTTCTCAAGCTAGTAGGCGGGGCTTGCTGATCTTAGCACCAGCCAATGGTAATAATCTTTAACAAACCGTGCTCTTACTACCATGATACAGCACGGGTAAGATCAAAGGTACCGCTCGCAACCCGTGCTACAACTTTAGATACTGTTGGAAAGACAATCAACTTGAGTTGCATGTTATACAATTTGGTTACACTGTGTGAAGAAATAAAGACGTTGCAACACTTTTGATACACTGTATACGTTTTTGTAACCGCGACGTCAGCACAGTGCGGCACTGAGCGGTTTGCAGGCTGACTGACGTCCAGGCACTATGAGGGTTAACAGTAAATGGGTTGGTGGATGACATTAAAATATTGTACTTATGTCTTGTCGGGAACTCATAATAATTCAAGGATATATATTCTGACCTCAAAACTTGATAACAATCACAAATTAAAATAAAGTGATACTATCTTCGATATAATCATGTTTACAAACAGTACAAACTATTTCTTCTCTAGGTTCCTTATTATGTGTACCTGATTCAATTCCTAGATGATGAGAACTAAACTGACGTCCAAAAGAAACCTGGCAACTTGAAAATGAAATTATTGAAACACAGATACTTTCACCCAAACGCAACCAAGCCAAAACCAGTCGCCTAAACCCATCGAATAAAAACTCGTGCAATTACTGAAGTGTAGTGCACGTGTTTTTGTGGGAAAGTGATTTTGGAAGTAAAATCATTATTCGCGTTTTTATAATATTGCACGTGAACAATCGCTATAAAAACTGCGAAGTTTATCTCTTAGAGATGCAGTATGAAGAAAGAACACCAAAGGAATGCACAGGTTAACACAAGAACAGCGTGAGAGGGCTAGAGGAATGCTGCAAATGGGGGCAACACAGTCGCATGTTGCAAGAACATTCAACTGCTCCCGTAATACCGTTGTCAACTTGGTCCAGCGATTGAGAGTAACAGGTCTCACATCAGACAGGCCAAGAACAGGCAGACCAAGGGTGACCACGACCCATGAAGATCTCTACCTACGCACATTGCACCTGCGTAATCGATTCCTACCTGTGACGTCATCGGCAGCGAATGCGTGGGGTCGTGTGGTCAGCAGGCAGACAATAGCCAGAAGACTAAGGGCAGCAGGGATCAGAGCCTATAGACCTTACAGAGGGCAACTGTTGACGAATGAACATCGTCGTCGAAGACTGAGATGGGCGCGAACAGTTAGGCGTTGGCAACGACGTGATTGGCAGCGGGTCCTCTTCACTGACGAAAGTAGGTTATGTATGTTCCATTCTGATGGCAGGCACCGTGTGTATCGTCGAAGAGGCGAAGGTGCTGCTCATTGTTGTGTCGAAGAGGTCGTACCCTTCGGTGGTATGAGTGTCATGGCGTGTGGTGGCATTTGTGCTGATGAGAGGACGCCATTGGTCATCATTTACGGTAACTTGAATGCCGTACGCTACAGGGATGAGGTTTTACGCGTTGTTGTGCTTCCATTTCTTAGTCAACAACCACAGGGTATTGTGTTCCAGCATGACAATGCTAGGCCACATACTGCTAACATTGTGCAAAACTTTCTTAATGTCAACAGTTTCCATGTGTTGCCCTGGCCAGCTCGTTCACCAGACCTTAATCCCACAGAGCACCTTTGGGATTTCATGGACAGGCAAATTCGACGACGACAGCATCCAACCACCAGGAATGAACTCATCCGGGCCCTCCACGAACAATGGCGACTCATCCCACGTGACGTCATCAGGCGACTGACAAATTCAGTTCGTAGGAGAGTGTTTGCCTGCATTCAAGCCAATGGAGGTCACACACGCTACTAGGGTGACACAAACACCATCTGTAGTCACTTTGTGCCGAGCTAGTCATTTGCCTGTGTAATGAAAAACTGTTTTGCATACCCCACCTGAACATTACCAGCCATATTTAATTCGCTTGTCATGTTATTGTTATGACTTTCTGCCTAAGGTTGTGGTAAATATTCATGTTTACAATACAGTTTATTCTGATCGTTTATGTTTTGGTGTTGTTTCGCTATCGAACTTCAAATAGTCTGCCAAGTTTCTTTTGGACGGTAGTTTACATCTGAAACGAGCCACAATATTTCGAAATGTATCACACGATAGCCTTGTAATATACATTTCAACACCAAATGTTTGCTTATACACGGAATAATAATATGATTTCGAACTTTCATGTATAGCTGAATGCCATTCTTGTTGGTAGGATCATTTTAGTCTCACAAAAAATCCTTTAGTCCTCGCTATATGTTGGTTGGTTGGGTGGTTCGGTGGGTCCCTCGCCACATGATACACGTTGCCATTTATTGCATGTAACCGAACTTATCAGGACAGGGGGTACGCGTTTGAAGTTAGGTGACCAATGCAGTAGTAAAACGACATGACAAGAATGTTTATTCCCCTTGTTACTATTGATTTTCAAGGTATTTGAGACCCGTGAAGATCCGGGTTAGAATAGGTCTTCAGCAACCCATGCTTGTCATAAAAGGCGACTATGCTTGAGAGGCGACGAACGGGATCGGGTGGTCACGCTCACTGACTTGGTTGATGCATGTCATCGTAACCTGATTGCGTGGATCGAGGCTCATGATGTCAATCACTGGGATATCTGGTCCAGACTCGATTATTTACAGACCGCCGTCATATATCTGGAAAATTACTGAGTGCGGCGTTAGTGATGGGTGCGGGAGGCCGGCCATTCATACTCTTGGAGTTGTGGGACTGCAACTTCATGCTGTTGTCTTATAAGGCCAAGAGTAAGATCACCAGGACGACCACTGCACGTGAGGAATGTGGTTTGTGGACGAGATACTACATGGCATAGCTGTACCTTATAAAGAATAGTAATAAATGTTAGAAAGAGATATATGCATCAAGCCCGGCGCGAGCTGGCAGTTGAGATCTGGGAGCTGAACACGAAACAGCTAGAAGCTCCCATGCACAATGTGGACCCGCAGACGGAGTTGTGTTGTATATTGAAGAAGTATCCCCTAGAACAACATCCATTTTCTACGGCGGATACTAGGTCACTACAACAGCTTTCCAGGAAAAAGTCAGACTCAATGTCACGAGCTAAGGATCTATACCGAAACGTCGCTTTTCACAGTATTAAAGAAGTTGTTATCCATAAAATTGAGTCTATCTTATATTGTACTGAGTTATACATTTGGTTGTCCATTTTCCCCACGGTGTACGGTGTGTCCCACAATGTCGATAGCCTGGAATTCTTGTCTCAGTCGAACACGTCCACGACGCTGGACGCTCATGACGGAGTTACCCACTTCTCTCTTATTACAAAATGTATTTTGGAGGAAGACGATTCGTTTTGGTATAGTGGTAATAAGTGTAGCATGATTTCATAAACCTTGCACCCTTATTAACAATAACATTTTGTGTATATATATATATATATGTCTGTTCAAAGCAGCTCCTCTACCTTAGAAAATGCAGGTTGCGGTAAACCCAGTGATGCAAAACTTCCATATTTGGCAGGAGTTAGCTGTTTGTTGTCTATCCTGTCAGACAAGCTGTAGTTGCACAGAACAATAAAAGATTCAACATTTACTCAACATGATGTCTCTACCAGGAAAATGTGCAGCATAGTTCAATGTAGTTTTCCTGGAAATGCCCTGTATAGAGATAAAGTACTTGATATGCCATGACCATGATAACACGCTGGGTTTTATAAATGTGATATACCTGTTAGGATACGATTAGTAAACAGTTGGTTGAGACATCTGTGGTAGATATACCCGCGTCTCATGTCATATTCCCTTAATATGCTCCAGCTGTGGAGAAGTCACTGACCTAAACATAATTCATCAACATAGCCAGTTCGCCATGCAATAGAACGCGCTCATTTAAATATTTGCGGGTCGGTTTCTAAGAAAGACAGTGTCACGTGGTATGATTTCTACGAAGGATATTACCGTATTATTAATTTTTAATCTGTGGATTTCTTGGAAACATCATTCATATATGTGCAATCAATTGGCGGTCGGGTAGCCTAGTGGTTAAAGCGTTCGCTCGTGACGCCGATATTGACGGAATATTCCTGGAATATAGCAAAAAGCGGCATAAACCCATACTCACTCTCTCACTTGTTCTATCGTGATTAAAATAGAGAAAGTGAGTGAGTGAGTTAAATTTTACATCGCATCGGCAATATTGCAGCCATATCGCGATGAGAACAAGATAATAATTTCGATATTCCTGTCAACAAAGGACAGTAAAACGGTAGGGTAAATATCACAATTAAACAATAAAACAAACCATATCAAATTTAAAACATCAGTAAATACATAGAATAATAATAGCAATTAAAAATAGGCTATACACCACCAGCAACCAAAGTTAGACCACATCACTGAGGATCATGGGGACTTACATTACCTTTGCTTCCTGCATGAATCCCCAGCAGGATTTATGTCATCACTTTGGACACCAGTGGCTGACCATATGCTAGCCAATAGTAAAAAGTCACAACTGAATTTCTAAAACCCTAGTCAATATTATATACTTTGATCGATAATGGATTTATGTGTCACTGGCAGGAGGACGATATTTTTACATTACTTTAACCCCCGAGTGACACCACCATCTATAATCACAGTTGATGATAATATTACACTAAATTTTAAAACACATAGCAATACTTCAAAATTTATCCATTAGTTCTATTTCTTTTAAAAAGCCAATAATTAAATGAGCATTTACATTATTAAAAAGATCCTTTAAAGAAGATGAATGATAATAGATATCCCTTGTGAGAGAAAAATCTACAGTCAAGCAAAACATGCTTGACTGTGATTCTCTCATCACAAGGGACACAAAACGGAGGATCCTCGCCTTTTAATTAGTATTCATGAGTAAAACGTGTATGGCCAATTCGACATCGTCGGAGGACAACTTCATCACGTCTTGAATGACAACCCAAGTAGGTATAACCTAAAGTTTGTTTAATTTCATGAAGTTTGTTTATACCTACTTTGGTGTTCCACTTTGTTTGCCTCAACTGTCGTATATACATTTTGATTGAAGGTTTAAAATCAGAGTGAGGTATCAGAAGTGGGGAGATCTGCTTATCAAGAGCTGCTTTAGCAGCAGCATCAGCCCTAGTGTTACCCACAATTTCGACGTGACTCGGTAACCAACAAAAGACAATGTCGAACTGGCCAGTAGATAGATCATTGTATAATTCTAAAATAGCAAGTATTAATGGATGATTTGACGATATATTTTTAAGTGCTTGAAGACAGGAAAGAGAATCAGAAAAGATAATGAATTGGTTATATTTAGATTGGCGCTGAATGTATTCCAAGGCAACGTGGATAGCCTTGGCTTCGGCAGTGAAAATTGAACTATTATCAGGTATCCTGGAAGATATGATTTTCGTTCCAACGACAGTGGCACTTGAAACAATGTCACCATCCTTAGATCCATCTGTAAAGATGGAACGATGACGTTCATATTTAGTACGTAATTGAACATATTCCTGTTGATATATAATTGGATTCGTGTCAGATTTTTTAAACTTAGTGAGAGAAAGGTCTACTTCAGGCCTGACTAATTGCCAAGGTGGAGTAGACAGAAGTTCGTATGGAGATATGATATCTAAATCAATAGCAGCAGCCGTAATATGTGGTTTGATCCAAATACCAAGTGGTGGGATAAGCTTGGGCTTGTTTTGAAACAGTTCCTCATTAAGAGGATTAAAAACGCAATTATATGCTGGATTAGATGGGTTTGAACGTAATTTTGTTACATACTGAAGAGATAATTTCAAGCGACGTTGTGCAAGTGAAGGTTCATCCGCTTCCACATACAAACTATCTACAGGAGAAGTTCTAAATGCTCCAAGGCAGAGCCTGAGTCCTTGATGGTGTATACTATCCAATTTCTCTAAATTACTTTTAGCAGCTCCGCCATATACTATTGAACCATAATCTAATTTAGATCGAATAAGGGATCTATACAGGTGAAGTAAGGTTGTCTGATCCCCACCCCATTTAGTATTTGCAACCACTGACACCACTTCTTATTCCATTCACTGATTATAAACCCGTGATTAGATCTGACATCCGTGATCTAATGCAAAAGAAGTGGGACACTCAAGTAGGTATCAATAAATTACATGAAATTAAACCAACTATCGGTTACACCTACTTGGGGTGCCAGTCCAGATTTGAAGAGGTCATCATGCGACGTTGTCGTATTGGCCACAGCAGATATACACATGAGTATCTATTAAAAGGTGAGGATCCTCCGTTTTGTGTCCCTTGTGATGAAAGAATCACAGTCAAGCATGTCCTGCTTGACTGCATTGATTTTTCCATCACAAGGGATAAATATTATAGTGTCAAAACAGTCAAGGACCTTTTTAGTCAAGTTAATTCTCATTTAGTATTGCACTTTTTAAAGGAAATTGATTTAATACATACATTTTGATGTAAATAATATCTTTTTATATATTGGTAGTGCTGATATATAACTTAGATTGTTAGTGGCTGTACCCTCGAAGGGGGTTGAAGTAGCGTAAAATTATTGTCCCCCTAAGAGGGTATGTAAGTCCCACTTCATTCAATGTATTATTATGCATACCAGAATTTTAAAACGTAGTATTTTTGTCATTTTAATCTAAGGCTTAACTGGTAAACTATCGCCAGTGACTGAAGGGATGATATAAATCCAGCCAGGGCGCATGCAGGAAGCAAAGGCACTGTAAGTCCCCATGGTCCCTGGTATGGTGATCTCCCTTTAGTTACTGACGATCTCTAGCCCATTTTTATATTGTGTTGTTAATTCTTTCTGCTTTTATATGTTCCTCAACTAGTTTTAATACACTCTGTGATATTCTAGTTATTGTACTGTCCTTTGCTGACAGTTTTTTTATAAATTATATATACTTATTTGTTATTAATGTATTCATTCTCGTCACGATATGGCTGAAATATTGCCGATGTGACGTTAAATATTAACTCACTCACTCACTCACTATTTGCAACCACTTTCAGTAGGTCCAGAGCCTTCAAGCACTTAGTTTTAAGATATTTTATATGAGGTAAAAACGTCAGGTGGCGGTCAAATATAAGACCCAAGAACTTGGTCTCCTCTACAACCTTGATGGGAGTACCGTTTAATAACAGTTCCGGGTCTTTATGCGGTCTATAATTTCTACAAAAATGTACACAATTTGTTTTTGCTTTGGAAAATCTAAAACCATTCTCAAGCGACCATTTTTGAATTTTATTGAGGCAAAGCTGAAGTTGCCTTTCTATTGTGTTCATATTTTTGCCACGACAAGATATATTAAAGTCATCGACGAATAGTGACCCATCAACTGAGTCATTCAATACCTTGGACAGACTGTTAATTTTAATGCTGAATAATGTGACTGACAAAATACTTCCTTGTGGGACACCCTGATCCTGATTATAATGATCAGACAGGGATGAACCCACGCGGACTTGAAATTGTGTGTCGGATAAAAAACGGGATATAAACTGGGGCAAACGGCCTCTCAGTCCGAAATCATGAAGATCTCTTAAAATGCCATGCTTCCAAGTTGTATCATAAGCTTTTTCTAAATCGAAAAAGATGGACACAGCATGTTGTTTATGTACAATGGAATTTTTGAGGAACGATTCTAAACGCACAAGATGATCAATGGTACTTCTATTTTTACGGAAACCACACTGGATATCTGTAATGAGATGATTGGTTTCCAAATACCAAACTAAGCGATTATTCACCATACGCTTCATAGTTTTGCAAACGCAGCTAGTTAGTGATATAGGACGGTAATTTGTTGGATCTGTATGATCCCGACCAGGTTTTGGTATAGGGACTACAATCGCAATAGAGAAAGTGAAAATGATTTATATTCATGCCGAAATACCATACCCGATAGTCCCCGAAATACCATACCAGATAGTCCTCGCTACACACACACACACACACACACACACACACACACACACACACACACACACACACACACACACACACACACACACACACACACACACACACACACACACACTTTATTCAGATTATTGTATGCCATAGGCCCATGATACAATGGTTACAGTGTGGTGATGGGAGATCCCAACAGACTTTGCCTTAGATTCATAGCTTTTAGAATATACATTTCATAACAGTAAATGGGTTGGTGGATGACATTAAAATATTATACTTATGTCTTGTCGGGAACTAATAATAATTCAAGGATATATATTCTGACCTCAAAACTTGATAACAATCACAAATTAAAATAAAGTGATACTATCTTCGATATAATCATGTTTACAAACAGTACAAAGTCTTTCTGCTCTAGGTTCCTTATTATGTCTACCTGATTCAATTCTTAGATGATGAGAACTACATCTGAAACGAGCCATAATACTTCTAAATGTATCACACGATAGCCTTGTAATATACATTTCAACACCAAATGTTTGCTTATACAAGGAATAATAATATCATTTCGAACTTTCATGTATAGCTGAATGCAGCAGTAAAACGACATGACAAGAATGTTTATTCTCCTTATTACTATGGATTTTCAAGGTATTTCAGACCCGTGAAGATCCGGATTAGAATAGGTCTTCAGCAACCCATGCTTGTCATAAAAGGCGACTATGCGTGTCGTGAGAGGCGACGAACGGGATCGGGTGGTCAGGCTCGCCGACTTGCAATTGGTTGATGCATGTCATCGTATCCTAATTGCGTGGATCGAGGCTCATGATGTCAATCACTGGATTATCTGGTCCAGACTCGATTATTTACAGACCGCCGTCACATATCTGCAAAATTAATGAGTGCGGCGTTAAACAACAAACAAACAAACCAATCCAATAAGAAAGTTTCGAGTATATGTTTCATGTTTTGATCATGAAAAAGGACAAGCCACTTGATACACAAACATCATAGGAAACAGCCATAGCTCACGATCAACTGTGGGGGCACGGGTGGCCCAGTCGTCTAAGGCGCCGCGATTCGCTGTGCAGAGTTTTGTCCCTTAGGCACGCCAGAAACTTATGATTGTGGGTTCGAATCCCGGTTCGCCCCGATTATGTTTCTAGGTTTATCAGCACCATACCCGTGCTCGTGAGTTTCACCGAAGTGGTAAACGTCTGAGATCTGCATCACTTTGGACTTTCCTCCCACATTAAGCTGACACGCCGTGATATAACTGGAATACTGTTCAAAGCGGCGCTAAACCCAACTCACTCACTCACTCATGATCAACTGTTGAATAATAATTACGCCTTGTCTGGACAAGTCTTGCTTGACAACGGTATAAGGATCTATACCGAAATGTCGCTTTTCACAGTATTAAAGACATTGTTATCCATAAATATTGTATCTACCTTGTCTTACTGTAATGCTATAGCCTTAAATAAGCAAGTCTACATTTTCCAACTCTCTGGGACTCCTTTTGAATTCATAATGAGTTAATTGTTTCTATCAATGAGTGAGTGTGTGAGCATGGTTTTAAGCTGCTTACAGCAACATTCCAGCAATATCAAGGCAGGGGACACCAGAAATGGGCTTAGCCTTACTCTAAGTTACACCTTGATATTAGGAGTACAATTGTATGTTGACTTCATTGCATGAGGACGAGATCCTTTAATGGTTATGTATATTCAGCATACAACCAGCATGACAGGGCAAGTTGAAATCATGCCCATTTCTCCATGAAGAAAACACATTTTGTTTTCCATGATTTCATGAAAGGAATTGTTAACTTGTTCAACGTTATTCAATCAGTCCGTTTTCATTGCATCGACCAATCAGGGCCGTTTATAAGAAGATATCGATGATAAAAAGACATAGAGGACATATCTTAACGTGATATCGCCAAACACATTTACAGCGAGCTAATCCTGTTATCGCTGCACGTTTGCCCGACCGGTTATTATCTAGGTCACTACAACAGCTTTCTAGGAAAATGTCAGACTCAATGTCACGAGCTTTCCACGAATCTGCAAGCTGACGCTGATATGTGGTATAGCGTTGACAGTTTTTCCACATGGAAAGGCTTGTAGTGGCATATGTGATCATATGTGCCGGTAAAGAGTGCAAGTTAGCTGACCCAAATCGCCGAGTTCTTGTTAATCTTGTGGTTGGACAGTCCTTTATATGATGGAACCTGGGGTCAGGAGAAAGACAGGATTTTCCTGAAGCATCGACATAATTCTTTATCTTATTATTACTTATTCACATATATTATTGGTATTATGTAGCCTCTTTGCCTGTAGATAATCGAGTCTGTGTCCGACAATTCAGTGATTGACAGCATCGATAGACACAGCTGGGAGTGAGGGAGTGAGTTAGGTTCAACGCCGCTTTTAACAGTATTCCAGTTATATCACGGCGTGTCAGCTTAATGTGGGAGGAGACCCGAAGTGATGCAGGTCTCAGCCGTTTACCACTTCGATGAAAGCCACGAGCACAGGTATGATGCTGACAAACGACACAATTGGAATACAATGACATGCATCAACCAAGTCAGTAAAGTAAGTCTGACCACCCGATCCCGTTAGTCGCCTCTTATGACAAGCATGGGTTGCTGAAGACCTATTCAGCGTTAAACATCCAACAAACAAATGACATTTCACAACTAATCAGAATTACCTGGATGTAGTTGTAAGTTTAGGGGTGGTTTTCAACATATTTCGGTGTGAATGTTTTATTCATTTTACTATATATACTGGCAACTATTCTGAATTTATAATTTCAGATTAAAGGCTAACATACCGAAACTGAAACAAGAAGAATGAGTTTGGAGTCACAAACATCAGATGTTAGTAATCTCGAACCAGGAGATCAGGCCAAAGAAGTAGATATCAAAATGCCTTCAATGAGGATCACCAAATTGGAGTTAAAGAAAGAATATCCTTTCAAAGAAGAATCAAATAGAGCAGCAAACGAATATATAAACAGCTTCATAGAGAAAACACAATCATCTAAATACTCTTTTAAGGAAAAGAAGGTTTCACAATCCGTTGGTGAAACACTGAAAGGATTGCAGGGGGAATTTTCAATGAGGATTTACTGTATCTACAGAACTGTTCAGTCCAAGTTGAGGAAAATAGTGGATAAGTTCACACTGGATGATGATGACGCAGCTGATACTGTTGAAGATGACGCAGCTGATACTGTGAAAGATGACGCAGCTGATACTGTTGAAGATGACGCAGCTGATACTGTTGAAGATGACGCAGCTGATACTGTGAAAGATGACGCAGCTGATACTGTTGAAGATGACGCAGCTGATACTGTTGAAGATGATGCTTCTGATGAATCGGCTGATGCTGCTACCCAGACTGATCAATCTTTTGAAGTATTGCAGGAAGATATTTTACTATTTTTGACAACAAACATACCCCAAAGTACATCAGATACCACGCCCTATCGACCAGAGATATATGCACTTACATCTGGATTTGCCTATTGTATCCTCAACAAAAACGTGTGTGATGGAGAATTCCCAATAAAATGTGCCAAGAGGGTTCTAAAATTTGATTTAAAGGCCTTGTCAACCAAGCATCTTATTGGAAATATCTCCTCCAAGACAGAATCATATAAGCCGGTTGAATGTACCATGGTTACCTTCTGGGACTATCTGGGTCAAATCACAACATCCTATAAGATGACGCTGAGAGATGATGCTTCTCTATACCAACTCTTATGGACAAAGAAAGGCATACCAAAGATGCTATCAATGACTGTTGGAGAAACTTATCTCAGAATGTCTCCTGAAATGAGTTTGAAGGATATTGCCCTTCTCCTTTACCAACTTTCCCGTATTGCAAGAGGGGAGGAATCAAAGAAATATCAAAGTGAGGAACAGGAACTGGATGACAACGCCTTTGATGTGTTTTATCATGTGAAAATAGTAAAGGATAAAAAAAAATTAGAACCATTCAACGATATTTTGATGGAAAACATTATTTCTCACCTCAAAGGTCAATCTGGGAATTTTGGTCTTTATTTGTCCTATTGGGATCCGAAAGCCTGGGAAAACGCAAATGAGTTCAAACTGAAGGACGGACGACAGATACTTCAGACATGGGAAGGCGATCCTCCATACCTTGTAGACTTGCTTCAAGAAGTAGTGAAATATAAAGACGAGCAAGAGGAGGCAAATTACAGGGACATAATCAAAAAGCTTTCTTTGCAAATGAGTGGCTCCAATGAAGGTGATAATCGCACAAATCCTTTGCTGAAGTACATCCATTGCCAAATCACCGAAAATGATGAATCTTTATTCTGCTATGGTGGGAAATGGCTGAAGATTGAGAACGAGTACATGGTGAATCTAGAGAACCAATTCAGCCAAATTGAGCTGCACAACCGCCTGAGTGAAAATATCCTTTCGTTGCCATGGACTTGCGTTAGTGATGAAGAGAAGATGCCCACACGACAACAAACATTTGAAGGGGGATTGTTTCTAAGGTGGATGAAGCAAATTTTGGATAAAGACTCAAACCTGGATGACTTTAACATGAAGGCTGGGCAAAACACATTTGAAGATGTAAAGATGGATGACTATATGGAGAAGCCCAGTATAAGCTTTGAGGAGAGAGCCAGGCAACTTTTCTACAGGATGCTTTGCCAACAGGCCGAAGAACACTACAATGAAGGTTACATCCTGTATGATCAACTGGTCTCTGACAACACTTCGGGATATCTCCTTGGGGACAGGATCTTTGTTTTTGGCCAGAACAACATAGAGTTGTATGACATCCTCCACTACACTCAGGAGAAGACCTATCTCATTCACGTCAAGGAGGGCTTTGGGAATTCTACCAGAGATGCATGCTCACAAATCCGCATTTCTGCTGAGTTTGTATTTAGACACCTTGTTTGCAATAACAGCTTTGATATCCTGGCAAGTTACTGGTCACGTCTCACAATGGGAGGGGGGAAATATCGTCAAGTTGTGAGAGACAGGTACCTGAAACTTGGAGAGGATGGTTTTTATCAACTTTTTAAGAGGAATGAGATAATCTTTGTACTGGCATACAGGGATGCCAAGATCACAACCAACAACGATTCCTTTGTTCCATATCCAAAAGAACGACTTTCTAGAAGATTTAAGGATGACTTTAATCTAGTAACTGAAGAATTACTGGCACGCAATTACCTGAAAGAAATACATGGACAACTTGCAGTTACTGACAAAGTGTTCACAACAGTAGAGCAAGCAAGGGAGGAGATTCAACTGAAGTCCAAGAAGGATGCCCGAGCTGCGTTCAGCATACTGAAAGAAACCATGTCCAGCCATTCATCATTCATCGCCAAGATGGAGGTTGTGCATCTGTTCAGTCACTTCAGAACCTTCGTCACAGCTGGTAAAAGACTCAGCCTGAAGATGTGTCGTCTCCAAACGTCCTTTGAATGATAGAATGAATTCAGTCAATCTGACAACATTGTTCCATAATGCCACACACTGTATCAATACAGATGGGGGTAGACCATTCAAAGAAATAGACAATACAACAAGTTCAAAATAAAGCTGTCTCTGGTTGCCCAAAATGGCAGCATTTTTCTCCCTTACAGAACTATTGAAAAGGCTTGCCGCTAGTGTTATGCAAATGAACTGGCAAAAGGAAACAGCTCAGTCGGATGAAGGGAGGGCCCGTTGTTTTTATGCAATAAAGAAACTACTCGTTCGACGCTCGATGTAGGTAGAACAAGGGATATCGATAGTACTGTCTGTTTCCAAAGAAGGAAGGCATTAAAACTAACCCCAAGAAGAACTTTACTTGATACCGCTACAGAGTCTAGAATCCGCTTCAAAGTACTTTGTTTGACTTACAACTGCCTCCACTCAGCTGACCCAGTGTACTTGTCAGATTGTGTTCCTCTTCAGATCAGAAAATTTGAAGCTTTAAAATATCCCCAAACCAAAACTGAAATAAACATGCAAAGCACATAAACGTAGCGGTTGTGGATCAATTTTACAGCTTCAACCGCCTGTAATAAACGGGCAGCATTTGCATTTACGCATGAAAATCTCCTGCTGAATGGAAAATTTGCTGAGACGGTGACAGAATGCCCAGATTGAATGCAGCTCAACGTAACAACGCCATTGGGAGATTACAAGCTGGAGCAACTCAGCAAGAAGTGGCCAGGCAGTTTGGTGTATTCAGACAGACAATCTCCGCACTGTGGACCCGATACAACAACACCAACAGAGTTGACGACAGACCAAGGTCAGGAAGACCAAGGGTGACAACCCAAGCACAAGTTCGATACAATCGGCTTCGACACCTTCGAGACCATACTATCACAGCCACGTCTACAACCACACAGAATACTGGATTACACAGAATATCAGATCAAACGGTACGAAAAAGACTGAGGGCGGAGGCTGGACTTTTTGCACGAAGACTTGTTCGACGTCATGTATTGACCCCACGTCATCTGGCGGACCATCTGCTTTGGTGCCAACAGAGGGTTAGATGGGCACGTGCAAGGTGGAGAAATGTACTGTTTACTGACTGGTCCCGTTTCCTACTTACACGTGTTGATGGGCGCGCACGTGTCTACAGACGTTGGGGTGAACGTTACGCCCCCAACTGTGTGCAGCAAGTTGTCCCATTTGGCGGCGTGAGTGTCATGGTATGGGCCGGAATTCATCATGGTGGTAGGACGCCTCTCGTGCATGTCGCAGGTGCATTGACAGGTGTGCGTTGCAGAGACTTGATCCTACTGCCTTACGTTCTTCCTCACGTCAACGTTCATGGCAGACAGTTCCATCAGGACAACACCCGACTGCATATTGCACGTGATTGTCAGGACTTCTTACAGCACAACAACATCCAGACATTACCTTGGCCAGTCCGGTCACCAGCTTTGTCCCCGATTGAGCATCTGTGGGACGAGTAGGATCGATGTGTTCGCAGAAGGAATCCACCGCCCCAACACTTCCTGCGCTTCTTGATGCACTTCAGCATGAATGGCAGCACATCCAACAGCGTGTTATTGACAACTTGATTGCATCTATGGGTCGTCGGGGTCAAGCAGTGATTGATGCACCTGGTGGGCACAACCGATACTGATATTTTCTGTACCCCTGTGACATTAACTATATCGTGTACGTGTATCTGTCTAGGTGACACGATTAATGTTTTGAACATTGTGTACATTGATCTTCAAACAGTGTTTCAATTATGGTTTCTGTGTCCTATTTTGAAACAATCGCATTATATTACATTTTGAAAGTCAGTGTCAAGTTTCTTTTTTTGGAAGAGTATAGTTGCAGGTTTGGGGGTGATGCTCAACATATTTCAGTGCGTATATTATATTCATTTTACTATTAACACTGGGAAAACTCCAGATACTTCAAGAATGGGAAGAAGAGCCTCCAAACCTTGTAAGAGTTGCTTCATGTTGTAAAAGAAAAAGGTGACGTCAAAAGACTGCTTCAGAAGATTACGATACATTGATTGGCAGGCTTCGTTTGCACTTTTGTGGCTCTCATAAAGAGATTTATCACAAAGATCCCTTGCTGAAGTACATACATGGTCACATCCGAACAAGAAGAAGTGAATCTGTATTCCGCTTTGGTGGAAAATGGCTGAGGATTGAGAACGTGTACATGGTGAATCTGGAAGAGCAATTCAGGAATGTGGAGCAATACACTAGTCTGGATGACAACGTGCTTGTTTTACCATAGCAGTACTCTGGAGAGGATTGCCCTAAGGCTGATGCAGTGAAGGACAAAAGCAAATAAGAGAGACCAACATCCAGCTTTACAGGCAGACTATTCCGGAAGTGGATGAAGCAAACCTTTGAAAAGAAAGTGAGGTCGAGGGACTATTACATATCACCAAACGAAAAAGTAAATCCATCTGAAAATGTCCAGTTTAATGCCTATCCTGAAAAAGAGGGAAAAGATAAAAAAGAGAAACTCATAGAAAAGAAGTTATTCCTCAGAATGCATTGCCAACAGGCCGAAGAACACTACAATGAAGGTTACATCCTGTATGATCAACTGGTCTCTGACAACACTTCAGGATATTTGGCCAGAACATAGAGTTGTACGACATCCTCTTCTACACACCAGAGGAGACCTATCTCATTCACATCAAAGAGGGCTTTGGGAACACTACCCGAGATGTGTGCTCTCAGATTCGGAATTCCGCAGAGGTAGTGTTCAAAAACACTGGATTTGCAACAGCAGTGTCGATATCTTAGAAAGATACTGGTCAAATGTTACAGACTATCAGGGCACGGACAAGTACCGCCAAGTTGTAAGAGATCGGTACTTGAAAATGGGACAGGAACAGTTCATACAACTCTTCAATCGGGAGGAAATAGTTTATGTGTTGGCATACAGGGATACTAAAACAACACCATCAACCATGGTTACCTTTGTTCCATATCCAAAAAGAACCACTTACAGAGGCATTTGGCCAAAAAACCAATGAAGTTGTTAAGAAATTGTTGAGGTTTGAGTATCTCCGAAGAGATGATGCTGACAGAATATGTTTGACAGATAAAGTCTTCATAACACTGGAGCAGGCAAAGAAGGAAATCACACTTGAAACCCTGGCAATGGCGGGAAAGGCTTTCAATATTCTGAGGAAAACTATGAGCAACCATTCCTCTTTCATTGCAAACATGGAGGTTGTACATCTATATAGTAACTTCAAACTCTCCCTGAAGATGTGTAGTATCAGGAAAAATGTTTTGACGCAAGACTGAGGCAGAGGAAATATCTAGCTGTTCATATATCATATCAGGACAAAATTTTGAGAAGGAACTTTTGTGCCCTCATTGATTACTTTGAAAAATGTGGAAGTTGTTTTCAGTCTACTGGAACAATAGGACATACGAAACAAGTTTAACAAACCAAAACTTTTAGTTGGCATATTATCAACAAGTACTTAACTAGTATAAGCTTTTGCATGAAGACATATCTTCGATATTAAACAAGTCATTTAAGTGTGATCTTTTTCATTGGTAACAGAACAGGACACTTACACAAGTGTGGTAAACTGGCGTTTGATTTGTTCATAAAGATCTGTTTCTGAGACTGAAACTGCTAAAATATTGGCATCATCGTGGAATGATGGCATAATGACACAGTACCTAGTACCACAGTGCAGTTCGAAACATGGACGAGGCCACTTAAGACAGTGTCAAGGAATTATAATGTCATCTGGGAGCCAATCTGAATGCCTCCTTGGATCATAATGAGGTGGACATATTGCTATGATTCCTATTGCCAAATGAATCCTAATTTCCACTGACCAATGGGAGAGACAAGGACTGACTGATGTTCCTGAAGTGAATGAAAATGTGCACTTCATGATGATCATCAACACCAAATGGCTGTCTTGATGTGTTCATTCTGTACTCGACCCGTTAAGATCCGGGGTAGAATAGGACTTCAACAACCCGTTCTTGCCCTAAAAGGCTGCTATGCTTGTCGTAAGAGGCGACGAACCGGATCGGGTGGTCAGTTCGCTGACTTTGTTGATACATGTCAGCAATCCCAATTGCATGGATCGATGCTCATGTCAATCACTGGATTGTCTGGTCCAGTCTGGTAATTTATACAGACTGCCGTCATGTAGCTGGAATATTGCGGAGTACGGTGTAAAACAACAAACTAACGAATCTCATCTGAATGATTCAAGACAGGCTTGATCTACTCATAATGAACTGGAGGTGAGGTGACATTGGGTTTAGCGTCCATTGGGTTTATTTACAGACCGCCCTCACATAGCTGGAATATTGCTGAGTGCGGCTTTAAACAACAAACCAAAACCCATTCTGTACTCCCAATGAGTATGTGTGAAATAAGTAACTAATATGCAATCCTTTTCCAGAAATTTCTATGAAACTAGAGTCCGGGCTGATGAACATACCTTACTTGTACAGATCAATACGCAGGATCACACTGCGTATATTTCTGATAAGCTGGTTGGACTGTATGTAAGCTATGAGCTCTAAAGATGTTATCTAAGATTGTTTGGGTCAGGAGTGAACGTCTATTTTTGTATGAGCTGTGTGACTGAATGGGTATATAAGACTGCCAACTAAAATTCAGGGCAGTCAGTGAGAATTACTTGGTTGGAGGGATTCTGTTTTTGGTGTGGCTTTCCAAACTACTGGCGTAAAAGGCATTTAAATATTGTTTATGTTGAGATGCTTGTACTTTTACCATGTATGTATTATCTGTATAGTTACAAGTTATTATATGTCAAATGTAAATGTTATGAATAATAGGGAAAATGAGCATTTTGTAAAGGAAACAAGGCAAGTTTTTGCGCAAGGACTGTTGTTTGAGATAAATAGCGGCAATATAAGTATGGTTACTGTCAGGAATGAGATGGACGGATCATCACGTACCTGTCTTAATAACGTTGTACCCATGTCACAGTTAACTGATTGACAGTGTAAGACAATATCTGGTGTAGACACCCCGTACACGGATCACATCCACAACACGTCTCCTGAACCTCAAAATCAACCGCCTGATCTTCAACTGAGGGATGTGTTGCCATTCCTGATGCAATGCCTGAGTCATTTCTTGCAGATTCTGTACTGGATGGTCCCGTTCTCTGACCCTACGTCCCAAATGATCGCATAGATGCCCGATTGTATTCAGGTCTAGGTTTCGACATGGCCAAGGCAACGTCACAATGGCGTTGTTCTGGAGATGGTCAGTCACAGGTTGTGCTCAGTGGGGTCGGGAATTGTCGTGCGTGGCAAGTGCTTGGTTTTCAAAATAAGGCAAAACAATGTCGTTGTATCTTGGTTCCTTTGTTCATTTCATGTCCCCTGAACTGTGAACTCCCCAAATCAAGATTTCAACCAAGGAGCAACATCCATATACCACCACTGAGCCCCAACCACATGCCACTATTTCCTGGATGTTGCGCTGATAAGATATTTTCCCTTACCTCCAAACACGTGTCCTACCACCAGTGAGGTGGCAACCCGACTCTCGACATTGATTTCCCCTCCATGGCCTCTCTTTCCGGTGTGCACGAGCCTTGACACCAGGCTAAACGGTCCCGCATGTGTTGGGGCGAGAAGAGTGGACATCTTCTAGGTCTTCTGGAACTTAATCCTTCATTCAGTCGAGGCTTGATGGCGCTAAGGGACACTCTGTTGTGAAAGTGTCAGTGATGACGAAGAACATTGCAAGTTGAATTTGGCAGCCGTTTTGCCTTGCGTACAAGGATCCTGTCCTCTCTGGTACTGGTCATGGACGTCCTGATCTCGTCAAGCCCAGCCAACCTGTGTTTTCTGATGAGTCGATTACAGTTTGATTAATGTTCATCATTGTGGAAATAGCCCGACATGAGATGCCAGTTTAGTGCATGCCAATAATTTGCCATGTTTGATTTGCTGAGATAGTACGCTTAGGCATTTCAGTTACAATCATTCCAAAGACAGACTTTTAAACTGGAAGAACTTGCATTCAAAATTAATAGCAGTAAAAACTCATGAAAGTCTCTGTAGAGACACTTCAGGTGTGCATACGGCTCACATAAAGGCACCCACAAGGTTGGGCAGTTAATGTGGCTACCATTCTACAGGCAGGTGTGTCAACACACAGTGTACCATTTACAATTACACTTCAAATTTGGTGGTGCAATATTTTTTGACGAGGTGTATATGTGTGTCGTAAGAGAACAGTATACGGATGTAGGGATATATGATGTGTATTGTATATTCATTGTGAATGAAGTTTTTACAATCTTAAATGTATCACACAAAGTTTTGATTTTGCCGTGTTGTGTCAGTCGTGTTCGTATTTAAAACAGCCACCACCATATCATTATGTACATTTACTTTTGATATTGAAATTTCTTATTCTGAGTAGTACTTGCATAATGTATTTGAATAACTGTGTGTTTTATTTAGATATGAACACACAAATTGAATGTAAAATATATGTTTTGTTTTGTTATTCGTACTGTAGTACATGATTGTATGTTTAACAACCGTGTGTACCTATTCTGAGCATGCTCCCATGCTAATCTGTATGTAGGATAACTGCACGTGTACCATTCTGAGTATATAATGCTCGATGTAAGGTTAAGTTACTGGTATGTAGACTGACGTGTATACGTTTGTTATGAAGTGTGGGGGACCCAGAAGGGCCTCCTACCTGCATGTAGTCTGAGACAAGGGCATTGATGTTGTGATGCCTGTTCCCAGGGCGATAGACGGCGATGTGCATGAAGTGGTGACACCTGGATTTGATATAGGACTAGTGTCAGGCTCACGCGAATAATGAACGATGTACACTTACAGTACAGTGATGGTGGAAAGAATAGTGGCTCAGTACACACGGTGTAGATAATAGCGTGTACATGTGTTGACATTCTTATACCATGCATTGAATGTATTGATGGATCGATGTTGATGCATGATTTATTGATGTATTAGTAGGTCTGGTGTAGGTGGAGTATTAGTGTATTAGTCAGTAGTTTTAAGTATTAAAGTAACCTTAGTATTTTAAGAGTGAGAGAAATAGAGTGAGTCTGGAGTGTGTGAAATAGAGTGATAGTTGGAAGCTAGTTGGGTTAGTGTGAGTGATAGTACCAGAATGAGTGTGGAGTGTGAAATAGTGGCAGTTAGTGTCAAGCTAGCAAGTAATTTGTTATGCTTTTTATTATTGTATCTAATAAACTTACACTTAATCCATTTTTGGGTTGTTTTTACACAGTGTTGTTACAATATACTATCATTTGCATAAGGACATATCTTCAATATTAAATTAATTATTTTTACGAATATAGTAATAGGAATTGTCATCGCATATTGGAGCCAATCTGAATTCCTCCTTGGATCACGTGGTGGACACGACACTTGCAATGGAATAACAAAAGTGTCTGTGATTTTACTGCCAAAGGGGTCCAAATTTTCTTTGACCAATGTGAGAGGCAATCATGGTGTACTGAAGTCAAGTCCTAAACATTTCTATGAAACCAGAGTGATAGCTGATGGCCATGCCTTAATTATACAGAACAAAACTATTTGTATCAGAAAGCCGTCGACTTTGACGATAACCATGTAACTCCAGGTATACAATGTGTAGGGCGTTTGTCAGTATGTATGAAACACTGTTAGTGACGTTACTAGGAGCTTTCATGTTGATCCGGTTGGTTGGTTTTTTGTTTAACGCCGCACTCATCAATATTCCAGCTATATGACGGCGGTCTGTAAATAATCGAGTCTGGACCAGACAATCCAGTGATTAATATCATGAGCATCGATCCACACAATTGGGATCGATGACATGCATCAACCAAGTCAGCGAGCCTGACCACCCGATCCCGTTAGTCGCCTCTTACGACAAGCATAGTCACCTTTTACGGCAAGCATCGGTTGCTGAAGACCTATTCTACCCCGGGATCTTCTCGGGTCGGGTAGAATAGGTCTTCAGCAACCCATGCAAGCGAATAACGGGATCGGGTGGTCAGGCTCGCTGACTTGGTTGAAGCATGTTATCGATCCCATTTGTGTGGATCGATGCGCATGATATCAATCACTGGATTGTCTGGTTCAGACTCGATTATTTTACAGACCGCCGTCATAAAGCCGGAATATTGCTGAGTGCGACATCAAACAAACAAAAGACAAAAGTGGTAAAGATCAAGGACCTGCGTCATTAGAAGCCAAATAATTCTTTATTGTCGCAACACATTTGCTTTTCAGGGCATCCAACATGTCTGGTGACTTTTTTTAATTTTTTTTTTATAGAACAAATTTTCCTTGACCCTCGCGGGTTCACGGGTATAATTCTGACGAACCCAAAAAACGTGAGTGCGTTCGAATCCCAGACTTATCCTGGTTATGAGTACAGTAACAACAGCCGACATATTTCAGCTATATCCGTAGTTATGTGCAAGTCAAACCGATGGTTAATACAATGAACAACGAGACACATCATTGCTAGATAATGACTCATGTCCTTTGATCAATTGTTTGTTTGTTTGTTGTTTAACGCCGCTCTAAGCAATATTCCAGCCACGTGACGGAAGGTTGTAAATATTCGAGTCTGGACCAGACAATCCAGTGATTTATATCATGAGAATCGTGAAACGCGTTTTACATTATCATAGCCAGTCATAAAGTACGCTTGTTTGATTTGATTTTTGTTTTACGCCGCACTCAGCATTATGTCAGCAATATGTCGGCGGTCGGTATAAATAACTGAGTCTAGACCAGACAATCCAGTGATTGATGTCATGAGCATCGATCCACGCAATTGAGATTGAGGACATGAATCAACCAAGTCAGCGAGCCTAACCACCCGACCCCGTCAGTCGCCTCTTACGACAAGCATGGGTTACTGAAGACCTATCCTACCCCGGATCTTCAATGTTCACTCCATAAATGGGCTTTACCCATTTTACCCATGGGGAGTGGGATAGATGGGGTGTCGAAACCACTTTGCTACCACTGCCCCAAGAGTACAAATAAAACAATAGTTATTTTAATAGAACGAACACGTTGTACGAGTGATTTTTTGTATAAAACCAGGTACAAAAGAAGAGGAAGAATGGTTTATCTTCTTATAAAGCTCGCAATAATATTTCACGTCTAACATTAAATGGCATGATTAGTTTTGTACATTGTCACCAGGTTATATGAATGAAAAGTTTAAAAGCAACACCAACTTCCTCGTTTCCGTCATGAGGTGCCTTAAACACAAAATTACAAAGACGACGTTAATATACGAGCAGTGCGGGAGTGAGTGATTTTACCATTATACCTAGGTGGAAAGGGGTAGCCTTGTACCAACACTGGAAATTCAACAGGGGCCTGAAGTTAGCAGCGAGTTTGTTATTCAAAGGCTGTATATTAAACAACTACAGTACTGTGGGTGGTTAAGTACACTGAAACTCATATAATATGTGACAGCAGGTTTGTCTTACATCATCATCCAAAAGCTGTTTAGTTATTCAGTACTTTGGAATAATGAACACCAAACACGCACCGGGTTCGCTATTCAGACTTGGTGTAACAAATATAAGATACCGTATGTCCAGTGGGACAGTTATTCGTTTTTCGAATAACGAAAAACAAGCCAGCACCGGAACGTTATTCAGTTTATATCCAACAATACTATTAGATATAAGATAGTCTGTAGTGTATCTCCCAACAACTGTTAAACTATTCAGTACTTTTGAATAAGGAAAACTAACCAGCACCGGGTTCGTTATTCAGTTCATGTTTAAGAAAATGGTATTAAGAGTCTGCTGTTGCTTTTAGTTATGTATTTATTAACAATAAAGACTTAAATTGCGAGGAAAACCTTTGCAGAAGTAGCCCTCATTAAATACTGACTGTATTTTAGGACAAATAAACAAATATAGGAAAATCTAATTGTATAATTAGTGTGGCCTCTACTCATAGACCCTGTCACTGTATCGCTTTCTTCAACCACACCCCCTACATCCGTTTCCACAGAAAAAGGTTTCTGGTCAGGGTCCATCATCACCCACAAATGAACAAGTGTCACACTTTTGGCCTTGCTAACATTATCGTTTTCTAACCGCGTTTGAAACAAAATGGTAATATTTGCCAACCAGTTGTAAACCTGAGCAAATAGACACAGGACACTCTCATGCTACATATGTAGGTAGACATCGAATTGCAGAGGAAGAAATGACTGATGGTGTAACTGTAGTCAAACGTTATTCTGTGAAAGAAGATCTTGGTGACTGCAAACTTAATGACGACAGATGTGGAGTAAAAATGGAGGACACTGAAGATGGGTTATGTGATGGCAACACTGAACAAGAAAATGAACACGAGAGAATGTGTGAAGACAGTGCTGATGCTGACAATCCAGCTCTTGCGCCAGAGAAATTCACCTTTCACATCAAGTGCAAAAAGTGGAAGAAATTCGAAATGAAAACCAACAGAAGAGCGGACCGAAGCTTACCTGGAAACTGGACAACCGTTTTAGCAAAAGCCATTAGCAAAAGCCATTAGCAAAACCAACCTTGCATGTCCTTTGATCTTTCGATGTAACCATGTTAGAAAACTAAATTCAAGAAAGACGAATTAGTCCATTTTTCACTTCAAAGGCATGCTGCAAATTTCCAGGATGTATAAGATACATGGTAAATATAAGAAAGGAACCAAAGAAGGACAAGCCAGTGAAGGTAAAGGTGAAGTCTATCAAACCATTTACACAGATTAAGCATGAACATGGTGTGACCAAAGGGAGACCAATCAAAGGGCCTGAAAGAAAACAAATTGCAGACGCCGTCAAGCAGAGTGGGCCTTCAAATGTTTAATAGGGACCGTGGATAGCACAGCTTTTGAAGCTGGAAATTCCACTGGCTATGGAACAAAGGAAGTGCTGCAAAAGATTTCATCAGAATCCAGTCTAAGTATGAGACTTCATAAAGATGTTTTTGTAGAAGTGGCATTTCTCAAGAAGGTGTATGAGAGAGAAGATGATAAGGATGGTGTACTTAAAGGTTCCATACAGTCGTTGTCAATGTTCCCATTTGCTGTTAGCCAGCCTGTACAGTAGGGAACAGATTCCGTTACTGGCTGAACACATTCGGACAGGAACAGCGACGTTGTACTTTGATGCTACTGGTACGGTAAATTCAAACAGACCATCACACCCAAAGAAAATATTGTATTACCCACTAATTCTAAACGGACAGGAGAAAGGCGACCCTCCAGTTCCTGTCGCGGAAGTCATATCCAACAGCCACAACACTGCTGATATCAGTGCCTTCTTTAAGAAATTCAGCAGGGACTTGCATCAAAGTCATTCGAGGAAAGGAATCCCACGACGAATAGAGATTGACTTTAGTTGGGCATTCTTTCATGCTATGCTGCCCTCAGTCAACCATGAAGATATATCTTCTTATCTCCAAAGAGCATGGGATTCCATACATATGACCTGTGACTGGGGTCAATACAAAGGTGCATGTTTGCTTAGCCCATCTGCTGCACAGGACGCTTGAGCCAGCTTGTAAAGATCAAAGACTGCAGAAAGTACGTGATTGCTCGTATGGTGGATGCAGTAATCCTAGAACAGTCTGATGTTAATTAAAGTGTCTTGACCCCCACAGCACCATACCCATGCTCGTGGGTTTCACCGAGGTGGTAAACGTCTGAGACCTGCATCACTTCGGGCTTTCCTCCCACATTAAGCTGACACGCCGCGATATAACTGGAATACTGTTAAAAGCGACATTAAATCTCACTCACTCACTCTTGACTCCCACCCGCATGTAGAAAGGAGCATTATCTATTTAGACAAAATTGTGGTCATGAAGGTCCTCATACACAAGTGGACATTCTTGGGTGTAAAACACGTTTGACTCCAAGCAATTTCATCACTGAAGTAAGGTCAAATCTCAAAGAACGCCTAAGAGAGTACAGTCACCGCAAACGTGTGCTGAAACAGAATCTAGACAACTTAGAAAGCAAGAAGAAGAAAAAATCTAAGAAATCTACTTCATTCACAACATCAGAGAAGTGGGAAGGAAAAAATGCGCTGAAAGGCAGATAATTCAGCTCTCCTTCAAAGATCCCCAAGAGAAAGAAAACAAGCTGGCCTGAACAGAAGCAGAAAAGGGATACAAGGAGAGGACAGAAAGGCTTACACTGAGGAGGAAACGTTCCGTTTGGTGACAGAGTCTTACATCTTTCAAACACCTGCCCCAAGAACAATCTTCTTATGATCATTTACTATCTCTTACTACGAAACCATATTAGGAACTGGTTTGAAGAAAACGGGAGGAAATTGGAGGTTTGCCAGGTTATCTTGGACATCAGCAGTATATTTCAATCGGGCAACTGGACAGAAGGCAGTTCATAATGGCTGAGGAAGTTTCTTCCTGTGCCCAGCATAGACACTTGGGACGGCTGGGGGAGTGAGGCAGAGAAATGTGTTTGCCATTTTGTAGAAGTAAAGGAAACGGAAGTATCATCCTCTTGCTCCAAACGTTCATGCCCTAGGTAGGAAAAGGATTCTCAAGAGTCGTGAGATTCTTCTTGGGTAAGGAATCTAGATTAATAACTTAATCATAACTTAAACAAACTGGATAGTTATGTGTTCATCTCTTCTTAAATGTTGATAATGAGTGAAACCAAAAGGTTCGAAGCCTAAAGTTCACTTTAACACGTGTCTTGTCCAGAGATACTAAGGCAGCTCTGAGTCATGTTGCCTTCATGATAGTTTGAAACAGTGGGAAGAAACGTCCCCTTCACTTTGCTCTTATGGTAAGTGCAAATTTTCCATCCTTTACTGTCTGACTGTAAGGTACACTTAACCGCATGTAAAAGATTTCTAAATGTATCTAAATCGGCTCCAAATCATATGGTCTATGGCGAATGTTGTAGATACCCGTTATATATTTGTTCATATTTACGTTTAATCAGACACAGGCACAAAATAACAGAGATGTCGCGGGAACGAATCCCAAGAAAATGCTACGAAATGCTTGTCTATCGTGATAGTGTTGCTTACGTAACCTGGGCATCAAACATTAAGTATTTACTCTTCTCTCACGGATTTGGATATGTTCGGCTTAATCAAAGCGTTGGAGACAAAATGTATTTTCTTAGCTCTTTTAAGCAGGTAACAATAAGTGATGTTTACTCAAAACTGGAGGTCGTCACTAGATAACAGTGCACGATACGACTTCTATAAAACCTTTAAATATTGTCGAACACCAGAGGTTTACCTGCACACTATAACAGACAGAAAAATTAGAGACATATTTATTAAACTTAGGCTAGGGTTAAATGATTTTTTTATGTGCAACAGGGGTCGTTTCCCCTCTATTCCTAAGGATATGCGTTTTTGTCCATTCTGCGAAAACCATATCCAAAACGAATTACACTTTTTGTTTATATGTCCAATTTACAACCTAAGATTGAAATATATGCCTGATATCACTAAGAACCACTATTCCATGAACAAAATATTATCCTCTAATGGTATCCCTAGTCAAAAATTTACTAAGATATTACAATACATCTATCAAAGTCTACGACTGCGTAGTATTAGTAAATCCGATATGTCCAGAAATAATAAGTTGTTTTGAAACTTTCGCATCTAGATCAGGAGTATCTACATTTCATTTTTGTTTGTTTGTTTCTACTAGAAATGCATATACATTTAAATTGTCAAATTATCTTGACATGATAAGTATATTACTGATAGATCCTTTTGTATTGAACGTCGCGCTATGGCTGAAAGCCTTTGCGACGTAAAACTTCATATTTCCATTCCATTCCTTTTGTATTCCTTTTGTATTTTACACTACTACTGCTGCCACTGTGGTTATTACAACTGTTATTTCAATACCTCTATTACATGTCAAGCATCATTATTAGATATCCACTATGTATAATGCGCTGTACAGCTGTAAATGATACTGTTTATCTGTATGTGTATATGGGCCAATGGCCTTTCATACAATAAAGATTGATTGACTGTGTGGAATGTAGAATGTGGGTAGAATAGATCTTCAGCAACCTATGTTTGCCGTAAAAGGCGACTATGCTCGTCTTAAAAGGCGACTTACAGGATCGGGTGGTCAGGCTCGCTGACGAATGACGAATAACGAACCCGCTGCTAACCTCAGGCCACTAAATTCAACCAGGGCCTTCAACAATACAAGTAGACACCCTATCCACCAAATTACCCTGTAAAAGGGGTTTTACCATCTTCCTGATTCAAGGGAGTTAACTGACTATGAGTGAGTGAGTTGGGTTTAACGCCGCTTTTAACAGGATTCCAGTTATATCGCGGCGTGTCAGCTTGATGTGGGAGGAAAGCCCGAAGTGATGCAGGTATCAGACGTTTACCACTTCGGTGAAACCCACGAGCACGGGTATGGTGCTGACAAACCTAGAAACATAATCGGGGCGAACCGGGATTCGAACCCACAATCATAGGTTTCTGGCGTGTCCAAGGGACGCAACTCTGCACAGCGAATCGCGGCGCCTTCGACGACTGGGCCACCAGACTATGAAAGTCTAGTTTCCACCCTTGCCGAACTAGGCTGGTATTACGGAGTTACAGTTTGGCTGGAGAGTGCATAGTCCAATCAAAATCGCGCAACAAAATTAAACGAAATGTGTAAAGAATATGGACTACAACATGCTGTTTTCAGTCGACTGCGGGATTTGCAGAGCATGTGTACCGTCAACTGGGCGTCAACAAATGCTTTCCAAATCTTTTCATGTTTTTAATCAAGGTGCTTGTGTGATTTGATGCATTTCGCGAGGGAAGACAAGTTCTATTACAATATAGATTTTGATGATAGATCATATCGTCTTGACCGGGCGCCGACATTTTGTTTGAAGCAAATGCAAGGGATATGGTAGGTGGAATCTGATTAGTCCATATGACAGACATGGAAGGGTCATAACTCGTTCGGCAAGGGTGGAAACTGGACTTTTACAGTCAGTTAACTCCCTTGCCTTGGGAAGATGGAGTCTTACAGGAGTGGTGTACATGATTACTTAATATTCCTTTAAACAAACTCAATATCACACATATGAAGTAAGAATTACCATTTATCATGATTTTTTTCACAGTCGAGTGCGAATGTTAGAGTAATTTGGTACTGGGGACAAAACGGTATCCAGATGTGGATAGTGATTGCTCGAGTAATGCACCGTTACAGATGCACTGATTTAAATAAGAAAAACCTTTTCTTACGTGTAACACGTAGTCAGACGACAAGGTGAGTCCCGGCTTGTCTACGACAACCAGGGTAAATTGTGTGTCCGTTTATCCTGGTAGACAGATACAGTTAACACAATCACTGACTTCACAAAGCTCTCCTACAAATACCCCATAACGAGGGGTAACACATTGTCTGACACAGTGTAACACATAGTTAAGTTCCGTTCATCCTGGTAGAGAGATCTACAACAGTAACAGTAAACACAATCACTGACTTCACCAAGCCCTCCTACAAATACCAATTACGAAGTATCTCCGTACATCATGTCAAATATGACAATGGTAGCACAACACGGCCAGTGACATCATACATTCGTTTCCCGACACAAGGCGTCCCCATCACGAGGCGTCCCCATCACAAGGCGTCCCCATTAAGAGGCGTCCCCGTACATCAAACTGGCAACGCCCTTCTTCCTCTCGTCGGAGAAGGCGTGGATCTGGCGAGTGTCCGGGTCGCGATATATCGCCTGCAGCACCGCCATGTACGTCGTCCGTGGTAGCAGCTCGTGGCCGTAGTCGTTGTGGAGGATGTCCAGGATGTCCTTGAGAAGAGAAGATGTGCCATTAACAACGCAACATATATACCATTACGATTACCCCTTCTCCGCTAATAGCAAAGTAGCCGATGTGGATATATCATGCATCAAATTTTAAGTTGTAAAGATAAGTGCTGAGTGCGGCGTTAAACAACAAACAAAACAATGAACACCTGTACAATCATAGCATATGACAAAAGTAAATTCAATCACGCTGTTGTTTGTGTGTATGATACTGCAGACGCCATGAGCCAGTAGAGGTCATGACGCTAAAGTTGTGTTGCCTTGGGCTCACCTTTTTGAATCCCGGCTCCCACTTGAGCTTATCCGGGAACAACTGATGGTGGAATCGTTTATGCCGCACTGCCTCCTCCACAGACTGCTTCAGCCACAGGATCCTGGCTACAACCTGGGAACAGAGCACCTTGATCCTTACACACACGTGAAGCTTACACACACGTGAGCTTAATGATGACTAGATATGAAAGGAAATATTGATGGAATATCCTGAGCAGAAATAAACTGTTTACGAAGAACCACAAGATTACATTTGACACTGTTACCCCCGCCACCTACACAAGGATGTCAATCACTGGATTGTCTGAACAAAGTTATTAACAGACCGCCGTTATACAGCTGGAATATTGAGTGCGGCGTAAAACAACAAACAAACAAAACCAACACAATGTCACAAGACACTGGTACCCTGGGACCTACACCATGTCACTAACAATGATTTGGAAGAGTGTCTGCTCGCATTGTTTAGGAGACAGGTAACAGTGCCTGGTCGCATTGTGTGGGTGAAGGGGACCAGTGTCTGGTCGCATTGTGTGGGTGAAGGGTAGCAGTGTCTGGTCGCATTGTGTGGGTGAAGGGTAACAGTGTCTGGTCGCATTGTGTGGGTGAAGGGTATCAGTGTCTGGTCGCATTGTGTAGGTGAAGGGTATCAGTGTCTGGTCGCATTGTGTGGGTGAAGGGTATCAGTGTCTGGTCGCATTGTGTGGGTGAAGGGTAACAGTGTCTGGTCGCATTGTGTAGGAGAAGGGTGACAGTGTCTGGTCGCATTGTGTGGGTGAAGGGTATCAGTGTCTGGTCGCATTGTGTGGGTGAAGGGTAACAGTGTCTGGTCGCATTGTGTAGGTGAAGGGTAACAGTGTCTGGTCGTATTGTGTGGGTGAAGGGGACCAGTGTCTGGTCGCATTGTGTAGGAGAAGGGTAACAGTGTCTGGTCGTATTGTGTGGGTGAAGGGTAACAGTGTCTGGTCGCATTGTGTGGGTGAAGGGTATCAGTGTCTGGTCGCATTGTGTAGGTGAAGGGTATCAGTGTCTGGTCGCATTGTGTAGGAGAAGGGTAACAGTGTCTGGTCGCATTGTGTAGGTGAAGGGTAACAGTGTCTGGTCGCATTGTGTGGGTGAAGGGTATCAGTGTCTGGTCGCATTGTGTGGGTGAAGGGTAACAGTGTCTGGTCGCATTGTGTGGGTGAAGGGTAACAGTGTCTGGTCGCATTGTGTAGGTGAAGGGTATCAGTGTCTGGTCGTATTGTGTGGGTGAAGGGTATCAGTGTCTGGTCGCATTGTGTGGGTGAAGGGTATCAGTGTCTGGTCGCATTGTGTGGGTGAAGGGTAACAGTGTCTGGTCGCATTGTGTAGGAGAAGGGTATTAGTGTCTGGTCGCATTGTGTGGGTGAAGGGTATCAGTGTCTGGTCGCATTGTGTGGGTGAAGGGTATCAGTGTCTGGTCGCATTGTGTGGGTGAAGGGTATCAGTGTCTGGTCGCATTGTGTGGGTGAAGGGTAACAGTGTCTGGTCGCATTGTGTAGGTGAAGGGTAACAGTGTCTGGTCGCATTGTGTGGGTGAAGGGTATCAGTGTCTGGTCGCATGGTGTAGGTGAAGGGTAACAGTGTCTGGTCGCATTGTGTAGGTGAAGGGTATCAGTGTCTGGTCGCATTGTGTGGGTGAAGGGTATCAGTGTCTGGTCGCATTGTGTGGGTGAAGGGTATCAGTGTCTGGTCGCACTGTGTGGCTGAAGGGTATCAGTGTCTGGTCGCATTGTGTGGGTGAAGGGTAACAGTGTCTGGTCGCATTGTGTGGCTGAAGGGTATCAGTGTCTGGTCGCACTGTGTGGCTGAAGGGTATTAGTGTCTGGTCGCATTGTGTGGGTGAAGGGTAACAGTGTCTGGTCGTATTGTGTAGGTGAAGGGTAGCAGTGTCTGGTCGTATTGTGATGTAATAAAATCTGGTACGCGACTACCAGTGGTTTGTGACATCGATAGATGACAATTGTAACTATCATTTGTTTTGAGTTTTTTTGCTATGATAAAATTATTCAAGTTACCATTAATATTGTATTTGTTTACGACAAAAATTGTGTTTTGTGTATACGTCCTGTCTGCTAACTGACAGCTAATTGGTTCCCCCACATACCTGAGCATTGACCGTGGAGATCCTGGCCCCTCCAGAAGATCCTATGACGAGTCTGGGATCTCCTGCTCCGTCCACGAATATCGCTGGCGCCATTGACGACAAGGGCTGCTTCCCGGGCTCGATGTAGTTGGGAGGAACTGCCTGAAAAAGACCAATCCATGTGTCTCTGTTCAAAACACCCTCGTTCTTTAAACTCCGCGCAGCTTCAGCCATCAAGGGATCATTATTCTTAGTCCAGATCAAACACACACGGCACAATAATTAAACACCCTCGTTCACCAAGCTCCGCGCAGCTTTAGCCATCAAGGGAACATTCTTCTTAGTCCAGATCAGACATACACGGCACAATTATTAAATACCATCGTTCACTAAACTCCGCGCAGCTTCAGCCATCAAGGGATCATTATTCTTAGTACAGATCAGACACATAAGGCACATAATTTAATACCATCGATATAATATTCTAGATATCTGTTGTTCGAGACAAGTGGAGTGTTGCAATAGTACCGATAATGATTGTGTAGGGGCCATGAACCTTCAAAGTATCGAGTTAAATGTGTTTACTCACCTTTAGGTTGTCGAGGTAGGAGACGTTAGGAATGGAGAAGTCCGCCATCTCGTTGTTGAGGATGATCCCGGTAGATGGCGACACGAGGAGGGAGCCGAAACTTCAACAGAGTCAGCAAAAGTTGTATCGTTGAATTATATTTTGAATCAGTGTGTCGTCCTCATTTTTTTATTCGATAAAATTGCGACTGGCAGTAATACCGGCATCTTTTCATAGTCACTTAGTTCTATTAACATACCTTCCAATTTGGCTTTGGGAGTTACCCCACTTTGCATGAAAGTCAGAACTTTTACTCTATGATATGTCTGACGACACATCCATAGTACGTTATAATATCGCTGTTAAGCATGACTTGTTCCTGAGTTTTTGAAGTTGATAAAATATTTACATATTCATCAAATGCTCTTCTTGGTAGAGTGAGTGAGTGAGTGGGTGAGTTGGGTTTGACACCGCTATTAACAACATACCAGTTATATCGCGGCGTGTCAGCTTAATGTGGGAGGAAAGCCCGAAGTGATGCAGGTCTCAGACGTTTACCACTTCGCTGAAACCCACGAGCACAGGTATGATGCTGACAAACCTAGAAACATAATCGGGGCGACCCGGGATCCGAACCAATCATAGGTTTCTGGCGTGCCCAAGGGAGGCAACTCTGCACAGCGAATCGCGGCGTCTTAGACGACTGGTCCACCCGTCGCTCTCTCCTCCCCCCCCCCCCCCCCCCCCCCCCCCCCCCCGAATAAACCAGGAATGAGACCTTTGGGTGACACTGGTAAAGACTGACGTTCATCGGGCTGACAATGATTGAGTGAGTGAATGAGTGAGGATGGTTTTACGCCGCTTTTAGCAATATTTTCAGCAATATTAAGGCGGGGGACACCAGAAATGGGCTTCACACATTGTACCCATGTAGGGAATCGAACCGGGCTTTTGACGTGATGAACGAACTCTTTAACCACTAGGCTACCCGACCGCCATAATCGAGTCGACAGGGTTAATTGATTGCACATAAAAGATTCGATATAAAAAAAGGCCTTCTGCTTAATGAGAGAAACTGAAAGCAGTAGCTAGCTGTGGATGTTGGAAAGTTAGACCGTGGTCGGCCTTTAACAAAAGATAAAAACACACTAAACATAATTATTCTTTCGATGGAACTCCAACTTTGGTTTTAGATGCCATTGTGCTCAGAAACGACACAGCGCATCAACACATAATCCACAATATAATGGTGCGGACTTTAGGAGTTAGGTCGTTTTAAGTTGGTTAAATCAGATGTGTGACCACCTTTGGAGGTAAGCGCAGGTCTTTACGCACGTATTGGAGTAAAATTTCTCATTTTAATTTGAATGTTAGATGGTTACACTGCACTTTAATAAAGCGACGTTTTCCTGAAAGACCACCCGTGAAGCATCTATGGCTTCAAAAAAGTAATGGAGGTTTGAAGATGTCGGCCAAATTGGCGGAATTGGTCAGGTATGTCACTTACTCCTTAACAAAGCTTGTGATATGGAAGAAAAACACAGTTACAAACATTAAAAAAATGTACAGGTATGATAGGTTTTATCTGCCAACAGTGGGCGACATATTAAAGTTGGATCTCGAGATTGAGAAAGTGCGTGAGTTGGGTTTAACGACGCTTTTAACAGTATTTCAGTTATATCACGGCCTGTCAGCTTAATGTGGGAGGAAAGCCCGAAATGATGCAGGTCTAAGACGTTTACCATTTCGGTGAAACCCACGAGCACGGGTATGGTGCTGACAAACCTAGAAACATAATCGGGGCGAACCGGAATTCGAACCCACAATCATAGGTTTCTGGCGTGCCCAAGGGACGCAACTCTGCACAGCGAATCGCGGCGCCTTCGACGACTGGGCCACCCGTGCCCCCGGATCTCGAGAGGAACACATGTACACTGCTGTCGTGGCCGTTGAGTCATAATCAGGGAAGTAGTTCGGGAAGTGGTCTTACTAGTAGTTGATGGTGCTGCAGACAGCCACGGCGTCGCCGTTGGGAGCCAGGACATTTATCTGTGCTGTGCCCTGCTCGTCCCACGGTTCGCCGGTAACGTCCGTGTAGTAGTTGGTGTTGTGGGTGCGGCTCAGGTCGATCTTCTTGCGCAGGGACGCCGCATAGGCAGGGGACGTCATCTTCCTTATGAGCTGTTGGAGTGAGTGAGTTGGGTTTAACGCCGCCACTAAGAGTGTTTCAGTTATATCACGGCTTGTCAGCTTGATGTGGATGGAAAGCCTGAAGTGATGCAGGTCTAGACGTTTACCACTCTGGCGAAACCAACGACTGGTGCTGACAAACCTTAACACATGATCTTGGCGATCCGGGATTCGGACCCACGATCATAAGAACTTTACTCTGCACATCGACTTGCGGCGCCTCAGATGACTGGGCCACCCGTGCCCATATCAGCAATTGGTGAGTGAGTGAGTTGGGTTTAACGCCGCTTTTAACAGTATTCCAGTTATATCACGGCGTGTCAGCTTAATGTTGGAGGAAAGCTCGGAGTGATGCAGGTGTCAGACGTTTACCACTTCGGTGAAACCCACGAGCACGGGTATGGTGCTGACAAACCTAGAAACATAATCGGGGCGAGCCGGGATTCGAACCCACAATCATAGGTTTCTGGCGTGCCCAAGGGACGCAACTCTGCACAGCGAATTGCGGCGCCTTAGACGACTGGGCCACCCGTGCCCCCATATCAGCAATTTGAACATTCAACAGAATTATCATAATCAAAGGTTAGACTACTGTTTTGATGAACAGGGAAACATGCAATGTGCAAGATACTGTCTACATCATGTCCACATCCGGGTTAGAATAGGTCTTCAGCAACCCATGCTTGCCTTAAAAGGCGACTATGCTTGTCGTAAGAGGCGGCTAACTTGATCGGGTGGCCAGGCTCACTGACTTGGTTGATGCATGTCATCGTTTCCATGATGTCAATCACTGGATTGTCGAGTCCAGAGTTAATTATTTACAGACCAACTTCATATAGCTGGAACACACGCGTTAAACACCAAATTTTAATATAATTGCCAGAGATGGACCTGTCTGGAGTGAAGGATGAAGGGAATGAGGGATTTTAAGGCCGCATTTAACACTAGTTCGGCGTGTCAGCTTGATGAGAGGGGAGACGTGAAGTGATGCAGGACATCCCATTCTTTTTAAAACTCTACCTACTGGTCGAATCTGCCTAACGAACCCACATCATCATCTTTAAACAACGAAGTTATACGCTTTAAGGAGAAAGTAACTCTTTGCAGCAATAGTCCAGAGATATTACAGTGCCTGCTAATGAAAGAGAGATGTAAACCAGTGGTTGACAGCATGAGCAGTACCATCTGCCAGGTATCACATTTCAAACCAAGACAAAGTACGTATTTACAAAGTTAATGGAACGTGTAAAACAGTAATACCAATATCGATGACTTGCAACATGTAAGAAAAGGGTTGGAATAAATGTTCAACCCATTTTGACATTAAGGCTATCTTTGGGGTAATTTAAATGCCCATGGTTGCTTAACTTATGGCCATGAGTATATGCGTGTCTCACGTCATGTAACTGTACAAAGTGAGGGTCCCCCCAGTTTCAGCCTGTCCGCATAGGCAAACTTGAAAGCCTCGATGATCTTGTGGTACGTGGCGGCCTCGGCTGCCGGGGTTTCAATGTCAGCTGGCGTGAGGTAAACCCTGGAGTTGAAACAAACAAGGAAAAAGGGGGTTATGCTTCACATCCCAGGCCCTTGTAATTCTTGCTATCAGAGTATTTGACGGAACGCTGAAGATGCGGCGTAAAATCGTTACAAGCTAACCATTGAAAATGAACAGGAATTGCGAAATCATGAACTTTGATTTCGAACATGTGCAGTCATTTGGAAACGTCTTGTGTGAATAGAGTGTTTGTTTGTTTGTTGTTTAACGCCGCACTCAGCAATATTTCAGCTATGTGACGGCGGTCTGTAAATAATCAAGTCTGGACCAGACATTCCAGTGATTGATATCATGAGCATCTATCCACGTAATTGGAATACGATGACATGCATCAGCCGAGTCAGCGAGCCTGACCACCCGACCCTGTTAGTCGCCTCTTACGACAATCATAGTCACCTTTTACGGCAAGCATGGGTTGCTGAAGACCTATTGGATCTTCACGGGTCAGGGACATTTGGACGTACACGGGCGTTGCTCCCTGGTTTCTATTGTACTCTACACAACGTGACGCGTGGCCCATTGGCCAGTGTTATTTAAGTATTAGGTATACTACCTTCCAGTATCTCCAGGATGAGACCCATCACAGGCCCCCCGCTGGGTGCTCCCGGCACATACATCGTCAAGTCGCCATACTTATACTCAAGGGGGCGCTCATGGCGGGTCAAGTTCACTTCGAAGTCGGCTTTGGTCAGAAGTCCACCTGGAAATGGGACACGATGTGAAACGGGAGTTTTATTTCAAAATGCGTGTTCAGTTTTGTTTGTATGTTGTTAAACGCCGCACCAGCAATATTCCCGAGTTTCTGGATTCAAGAACAGAGACAGGCCCCTTCAAGACATTCGACAGCGAGGGGGGGACACTTACATTATCCTTAAGTCAAATATAAATATATATTTTTGTACCAATAGCTGAAAAAATATCTGGTCTCAAAACAAAATCCCAGGACCCCTTTAAATATCAAATGGTCTGTTCATTCCTTATTATTGTCACCACTTATTTGACCTATTGTATTGCCTTGTTTGAGTGGAAACCTAAAAGTGTGTGATTCAGTATAATTATTCAGTATTCATTGATCTTATGTGATAAAGTACTGAATTTACTATTCTATTAACTATAGTATACTAAGTATAAAGGGCGAAGATGTATTTGGTGAAACCTCCTTCATCCTGATTGTACCACGCCCATTGAAATCGTCGGGATAAAGGAACATGGGTAGAGAGTAATGTCCCTTACATGTTGTGAGTGAGTGAGTATGGTTTTACGCCGCTTTTAGCAATATTCCAGCAATATCACGGCGGGGGACACCAGAAATGGGCCTCACACATTGTACCCATGTCGGGAATCGAACCCGGGTCTTCGGCGTGACGAGCGAACGCTTTAACCACTAGGCTACCCGACCCCCCCACCTTACATGTAGACCTTCCAGACAGTACTTGACTGGTTTCCGGACTAGCGATTTTAAGCTGCACACAGTTTTAAAATTGCATTACAATTTAAGTATAATTTAATCACAAGATTTTTATTATTAGTGCACTGCCTGGCATACTGTATGACGCATTGAATTCTACGTCTTAATTTCAATAATTGACAGTATATCGTTTTGTTCATGTGCACTGTAAAAGGCCTCTAACATTATGACCATGTATTATTTATTCATTCACTCACTCACACATCACATCTTACAAAAATAAAAGTAGATGTACCAAACTGTTCGATTTCCTGCAATAAGCGTTTCAGCAACCTCCCCTTTGTATAGATAATCGGGACCGTGCTTCGCAATCCCGCTCAGCGTCTTAGCAAGGGCAGGTAACTTCACTTCATCACCTTCCAGTTTTAGGCCACCCTGCTCGTTACAGAAGAACTTGCTGGAAATGTAAGTTTTCATTAAATGGAAAAAGTAAAACACACTGCTTTAAACTTCTTAACTGGTGTGTTAGTTTTATTGCTGCGTAAAAAAAAGTCGTTCAAGAGTCCGGGATCAATCTGGACATGCTACCATAACATTTTGGAATCCTGCATTCTGATTGGTCAGCCAGAGGTATCGAATCATCGTTCGAAACCTCTAAACCGAAATAACCCTGACTCAAAGTCATCACCCTGGCACAAGGGACACAACTCTTCTGATGCTTTGTTTCGACGATTTAGACAACTCGCCCGATCAAAACTATTCTACGTATGGTTGATATCATGCGCAACGATCCACCACGTGGGGGCATGCGCTTTCATAACATACATGTCATTTCAGACCCACATTATATTCCGTACATATTCCATTATATTTTTACAAGGAGTACTGTAAATGTACTGTGTTTTGCGAGCGGTACATGGGTGATTAAACATTTACAACCTACCAGAGCTCCGGGAACTCCACCTTCAGTGACACGTTGAATCTCCTCGTCATCAGCTCCAGTGCCCTCGCAGATGAGTTGGACAGAGGGTGACCGTCTCTCGCCATCTTGATAGCAGGTTCAAACAGCGTCGCCCAGGGCAGCTTACCATACTTCTGATGCGCCTCCCAATATGCCATCGCTTCTGGTGGGACAGCTATCGATAAGGGACCTGCAAATGTACGCTGAGTTTTATGTGTTGAAGGTAGAGGTGGCACATTCGAATAAGGCGCCGCAATTCACTGTGCAGAGTTGCCTCCCTTTAGCCGCGCCAGGACACGCTGATAGTAAGTAGGAAATCGAGATTCGCCCTGATAATGATTATTTGTTTGTCAACATCATACACTTGCACGTTGATTTCCCAAGTGGTATGTGTGTACACCTGTATAATTCACACACGCTGTATAAGATGACACGCGCACTATAACTGAGATACTGTTCAAAGCGGTGTAAAACATAACTCACTCGCTGTAATATATGTACTGACTATACACTTTTTATCAAACCTTAAAGAGAAAGAACAACTTCTTTCTCGGACATAAAACAGTGCAAGCAAATGTGTTTTACCATTCGTGACCACTCGCCCCTTTCCGTAACCTGCAAGAAGACTCCTCACCCTATCGATGAATGTTAAGTGCGATAATACGACAAACCAATCAGAATGCGCGTATGATTTCAAGTTCTTCGTCAAAGAACCCCCCAGAAATAATTTTTGATTTTACACATGTCTTGCATCTAAAAATATACCCAAGACACAGTTAAATGTCTTCAATCATACTGTATAATTCCGCATGTCCATGTGTGCTTTAAATTGCATCTGAAATATATATAATATACGGGGAAATTTATGTGAACCATTACGCAACTAGTTGACAATTGTTTTAGGTATGCCCGTTTGCGCCAAGACGGAATCCGGACGCAAAAATGGCCGAGAGAAGGGCACGGGTCGCTATTCAGCTTGTCCCGGAATAACACGAGTTGGCCACGAATGGTGTTTTACATAAGTGTAAGCAGTACGTACTGGAGACAGATCCCAGCTACCTCCAAAGTCCAATCGATCCTTGAGTCCAGAAGCCATAAGAGGGCGGCAAATTTACTGTTCGGGAGGGAAGGGTGGGGGTGGACTTTTGTATAAAAAAATCAGAAAAGAGAGTCCGGGAGAGAGTTTTTTCCAGCACGGTTATTTCAAGAAATGTCCATCGCGCAATTATACTTATGCTGTAAAACCTAAGTTTTAGTTTTAAAGCAAACAAAAGCAGGATTGTCGATCCATTCCTCCCCGGGACGTATATGATGGCACTTTGGGCTGCCAGGGATAGTTTCCCATGCGGGCTCTGTACACATGGGTATCATCTGCACTTCAATACTGACCTTGTCGGAACGTCTTGTTGATGAACTTATCTAAAGAGGCTGCCAAGGGAGCGAACTCTCGACCGTTGATAAATTCAGCTTTCCGGGGCGATTTTTGATATACCATGATAAAACATCCTGAAAAGTAAGGTGAACTTTATATATTTGTATGAGCAGAATGATGATTTTACATAATACTATTGTAACTTTTCAAATACTAGTATCTCACACCGTATCTCACGCCCTATGTCTTCACCACGTACCTCACTGCAGCCACGCCTACATCACACACCTCACTTCCTCCTATACCCACATCACAAATTCTCCAATGTCAAAACCGCGTATCTCACCTCCGCCTGATCCAACTAAGCTACCCTCCTATTCCTGATTTATAGACGTCACGTATCTCACCTCCGCCTGAGCCAACTAAGCTACCCTCCTATTCCTGATTTATAGACGTCACATATCTCACCTCCGCCTGATCCAACTAAGCTTCCATCCTATTCCTGATTTATAGACGTCACGTATCTCACCTCCGCCTGAGCCAACTAAACTACCATCCTATTCCTGATTTATAGACGTCACGTATCTCACCTCCGCCTGAGCCAACTAAACTACCATCCTATTCTTGATTTATAGACATCACGTATCTCACCTCCGCCTGAGCCAACTAAACTACCATCCTATTCCTGATTTATAGACGTCACGTATCTCACCTCCGCCTGAGCCAACTAAACTACCATCCTATTCCTGATTTATAGACGTCACGTATCTCACCTCCGCCTGAGCCAACTAAACTACCATCCTATTCCTGATTTATAGACGTCACGTATCTCACCTCCGCCTGAGCCAACTAAGCTTCAATCCTATTCCTGATTTATAGACGTCACGTATCTCACCTCCGCCTGAGCCAACTAAGCTACTATTCTATTCCTGATTTATAGACGTCACGTATCTCACCTCCGCCTTAGCTAACTAAGCTACCATCCTATTCCTGATTTATAGACGTCACGTATCTCACCTCCGCCTTAGTTAACAAAGCTACCATCCTATTCCTGATTTATAGACGTCACGTATCTCACCTCCGCCTGAGCCAACGAAGCTACTATCCTATTCCTGATTTATAGACGTCACGTATCTCACCTCCGCCTTAGCTAACTAAGCTACCATCCTATTCCTGATTTATAGACGTCACGTATCTCACCTCCGCCTGAGCCAACGAAGCTACTATCCTATTCCTGATTTATAGACGTCACGTATCTCACCTCCGCCTTAGCTAACTAAGCTACCATCCTATTCCTGATTTATAGACGTCACGTATCTCACCTCCGCCTTAGTTAACAAAGCTACTATCCTATTCCTGATTTATAGACGTCACGTATCTCACCTCCGCCTTAGCCAACGAAGCTACCATCCTATTCCTGATTTATAGACGTCACGTATCTCACCTCCGCCTGAGCTCGAGCTATCTGAGCTACCATCCTATTCCTGATTTATAGACAACACGTTACTCACCTCCCCCTAAGCCCATGCTGTGTGGCTGTCGGACTCCATCACACAACAGTGAAGCAATGGCAGCATCTACCGCAGACCCACCTTCTTCTAAAATATCTCTGCGATGATAGAAAGTGCAGCTTTGTTTTAGAAATGGAATTACGTACTGGCCACGTTTATTAGTCAAAGCCCAGATATGTCCCTCTGAACATAAATTTCTCATACATATCAAAATACGTACCAGGTGTAAGACATTTCCTAATTATGACTGGCACAAAGCGATCTACAAAAATGGGGAAGAGTACAAGCAAAAGGACCACATGATCGATAACCGTTTAGGAGATATCCCGAATTGATTTATTATTTTTTGTGTGCTATATGGTGAAAAAGCATTTAATAGACAAGTCCCTACATTGTCCGTTTTTAAAGCTATTCAGTTCATATTTTTGTTATTTTGGAGGGATGAGTAGATTATGAATGCACTCTTAATCAATACCGACCATGTGGCCCTTTCACTGGTAGCCTTCCCACAATGCATGTTAACAAATGGCCGAGATCTCCTTTCCGCACAGATCCTACATAGACTTAAAGACAACACAGAAAAAGGATCAGTTGTCATGTCAACTACAAACAAAACATGTCAGTATAAAACATGCATGATGTACATTTTTAAGGACCTGACAACCTCTACATGCACCTCACGAAGGCTCACAAAGCCTCGTGCGCCAACCTGTCGCTATGTGGCTGAAATAATGCCGATGCGACGTTAAAATTTAACTCACTCACTCACTCATGCTTACCTGCCTACGCGGGAACATGATGGGTGGTCTGCAGCCACCGCCCCGATTGCCAACCGCTGACCTTGACCCGGCTTCAGACCAAAACCCAAACCGAGGGCAAGGACAAGGACGAAGGCAGCCACTAACAGAACCACTACTGCAATGATTATACTCCTCTTCCTTCCACACGGGCAGGCTGTCTTATCGGGATTGGTCCTGGTATTAAAAGCATCACCGTCTTTCATTAAACTGAAAAAGAAACCGGCCTCATCCTTACATAATGTTCCATTCATATATGAACACGTGTGTATGGACTTGTGGAATTATACCTCCTGATGAGAACCGATATACTGGGATTCACCCCCTTGTATCGCCTTCAAGTGAGTGAGTGAGTTGGGTTTAACGCCGCTTTTAACAGTATTCCAATTATATCGCGGCCTGTCAGCTTAATGTGGGAGGAAAGCCTGAAGTGACGCAGGTCTAAGACGTTTACCACTTCGGTGAAACCCACGAGCACAGGTATGGTGCTGACAAACCTAGAAACATAATCGGGGCGAACCGGGATTCGAACCCACAATCTGCACAGCGAATCGTGGCGCCTTAGACGACTGGGCAACCCGTGCCCCCTCACCTACAAGTGAAGATCCGGGGTAGAATAGATCTTCAGCAACCCATGCTTGCCATAAAAGGTGACTATGCTTGTCGTAAGAGGCGACTAACGGAATCTGGTGGTCAGGGTCGCTGACGTGGTTGATCTCAATTGCGTGGATCAAAGCTCAGGCTGTCAATCACTGGATTGTCTGGTCTAGACTCGATTATTTACAGACCCCCGTCATATAGCTGGAATAGTGTTGAGTGCGGCGTTAAACAACAAATAAACAACCCTACAAGGTATGCATTGCATTGTTTATGTTTATCTAAGACTCAAGATGTAATCTAAATGTCATGATCACATTTAATGTAGTATTATAATATCATTAATTGCTGTCTTAAAGTATTGTATATGTTTATATAGAATGTGTTAGCTTTAAGTAATTATTTTGTGTATGTGCTGTATAGCCAACATAAAAGTCAAGGAACTCGTGCCCATCACATGGACATTTTTGCGACCGGGATACGTCTTAGCGCAAAGGGGCATACCAAAAATACTTGTCAACTAGTTGCGTAATAGTTCACATATATTTCCCCATATATTATATATATTTCAGATCCAATTTAAAGCACATCGGGACATGCGGAATTATACAGTATGATTGGACACATTAAACTATGTCTTGGGTATATTTTTAGATGCAAGACATATGTAAAATCAAAAATTATTTCTGAGGGGATTCTTTGACGAAGAACTTGAAATCATACGCGCATTCTGATTGGTTTGTCGCACATAACATTCATCGATAGGGTGAGGAGTCTTCTTGCAGGTTACGGAAAGGTGCGAGTGGTGACGAATGAAGTTTATTAGTGTATATGCTCCAATATAAACGTTTACCACACAGTCTGTTAAGTGTTTTAATGGATGGCTGATATGAGTGAGTGAATGAGTACGGGTTTACGCCGATTTTAGCAATATTCCAACAATTTCATGGGGGGGGGGGGGGGGGGGGGGGGGGGGAGAGACACCAGAAATGGGCTTCACACATTGGACCCATGTCGGGAATCGAACCCGTGTCTTCGGCGTGACGAGCGAACGCTTTAACCACTAGGCTACACGACCGCCTCGGATGGCTGATATGAAATACATCCATGTGATAAGCCTCTGCTAAGTATATATACATGTATGTAGCGTTGATGATAATGTTGTACCTATTATTTATCATGTATGTAATTAGGTTGTCTAAATCTTTTAACTGTCATCTTTGATGTCCTAATACAGGGCATCGCTATAAAGACCTCAACCCCGCAGCATGTGTCCAAGGGCGTTTGTTTCGGCCCTCGGATGGTAGCTCAGGGTGATGACGGAAGAGAAAACTAAGGGGTGAAGTTTAGACGACAGCAGCCATATTTATTGTTGAGGGTTGAAATGAGTCGAAAGAGTACATGTTGATAAGAACGTGAAAGAACGCACACCGGGACCGAGTGGCCAATCTTCCCGGGTGGGAGAACCGTTCTGTCACTTACACGAGTCGATCTTGGCTGTCTCCAGGCTGTCTCCCTGACTGACTGACTGACTGATATAGAAGATTTAACGTGCGCTTTCCGACTGTAGCGTATTTCGCACACGGGCCTGGCCAGACCATTTAGTGTATTCCGAAAAGGGTGAAAGTGGTCTGTGCAACCCAAGAGGGAGCTTATAGGGGTTGCTTATATTGAATTTTTGGAATTTTTAAATTTGGAATAAATGCCGAGGTTGGTGGAGGAGGGACCATGTCAGTCGGGTTTTGAACAGCGAGGTATTACGTAACGTGTGGCAAGGTCATTGTCCCACGTGTATGTATTATACGTAAGATCCGGCGACGTTAGGAGGTGTTAATTGAAATTTATAGATTGCGCTGGAGATTAAGGGTCCTGCCCGGAGGGGCTTATGATAAGAGGGGATACACCGAATGTTTACTGAATATATCAAACAGACAAAGGGCATAGGATTTCGGTGGATTTGGAAACATATTGAACCAGTTAGGTATTTAGATAAATGAAATGTTAAATAAGTAATGAAACGGTTTGCACTATTACACATGTGTTTGTTCAACTGTGTGACAAGACATACACCAAACTGCTACATGGACACGGCTGATTTTGTATTTATCCCTGTGGCATGTGTATTAACCGTGTCTGTGCGGATATCTGCATAATCCGCACAGTCGGGGGGGGGGGGGGAGAAGGTTTAATCGTAGGCCAGTGAAGAGCGCTGCATTGCACGTGTCGAGTCGACATGACTCAGTAACGCATACACGTACAGCGTGAACTCCACGTGCGTCGTTTATATATGTTTCTTTTAAAAAATGTTGTCGGAGGGGATCGGAATTATTTGTCTTCAGATTTCTCCATAAAAAGATAAATTGTTCGCTGGACATGTTAGATTTTCGGAATATATAGGCAGAGCCCCAGATAAGCTGCGTATCTGCGTAAAATACGCATCAGAAAATGCAGAAATACGTAGTAAAATAAAATCCAAGCGTATCAAATACGCAACGAACATTACAGATACGCTACAAAAATAAAACTTGTGCGTATCATCAAAATATTGTGAAGTAACCCTGCGTATTTGATTAGCAAATCAGCAACTTATTATGAAATTATAAATGGGCATTCCGTCAACCTTGCCAAACTCCACGATGACAGTTACATCATGAGCATTTGCCATCACACTTTCTTGTGGAAGTATCGCAGTATTTGTGAGTCCTATAAAGCTCTCGAACCCACACGAAACCAGTTTGCAGGGACTAGATGAATAGTGTTTTTAAATATTTAACTTAAATACCCACATGTGTAAAAACTAGTGGGTAACAGAAATTTGAATACCCAGATAGAATTACTCATACCCAATGATTTTAAAATGCATGGGTAAAATACCCACAACACCAAAAGCTTATCTGGAGCTCTGTACAAGTGATGTGAAAAACAATTAAATTGCCCGGCTCCTCCTGTGTGTTTTGAAGCAGTAACCGAAAAAATATTCTGTCCCAAACAAAAGCCCTTATTTGTTTCTGAATGTGGAAGGTACAACCAAAGACTGACTCTCGGCGACGTTTGGCTTCACCGCTCTGTTTTTTAAATGACAATTATGTTTCTAGGTTTGTCAGCACCATACCCTAGTCTGTCTTACAGACCCTGATACAAATATATCAAATACAGCCCATGCAAGTCTATAATGTTTGGCAAGTCTAGATTACTGCAGTATGGCTTTGGTTTAGAAAGTAAATTTTCCATTTCGAAGTGATAAAGTCCACCAGCAATGATGTAGGCAGTTGGGACTTTATCCATGAACTCAGATAATGAAGAGAATCACTGGGCTCCCTTTTTATTATATTTTTTATTAAGATAACTGAACAACTGGTTTTTTTGTACGATATGTTCATTTCAGAGACTATATGTTAGTCTACACCATACCCATGCTCGTTGGGTTTCACCGAGGTAAGGTTGGTAAACGTTCAAGACCTGTATCACTTTCTTCCAAGCGCTTCATGACACTCACTGGTCACTGTTATTTATCGGCAATGCACGCTTCATTTTAATTTTCCTGGGTGCCATTGAACAAAACAACCTTAGCGCTACGACTGTCGTAAGCATATCTTAAGGTATGCATTACGATCACCTTAGTGCTGAGATAGCTTTGTACAACGACACCCTGTTGTGAATTTGCTATGAATAATGGTGTTTTATTCCAAATCTTTCGGTAGCATTAAACACTCAACTTTCGTAATTTATCTGTTTTACACACGATCATTCTCTGCTGAAAAAACAAATTGTCACCCATTCAAATTTCCCTTTCTTGAAAAAAATTGAAATTACCAACCATAATACGCCAATTTAGGAAAACAAAGAACTGTCTGTGATTGTGGAAATGAGTCTTCTCCCAAGAAGACTGTAAACACGTTGGTGTAGGCTATATCAGGTTACACTGATCCTGCATTCCGCGTTATACGATGAGAAAACCATTTATAACCCCCTTATACGGCGGTTCTTAAATCTCACGCTCTGTCGGAACAGGCCAGATCTTCAGGATGTTTACGGAATGTCAAACAATCAAGAATATCTTGCAGGCGAAAGTCTCTAAATTTTTGTATACTGTTTACTTTGCTGGCGTGTAAATTGACAAGTTTCTGATCATGACAATAATAATAATATGTCGGGAAGTGTTCTTATTTGTAAAATAAATAGTGTCGTTATCTAATAAGGACGTTTGTATAAACACAAAGGACATCATCTATATTAACACTCCGTTTATCCGGTAACTTCATTATCCGGACAAATAAAAACGGTGCGGTCTGGATTAACTGAAGGGATTTACTATGAACGGATTATGAGGCATTCGTGACGAATTATCATTTCAACAAGAATAGACAAGTACCAATTAACAATCATAGGTTTGTCAAATAGGCCTATCAACAATGAGCAATTTCAGCTGAGACACTGGAACGAAGATAGAAAACGCGACCTAACAACGTTGACAATAGCGGTAAGAATATATTCATGGATCAGTGATGACCCAGTTGTTTCCAAAAAGAAGCTGTTGCCTCAGATGAATAGATGAAGTTATGCCAGCTGGGACCACGTCGATCAATACATCATGTATGACTTTGCTGCAGGCTTCAAAATAAGCATTGTAAATTATGAATCAATATTATTCAATCGAAAACATATTATAACAGGAGTTTCACTGTACATAATGATAACAAAACATTTTCTATCAAGCAATGATCGGATAAATATTAATTTTAAAAATCATCATCATTATTATTATTATTATTATTATTATAATTGATATTATTATTAATATTATTATTATACCCTATATATTGCGCATTGCGTATTAGCTATTGTTTGTATCATGAAGACTTTGCCATGTTTGAATTTCATTCAAAAGTTGAAATAACACGAAGACGTAAAACTTAGTTGGATAACAATATTTTATCATTATTTTCACCATCATTACACACGTTGAATGGGAATACATTTATTATCAAAATAACCAATCATTATCTCAAACGATTTCGGCGTTAAGTCGTTGTTTCATGTGTTTCAGACGGAGGAAAAGTTGAGAAGTCATCGCGTTCAGAAAAGAAAACAATTTTGCAACCAGAATAAACATATCACTTACCCATCCCCTAAGCCTTCCTCTTCACCAACTGCTTCACCAGTAGACATAGCTGGTATCAAACCTTCCGACAGTCTCTCTATAAATTTGCAAAGTCAATACACTTGTCTAACACAACCCCTGACCTAGATGTTTCTCAAAAGGTGGAATGCACGTGATTTCTTGTGGATCTTGCCCAAACTGTACTGTTCAGACAAGGATTCCGTTTTTTATCGTCCTCCTGGACTGCTGAACTTTTTCTTGTGCGGTTTATAGTCCGAGTATAAGTTTTTAGGTACATATTCTGTTCCAGGGCTAAGGGGGCTATTAAAATTGCCCTTATCGAGTGTATGTATTTTTTTCACTACGGTCGAACTGTAGAGATGGTCGGGCCACCTGCGATGCGAGGGGCAGGACGATTGAGGTGTTGATGGATTTAAGCCATGCGTTCCTTATCAGTTGGACCGGACCCCCATGCGAACCCAAATGTATATAATATAATGCCATTTTTGAAAGTTCGTTTATGCATAGAAAATGTTTGGTAAGTAAGCTGTTCTATGTATGGGAACATATTTGTTGAGTCATTTTGTAACATTAGAGACGGGAATCAGAGACCATGCCGTAGTACCCTGCTACACACAAGCGGTGTTGATAACAGTTATAACCGATGAGCTGTGAATATACGATTCTTTCAGAGAATATAGAACCACCATGACAGTCAGTATGTACGCACATTCATCGTAATAACAGTTTGCTGTGACATAGAGTCAGTAAATGAATAGTGGTCTGTTAAATTGCTGGAATATTGTTTTGTGCAGCGTTAAACAACAAACAGATACAGCCTGCCGACTGACGCGTCGGTCTGGGTGAGTGAGTGAGTGAGTTGGGTTTAACGACGCTTTTAACATGATTCCAGTTATATCACTGCGTGTCAGCTTAATGTGGGAGGAAAGCCCGAAGTGATGCAGGTCTCAGACGTTTACCACTTCGATGAAACCCACGAGCACGGGTATGGTGCTGACAAACCTAGAAACATAATCGGGGCGAACCGGGATTCGAACCCACAATCATAGGTTTCTGGCGTGCCCAAGGGAGCGTCGGTCTGAGGAACGACGCTGTAATTTATTAAGAAATAAAGTTTGCTCTACCCTCCTTGTATGGCGTAATAAAGTATATTTGTACCCTGAACAATTATAGTCGAAGCATGTTTGCATTCCGAGGGGATTGATGTTATAATAGTTCAGGTCAAAACTAATTTATTACACTTTCCATGGGGTAGAGTAAACTTTATTACACTTCTACTTACTTCTTAAGATGCCGAATTCGAGACAAACCTTATATTTTGATTGAGATGCCTTTAAAATCAAATCTTTTATAAGCGACGCTGTAAATTGAAAAATCCCCAAACAGACTGTTCCATCTACCTCCCCGCACCCTTACGTTAAGAGACAGAATACGTTGTAAATATGATCCCTTAATTAGTTGTTAAGGGTTAAAGTCACATTTCATTATCCGTTCAGTGTGTGATTATCCAAAACCACATACAGCAATATTTAAAGTAGGATTTAAATTTACGTCTGTATTTACATTTTCTCCAGTTTAATCACACGAAACCAAATATAGTGCAATGTGAGGCCGAGCTAACAGGGTTCCTACTATTTCACGTCCGGGGGAGTCCGGCATGATCCGGCAGCGTCCGGGAGGTTTCATAAGACGTCCAGGAATAAAATAATGCAGTGCAGTCAGTCAACAAAACATGTCTTTCTCAGTTTGGTACGATCGTAATAATATCAACTCACTGTGTTAATGGCGTACAAATAAATAAAACGCCGCAAAATAACTAAGTACAAGTAATAAGGTAAGAAATATTTAATAGGCCATGGAAGTTGTTTTTTTTCCGGACGCTACCGGACTTTATTTAGTAGGACCGAACATTTTCCGTCGTAAAAGTTGAAACCATTCGTCACCACTCGCCCCTTTCCGTAACTTGTCCCGGAATAACACGAGTTGGTCATGAATGCACCACCAGTGTCAGCTGGCAGTCTGCAGAAAACGCATGACATGAAATGGGGGTGCTTACCAAGTTGGTTGCACTGTAGTCCATGGGCCGGGACATCGAATATCTGTACCCTTGTTGGAAAATATTCGTAGGATGTCCAGTTACCAGCATCTTCCCGAGGCAAGGGAGTTAACTGACTTTAAAAGTCCAGTTTCCACCCTTGCCGAACTAGGCTGGAATTACTGGGCTCGATCGTTACGCCACCAGTGGCTATTACCAATTATGTCCCTTCTAAGCCTCTCCTATGGACCTATGGATCTGCTCGATAATCAAGATCTATATTGTGATAAAACTGCTCTTACATCGCGAAATGCATCAAATCACGTGAGCACCTTGATTAAAAACGTGAAAGGATTTTGAAAATATCTGCTGACAACGCATTGGCGATGCACACGCTTTGCAAACCCTGCAATCGATCGAAATCTGCACGACAGTTTACGAACCGGATTTTGATTTCGGTGCCCGATTTTGATTGGACTATGCATAGACTCGTTAGTCCAGACAAAACGTAACTCCATAATACCAGCCTAGTTCGGCAAGGGTGGAAACTGGACTTTTATAGTCAGTTAACTCCCTTGCCTCGGGAAGATGAGTTACCTGCTGTGATTGAGTGATTTTGATGTCCCGGTACCAAGACACATGAATATGCACATTGCATATAAATATCAACATATATCTGCCATGATCTCAATGTCTCTTTCTTTTATTTAATCTATTTCAATAGTATAATTTGAAATTACTTAAAAATGTAATATAAATATTTAACATGGGGTTTTATTTTGAGCTCATGTTTTACATATCAGCACAAGTCGCGATGCATCAAGTCGAATATGGTTTGTGTACTCCATTGCCGACGTGTGATGATTGATAAGATCTTACTTCATGATACGGATTCTGGCACCGAGGTTGACGTACCTGCGTTTCCTGGGAGGAGTTGCGCAAGGTCCATTCAACTACATGTGCAAGCCCTGCATCCGTCACGGGACCCGTGAAGATCCGGTGTAGAATAGGTCTTCAGCAACCCATGCTTGCCGTAAATGGTGACTATGCTTGTCGAAAGAGGCGACTAACGGGATCGGGTGGTCAGGCTTACTGACTTGGTTGATGCATGTGCAAGCTCTACATCCGTCACGGGACCCGTGAAGATCCGGGGTAGAGTAGGTCTTCAGCAACCCATGCTTGCCTTATTAGTGACTATGCTTGTCGTAAGAGGCGACTAACGGGATCGGGTGGTCAGGCTCACTGACTTGGTTGATGCATGTCATCGTATCCCAATTGCGTGGATCGATGCTCATGATCTTAATCACTGGATTTTCTGGCCCAGACTTGATTATTTACAGACCGCTGTCATATAGCTGGAATATTGTTCAGTGCAGAGTTAAACAACACTCAAACAAACAAACAAACAAACAAAGCATCCGTCACTGACGTCTTTCTCGTACCATGTTAGGATGTCCTTTAAGGGTTAAGGAATGTGTAGCGGAATTAACACACTCGAGTATTAGTTTTTCGAACACTTTACCCACTGCATTATCGGCATTATAGACCAACTGAAACACGGCAGGATTGAGGTAAAATCCTAAGTTTTGAGCTGCTAATTGGATATATATTCAAACACACGGATGTATGTGTGTCTCTAATTTTGTGATTGTTTGTAGACAGTAGTCGAAAGACCTGACTTTGGTGATTGCCAGAGAGAGGTCACGACGGGGAACGCCAGAAATGGGATTCATAGGTTGCATCCATGTGGGGAATCGAACCCGTGACGATCGATCGTTTTCACCACTTGGCTACCCCACCGTGAGAGAGAGAGAGAGAGAGAGAGAGAGAGAGAGAGAGAGAGAGAGAGAGAGAGAGAGAGAGAGAGAGAGAGAGAGTAGTATTACTGCGAACACGTTTTAGAAGTTCATGTGATGAAGTGAATATGTTTTATGTTTTAAGTTTATGTGGTGCTGCGAACCTGTTTTGAAAGTGTATGTGATTTTGCGAACCTGTTTTACAAGTTTTAACTTTTAAAACATGTTCGTATCGTCACGTGATGATGCGAACATGTATTACGAGTTCACGTGATGATGCGAAAATGTTTTAGATGTGAAATCAATCACGGCAAACAGAGCTGTTTCTAGCTAAGGCGGTATTCAAAGCTCTCATAAAATATGCCAAGTTCAACCAGACACAGACCTCATTCTTTAATCTACGATTTTCACAATACATAGGAGACGCGAAATTCGAAGTGGTTGTTGCAGAAGAGTGACAAGTTGTTGTAGTGGTTGTACTGAGTGAGTGAGTGAGTGAGTTGGGTCTAACGCCACTTTTAACAGTATTCCAGTTATATCACGACCTGTCAGCTTAATGTGGGAGGAAAGCCCGAAGTGATGCAGGTATCAGACGTTTACCACTTCGGTGAAACCCATGAGCACGGGTATGGTGCTGACAAACCTAGATACATATTCGGGGCGGACCGGGACTCGAATCCGCAATCACAGGGTTCTTGCGTGCCCAAGGGACGCAACTCTGCACAGCGAATCGCGGCGCCCTAGACGACTGGGCCCAGTGGTTGAACTCACAAGATGTGGCAGGAAGAGCTTAGTGCTGCAACATGACTGTGGAATATATTTATTTTATGAAAAAAAATCCAGAAACGTATACAAAAGCAAGTGTAGTCAGCTCTAGCTAGGTCTATTACACATGAAATCAGCATCGGAAAAATTATTTTTTATAATTTATAAGTCAAGAAGGGTATTGTGTAATAAAAGATTTCATAGACTAG